>NC_141543.1:86621250-87327500 GCF_021556685.1 Rattus norvegicus
CTCAGACTCACAGGGATCCACTTGCCTCTGCCTCCCAAGTGCTGGGATTAAAGGTATACATTACCACTGCCTGGCTAAATCTATTTGTTTTATGCATGTATGTATATGTGTGCCCGAGTGTATGTATGTGTACTGCATGTGTGCAGGAGCCTCCTGAGGTCAAAAGGGGACATTGACATGGGATCTCTTGGAAATGTGAGTCATGTGAGTGCTAGGAAACTTTTCAAGAACAGCAAATGCTCTAACATGTGAGCTATTTCTCCAGTCTTCCAAACCTAATTTTAATTAATTTGTAGCCGTGTCTTTGGTCAAGTTCATAAATAAACATTGGTTTGGATTGTAACTGTTCTTTTTCTACTTGATTATTTATACATTTGAGAAGTAAGTAGGAAAAGTCCTTAAGAGCCACACACCATACACTGCAAAGTAGGTTCTGAATGAACTCCAACCTTCCTTTTCCATATAGTTTAACATAAATACTTTTTGTTTTGAGAGAAGATCTTATGTATTTCAGGCTGCCCTCTATCTTATAGTGTAGCTGAGGATGACCTTGAATTTATTATCTCCCACTTCACATTCCAAGTGCTAGAAATACAGGTATGAGTCATCACATCTGGCCAAAAAGTATTTGTTTTTTCGTTTTTTTGTTTTGTTGTTTTTTGTTTTTTGAGACAGGGTTTCTCTAAGTAACACCCCAGGGCTATCTTAAAAATGGCTTTGTAGACCAGGCTGACCTCAAACTCACAGAGATCCGCCTGCCTCTGCTTTCCAAGTGAATATTTTGTTTTCAAATTTCTTTTTGAATAAACTTGTTTAACTATGGTTGGTATATGAATCAAGGTTTAGTTTTATGGGAGAATAAAAATAAGCAGTTTCATTTTTGTTTCTAGGCACAGTACAAAGATATGTTAAGATAATTTGTGAAAATTAAAGTTTAAAGTTTATAAAAGCATTGAATCAATTATAAATAATATAAAACTATAAAAACAGTGCCATCAGTTTTAAAGTCATTTATTTTTGTAAATTATTTGTATTATATAATCTAGTTGGATAAAAGTTTCTAGTGCTAGTGAAAAGCAGCCAGTGAGCATGCACTTTAGCTATCAGGCTGTGTAGAGCAAATCATGGCCTTTTCTTCTTCTCTCATGCCATAGTAGCTTAGCATTTGACATAGCAGCCCAACCTACCATGGCTGTAGTTTGTTCTTTACACAGTAAAAAAGGCTCTGTACTGTGGGATGCTTTGGATTTGGTGTTTGGATTAACATTGGGTAGTAGTCTCTCCTTGAGCTTCTTGACTCTGTTCTTTTTTTTTTTTTTTTTTTTTTTTTTTTTGGTTCTTTTTTTTCGGAGCTGGGGACCGAACCCAGGGCCTTGCGCTTCCTAGGTAAGCGCTCTACCACTGAGCTAAATCCCCAGCCCCATTGACTCTGTTCTTAAGTCCAACAATTATGTTTTTGCCTCTTAGAAACAAACGAGTGAGAGTATTAAATAATATAATTATTTTATCTCAGTTCATTGTATGATTAGAATATTTGTTTTTCTTTGGCTTAAATTTTTTTATTTGAAAATTCTTACTTGCTAATGTGTAGAACTTGTCCGATAGACAGAATGTTGAGCTGTGAGGTAGAACTTGCCAACATACCTGGAAGACTTCAGTTTTTCTTCAATCTTCAGTCAATCTTAAACAGCCTCCCAAGTCATGAACCTTAAGGTCAAAGCTTAATAGTCTTAGAATTTTGGAACCATCCACATGTTGGCCTGGACCTTATTATATACCCTGGCTGCATTGTACTTAGAGATTAACTTGCTTCTGCCTTCTAAAGGCTGGGATTAAAGACATCTGCCTGGCCTTGACTTCCTTTTTTATGTTGTTGATTGTGTGAATCTCTCTCTCTCTCTCTCTCTCTCTCTCTCTCTCTCTCTCTCTCTCTCTCTCTCTCTCTCTCTCTGTGTGTGTGTGTGTGTGTGTGTGTGTGTGTGTGTGTGTTTGGAAGCCAGAGGTCAACTATAGTATTGTTCCTCAGAACCTGTCCTACCAAGTTTTTTGAGATAGTATTCCTTACTAATACTTAATGCTCATTGATTTTATTAGGGTGACTCCTTAGCCAGCCCCCAGGATATGCTTTTCTCTCCCATCTCAATGCATAGATTAAATGTGTTCCACCACTTTGGGTATTTAAAAAATATAAAGATCTCCCAAAACAAAGACTCAAACAAACATACATGGATTTGGATTGAATTTAGGAACTCATGTTAATAAGGCAAGCACTTTTTTGATTAAGTCATCACCTCAGCCCCTTATTGACACTATATTCAATTAATGTACATATTGATGTCTCTTTGGATGACTGGAACATTTGCTGTGAGTCCCTGTCACAGTTGGTGACTGCACTGACAGAATCAAAACAAAGGCTAAAAGACAAGCCTCATTCTGAGAAAAATTCTGGCCTTCAGCACTGGACACAGTTAGTTTTACAGGTAGATGGCCTTGATTATGAGTATTTCCTGCTAATGTCTAGAGTTGTAACGTGATCACCTTGGTGATCCCTGATAATAACAGAAATGAGAAACAACTTTCTTAAGTAGTTTGATATTAGATGGAGTTACATAGATGAGGAAGAAAGAATGTATTGAGAATAATTGTGTTTTTTTCTTCCATATGACTAGAGAGAGCTTTTGCTGAAAATACTTTTATATTTTGAGTCAAGGCCTTACTATGGAGACCAGGCCAACCTTAAATTCATAATTCTCCTGCCTTATTTTTCTTGAAAATAGTATTCTTAAGGTAGGCAGTGGTGGTACTTGACTTTAATCCCAGCACTTGGGAGGCAGAGACAGTCAAATCTCTGTGAGTTTGAGGCCAAACTTGGTCTTCAGAGTTCCAGGACAGCCCAGAATACACAAAGAAACCCTGTCTGGAAAAACAAAAAGAAAAAAGAAAGAAAAGAAAGTATTTTTGATCTCCATCTAAAACTTGATAGTGTGCCACAGTTGAAATTTCATAAATGTATATAATAGCAATTTATAGAAAAGGAAAAGGAACTCTCAGTAAAATGCATCTTGATCAGAGACAGAACTGCCCTTTCTTGTGGTTGGTAGAATTCACAATACAAAGTGTTTGTTTACCTGCTCTCTGAATAGAAATGTGTTTTCTGGGGCTGGGGATTTAGCTCAGTGGTAGAGCGCTTACCTAGGAAGCGCAAGGCCCTGGGTTCGGTCCCCAGCTCTGAAAAAAAAAAAAAAAGGTGTTTTCTGTCAACAGCGGTACTTCAGCCTTACAAACAATAGACAGTACTATAATCACATCTGCTGTAGTTTTAGTTGAAGTTTGTTCACTTAGTTCACAGTTTGGCCTATTTGTTTTAGTCTAAACCTCACTGAGTCTTTTACTTTAAAATTTGTTTATTCCCATATTCTCCCTTCTCTGGCCATCTTGAATGGATAGATACTCAGTGAGGAATTACACTGGAAGTGTGTATTATTACATTTTGGAGGACAGTTATTTTGATAAATTAGTTATCAAACAGTGTGCCAAGACTCCTGGGCCTCCTTATAGAGTGGTTTGTTAAATTGTTTGTAGTAGCAAAACCCTGGAAATGATCCAGCTGAGTTAGAAGGGAGTTCTGTATAATCATTAAAAGGAATAGGTGTGCCTGGCACGGTGGCACAGTCATTTAAACCCAGTACTTGGGAGATAGGCAGATCTGTGTTAGAGGTCAGCCTGGTTTACAGAGTGAGTTCCAGAGTAGCCAGAACTACAAAGTGGGACCCTGTGTCAAAAAACGAAACAAAATAAAACAGCAACCCCCCCCCAAAAAAAACAAAACAAAAAACAAACAAGAATTAGGAAGTATGTGCCTGCAAGAGATATTTGCTGACACAGAGCTTTTGTTTTTGTTTTTATGTTTTTTAACTTAAAAATTTTTGCTGCTTATCATTTTTATTGGTGTGTACATGCATGTCTGTACACACATGGAAGTCCGAAGTCCATGCGCTGAAACTGGTTGCCCATGTGGGGATTGAATCCAGGTCATCATGCTTGGTGGGCCTCTAAAGAGGGTCTCCAAAACTTTAACATTTCTCCCTTGCTTCTTTCTCCTCCCTTCCTCTCTTCCTTCCTTCCTTCCTTCCTTCCTTCCTTCCTTCCTTCCTTCCTTCCTCTCTCTCCCTCCCTTCTCTCTCTCTCTTTCTTTCTTTCTTTTTCTCCTTTCTTTTCCTTTCCTATTTTTTTTTTAAGAACAGAATCTTGCTATATTCCCCAGGCTGGCCTCAAACTCAGTTCTCCTGTCTCAGTTCCCAAGTGCAGGGATGACGGAGATTACAGATCTGTGCCACCATCCTTCCTAGAACTTTTGAACCATATAAACTGCTTTTTTTTTTTTTTTTAAGTTTTATTTTAAGTAAATGAGTACACTGTAGCTGTCTTCAGACACACCAGAAGAGGGCATCTAATCTCATTACAGATGGTTGTGAGCCACCATGTGGTTGCTGGGAATTGAACTCAGGACCTCTGGGAGAGCAGTCAGTGCTCTTAACCGCTGAGCCATCTCTCCAGCCCTATAAACTGCTTTTTTTTTTTTTTGTTTTTTTTTTTTTTTTGTTTTTTTTTGTTTTTTGTTTTTTTTTTCAGAGCTGGGGACCGAACCCAGGGCCTTGCGCTTCCTAGGCAAGCGCTCTACCACTGAGCTAAATCCCCAACCCATAAACTGCTTTTTATACATGTCCTTTAAACATGTTTTTATAATATTTCTAAAGTAGCACAGAAAATTATAACTGGAAACCAGATGAACCTTAGTTTCTGTCTAGTCTAGATTTTACTGTTTTTATTTCATTGCATATCCAGGGTTGAATAGATAGTCTTTGGGACTGTCTTGTGACATTCTTACACTGTTGCCCTTAGTTTAGAAAATTCAGATTTAGGAATGTTATGTGTAAACCTGCAGTAGAATTCATTTTCAGTAGCGTATGAATAGATTGGCAACTTTTGGTTTCTTCCAATTTATCTTCCAAGTTTATTTAACTAATGACTATTTCCTGTTTTTCGAAGAACTAATAAAATGTTGGTGTACCTCTTCCAATCATGATAAAATGGTATTAACTCCTTCCTATGTTTTATAAGTTTAAGGGACTCAATTGACCCCTTAAATGTAAATGCACTTATGAGATCCTTGTGTATTCTTTGAAATGAGATTTGTCTAAAGTCTAGTACTTCCTTTTTTATTGAACTAGCTAACTAGTTATTGAATAGTTAATTGATATTATTAATTAATATTAGTTAATAGTTAACTACTAGGTAGTTAATTGTTCTAAATTTTTAGATTAATTTTATGATCATTTTAGAAATTAAATCTCATATACCAGGATGAATATTCTCTGACATTTTAATGATTTGCTGTTTATAAGTAAATGCTTTAAAAGATGTTAGGAAATGTTTAAGAGGAAAAATATGTTTATATAGTGGAGAATCTCTTATTTCTTGAAAATACTTATTCTTTCAACTATAACTTGAATCTTTTTCTACTTCTTCAAAGACATTTTCAGTCCATGCAAAGCAGGGAAGTGCATATGGTGAGGTAGGTAGCTCAATATAGGACTAAACATTCAGATTACACTCAATAAATTAAAAAATATTTTTTAGGGGGCTGGGGATTTAGCTCAGTGGTAGAGCGCTTACCTAGGAAGCGCAAGGCCCTGGGTTCGGTCCCCAGCTCCGAAAAAAAAAAAGAACCAAAAAAAAAATATTTTTTATCATATATGACTATTTTGTCTGCCTGTATGTCTATGCAACATATACATGCCTTGTGCCCAACAAGGCCAGAAGAGGACATAGGATTTCCTAGGACTGGCGTTAGAGATTATTGTAAGTGGGCATGTAGGTGTTGAAATTGAACTGGGGTCCTCTGTAAGAATAGCCAGTGTTCTTAACCTTTGAGCCGTTTCTGTAGACTTCAACAGATACTTTTTTATGCTCGATTGACTTGAGCATTAGGAACACTACTAATTTTACTATTTACTAATTTTACTATTTACTAATTTTACTATTTACTAATGTTACAATTAGTTAGACTTAGGATTTAAAAAATCGGTTTTGTAACTTTACTGCTAGTAGGGGTGAGAAAGACTTTTATAAGACTTAAGTAAATCACAGGCCTGTCTCAAATGGGAACTCTAAATATTAATATTAATTTTCAGCCCCATATTGAGCTACTAACCTCACCATTATGCATTTTCCTACTTAGCATGGACTAGAAATGTCTGTTAATAATATAATTTATATAATAATAATATAGAAATCATTTGATTTAGCTGATAGTATGATTCTGCCTTGAAAAAGAGTTTTCAGGGGAAAGCCCTTTAACATCTTGAAGATCAGAGTCAAACTATGTAGGTGCTGTTTTAATCAGTAATGATTAGTTGTTGTAAGGGGAAAGGGCTACTGGGGTCAAGGGCAAATAGATTTCCAAATAGGATAATTCCATATCCTTAGGGAGTAATGCAGGTCATAAAGCTGCCTTAGTTCTGTGTGGCTGTGACTGAGCAGTGGGTTGAGCAGCCTGACTTTTGACTTAGGAACAGTCACATTCAGTGAGACTGGAGAGCTAGGATGGCAATGTCAGTGTTGCATTTGTTTTCTGGTTTCTATTTTTTTTTTTTTTGGTTCTTTTTTTCGGAGCTGGGGATTGAACCCAGGGCCTTGTGCTTCCTAGGCAAGCGCTCTACCACTGAGCTAAATCCCCAACCCCGTTTTCTGGTTTCTTTATAGCGTCTTTCCTCACAGTGGAGAGAATTAGCTTGGCCCTTTGTACTCCATGTGATGGGAAACCAATACTTCACCAGTCTGTGTGATGCTCTCTCATTTACTCATCGTCACTGGAGCCAGTGTTCTTGGCTGCAGCTGAATGGTCATCATCACCGCGTTATCTTTCACGTGCTGCCTAACACACCCCTTTCCTAATAGAACTGTATTTGGTCTCAGCTCTGCTATTGGCTTCAGTGTCAATGTCACTTTTGACAAGACAGTAAGTTGCTTTGGAGTTCAACTTCTCGATCTGTAGTACAAAATTATGTTTCAGAGTGATTTTTTTTAAGTATGGAGCCCATTTTATGTGCCAAGCACAGTATAGAATACACTGGGTCTAGTGCACTTCCCTCAGGAGAGTAGTTGTATTCAATACGAAGAACTTCCTTTGCTTACTTCAGATCAATTTAGTCTTTTACTTCTGAAAAATTAGTATTAGTGAATTCTCTCAATTTTCACTTTGTAAGATTGTTAAAGCGGTTGATTCAAGAGGGAGAGTCAGTTTTCTTTACAAACATGGTACAGGATGGTTCTCATGCCCCAGGGGATGACCCATGCCTGTGTGTATATGGACAGTACTAATTGGATCCAGTGGGTTAGGAAGGGAGGGAGGATGGAAGGAGAGAAGACAGGACAGAAGAGAAGGGGGAGGGGAGAGGAGGAGAGGAAGGGAGAGAGAGGAATATGAGTATGAACCTAGAGGTATAATCCTCCAAAATGCTCATGTTGCTACCTCTCCCCGGCACTCTATTTCTATACGCAGTCTTTATCCAGTGTTGTTGTCATGTCTCATTATAATTAGCTGTTTTCTCTTTTGAGACAGAGTATCACTAGGTAGCCCTGGCTTCCTGGAACCCACTCTTTAGCTCTGTAGAGTAAGAGTCAGTGATTACAGGACTAGAGAGAGGACTGAGCAGGTAAGACCAGCAGCAGAGGACTAGGGTATTATTTCCAGGATCTATATGGTGGCTCATTCACCATTTTTAACTCCAAACTCAGGGGATTTGATGCCTTCTCTGGTATTCTTGTGCATGAGGCATGTATATGGATACAGACATACTTGCAGGCAAAATATGCATACACATAAAATAAAGATTTAGTGGTCAGAAAAACTAGTCTGCATCTCCTTCCTCCCTGTTTTCAACCCTCCTTCCATTCTTCTGTGGTGGGGGATGAGGCCAGGACCTTTGGAATGCTAGGCAAGAGCTCTACCATGGAACTGTCCTTAGCCTAATCTAGTGATTTCTCTTCAAGTGGAGGGGGACTCGGAGAGTGTGCAGAGGTGCACTTCCCCTGCAGCCTATCATAGAGTGCTCTATCCTTAGAACCCAAGGTGGAAGGAGACTCCTGAGAGTTGTTTGACTTCCACATGCACACTGTGGCATGTGTGCCCCCCCCCCCACACACTATCAGAGAAGAGCAGCAGCAGCTGAAGAAGCCCCAGCACCCTAGCTGAGGAGCTAGTCATTGGCAGTTGATGGCTTCTGGAGGAGGAGGAGACTTGGTTTACTTTACAAGCGTAGCCTCTGGTGTATTTCCGCTCAGATGAAAGGGCATCCTGAGACATGGGAGCCCAGGAACCACACAGCTCTGAGAGGAAGCCTCCTCAGCAGAAATGGTGCAGCTCCGAGGGGAGGGGATCCCCAGCTGAGCTGAGGAGCTCAGGAGCCTCAGCTCTACTTTTTCACTTCTTCCCTTCATTGCTTCTTGGCTTCTTCCGATGAGAGGGTCACACCAGACAGGAAATCTCATGAAAGAGATTTGTTGTAGGGTCCCGGGAGAGGAGGAATGAATCCAGGGATGGCTGCCCTCTGCTCCCAGGAGCGGACAGTGGAGAATTGGCAAAGGCCAAGGTATATATAGGATTCCTTAGGAAGCAGAGCTTTTCAGGGCAGAGCTTTCCAGATGGAAGACTGGCGGGATTGCAGGTTCTGAGCTTGGGACCTCAGGGACTAGTGGCTCTTTCCATGCCCCTTTCCTTGGGCCTGTAGATTAGGATGAAAAGTCTGCAGGCGGCTTTAGCTGAGGCGCCATCTCTGTGGAGCTGCTGGGGAGGCTGGAGTGGAAGTGCTGACACTGTGGACAGTTCCTTTGGGCGGCTCCTTTGTAGGTATTTCACGATGGCCTGCATTTCTTTGTGCGTATGGACAGCACTGATTGGACTCTGGGTTAAAAGAGACAGATAAAATCTAGAGGCAGAATGATGATTTTTTAAAAAAAAAATCAGAGCAGACCTAAATAATTGTATTTAAGAATTTTCTGAGATTAAATACGGCCTAGGGTTGGACACAGTGGCATGCAGCTGTCTTCAGCTACTCTGGAAGCTGAAGTAGGAGAGTCACTTGTCCTTGGGAGATTGACACAACCTATGCAGCATTGTGAATCCCTGACTCAAAAACATACTTACTCTGGATAATAAGTCATGGCTTTGTTTTAAAAGTTTATGACCAAAGTAACAAGAAAATCCTGTTGGATGCCAAAAAGAAAAGAAACAAGCCACTGTATAAAAATCAGCATTTTCTCAGGAGAGCCTCAGTGCCCTCTCTACCCTGTTCTCAGTTCTCTTGAAACAGAATTGTTTTGTTGCTTTTCCTTTTTGTTTGTTGATATAGAGTCTGACTACATAGCTCAATCTGTCCTTGAACTCTTGCCTCTTGAGAACTGGAATTATAGGCATGTGAACCACACCTGTCTAGAATGTCATAGCTGCACCAAGAAGATGGGTTAGGCTGTGGACGGTAAACAGCACTGTGGGTTAATACACATGAAACAAATCATCCAAAGTATAGAGACTGTTATTTCGATTGAGGCTAGAAAGTCTTTATATAAAAAGGACACTTTTACCACTACTAGCTCCTTTCTTTCTACCCCTTAAGGGGTGACTTGAGTTAGTAAAAGGAAGCTAGCATTGAGCCAATGTGGTGATGCACACCTTCAGTCCCAGCACTAGAAGAGCTGAAGAAGGGGAAGCTCTTATAAGGCCAGTCTGGTCTACACAGTGAGTTCCAGGCCATTCAGGACTACCCTGTCTCAAAAAACAAAACAACAAAAAGGAGCTAGCAATTTAAACGTCTAGGAAAATGGTCTTTAAGGAGCTTCTCAGCAAGGAAGAGAGAGCCAAAGGCCTGAGATGGAAACAAGCTCGGCTTGTTTATAGAAGGCCAGTGGTTTTTAGTTAAAAGATGGGCAGAAAGGGTAGATAGGCCACAAATTTAATATAAGCTGGCCTCCCATATATAAGAACCCTATAGGGTCTGATAATAAAGGCTGATTTTTATTTTAAAAGTGGTGTGATCTGGTTGGCATTTAAAAATGTTTACCATGGCTACTTTGTAGAGAATAGGCTGAGCTACATACAGAGGAAGCTAAGATAACAGGAATTAGGTAACACTGTTCAGTGGAGAGAGCACTGTGACTTGGACACAGTGGATAATAAGGAATAAAGAAGCCTAGTGAATGGAAGGACTTGATAATGGGTGGGATATGCACATATAGGGATTTGGTCTGAGCAACTGTGTTGAAGTTAGTGGCCGTGTTAATGTTGGTCATTATGCTGGATGCCATAAATATAAAGAACTGTAGAAACTCTGCTTTTTAATTCTGTAAGTTTTGGCAAAAGAATAGTAGGAGTCTTTAGAAGGAAAGTTACTGATTTCCTAGAAACAATAGACTATTATTCTGATAGGTTGGAATAGTAAACATTTTATTTCAAAGAACTGATGATGAAGTGTTAATATGCAGAAAGTTATTCTGAAAGAACTTGGTACATAGTATCTGTTCTTAGCTGAAGGTATAAACCTAGTCAATAGCTTACTGATGTCTCCATTAATAATGATACTCAGAATTCACTAGAACCTAAGACCATTTCTAAAGAGTTACCACTTAAAAATGAAATTGAGCCAGGCACAATGGCACATTCTAGCAATGAGGAGGCTAAGGCAGAAGACAAAGAATTTCAAAGCCATCTTCAGTTACATAGAGACCAGCCTGTGCTCATAAGATCCTACTTTAAAAAAAAAAAAAGAAAAAAATCAAATCAAATATCAAGCTAGCATATTTAAACATACTGTCTGTGAGATATTTTCCCAAATTTCTACATGTCGAACAAAAGACATGTTCTTACATATAACCTTATGTAAGGATCAGGAAGTCAAGGGATTAAATTATTAGATTAGTAGTTAAAAGGCTTGTAGTCTAACTTAAGCTGCTTAATAACCATGTGACAGGCCAGCTGGGAAGCCTATTTCCTTGTTTGTAAAATGCTTGTTTTGCATGCTTCACCAAGTTGGTAAAAATCCCAAATAAGATCATGAATGTCAGAGTGCTTTGAAAATAGACTGAAGCCACTTAGCACTGAGTGCAGTTCTGCTTTTAAGGGAGCCCTTCCATTGCCCAATACATGGAACTAAACAGGTCCTCGGAGGAGACCAGGAGGATGAATGAGGTAGGGATACATAGGTTGTATCACAGCTCTGAATTTTGAAGTTATAGATTGTACTATAGTGGTCAGTTGTACAGACCTATTCAGGTTTGCTTTGTGGTTCATAAACAAAATGACTTGTAAAAGACGTAACATGGAATTAATTGAATGTTATAATGTACAAGTAAGTTTGATTCCACCCTTACTTGATAATCAGAACTTTACTTCTAGTCTTGTTGCTAAAATGAAGACAGCAATATAAGGTTATTTTTTTTTCTTACTTTTCCCCCTCTTCTCCCTTTATCTTAGATTTAGGCTATGAAATGGAGTTTTATTTGACTTCTTTAGAATTATATTTTTGTTCAAGAAATGAAAAGTACAAATATGCTAGAGACAGAACAAACAGAAAAGGCAAAGGAAGAAGAAATATTAGGATGAAGAAAGATGTAAAATCTTTCAAAGTAGTCTTCCTCCCTCACATACTAAAATTCCAGGTCATTAGAAGAGGAGGGTTAGTCTTTTTTTAGAGTGGCATGGTAGAGAGGGGTGAGGAGGGGCTCTGTGAAAACATTCCCTACCGAAACCAAAAGCTTTTTGGAGGCCTGTTGGGTTACTAAGCAGTACTTTTGTTTAAAAAGCACTTCCTTACTAAAGTATGAAGCCAGTCTCTTTGCTTAAGTCACCCAGTGCTACATTATTTCTGTCACTTACAGGAAAGGAATTTTACTAACAAGGTTTTCACTAATGAGATCTGCTTAGATTCATTGACTTCGTAGGTGTGATGGGGCTTCATTCAGACTACATTATTGTCTATTTAAAAGATTATTTTAGCTTTTCTAATTCTGTTTCCCCTGAATTTTGATGAAAGCCCAATAAAGATCATGAGAAATATCAGTTAAAGAAGTCATCCTTAGTTCCTATCCTTGGTCCACAGAAAATGTAATACGTATCCTTTCTGCTGTAGTATACGTATGTATATATGTACATGAAATTGTATTGCTTTATGGGTTCATCTTCATATAATAAATTTTATATAGATATGTAAGTACTTATGTATCTATATACACATATGTATACTGTACCTATTTGAAGATTCTTTTTTTTTTCTTTTTCTTTTTTCTAGACAGGGTCTCTATGTAGTCCTTGCTGTCCCGGAGCTATCTATATAGACCAGGCTGGTCTGGAACTCAGAGATACCTCTGCCTCTGGCTCCCTAGTGCTACCACACTTGGCTAAAGATTCTGCAACAATCACTTCTTCATTTATTCTTATTTCCTAACCTCTATCTATGTTGGTATACATATGCTTAGCCATTTATATTTTGTTTGGTTGGTTTTGAGACAGGGTCTTATTATGTGGCCCTTGCTGGTCTGAAGCTTTTTTTTTTTTTTTTTTTTCCTTTTTTTTTTTTCGGAGCTGGGGACGCTTTTTTTTTTTTTTTTTTTAAAGATTTATTTATGTTTGCGAGTACACTGTCACTATCTTCAGACACACCAGAAGAGGGCATCAGATCTCGTTTCAGATGGTTGTGAGTCACCATATGGTTGCTGGGATTTGAACTCAGGATCTCTGGAAGAGCACTCAGTGCTCCTAACCTTTGAGCCATCTCTCCAGCCTGGTCTGAAACTCTTTAAGTGGACCAGGTAGCTTTGAACTCAACAGAGACCCACTTGCCTCTGCCTTCTGAGTTTTAAAATTAAAGACATGTATCACCATGCCTGGCCTTAGGCTTCCTGTTCTAATGATATTATTTTTATTTCATAGTATCACAACTATGTTATGTTAATGGTTATTTAATTTGCTGTTACAGACAAAATGTCAAAGAACATAGGTCACTCTTTTTGTCTGTGTGTGTCTGTACGTGTGGACGCCTGCTGCTCCCTTCTTTTTCCCTTCAGTGGTTTAAATTTCTTTGATTTTCTTATCTAAAGTTTCATTTGAGTTTCCCACTTATTCCAACACCCTATAGTTATTATTTGAAACAGGAAGAAGAGTGAAGAGAACCTTTTATAATTTGTAATATTTCTCTTTTTTTATTGGTATGAAAGGTGCTGAAAATTTCTTTCCTTATGGACCCTTTATAGAATTTTATAATATAGCTTTACATTTTATTTTATATTTTATTATCTTAATCTATACTTCTCATGAACTTCTTTATTATTAAGATTTTCCTCTTCTGTGTAAACTAGGCTGGTCTTGGAACTTGTGATGATTTTTCCTGTTTCTACTTCCTAAGAGCTAGAATTACAGGCTGTACCACCATGCTGATTTTAATACTTTTTACTCAGATAATTTAGTTCACCAAATGTGGGACTGTTTAGTGACCTCTGACCTGGTCTGTGCAATTCTTGTGTTACCTCAGATATTCAGTGTATCTCAGTCATAGCTGTTAAACTACTGGGCTTTCACAGAAGTAGAACATAAAAATACAGAGTCCCAGATGTTAGTGTTCTTTCGGATTTGTTCTTGTCTTCGGATATGGTTCAGGTCGTAAGTACCAGGGTTGGAAAGTATCTCAGATCTAGATTTAATCTCATGTCTGTCTGGATGAGGTATTCCCTCAAAAGTACAGATGCAGTGAGGCTTGCTGTCAGCCTGTAATTCAACTGGGAAAGTTGGAGAGTTTTAGTTAAATAAACCAGGCTATAGTGCTGAGTCTACTAAAATAGATGTCTCATGTCATTGACTAGGCAGTTTTATTTAGTGAACGTTCTTCCTATGCTGTGATAATCATGAAGTTGGAATGGAATTGGTAACCTGTTCTTTGTCACATCAACTCCACATTTTACATCTTATATTGTAAAGATTTGTTTGTTTATTTATAAGTTGCTTAACTATATGTATATGTGGATATGTGCATGTGAGTAGAGCCTTTGGAGTCCTGAGTTATCAGATTCCTCTGAAGCTGGAGTTACAGGCAGTTGTGAGCTGCCCAGTGTGCTTGCTGCAAAACAAACTTGAATCCTCTACAAAAACACTACTTGCTTTTGACCACTGAACTGTTTCACCAGCCCAAAGACATGTTCTTGTCTTAAATCTTCTTTAGAACACTAACACTATGGAGTTTTCTTTCTATTCTAGAAATTTATATGAATCTCTTTTTAGTCAAAATGTTTTTTTTT
The DNA here is from genome assembly GCF_021556685.1 of Rattus norvegicus. NCBI lineage: Eukaryota > Metazoa > Chordata > Mammalia > Rodentia > Muridae > Rattus > Rattus norvegicus. The sequence goes on from NC_141543.1 coordinate 86,635,594, forward strand.
TAAACTACAGTCACCCTCTTGAGCCGTTTGATCTGGATACATAACAGCATTTATTATTCTGTGGAAATCAAAATATAATATAAATTTTTTTCTTCTTAAGGATCAATAAGATGGCTCAGTGGATGACAACAGTGTATGAGTTTGTTCCCTGGCGCCCACATAGTTAGGAATAGGACCCATTCCTTTAAGTGTCCTCTTCACATGTTCACTGTCATGTCCATGCCTACACAGGAAAACACACAAGAATAAATTAAAAAAAAAAGAAGAACTTTTCTTTGTGCTAGACAAATTGTCTTTGCAGAAGACCTGGGTTCAGTTCCCAGCACCCAAATAGTGGGAACCATCTATTAATTCCAGACCCAGGGGATCAGTGTTCACTTCTGGCTTCTGTCAGGTACAACACACACATAGCACACATACATACATCTAGCCAAAATACTTCATGCATATAAAATAAAAATAAATCTTTAAAAATATGGTATTTAAAAAACAAAAATTGGAGTTTGAGGCCAGCCTGGTCTACAGTATTGTTCCAGGACAGCCAGTGCTATACAAAGAAACCCTGTGTCAGAAAAAGGAACTTTTTCTTTCTTTATTATTTTGGCTTTTTGAGGCAGAATGCCACTATATGGCCCTGGTTGGCCTGAAACTCTCTATGAGCTCACAGAAATCTTGTGTCTGCCTCCCAAGTTCTGGGATCAGAGGTATGTTCCACCACTTAAGGCCTGGATATTTTTAAGGTTATATGTTGTTTACATATTTATTTTTAAAAATGTTTTATCTTATAATAAAAATAAAACATGCTCAGTTTTTACAAACGTAAAAATAACAAAAGGCACAAAAGAAGCCCTGTTGTACATTGTCAGCTGTTCCCAGAACACGGAGCTTCTTTACTCTTTTTGCCCTCAAGGATGTTATCACTAAAAGCAGGTAATTTACTTTGTTGGGGGGAAAGATAATTATGCTTTCATCAACGTTCTGGACATCTATGTTCCATTAACATAAACTGCATAAACCTAAAACTTGTTAATTAAACATTGTTAATTTTGGGGCTGGGGATTTAGCTCAGTGGTAGAGCGCTTACCTAGGAAGCGCAAGGCCCTGGGTTCGGTCCCCAGCTCCGGAAAAAAAAGAACCAAAAAAAAAAAAAATTGTTAATTTTAAGATGCTGGAGAGGTGGCTCAGTGGTTAAGAAAGAGTACTGACTGCTCTTCCAGAGGTCTTGGGTTCATTTCTCAGCATGCACATGGCAGTTGACAACCATCTATAACTAGTCCCGTGGGATCCAGTGTCATTTTCTGTTGGGCAGACATAAATACAGATGAATTATCTGCTTCCATTAAATAAATAAATCTTTAAGGCCAAGTGTGTTGGCACACACTTCCAGCATTTGGAGGCAGAAGCAGGCAGATGTCTGTGTTCAAGGGCAGCCTGGTCTCACAGTTCCAGCACAGCCAGGCCTACACAGAGAACCCGTCTCAAAAAAAAAAAAAAAAATTGCTAATTTATAAAGAGGTAATTTTTTTTGTTGTTGTTTTGAAACAGGGTATCCTTATGTATTCCAAGCTGGATGGAAGCTTTAGCCTGTCACCCTTAGTAACCTCAAACTTATCCTCAAGCCTCATCTTTCTCTGTGCTGGGATGATAGGCATATGCTACCAAAGGAATGTATAGAATGAATACTGTGACATCTCTAAAGGATAGAAATTCAGAAGGAAAGTTGAAATCATTCATTTATTAAATAGGTCTGTTTCTGGCTTTCCATGTGCCAGACACTGTCTAGGTGCAGCAACAAAACACATGAATCCGCCTTTGTACAGCTCGTTTTTCAGTGAGAGGAAACAGACTGCAAAAATTGTAGCATGCTAGATGGCTTTATCTAGTATAGAAACAGTGAGGCAGGAATATGACTGTGACTGGGAGAGAGGAAGGATATCACGGAAAGCTCTCATAGAGATGGTGACAATTAAGGAGGCAGCAGTGGCAGGGAGTGTGCCCGATAATCTCTTGGGGACTGGAGAGCATTAACCAAACTGCAAGAGCAAAGCCCTGAGACAGGAATGGGCCTGTGCTGTGAGGAAGTTCAAGGGAAAGTGGCATGACTGGGACATAGGGACTTAGGAGATGTAGTGGGGGCCGAGGCCATGGAGGTCATGGAGGTCATGGAGTGCAGCTTTGCAGGCTCTTCAGGCCTTTGTACAGACTGTGGCTCTTACTCAGAGTCAGATGGGGAGGGGGCCTGGAAGTTCCCACAACCACAGTGACATTCTACAAAGCAAAAAACAAAAACCCATTATGTCCTGCTTTTGCTTTTTTTTTTTTTTAAAGTTTGTTTCTTATATAATTGGAGTAATGGTTCCTGGTGTGTAGTCACACTTACTAAATTTCAACATTTATGTCAAGAGAGGAAACTCCTGAAGTAAAGATCTTAGGTATTAAAAGTAAGTTTTAAGTAATATGATAGGATATCAGCCTATAAATATTCTTAGGTGACACTGCTTTATTACCAAGTTCTCAATCCTCAGTTATCTTTGAAAAAAGATTTAAAAAAAGATGAAGTCGAGGCCATGCTCTATGGAGACCTTTGTTCACTGTTACATAGTAGAGGGCAGCTGGATAGCTATATACTGTAGTGTCACTTTAACAACGTGTGTTTCAAACAGTTTTATTATATATTATGACAAGAAAAATACACAACGCATGATGTCCTAGTTAGCTTTCTGTTGTTGTGATAAACTGCTCTAACCAAAAGCACCTCGAAGAGGAGAGGGTTTATCTGACTTACAGGCTACGATCTATTATCTGGGAAAGCTGAGAGGCAGGAAGGAGCTCAGAGCAAGGAACCTGGAAAGATCTGAAGCAGAGACCACAGAGGAACATTGTGGAGCAGCTTTTTCAGCTTGCTTTTGTAGACAACTCAGGACCGCCTCTCCAAGGGTAGTACAGCCCACAGTGGACTGAACCATCCCATATCGATCAATAATTTAAAAAAATACTCAAAATATGCCCACAGGCAGTTCTGGTGGAGACAGTTTCTCAGTTGAAGTTTCCCTGTTGATTCTAGTTTGTGGCAAATTGACAAAAACTAACCAGCACATAAGGCTTTATAGTTCAAGGATTAAGTGTTTTTTTTTTTAAAGCAAATAATTATATAATCATCAGTTAAATGCCTAGAAATACATCAGTGCCTGCATCAGAAGAACACAGTGCCTGGCTAGATCTTAACTCCTACCATCGTTTAGAGAGAACCAAGTCTGATATGGTGATAACTATTTACTTAACCTTTGTCACAATTTTATCACTCAGGTTTCATGCCTACTTTGTAGGTTTTTGGGGGTTTTTTTACACTCCAGATTTTATTCTCCTCCTGGTCCACCTCCCCAACCCTGACCGTTCCATATCCCACACCTCCTCCCCGCCACACCCCCAGTCTCCACAAGGATGTCTCCACCCCACCCACCCCTCCAGACCTCTAAACTCCCTGGGACCTCCAGTCTTCTGAGGGTTAGGTGCATCTTCTCTGACTGAACCCAGACCTGGGAGTCCTCTGCTGTGTATGTGTTGGAGGCCTCATCTCAGCTGGTGGATGCTGCCTGGTTGGTGATCCAGTGTCTGAGAGATCTTGGAGGGGCCAGGTTAATTGAGACTGCTTGTCCTCCTATAGGGCTGCCCTCCTCAGCTTCCTTGTACTTTGATTTTGTTTGTTTTTATACACATGGAATAGTGATACAGTGTATATTTTATGGGGTTTTTTTAGAACTCAAAAATATATCTGTGACTTTGATCTATGCTACATAGAACTGTAGTTGAATCTCATTGTCCTACAACATACTTTAAATGAATAAACCATAATTTATTTATCCATTCCATGTTGTTTCTAATACTGGCACTTAGGAAAGTTGCTACACTACTCACACATGAGGGTAGACACAAACAGGAGTTTTTCTAGGCCACATATTTGGGAGTAGAATTGCTGGATCTTCAATATAATAAACTATCTTATATACACACACAGGATGCCTTTAATCTCATCATTCAGGAGGCAGAGGCAAGTGAATCCTTGAGTTAAAGACCAGCCTCGTCTGTAGAGGGAGTTCCAGGACAGCCAGGTGCTATGAAGAGAAACTCTGTCTGGGGAGAAAAAAAATGAGTTGACAGGTATATTAACTATCCTGGTCTGAGCACTGTACATTGTACACAAGTATTGAGATGCCACATTAAACTTTATAAATGTATATTCTTTTGTCAACTTAAAAGCTTTTAAAATGAAACTTTTTTTTTTTTTTGGAGCTGAGGACTGAACCCAGGGCCTTGCGTTTGCTAGGCAAGCGCTCTACCATTGAGCTAAATCCCCAACTCCATTAAAATGAAACTTTATTATAGTTTAATTTATTTTGTGTGTATACGTGTGTGTGTGTGTGTGTGTGTGTGTGTGTGTGTGTGTGTGTGTGTGCGTTGTGTGTGTGCGCTTGTGCTATGGGAGATGTGTGGAGGTCACAGGATAACTTGGCGACAAGTCAGTTTTCTCCTTGACCTCCAATTCCTTGGAGTTGAACTCAGGTCACAAGGCTTGGAAGGCATGTGCCTTTACCCACAGAGCCATAAAGTTGCCAGCCCAATTTAAAGTTTTTAAAATTTAAATAATAAATTATTTGCCAAATAGTGGCACCTACTTGTTTTTATATCAGCACCAAGTCTCAGTTTCTTTCTGCCTTGCTTGTAGTGTCAGGTTCTTTAGCTTTTCCAGTATATTGAGTCTAAAGATGTTAGTTCTGGAAAATTGATGACAAACCCCAGAAAGCTGAGGAAAAGTGAGGAGGAACTAAAAATTTTCACTTGAAGAATCACACATACAAACCAGGAATGGTGGCACACACCTTTAATCTCAGCATTCAGGCATCAGAGGCAGGCAGACTCAGGTGGATCTCTGAGTTTGAGGTTAGCCTGTTCTACATAGTGAGTTCCAAGACAGCCAGGGCTATGTAGTGAGACTCTGAATGGGGGGGAGGGGGAAAAATCACACATATTCAGGGAATTTTCATTTATGATAGTTGGCTAACTTCTGCCTGGAAGCTAGTACTTAAAGGCATTTCTTTTCCTACCTTTGGGATGTCAGAAGCTTTGTCCCTTTCACTACTTCCATTTCAAAAGATGCCTTGTTCAGTGGCGCTCACCAAATAGTTGTTGAATGAATTTGTTCTGACTGCTGCTCTCTTGATAGAACTTTGTGACATTTTTCTGAGTTTTGTGTTATGGGCTCTGACTGATTTAAGCTGTCCTACTTTAGCATCCTGTTTAGGGCGATGGCTCTTCTACTAATGGTAGCCACATTTGATTGTTACCAAGATCTGTTATGTTCTACTCTTAAGGGAAATTAATTTGAGTCAGTGTGTTAAAGTTCACATGCACATATTTGAGAGATTTTGAAGGCCAACCAGTAAGTTAGTTACATGGTATTTATTTCATTTTCCCATATGATAGGAAAGTAGATTCTCCTTTTTCCTGTTTTTGCCTAGGTTTTGTTCCTAGAAACCCAAATCCTGTCTTAGGATGTGATAGATTTTTAGAGCAGTCGTGCTGCAGACAGCAGCCAAGATAACTTGCCAAGCTTCAGTAGATAGCTTCTTTTCTCCTTTGTATAATCAGTATTAATAACCTGGTCATTTGTGGGCTCCTTCTTGCTATTTCCTAAAACCATTGGATAAATAACTTCATTTAAATGTGTCTTGCTTTAGTATAATTTAGCCACATAGCACCTTTAATAAAGGAATATTTTATATGTTGTAATATTTTCTCAACAATATTGACATGAGATGAGTGATATTTTATTTTTTGCTTATAAGCAAGAGTATTAGAACCAACTATGGTTTTCTGACTTTCGTTTTTAGTGTACTCTTTTTGAGAACTGAATATGAATTAGATCGTTCAGGCCAGAGATATTAGAATAATAATTTTGTCTAGTAAGTCCTTTTACCAGTCATTTCATTGCAAATATATCATCTGATTTTTGTGAACTTTTCACTTTTAAGAACAGCAAAAGTAAGACATGTATGAGACTCAGAATCTAGTTAAGCTGACTCATCATCTCTGTTTCCAACAGAAATTTCCTGCTAGACAAGAAAAATTAGAGTTTTCCTACAGATTTGACTTGGTGAGTTTTATGTAGTTTTATTTATACAATTTAAATGAAAGGGTAAAACAGAATGAGATAAGTAGAAATATTTACCATGACTGAAACATGCATATCTTTAGTGCAAGCTACTGTTTGATTTTAGTGCCTATGAAAGGTAAAGCTGAAGTCATATAAAGAAAACATCTGAATTTGGTTTTCTTTTTAATGTGTGTGTACTCGAATGTATGTACATGTGCAAGCAAAAGTCCAGAGGACAATCTGAGTCACCCTCAGTAACAGTATTCATCTCCTTTGACATAGGGCCTCTTGTTGGTCTGGAGTTACCAATTTGGATAGACTGGGTTCACAAGTGAGTGCCGCCATGCCTAGCTGTATGTGGATTTTGGGGATTGAACTCAGGTCCTTGTTCTTACAAAGTAAGCATTTTATCAACTGAGTTGTCTCTCCAGCCCAACCAGAAAACATTTTTGTGACTGATTTCAATAAAGGTCTTATCATAAATATCCCTAATGGGAACTAACCAGCACCTTTAGTCTTTTCTGGTGACTTTTATATACTAGGAAAAGATTATACATACTAATGTTGGAAGAAGCAATTATATTTTGATTTAAAAAAATTTTTTGATACATAGTGACACTATATAACTGGCTTCAAACTCAGCTTCCTTCTGCCTCAGCCCTGTCAATGCTAGGGTTATAAGTATATAACAAAAGTCCCAGCTGGGTTTAAATTTTTAATTAAAGGATATGGAAACAGTAGAGTAAGGGGAGCTCCTTAGTGGGTTAGAAACACAACTGACAGTGTGATAGCTTTTTTAGTCTGTAAAAAGAAGTTTGAATTTTGAGCATTTTGCCTTTTTATACTGTCCTTTAGAACTCAGCTCTTTAATATTGACTTAAAATCTTGCTACCAAAATGACTGCTTTCTTAAAGTGTTTACTTTGTGCTCTGATTTATGCCTTAGACCTCCATGTATACTTTTACAGAGTCTTACTGGGTAAAGTAGGTGTTAATGCTTTTTAACATTTCTGACAAAGGCCATCAGGAACTAAGGACATTCTCTTAAGGTAGATATCCTGGCCAACTTTCCCCTGTGTGTTTTTACTTTCTCTTTGACTCAAGAATTTGGAATACATGCTGGAGACTAAAAACTTCACATAGTTCATTGCCCGGATAGACTTGACTCTCTTTATCTATCTCCCAGTGCTGGGGTTTCCAGTCTAGGTCTCTGGCAACACTTTATCAAAAGAGCCATCTCCTCTGAGTGTTCCCCTATATCTCTCCCCTTTCCTTTCTCTCTGTTCTGACTCCTTCCATCCCCGACACCCACACCAATATAGAATCTCTCTTATTCCTGTCCTCAAATGATGTGACTGAGGGTGATCTTTTAACTACTGGTTGTTTTGGCTTCCACTTTCCAAATGCTGAGATCATGGTCATGTACCATTATGCCCTGTTTATGTGGTGCCAGGACTTAAATCCAGAGCTTCCTGTAAGTTACGCAAGGTCACCACCTGAACTCCATGCCTAGCTTAGGATTTAGTTATTCTAAGAAGGAATTGATTTTCTATGTTTAGGTTTTAAGTAAGATACCTTGCTTCACTTAATAAGAAGATATTTTAGTTAAGACCCTAAAGGAGATGACAGGTCTGTCTCTCCCCCCCCCCGCCTCGTGCACGTGCGCACACACACACACACACACACACACACACACACACACGAGGAAGGCTGGGATGGTAGCTCTCTGATAGAGTGCTTGCTTATCATAGTTGGAAGGGGTAAGGGCTTTTCCTTTCAAAAAATATTTCTGAGCGAAATTGAGTTCCCTAATAGGTTGTAGTGGTTAATGCAGAACATAATGGGTTGCTTTTGTAGTACGGTAAGTCCTCTGGAGCAGGTGAGCCTTTTCTTCTCCAAGTTTTTAAGTCCACATTCTATATCTCAGTACTGATTCTGACTCTTTTATGTTCATTCCTTGGGCCCCCTGACCAGTTTTTATTAGCAATAAATATTTTAAATGGCTTCTTATAAGGCCAGGGGATAGATACTAGGGGGTAATAGACAGCTCTCTCTCTCTCTCATTCTCTCTCTCTCTCTCTCTCTCTCTCTCTGAAATAATTTCAATTTTTTAATTCCTTGTGTGTAGGGGCTGGCACCCTCACACAGAAATATATACAGGCAAAATACTAATACATATAAAGTTAAATATTAAAAAAAATAGTTCCCTGCATTGCTAGACATACATACATGATATTAGAGCTAACCTTTTTTTTTTAAAAAAAAGTATTCATTTTTTGTTTGTTGTTTTTGTTTTTTGAGACAGAGTTTCCACTGTGTAGCCCTGACTGTTCTAGAACTCTCTATGTAGATCAGGGTAGCCTCAAACTCACAGAGATTTGCCTGCCTTTGCCTCCCAAGTATGTGGGATTAAAGGTGTGAGTCAGCACTGCCCAGCTATAATTCAATAGAAGAAAAAGTATTCCTATGTGTAGGTGTTTGTGTCTATGTGTAAATATAGAGACATAAGTGCAGGTGCCTATGGAGTCCAGAAGTTCAGAGCCCTCTCTGGAGTGGGAATTGCAGAGGGTTATGAAGCACCTGAGATGGGTGGGTGCTGGGAACCAAACTTGGGTCTTTTGTAAGAGCAGTATGACTCTTAGTTGCTGAGTACCCTGTTTATTGTTTATAAAGTTTTAGGTCAGCCAGCAAGATGGTGAGTGAGTAGGGAAAGAAGGAAGGAAGGTGGGTTTATGGACCAAAACCCCCAAACTTACTTAGACTTAAAATTGTGATATTTTTAGTTTTACTTCAACTATGCCTATAAAAACCATACAATAATCTGTTTTCTTTCCCATTTGTCTATCTTGTGTGTGAGGGTAGCTCACGTATGGTGAGCTTTGGAAGTAATAACTAATATTAAGGTCTATTTAACCATAGGTTTTTCTGAACCCCCCCACCGTGTATCTCTTCTGATAAATCTCTTGATTTTTTTCCAGCTTTTGTTTAGAGTAAGTAAATTTTCCTCACTTAGGAGAAAAGTTTTTGACATGTGAGAGATGTTCAAACCTTTTCCTTTGCCATGGTTGCTTACTGAGATCTCAGAAGATTTGTCCATCCTGATCGTTGGAAGTAACACATGGTTTTAATTTACGAAAACTGAATCATTGCTTATTGTTTGATTTTGCCTTTCTACATTTCTAAAGATTCCTTTCTTTTGGAACTTTGAAGTAAAACAGCCCCTTTATATGCAAATTTGTTTCTTGACTTGAATGATTTGAATTTGTGTTATTCCGTTTTAGACATCTCCCAAGTGACAGATTTGAAAGTGAAGTGTGGAGACCATATTCTGATGTGCTGATTTTTGATTGTTTTGTTGTTGTTCTATTCTTTTTTCTAAAGAATTATTTATTTAATAATTTTATTACATGAGAACACTCTAGCTGTCTTCGGACATGCCAGAAAAGGGCTTGGATGGTTGTGAGCCACTGTGTGGTTGCTGGGAATTGAACTCAGGACCTCTGGAAGAGCAGCCAGTGCTCTTAACCACTGAGCCATCTGTCCTGCCCTTTTTTTTTAAAGCAGCTGGTAGAGTTTTTCTTGCCAGCAGGAGTTCTGTAACAAAGCAGCATATCACCTGCCCAGGGCTTGTTTTGGACATGTTTTATTCTTCTGGATTCCTCAAGTAAAGATGTATTTTTTTCCCTCATGTGCTGTTATATTTCATGTACTTTGTTTCATAGATATTTCTGCCTAAATTAAAAAGCAAAATGAAATTCCATAAGTTTTCCTGATATTTGTGGAGTTTTCAGTTCTACAAGGTAGTTAAATGGAATGTCATTTCCAGGACAAGCTTCTGGATTCAGAGGGTAGATAGATGCATTGCCTTCTCCCAGCATATATTTTGAGGGTAGAAGATGATAGCCAGTTTGTCTATATCAGTAACTCTTCAAATGATGGGTAGATCTTATGGGAAGAAGATTACTTCCAGACCCTTAAATTGGCAATAAAATTGCTTGATTTTTATTTTAATTAATTAATTTTGATATCTGGAAAAGTTGTGCCCAAAGTGAACATTATTCCGTATTTTATCCTTTGACTTGGCTGCTAGATCTCCTTAGAGATTAGGACAGTTTGTGGTTATTGAGGGCAGTAAGGCTGTAAACTCCCAGCATATCCTGAAGCTTGGGAATGAATGGGGACATTCTGCTGTTAACCAGTTGTATTTTGGGAAGGACTTGATAGTCTTTCATATACCTTCTTCTTCAATGCTAACCTAACTTGAAAGCATGAGTCCTGCCAGTCTATTTCTGTAAAACTCTAGCTTATAGTACTGGATAAGAAGGAAAAATATTGCTTAAAGGTACTGACTTGTACACTGAAAACCATCTTTGCTTCAGAATTTTTTGCATATACAATAGTTTGAAAAAACTTCTTAACTCTTTTTGGGATGAGAGTCTCACTATGTTGACTAGGCTAGCCTTGAACTCCTATGCTCAACTGGTTCTTCTGCCTCAACCTTCCAAGGAACTAAGTGAGAATGGAGTCGTACACTGACATGCCTAGGTTTGAACCTTAATTAAACGAATACTTAGCTATACCAGAAAAATAGTCTACATCTTAACCTGGTTTAGGAAAACTTAGTTAAGTGTCTAGACAGATGTGCCTCCCATTGTACATATTTGTACACATTTAACTTGATCATTTTATTGGAATTTTATTATATAGAATTCAACTTGAAATAACTTAGATTTAGACTGACACCCTGCCTGTTACTGTAAGCTACTTTTTTTTAAATGTTCGTCTTACCCCAATGATCTTTTCTTTTTTTTTAATTGTTTATTTGTTTTATGTATGTGAGTACACTGTCACTCTCTCCAGTCACACCAGAAGAGGGCATCAGATCCCATTACAGATGGTTGTGAGCCACCATGTGGTTGCTGGGAATTGAACTCAGGACCTCTGGAAGAGCAGACAGTGCTTTTAACCCCTGAGCCATCTCTCCTGCCTATAATGCTACCTTCTTTGTGGATTTTTTTTTTTCCTGTTGTTGTTTTGTTAATGATGAGGTTCTCACAGTATAGCCCCATGTGGACCAAGCTGCCCTCAAATTTCACAGAGATCCACCTGTCTCTTCTTTTTTTTTTTTTTTTTTTTTTTTTTTTTCCCCAGAGTTGAGGACTGAACCCAGGGCCTTGTGCTTGCTAGGCAAGCGCTCTACCACTGAGCTAAATCCCCAACCCCCTACCTGTCTCTTCTTCCAGTGGCCACCTGTAATCCCAGCAGACAGAAACAGGATCCAGGAACAAACTGGCTCATTAGACTAGTCAGAACTGGCAAGTTTCTGGGTTCAGTAAAAGACCCTGCCTTAGTAAACAAAAGGGAGAGTGATAGAAGATGCCTGACATCAATTTTTGGCCTCGACACATGCACGTATAAGAGCAGGTTCACCTGAACATACACACATGCACCCACTCAACATGTGAATGCACATCCATGCATTCATGAATATATGTATGTATATATGTATATATATATATGTATATTATGTTTGTGCCAGAATTTGGATATCTATATTCAGTCAGTAGTTCATGAAGATTAACTTACTAAGTAGAAAACACTAAGGGAAGATATATCATAAGAGTCCAGCTATTCAACAACAGGCTTATGGAACAAATATTTATTGAATGCCTGTCATGTCACCATGGAGACAACAGGGAGATGTTATTCTTCCATGCAACATAAATTCTGATGGAGAAATATGGAAATACAAGCAAGATAATTTTAATTACTGACAATAAAGAGGAAAATGAGGTAATATGGTAAAAGAAACAGGCTTAGAAGTGAGAACGGCCCCAGATTGGGTGGTTAGGGAAGAGATCTGTTAGGATACTAGTTTTTAATAGGATATCTAAAGGACAGGGAGGAGTCATCTGTGAAAGACCTGGTGGAACCAAGTGCTGTGCCTCACGCCTCTAATGCCAGTACTTGGGAGGCTGTGGCAGGAAGATGACAGTGAGATGAAGGCCAGCCTGGGCTACAGAGTGAAACACTGTATCAACCCTTGTCCCCATGGTAGGGGAATTGAGGAGAGAAAGCTCGATGGTCTGAGGATAAAGTTCATGTGCTTGGTAATGATTTGTTCCAACAGAATGAAAGACTAAATAAAGCATATTGATTGACAAGAAATGCAGGCATGGTTATGATGCAGAGAGGCCGTGGTAGTCAGGACAAAATGCTGAAGAAGTTATGTCTTGTCTCATTTGGATTAAAAATGTATTATTAAAGGTGCGTGTGCGTGTGTGTGTGTGTGTGTGTGTGTGTGTGTGTGTGTGTGTGTGTGTCAAGGTAGGTAGGTAGGTCAGTCTCAGATTTCTTTCTCTATTGTTCTCCATTTTATTTTATTTTTTTGAGACATGATCCTTCCTGAACCTGGAGATCAGCATTTGGCAAGAGTAGCTCAACAATAGGCTTTGGGGTTCTACTTGTTTCTGCCTCCCCAGCACTGGGATTATGCATGTATGTTACCAAACTCAGCTTTTTATGCGGGCGTTGGAGATCTGAGCTCAGGTCCTTATTCTTTTTTTAAAAAGCTATACTCAAGATGATCCCTGCCCCGTGCTGCTGGACTCAGGCAGGCTGAGCACCCTTGAGACAATTGACACCCTTGCAGCCCGAGCACCCCTGAGATGATATCAGGCAGGACATAGCACTCCTAAGACAATCCTAGATACCCAGAGCCCCTGGGTGCCACTAAGATGAGCAAGTAAGTGGTGGAGAAAGAGAAACAGAAGGATGTGGACACAATGAAGAGAGGCACAATGAACTGAGATTTGAAGGTAGTGAGGAACAGCCTGATGTGAGGAGATAGTGGTGCTACCTTGCCATGGTGAGGTCCAGGCCCATGCTGTCAATGAGAGCCATGTCCAGGTCTGTGGCCCTCCATTAGCAGGAATCTTTGAGCACCAAAGGCCAGGTAGAAGTCCCTGGTGTGAGCTAGACCTGCACCTTGCCGGGGCAGTGCTGGAGAGCACACACCTGGTGGTGTGGGTGCAAGAGAACTGACAGGCTGATCAGCTCAGCTACCACACAGGCCCAGATTCAGGGCTTTGAGTTGGCCCACCCCAACCTCTACCCTATCTATAAACTGCTGGAGAGCAGAAAGGGGCGGGTCCTGAAGATCCAAAATCACTAGATTGCCATGACACAGGGGAACAACAGGAGTCCTGGTAAGGATCCAGCATTGATTATGTAGCAAAATCCAGAAGTCTCAAGCCAGACCATTGACTGATTGCAATGAACTTGTACAAGTAAAGATGTGTGTACAAAAGGGTATACTGTGGGACACACTGACACACTGCAGCTTACATAACAAGATTTCTTTTTCTTTTGGGAGGGAGGTTGCAAGGTTGGAAGGCAGATATGAAGGGAAAGGGAGATGAGTAGGATTGGGGTGCATGATGCAAAATTTATAAAGAATCAAAGAAAAGTTAAATAAAAAAGCCAGAATCTAGCTTAAGGCATGGAAATCCATTTATACCTCAGGCCCCTCTACCCTAGGAACCAGCATTGTTACATTGTTTTCCTTAGTAAAAGCTGATCTAATTAGATCTTCCTCCTTCTCCTGGTATCATTTCAAATTCTATGACATCTTCCAGCACCATATTGACAAAGTCATCAAATCCTAGAAGTATACCAACAATTTCTTTATCAATTGTGAATAGCTGATCCTACACACTTGCTCTAGCCACAAGACTTGCAACAGGTTTGTGATTGCAGTGGCTACCATGGGCATGCGGGATGTAGTTGCCTTTTTTTCCCTAGATCTATTTAATATTGCTAAGTTCTTATATAGGTACCTAAGATTTTTAAAAATGAAAACAAGACCAAACAAAAAAGTTACAATCTTGTAAGATTGTACAGAATATGAACTGGATAGACATACAAGAAATCGCAACATTTCCCTTGCTGAGTGAGATCTCTCTTCACAATGCTTTTAGTTTCATTTTAAGAAGTGTCTCTACATTAAAAAAACAAAAAAAACCCAAAAAACCAGTAATATTACATTAGATTAGGCCAATCATACAAAGGATTTATTTATAACAAATATTCAAAACTCATTCAAATATTGCAACAAAAGATGTCAATATGACCTGCCATAGCTGTCTCTAAGATAATGAGAATTATTACCTCCTGGGATGAAGATGCTTGAGCACAGTAACAGAAGAAACAGAACTCTTTTTAGGTCACATTAGCCTCTTGAAAGTGAGTATACCCAAGTCTTTTATACTTTTTTTTTTAAATCAACAATGTTTTTGGCATCTTGTATTTTAGAGAATGGAAGTGTCTCTCGGGTTTAAAATACATGTGGCCTTGGGAGTTTTCTTTAGAAACTGTATAGGTCTTTTTTTTTTTTTTTTTTTTTCTTTTTTCTTTTTTTTCGGAGCTGGGGACTGAACCCAGGGCCTTGCGCTTGCTAGGCAAGTGCTCTACCGCTGAGCTAAATCCCCAACCCCGAAACTGTATAAGTCTTTAAAGAAAAAAAAAAAAGGTAGGGGTAGACTTTTTAGAGTTCTTACCTGTTCTCTGGCAAAAACTTCTGTTCGTAGCTCACACTCCATTTCTAGCTCATTTGTGCTGGGCATTCTGTTATACCACATGGAATTGACAACACAAACCTACTTTGGCACATAAAACAAGTTTCGTGGTTCAACTTTGTATCTTCGTGATCTTATTCCTGTCATTTTAAGGCTGATGGATATACAACTAACTCAGATAGCATGTAATGAGAATGTATGAGATATATGTCTGTGTACATTGGTTTATTTTAATTCTCTGGATGAGTAGATTAGATTGCTGAAGGAATGCTTATGAAAGATTAAGCAGAGTAGTTGCACAAACTGTGTGTTTACACAGTTTTCAGAGATGCTGTATCTTAGCTCAGTGAATACCACACATCAACCATTGGCTTTTCTGTTTACTGTTAATGGCATCTGTCTATACCTGTCTTGAAAGAATTCTGATTATATAAGAAGTTAGCCCAAATTAATTATTGGCTAACCCCAATTAATTAGCCCACTTGATACCTGTGTTTCTAAAATGAAGGAAATTATAGCCATTTTTTTTTCTTTGAAAAAGAAAGATATAAATTCATACTGACCAAAAGCCTCATTGTTTTAGATCTGGGATTCAATGTTACAGGCTAGGAGTTTGGACCTATGTTTATCTTTTATCGAAGAGAACAAATTACTGATTGATTGTCATTAAATCACACATCTGATGTATTTAGTGTTCTTTGAAAGCCTGCCTTAGAGATCTGTCAAAAAGAAACAATAAGGGTTGGGGATTTAGCTCAGTGGTAGAGCGCTTGCCTAGGAATTGCAAGGCTCTGGGTTCGGTCCCCAGCTCCGAAAAAAAGAATCAAAAAAAAAAAAAAAAAAAAGAAAGAAACAATAAAAACCAGAAAAATTGACTAATGTAACTAGATAAATCTTTTAATGGTCAAAGTATTTTTACTGAGTGACTACTACCTTTGTTTCCAGACACCATGCTAGATGGTAAAGGGATGGATGCAAAGAACAGATGCAAATTATGTTACCGTCACTTTACTGAACTGTGTAGACTCAGTTTAAATATTGTTTTTCTACTATAGCATTCAAAATTCCTCTGCCTTCCACAGTTTAACCTTGTTAGAAATCATATGGTATTTATTGATCTCTTTTCAATAAACCATCCTTTTTCAAAAAAAATGGTTAATGGTTTCAGGGTCGTATACCAGTGCTAGGAGACATCCCATCATAGATGGCAATTAGCTTGTAATACTGTATCCAGTAATAGAGTTGAGAGGAGTATGTTAAAGTAGTTTGTCTGTGTAGTCCAGGAACGTCTTTCCTTACTGGTCAGGATTTTGTAGAGTCAGCAGAAAAATAATATGGTGGTATACAAAGGTTTTCTCAACTTAGAGTCAGTGCAGTAGCATTTGGAAATCTTGGGAAAGGAAACTTACTTTTTCATTAAAGAACTTGGATGGTCATGTCTTAACATGTTTGAAGCTGTGAAGAATATATTTTGGCTCAAGTTGTCTCTTGCAAACATTCTCAAAAGAATGACCCTCAAATAGGTCTCTTCTTCCCAAGATTGTTTTTGCTGAGCTTCTGCAGCACTTGGCGTGAAGTACTGTAGAGTTCATGCAGTACCAGGTTACTTTGCTGATGAACACTTTGCCCATGGTGCTCACTGTGAGTGAAATTAATTAAACTTCTGCCATTGCAGTCAATTTCTCTCCCAGCAGGCTGTGTGGTTAGAGCCTCTCCAGCTGAGACTGAGTCTCCAGTTCTCCTAGGTGCTGGGTTGGATATTGAGATAATAAGCAGTTTGGTTTGTTTGTTTGGGTTTTTCAGACAAAGACTTGGTTATAAAGCAAATCAAACACAAAAAGGGAGAAAAATGGCCAAGACCAAAATAGTATTTCTTTTAAAATTCTTTTTATTTTAATTTTTAAAATAATAGACTAAAGTAGCCACTCAAACAAATACTTGCCAAACCCCAACAAAATAGCTGTCTTTATTACCAGTTATAACGGAGAATATCCAGAGGGAAGAAACTAATGAATTAATAGAATGTCACTTAAAAAATATGTCCTTTTCCTAGACTTTTAAATTTTGTACTTGTTGAAGCAATGGGTATTGAACCCAGCAAACACGCTACTACTCAGCTGCATCTCCAGCCCTGAAAGCCGTTAGATGGATGTGAAAGTTAAAAAATCAAAGACCTTCAAAATAAGTTTAAATCAGTGTTTTGTGATGACTCAAAGTGGAGTGGAGCCTTCAACACATGCCTCAGGAGCCAGGTTTTAAGCTCTTAACTCATGTCTTAAATTCACTTCTTCATTGCTGCACTGCCCAGAAGTAGGCGATCTGAAGCTTCATACCAGGCAGCAGTGGTAACTGGGATTTGTAAAAGTGCCTGAGGTGTATTCCTTGTTACTAGACGAACGAGCCTGTGAAACCAGGTCTGATGACCTGAACAAGCAGGTGAATGCAGCGTTTTGAAAGATTAAATGAAACAGTATGCCATGTATATATGACACTTAACTTCATCTGTGATGGCAAATGATGCTTTAGTTATAAATGTTTCTAGGGTAGTGTTTATGGCCAGTGGAACATTTAATTACATTTATTATTTGTTATCCAGTATATTTATTCTGGATAGGTACAAATATATCTTATTAATCCTGTCAATGCTATCTTAAGCAACTGTGTGTGAGTTGAATTGTTTTTGGATGATTTTGCCCTTACTCGTTTATACCATCCCCCACCAGGATTTGAAGCAGACTGAAAAATATACTTGGGAGACAGCTTAGTCAGTAAACACGCATGTAAACATAAAGGCCTGAGTTCTGATCCCAGGCACCCATGAAAAACCATGGATGGTGGATGGTGGTCTGTAATCTCAGCACTGTGGAGGCACAGACAAGAGGATCCCTGGAGCTTAGGGATTCTGGACAGCTAGCCCAGCTGAATTTCTGAGTTCTAGTTTCCCGGAGACATCCTGTCTCAAAAAAATAAGGTGGAGAGCCATAGAAGAAGACACCCTGTCACATGTTGGTGTACACACACTCACATACCACACAGTAGAAGCTCAGCTGGTGGTGGTGGCTCACGCCTTTAATCCCAGCACTTGAGAGGCAGAGGCAGGAGAATTTCTGTGAGTTCAGGCCCGCCTGGTCTACAGAGTGAATTCCAGGATAGCCATGATGGCTACACACAGAGAAACACTGTTTCAACAAACAAACTATAGACAGAAAGACAGACAGATAGATAAAATAGCCTCATGAATTATAGCAAAGAGACAAAATACATGAAATTGAAACTAACGTAGAGTGAATGTGTAATTACATAGAAAGCAGCACTTACAGAGCAGGAGTATAAACATGTCATTTTAGGAAATGAGTCAGAAAAACTTGTCTTGTAGCTTCCAAGTAGCCAGGCCAAAAGGACAGACAGCGCCATATTGGTGAGATAGCCTAGTAAGTAAAGCACTTCCTCACCATGCAAGCCTGACTACCTGAATTGAGCCCTGAAGTCTATGTAAAAAGGAGAAGAGAAGACTAATGCTAAAGAGTAAAGAGTTGTCCTATAACTTCCACATGCATAGCATGGCATGTGCTTACACACACATACACATGTGTGCATGTGTACACATACTGTCATCATTTTAAAAATTATTTAAGTCAAACAGTTTGACTTAAATAAAAGAATAGTAGGTACTCAAGCAGCTGTTCTCTCTAAGATTTGTATTGTTTTATTTGCTTTCTATCATCCTTATTTTCAAGTAAATATCAGAGGGCTTGGAGAGATTGCTCAGTGATTAGTACTATAGGCTGCTCTTTCAGAGGACCCGGGTTCAATTTGCTGCACCCACATAGCAACTGTCATAACTCCGGCTCCAAGGTTTTTTTCAGGCTTTCTTGGGCACTAGGCACATATATGCACACATACATATATAAGGCAAAATACCTATATACATAAAATAAAAATCTTTAAGAACAAAAACATGAGAGATGAAGTTTAAATGTCTTCTCTTCTAACCTCATTTTTCCTGGTAACAGCTTGCCATGTTTTTGTTATTCTCCTTTTCCTTCTCCAGCATTCATTTATCTGTACCAGTTCTTATATTTGCAGAAATAATGTACCACAGTGTGTTTGATGACTGTGCTGTAACAGATCTAGTTGTTATTTTAAATCCTAAAATAGTTTGGAAATAACCCAGTTTACTTACCTGTTCCTTACTAAAGTGTTTTTGGTTTCTTTCTAGCTTTTTACTGTTACAATATCACATCAGTACTCTAGTCTATCTTGTGCATAAGTGCAGAATTTCTCTAGGGTAGTGGTTCTTACTGTGGTTGCAGGACTAGCACAGCAGGATTACTGGAGACCTTGCTAGAAATGCAGTCTCTTGGGCCCATCCCAAATTGCTGAATCAGAAGCTTGGGGTAGGATCAATACTCTTAAGAGGTAATTCTGTTGCCTTCCAAACTTGGCAATCCCTGCTGTAGTATTCATTCTGTTCAAAGTGGGAGTGCTAAGTTCTCTGGTATGTATACTTTAAACTTTGCTAGATAGGACCAAATTATTACACGCATAGTATAATTCTTGATCTACTGTCTCACCAATGTCGTGAGAATGTCTTTGTCTGTCCTATATCTCTGCAACTTTGCCTCCTTTGACTTAGTTTATTTATTTGTTTTCTTGCTTGCTTGCTTGCTTGCTTGCTTGCTTATTTTTAGAGACAAGGTCTCATTGTTTAGTCATGGCTGGTCTAGAACTCTCTATATTGACCAAGTTAGCCTTGAACTCACTGAGATCTGCTGCTTCTGACTCCCAAATGCTAGGATTCAGGTATATATGAGCATACCTGGCCTAACTTAACATTTTTAATACTTTTGTTACATTTACTTAATTTTGTGGGGATGTCATGCATATGCCACAGCACACACATGTGGTCTGAGGACAATTTGTAGGGCTTGGTTCTTTCCATCCCAAATAGTTGAATTAGAAGCTTGTGGTTAGGATCAGTTCACTTTGTAGATTCTAGGCCACAAAAAACTCAGGCCAGTAGGTTTGGTGGCAAGCACCTTTTTCTGCAGAGCCATTATGCTGGCCCATGACTTAAATTTTTAAAGATAATTTGAATTGAATTTTATTTGTTAGTGGTGCATCCCATCAAGGTGTGTAGCAGCTATTGGAAAGGGGCTTGGGGCCATAAGAAAGATATAAAGGGACTTGGAAATATTTGTGAGATTTGATACTGTTGAAATGATTGATTGCCATAAGAATGTAAATTGAGAAAATGATTGAGAATTAAACTATAGGGAGTGATAGCGAACAAAGAAAGTCCAATAAAAAAAATTTGAGGAAGACCACATGTGGCACTCACTTTTCATACCAATACTCCGAAGGCAGAGGGAGGTGAGAAGAAAGAAAGAGAAGTAGAGATTGAGGAGTTATTAGCAAAGAAAGCAAGAAAAATGTAGAAAGTCAGGTGAAAAATTGACTTGATGTTGCAGAGAAAGGAACACATCTAAAGAGGTGTGAAAACGCTGCCCTTTAAGAGAGCAGCTGGCAGAGGAGTGGAACAGAAGGCTGTTCTTAAGTTTGCAGGAAGGTACAGGAGACAAGAAAATTGGAGGGTAGGTTATCAAGGTCATTTTCAACAGGAGTAGAGCGTTTGTGTCCTAAGAGCAGGTTCTGGTGGTAAGGAGATATCTAGTATTAACCATGTTATCTGTTTGTCAAGCAGCCTTTTTAGAAATCTGCTTTAATATATCCTTTAAAAGTTTGTTTTGTTTTTCCAGATAGGGTTTCACTGTGTAGCCTTGGCTATGCTGAAGTTCACCCTGTAGACCAGGCTGGCCTTGAACTCACAGAGATCTGCCTATTTCCGTTTCCCAAGTATTGGGATTAAAGGTGTGCACCACTGTACCCAGCTAAGCTTGTCTTTTTTGTTGTTGTTTTATTTCACTCTGTAGCATATGTTGACTTGATACTGGCTGTGTAGACTGAGTTGGCCTCAAATTCAAGAGACCCACCAGCCTTTGTTTCCAGAGTGCTAGGATGAAAGATGTGTGTGCCACCGTGCCCAGCTGTTTTGTTTTGGTTTTTTGGTTTTTTGGTTGTTTTTTTTTTTTAAGATAATGTTGAACGTTATGCATAAGGGCAAGGCACAGTAATGGGATTTTATTTATTCAGTTCATTCATTTGTTTGAGTAGGGTTTCATGTAACACTGGCTGGCCTGGAACTTGCTGTGCAGTGCTCTGATTCACAGAGATCCACCTTAGTCTGCCTCCTGAGTGCTAGGATTAGAGGATTAGAGGTGTAAGCCACCATGCCTGGACAATAATGTAATTTTGCCCAGGAGACTACATGGTCTTCTCTGAAGTTAATTTTTAAATCAGGATAGAACATTTCAACGGGCCACAGAGTTTCCAGTCTCTTCGAAGATTAATCAAATTATAGCATAGTAGAGGGAAAGAAGAGATAGGGTGGCCTGGGAGAACTGGAGGGAGGGAGATGCAGCTGGTATGGATTATATGAGAGCATAATTTAAAAATTGAGATTTAACATCAATTTCTTTAAAAAAAAAAAGTCTAATAAGTCTTTAATTATTGGATCTTACCAGGGTGAAGAAAGACCAGAAATCTTTGCCCCCTGACTTTGGAGACCCAGTTTAACCTTCAAACTGGCGATGTCAAGGGTTCCAAGTCCTCCACCTCCGGCAGAAATGTCGAGTGGTCCTGTTGCTGAGAGCTGGTGCTATACACAGGTAAGGTCAGGTTTCTCTCCTGGGCAAAAGCAGCACAGTCACTTTCTAACCTGAGTTTCCTGGTTTCTTGTTGGCCTTGTTGGCCTTGTTTTTCTGACAGAATCTGAATCCCCAAGGCCAGTGGTTTTCCATGGCAGTTGAAGGGGAACCTTGGGCTAGATCCTTTGCCTCCTCCTGATAGGGTGTGTTCTAAAGCTTGGAGCAGTGTTTGAGATCCACAGCCCCAGGAATGGCATCAGTCTCAATTACAGGCTCTTTAGGGCTGCAGAGCCTTAGACTTCCCCTGCCCTGCTCATGTTTTGTTATTACCGTTGTTCTTTCCATGACTGGGGTTTTCTCACTTACAGCCAGTGTTTTCAGAAGTTGAAAAGGTTAAAAACCAGTAGGTCACTGAGATTTCTTTAATTTCTTTTAATAAACTGATGTCTTCCTGTGGGGATAAGGGAAGGATGTTTGTCTGATTTTTCAGCCTGTTTTTCCAGGTTGCCCACATCCTATTTAATGCCTTCCTAATTTTCTATCAACAGATCAAGGTAGTGAAGTTCTCCTACATGTGGACCATCAATAACTTTAGTTTTTGCCGGGAGGAAATGGGTGAAGTCATAAAAAGTTCAACTTTTTCATCAGGAGCCAATGATAAGCTGAAATGGTGAGGAAGAACACCTCTAGTTGTACACATTTTCTATAAGTTACCTGCTTGCTTGGTTTGAAGAGGATATGGACAGGATGTAACTTCTTACGGGCAGGGACCTTCCTTTCTTATTTCCGTTGCTTAGAATAGTTGCAGAAGCGACAGGTACTCAAGAACAAATGGTTGAAATAATTTAATGAGTTTAGTATAATTTGTCAAACTCAAATTGTATAGGGTAATGTAAATGAATAAAGAGAGCGATGTTACCTGAAGATCCAAGTTTGATCCCTGGGGCCCACATCGTACAAGGAAAAGAACTGGTTTCTGTAAGTCGTCCTTTGACCTCCACTGCCATGGCATGGATGGATACACTTGTGGACACCCAAAAGAATGAATAACTATAATTTAAATGTTTTAAAGGCTGGACATGTAGCTCAGCAGCAGAGTGCTCACCTAGCATGTATGAGTTCTCGGCACTGCCGTAAGTATACTAAGGACTGGCAGCCACCCTGCTCTGGCTGGCCAGAGCTCTGTGTGGAGAAGGGACTGCCACCATCAGATTTTCTGCTTTGGTTTGTTTTTTTGTTGTTGTTGTTGTTTTTTTTTTTTTTTTTTCAAGAAAAGCAAAAGTCTAATTTTTGTGACTTTGTTTGTTTTGAGATGTGGTCTCACTATGGTTTTGGCTGGCCTGAAACTCAACATGTAGACCAGACTGACTTTGAACTCAAAAAGATCCACCTGCCTCTGCTTCCTGAGTGCTGAGATTTAAAGGTGTGTGTCATCACATCTAGCAATACAGCCAAGTTTTTTTTTAACTTGAAATCTTGACTTTTAAGTTTTTCTGCACACATATAAAGACTTAGACTCCATCCCCAGAGCTCATAAATGCAGTGTGGAGGCAGATACCTGAATCCCATTGCTCAGAGGCAGAGGTTTCCACCTCTCACGAGTTTAAGGGTAGGCAGGGTAGGCTGGGTGTGCTGTGTATGCTGGCGCATGCCTTTCATCCCCACACTGGAAAGGTGGACTTGTGGGGAACAGGTGGATCTCTGGATTCAAGGCCAGCCTGGTCTGTATAGCAAGTTTCAGGGTAGCCTGGGTTATATAATGAGACTCTTTCTCAAAAAGGAGAACAGGGCAGTGGTTCAAGGTCACCCTTACTATATAGGGAGTTTGAGGCCAGCCTGAACCACATAAGATCCTGTCTTAAATAATAATAGCTTACTTTTAAACAATAAAGCAGATTTCATTGGCTTTGTAACTGGCAGGGTAGAGATAAGCTTCTTCCAGGAGACATATTTATTACATTGCAGACCTCATTTTCATGTCTTAAATGTAGCTTCCTGTGCTTGAAGTAACAATGGGTATATCTACCACATGCCAACAAGTCTTCGAGCTTCCTCTGAATTGGCTGTATAATCCAGTGTGTGTTGTTCACGCACTGAGTGGGTTAAGTCTAGGATCTCTGATGTAGTGCCTAATGCCAGGTGAATATGATGTGGGAGTGAGGATTAATGCCTTCTAAACCAAGTATCATCTGGAGGTATAGGAGCAGGTGGTTAAGGCTGCAGCCATATGTCCCCAGCAAAGATCAAAATATTTTGTCTCTGAACCACCACTTTGATCTCCGATAACCCATTGAAAAGTTCATTAATTTAATATTTGTTGACTTTTGTACATTAAGTAGCAGACTATATACTGAGCGAAATGTTTGTTCTAGGCATGTATCTAAATCTCCCTAGCATCGTGTACAGTGATATATATAGCAGCTGTACTCCCTAGAGAGGCACTGGATGAGACCACCTGTTTGAGAGACGTGGCACAACCTCGGCAAGGCCTGAAGATA
Organism: Rattus norvegicus; assembly: GCF_021556685.1. Taxonomy (NCBI): domain Eukaryota; kingdom Metazoa; phylum Chordata; class Mammalia; order Rodentia; family Muridae; genus Rattus; species Rattus norvegicus. The sequence continues at coordinate 86,659,525 of NC_141543.1, forward strand.
CACGTGACTTGTGTTCTGTGGTGGCAGAGCAGTGTCTGAGCTGCATGCATTTTAGCTAATGACATTTACAATTTAACTCAGTTGAACCTGTTAAGTTCTGTGTCTAGATTCTGTTTTGAATCATCCTTAACAGATTGGCATCTCAAACTCTTATTTAGAAGCCAAACTTGGAACATTCCCCGATAGAATAAGTTTTACTTTTATCTGTGCTTCTTCCACAATGCCTCTGTTATTTTAAATCTTAAAGGATAATTGCTGGGGGTTAGAGGTGTGGTTCAACAGGTAAGAATACTTGCTGTTTTTGAAAAGGATCTGAGTTTAGTTCCTAGAACACACATTGAATAACTTATAACTCCTTGACTCCAGCTCTGGAGGGATCCCATGTCTTTGTCTCCACAGGTGTGTCATACATACATACATACATACACACACACACACACACACACACACACACACACACACCTACAAAGGTATGTATCAGCCAGGTGTGATAACACATGTCTTTAATCCCAACACTTGAGAAGGAGAAACAGGGAAACAGGCAGATCTTTGTGAGTTCAAGGCCAGCCTGGTTTACACAGTGAGTTCTAGGAGAGCCAAGGTTATTTACACAGAGAAACCCTGCCTTGAAAAACAAAGAATATGTATCATGTGCATACTTTTCCAGAATACATTTTTCTCCCACAGTGTTACTGAAAGGCTCTTTGACTTAAAAAAAATTAAAGGGCTACCTTTTCTGAGTTTGAAGAATGAAAAACAGACTAGTCTTAAATACTCTAAATATTTTAGGGTGAGACAGGTTAATGAATTGGCAATTATTAAAGAAATGGCAGAGAAGTAAGGGATTAAATGCTCCTTGATTCTTGTCTGTTTTTTAAAAGTTGGTCCAAATGGTGTAGAAAAGTTGTTTTCGATTCTTTTAAGTCAGTCTCCTGGTGAGGAGCTAAGAGTTTAAAAAAGCAAAACCTAACAACAGCATCAACAGAAACAAATCTTCCTCTCCGGATTCTGATGTCCATGCTAGGCTGCAGGAGCCACAAGGGTTCTTTTGATGCACATCTCTTTGTGTGGTGAGCAGGTGTTTGCGAGTAAACCCGAAGGGGCTGGATGAGGAAAGCAAAGATTACCTGTCGCTCTACCTGTTGTTGGTCAGCTGTCCAAAGAGTGAGGTTCGGGCCAAGTTCAAGTTCTCCATCCTGAATGCCAAGGGAGAAGAAACCAAAGCTATGGGTAAATGTTCTCTTCTTCACATCAGTCCCACCATACACTGATACGCTGTGGATTGGGCCGGTCTTTGTGTAACTAAGTATGACTTTTCTATCCCAGAGAGCCAGCGAGCTTATAGGTTCGTGCAAGGCAAAGACTGGGGATTCAAAAAATTCATCCGTAGAGATTTTCTCTTGGACGAGGCCAATGGACTTCTCCCTGATGACAAGCTCACCCTCTTCTGCGAGGTGAGTCCTTTTGCCCGGCTTTGAGACTTGCAATTCCCTGACCTGATGTGTATTGGTAGACTTAATTGTATTGTGTCAAAGATGTGGAATGAGAAAAATCCCCCAGGGAAGTGGTTCTGTACAAATGTTATTTATGTGACTGATTGAACTGCCTTATGATTTCAAGGTTGCTGGGCACCTGAGCTCCCCACTTGTTACTGTTCATACGAACAAAGATTGTATCTGTCAGTTTTCAGTTGCTTAAGTCAGGATCCTCACTTTAAAAAAAAACAACCTTGTGGGCTTTTTCACATAGTGTTTGGAAGGTCGGACACTTGAAGCTGAGCAGTGGCCAGCAACTGCGACTTGGTATCTGTTGCTTAAACTTCCTGGCCCCTTCTAAGGACGGGTTTGGGTGTGTTGAACTACTGCTTGCTCTCCTCTTTTGCTCTTTGGATTCAGTGGCTCTTTGCAGGAGTTGAGTGTACATGGTTTGTCTTGCTGGACTCAGTACAACATTGGAAGGTGAATGACCACTTCTTCTAGGGTGAAAGCTGTGGAAACGTGAGGCTTAGAGGGGAGGAAGTAGATGTTATCAGACCAAAAGGTCAGTCTCTCTCGCCAGAGGCCTAAGAGCCTTTGGAGAAGCTTAGAAAACTTCCTTGGTCCCAGATCTAATTGAGAGGGGATTCTTAATATGGCAGTACTGAATATGCAGTAGCCATTTTATGCAGAGGGGTACTGAATATGGCAGTAGCCATTTTATGCCACTTTCCATACAATTAGAAATGCAGCTTGGGTAAATAAATACAAGTTCTATCCTGTAAACTAGAATGTTAGTTCCTGTATATCTCATAGGCAGGGAACCGCTTCCTGAGAGTGAGGCACCTAAGCACCGTGCTTTTCAGGAGGCAGAGTCCAGGCCAAGAGTCCCAGCTGCCAGCTCTACATTGTGAGTTAACGACCTTTCTAAAGGCGTATCACACCGTGCAGTCCAGGAGCTTGTCCCTCTTGTGAAAGAAGCACGGCCAGCAGTAACAGGCTTGTGGATGGTAACAGACACTGCTAACGTTTAGAAAGCTTTGCACACTGAAAAGGTAAAATTTAGTTTGCATACTAGCCATCCTCTCTCCGTTTTAATTGCAGAGTAACTGCATGAAGTGGTGGTGTATCAGCATCTACTTAAGTGTATGAAATGTGGCGGTTGTTTTATGTTTAATGAACTTGAAATGTGAGCTTCATGTTAGTCTTATTAGTTGCAAGTCACCCACATTTAGCTCAATGGAGCAATGGAATATTATATGGCTTGGTTTGAGGACTGCTGTCGTATAAATAGCATCAGTTTCGATCTTTGCCTGTTACCTGTCCTAGGGATTTGTGGGGTGTTTGTTTGTTTGTTTGTTTGTTTGTTTGTTTGTTTACAGGAGGTTTCTCTGTAGCTCAGGATGAGCTCAAGCTCACTACTGTCTTCCTGCTTAGCCTCCTAAGTGCTGAAGACTTGTGTTCCAGGAAAAATTTTAAGACAGTGGAAAATTCTAATTTTGTTGGAAATGAAAGATAGTCTTCAAGCCTCTGTGAAGCGAATCTTCTCTAAAGATCACCTTTGGCAATGCTGCAACTTATATTGTAGCATTTGTGGGTCTGCTGTGGGCCAGTGCTTTTCTCATGTGCCCCTTCCTGTTTCCCCACACTGTTCTAGCTGCACTAACCCCTGGATTGTCACCATTTGGCCTGCCCTTACTTGGTTACTCTTATCCTATGGTTAGGTCTGAGGCTAAGTTCCAGCATCCTCTCTTCACTTCCCCATATGAAATTCTCTTAGGAGAAATCCTGTGGTTAAGTTTAGCTTTGCCTTACTGACTTAGAAGGGAAGTGAGATGACACATTGGAGATGAGGAGATGTTGAACAGGGAAACGTCTGCTGAGTTCTGCTGATGCCGTGCTTTCTCACCATAGAACCAGGTGTGCCATCTGTTCACTCACACTTCCCAGTTGGCCACAGGTGCCGAGTGTTGCTTCTCGTACTTGGTCTTGTGCCTAGTGAGACTCGTTCCTGTTCCAAGGCTCTCTGTGGACTTAGTAGCATTCAACACTGCAAGACGGTTGCGTGGGGGTGTGTATTGGATGTGTGGGTTTTTAAAATGTCTGCAATTCATCCAAGTTCTTAGCACTTTTCACAGCTAAACCTTTTCCATTTAAGTCCTGTTCCTTTGACCTGTTTTCCCCTATATCAGCGGATATTTATAAACAAGTTTATTTTAATTCATGTTTATATTTTATTTTCTATTTTACTTATTTTCTAATTAGGGGTTTTCACAAAAGGATATCCACATGGAAATTTAGTTGCAAATGCCCACTGTGCTAGGCTGTGCCTAGATACTTCTGTCTGAGTGCGGCTGCTTCAAGGATCCTGGTGCACCCAGCAGTCCTAAGGGAACCCTGAAGTTAAGGACTGAGGCCCACGCATGTGTTCATTTGGCCTTTATCTCAGTGGTGTTACTGCTACTGAACATTTCAGTTAGATTATAAACTGAGTGTACCAGTGGGTGGGCTTGTTTTTAATGTGCCACACAGGGTTCATTTTTAGATCTCTGTGATTTTTGTCTATTAGGAAATATGTCAATCCTTCCAAATTGATTTTGTTTCATTAACAGACTTAGAAGTGATTTCTAAGCATTTCTTGTATCATCCCTTATCACAGTCTTTAGAACTCAGATCTGTTTTCCTCATTTCTTGTTATACAGAGAGAAAGTAGTATCTTGGGAGGTCAGGTAATTTTTCCTAACGTTGTCCAGCAAATTCATGTCAAGGCCATGTCAGTTCTTCATTTCCCACTTCTTGCCTGTTGAATTCAGGGAAACTGAATGCCATTCAGTTAAGAGAGCAAGGGCTCTCCCAAGTTTTCTTAACAGAGAATTTACTTTGGTAATGAAAGGGAGGACATAAAAAGCATGTTTAAATTATATTTTTAATTTCCTCCTTAATAATTTGGGCCATAGAAAAGCTTCGTAAAAATGTTCAGCTTCCGTTAACCCTTTCTAGTTACTTATATTGAGAACTAATACTCGTTAGCAGTGAAGATGTGTGGATTTCCCCTTCATGGCCTATGAAGGTCAGAGAGTTCCCTTTGTAAGGTGGTATTAAAATGAAGTAGGAAGGGGTTGGGGATTCAGCTCAGTGGTAGAGCACTTGCCTAGCAAGCTCAAGGCCCTGGGTTCGGTCCCCAGCTCCGAAAAAAAAGAACCAAAAAAAAAAAAAAATGAAGTAGGAAACACCATATGAAATACCACTTATAAAATAGCCAGACATTTATGCTTCTAAAACATAACTTTTCATTCTCATGCATAGAATATTCCTTTGACACTTGAGAATATGTATTTTTACTTAATTTTAAATAAATATGTCTTTTCTTTTTTTTCCTTTTATTAGTGAGTTGTTGGTATGCATTAGTTGCACTGTACAAAACAACCAGTTTGTTCTTGACCTATGAAGATGTTAGCTTGATATGCAGTGTCTTTGTAGGTTATAAACTATGTTGATAATAAGCACACATCCTCACTTGAAGGTAACCTGTGTGTGCTGTTCCCTCAACGATACCGTCTTCAGATTTACTTGGTTTTGAGCTTTATAAAACTCATAAGACATGGACTTTGGTCATTTAGGACTTGCTTTCTTTATATAATATTGTTTCTAAGATGTATACTTTGTATTATTATTATTATTATTTTTAGTGGGGGTGTTTTATGGTTGTACTGTTTTTTCTCTTACTGACATTCAGGTTGTTGCTGGTGTTGCTTTGAATGATGTGCTACACTATAAACAGTGTGGTGTTTTCTTATTTTTTCAATTTTTAAAATATTTTTCAATTTCTTTTTTTAATGCATAGGGGTACATTGTGACTTTCTTCAGACATACCGGAAGAGGGCATCTGATCCCACTACAGATGATTGTGAGCCACCATGTGGTTGCTGGGAATTGAACTCAGGGCCTCTGGAAGAGCTCTTAACCACTGAGCCTTCTCTCTAGCCCCTATTCTTTCAATTTTTAATTATTATATAGGCACTAGAGTATTTTTCATGGATTTTCCTTTTTACGGAGATGAGTGTACAAGATTTGGCAGTCCTTAGTTATTAATAGGTGCTGAATGTTTCTGTGGATTTCCTTCTTATGTGGGTGAATATACAATACTGGACAGCCTTAGTCATTCATGAAATTTCCTTTTAAAATAAATTTCCTGTTTTACAAAAGAGAAGTTGAAGCCAGGCATGTTAGCACATTCCTTTAATCCCATACTCAGCAAGCATAGGCAGGATCTCTGAATTTGAGGCCAGCCTGATCTACAGAGCCAGTTTCAAGACAGCCAGGGCTACACAGAGAAACCCTGTCTTTGAAAAACCAGAGGGGCGTGGGGTGGGGAAGAGAAGTTGACTTTAAAAGTGAGACCCTTGGGGCTGGAGAGATGGCTCAGTGGTTAAGAGCACCCAGCTGCTCTTCCAGAGGTCCTGAGTTCAATTCCCAGCAACCACATGGTGGCTCACAACCATCTGTAATGAGATCTGATGCCCTCTCCTGGCTTACAGGCATATATGCAGACAGAATACATAATAAATAAATATATAAATAAATTTAAAAAAATTAAATGTAAAAAACGAGACCCTCCTTAAGAAGTTGGAGCTTAGGAGATTATACAGCCTTCCTGAGACATTTTCATGCATTCATTTATAAGACGACATAAATGTCACAGACACGTCATCCTCACAGCTGCAGTTCTGAATGAGTCTCTGTAGTCAACTTTATAGGCATAAAAACATCTTTCGTTCTTCTCAAAATGGTCTCATTTTAGCATCATCATTTGCAGAGGAAAACAATCCCTCTCTAAGTTAAAAGTTTGGGCTCTGAAGACTCATTTGTGAGTGCCATTTAAAATTTATTTTTAATTAAGCGAACTTAATGTTGGTAAGAGGTGCCAGACATTCAGAGCTCTAGAGAATCCAGGCATCCATATATCTACAGAACAAGCCTGGCTCAGACCGTAAAGGTACATTCTCCTTCCTGCTGTGTCCCTGTCTGTGTCCAGAGAGAAGAATTGCCCTCCTGAGAGGTGTCATAGACTTTGGGCCCCACTCATTGCCAAGCATGTATCTAGCCAGCAGAAAGTCCACTGGTAACCATAGTTCATTTGAAACTCAGCTTAGCTTTTGCCAATTCATTTTACCCAGTCTACTCAATTGCTATTAAGTGTTAATGATTTTGGGCTCCTGTCAGCCTGGTTTAATTCAAACTAGAAACATAGTGCCAAAAGCTTTCTCTATTCCCTTCATTGGCCATCCCTGGGGATTCCTGCCTTTCCCTATGAGGAAGTTGGATTTAATTGGTCTTTTCCTTTTTTTTTTTTTTTTAAATCAGTATTTAGAACTATAACTGGGAACAGACAACTTTCTCTTTTACTGTTAATATTCTATCAAAGAAATGAGGGTGCTAATTTGAGAAAACAGTTGAACCAAATTAGAAATCTTACAAAGGACAAAAGAGGATATCTGTGGGGTGGTTTGTGCTGGGTTCTGGGCTATTAAAATATTGTTTATAAACTGTTGCTGATAAATGTGCTCTAATGCTGAGCACATTCATAATTGATTAACTTGACTCCCTCCTTGTACAAGATCCTAACAGCTTGTTTTAAAGAAATGAGTACATTTCTTGACCTGGTAGTAAATATCTCACTCTTACAAGAAGGTAGTATAGGTCATTTCGATCAAGCATTAACTTTGCCTCTGGGTTTATGACTGCAGCTAAAGAATGACTTGCATCTTGAAGGTCAAAAGAAATCTGGGTCATCAAGGATGTTCTTAAACTGTCTTTCTCATCAGACTCTTAGCAGAGGAACAGGGAGTTGATTCTCGGGGCTTGAGTTCTGCTTAGACTTAACTTTTCTAACATGATGTGTGGTTGTAGGAGAAAAAGCTGCATGTTGTTGGGTGCATGGCTGCTTATTTTTTGTTTGGTGGCTAGCATATTTTATAATGTTAATGTGGTTTCTAAATCCTTGTAATTGATATCCTAACACCTGACTTTTCACAAACTCATCTCTAAATTTAGCTTGGTTTCTATCTAGATTGAACTAATTCAACTAGTTGTTACATGCTACTGAAGGCAGAGTGGAAAGTTGGAGCTTTTCATGCAATTGGCACTATCGTTCTATTCCAGGCATGTGTAAACTGAAGTTAGTCATCTTGAATGTCATTGTCACAGATGATGGAGTTCAGGTGTAAAACTTACGGCATACTCACCCAGCTATCCCTACTGGAAGGCCTTTCTAGCTCAGTCCTTATGGGAATTGGCCCATCATATTCATTAATCAAATGTCTTTGAGAAATACCAGTTACTTACCTAGCTCTATAGAAACTATAATTTATCAGTGTTTCCCGACCTAACTGAAGTAAGTGAAATGGTTTAGAGTTTTTTGTTGTTTTTTTTTTTTTTTTTTATTCTTTTTTTCGGAGCTGGGGACCGAACCCAGGGCCTTGTGCTTACTAGGCAAGTGCTCTACCACTGAGCTAAATCCCCAACCCCGGTTTAGAGTTTTATATGATGACTTCTACAGCGACTCTAATATGTAAGCTTTCTTTTAAGGTAGGAGAAGGGGAATACTTGAAATTTAGCATTTGTTCTTGTCAGTTTCTCCTTGGGAGCTGTGCTTGAGTTTGCAAGGGATGGGACTCATTAGAAACTGTAAGAGAACTTGTTCTGTGAGGCTGTCACTGTCCTAAGGTGTGGTATGAAAGGTGTGTTTGTGATAAATAGGGAGACAATTAAGCCAAAGGAGAAAGTCTTGATTTGTCGAGGTAATTTCAAGAAAATGTGGTATCTAAATATGTGTGGCACTAAGGTAGAAGTCCTCTCTCCACCTGCTGGTAACAAAAGCTTTGTTTCTGTCTCCCTATCTCACAGGTGAGTGTAGTCCAAGACTCTGTCAATATCTCTGGGCAGAACACTATGAACATGGTAAAGGTCCCTGAATGCCGGTTGGCTGACGAGTTAGGAGGGCTGTGGGAGAACTCTCGATTCACAGACTGCTGCTTGTGTGTGGCTGGCCAAGAATTCCAGGCTCACAAGGCTATCTTAGCAGGTTGGTGTTTATTCATGATTCACTTTATAATTTTGATTCAGTGGCTACCAAATTGCCTTTTGGAATAACTTCAACTTTTGAACTCTGTACCTAAATGCATTTTTAAAATTCATTTTCATTTTGGTGTTTTGAGATAGGGACTCACTTTACAGTTTATGTGGACCTAGAACTTATTGTTAGCTCAGACTGTCCTCAAACTTCAATTCTCAGCTCCCACCCCACTTCCAGTCCCCAATGCCGGAGTAATGGGTATATGCCACCATTCGGTATTTTATATTCTAAAATACCAAAAGTGCTACTCTTCATAAAAATGGCATTTCTGGTTTATCTCAAGTGGTCTTGGGTACTATTTCAAAAATATAAATGGTGGTCATACAAAGGTACTATATGTCTTTGCACTGGGAAAGTAGCTCTTGGAGTACCTAAGAGCAAGTAGTAGCTGCTAGCTGGGCTTTGGATGTGATAGAGAGCATTCTGTTCTGGGACTAAGTACTGTCAGGCTGACACCTAGGCCTCTCAGAATGGTGAAGCCATCCTTCCACTGTAACATACAAGAAGAACGGGACCGTGCTACTGAGGATCAGCTCTTGTTCGTCAGGTTCTTGATCTTTAAAACCAGAAAGACTCACCCCAAGGAAGAACTGAGCGAGGGCTGACTTCACCTTATAGAAAAGCAGAGCTGTAGCCACACACTGCTCTGCACACCATAGAACATGTCAGAGTATCAAGTGACTCTCCAAGTAAACGATTTCCCAAGGCTCCTCTGCTGAGATGTCTCACTCAGCTCCATCATTCTAAAGTACACACTTGAGATGAGCTCAGCCTGTCCCATGTGACAGCTTTCCTTTCTCTGCCTCAGCTAGGTGGTATTGTCAGTGCTGAAGGAAGGGAGTAACTTAGGCTAATATCTACCTGTATAGCGAGACCCTCAACATGCTTGCTTCCCCCAAGCCCTCCTCCCTTTTAATGTTTGTTTCTTGTTTGTGTATGTGGTACAAACATGTATTTGTGCATGTCTATGCAAGTACATGTACTTTGTATGTATGTGAGAGGTCAGAGGTTGAATGTCTTCTTTTGTGACTCTCTACTTTACTTTTTGACATAAAGCTCACTGTTTTTACACTACTGACTCACCAGTGAGGTCTAGGGATCCATTCGTATCCCTCCCGTGTCCTCACTTAGTTCAGGAGTTATGGATACATACCTGGTTATTAAGTGGGTGCTTGAGATCTGAACTCAGGTCCTTCTGCTTGTACAGCAAGCCCTTATCCTCTGAGCTGTCTCCTCAGCCTTCCTACCCACCCCATGTATCTTTCTGTAGATGTAGTCAGCTTCCTTTCCCCGCCCCCAACAGTAGATATTTCAGACTTCAGCCTTTCCTCTCTAACCTCCTCTAACTCCTAAAGGATACCCTTGCCTTCTATGACGCCCTTTTGTAAGAACAGCCTTGATGCCTGCTGTTGTCACCTGCCTTCTCATTGGCAAGGAGTTATTGCTCATCTGCAGAATCGATTGTTTTGAATACTTCGGCTCTCTGAACTTGTCCTGCCTTCCCAGAAACCTCGTTCTCTCAGTGTATGTGCTCCCTTTCTCCCCACACACTCTGAGGTAGCACATTCACTGTCTACTTCCTTTCCCCACAATGTCCTCAGTTCACCTCCTTGCCAGAAAAGCAATTTTCCAAAGTTAGATGAATGACCTGCTAGCTTCTAAGTTTGAGAGGCTCAATCATGTGCTAGTTGACTCCATGCTCCAGTTTTTTCTCAGGTCTTCAACTATCTTGTTCTTTCCCTTTATGGCTCAGAAAATCGAACCCTAGGCCCCATGTATGCTTGGCAAGCACTCCATCCCTGAGCTGTCGCTCCTGCTTGCTCCAGCTATTTCTACTGTGTGGCTTCCTCCCTCTCCCTCACCTGTCCCTTCAGACATCAGCCAGCCCTAAGGGTCTGCTTCAGTGTTCCCTCTGTTCTCTGGTGATTCTGTTCCCATTGCATCAGCTGCAGTCTGTCTACTGATGACTTTCTAAGCCCTGCCTGCTGATGTGCACCCCCTATATCGAAGTACCAGCTTGTAAGTACCGTATAGCCTATAACTCTTCTGAGATAAGAACATAGAGATAACCTTCTGAAATAGATTAAAATAATGATGTTCACATTTGAAATCTGAAAAAGTGAGGAGAAATTTCTGCTATATAACCCAGGCTGATCTCATGTGTAGAATTCTTCTGCCTTACAAGTAAACACTACTATGGCTGGTTAATTTAAAAAAGGGGGGAGGGGCTCAGAGGAAATGGTTAGAAAATGACAGGGCTAAAATTAGTTCTTTCTGACATAAACTACAGGCCAGAAGTCCCAGGTCCCTGCACCTTCCTACTCTTTCCATCGCTCTTCCACTCTTAGGTATTGGACTGGGAGTTTCAACCGGGACTCCAACCCTGATTTACTCAGAAACATGAAAACTTTTGAGTTCTTAGTCATTTTATTACTCTTCATGGTTGAAAGTAAATTGTGTGTGTGTGTGTGTGTGTGTGTGTGTGTGTGTGTGTGTGTGTGTGTTGTTTTCATAAGTGTTCATAGAATGTTCATGGACTCTGTTTCTTGATTTGTTTTCTTCATTCCCATTTCTAAAAGGAAAACCGAATTCTCCATAATGAAAGAAATTAAACGCTAAGGGAGATGGTTTTACCAAATACAGGGAGCTTTGAAGGGCCATAAACCATTATACTTAATCTAAGGTTTCTACAGCCTTTTGGGGACAGTACCACCTTCATTGAGAACACATAGCTGGAGGAAGAGACAGCTTACCAAAGGGCTCATCACCAAGTTGGCACATGCCATTGAGCCCACCTCTGGACCTTCTCATTCACTGTGTGGTCTCTCTAGAGGTGCCCTTGTTCCAGCCAGACAGCCAAGTAGTAGACCATAGGATACCTTCCTTCCGTTGGAATTTCAGTGTCTATACAGGTAGCCCATATGCCCTTGTTGTCCTACACAGATAAATAATTTCTGTAAAATGTAGATGATTAAAATAGAGCCAATGAATGTTTTGAAAGCATATGTTTTATAATTCTGATATGATTAGAGCATATCCTTGGAAATGGGATAGGAAGAACAAAGATCTTCATTATTACTGGGACAGTTGAGCAATTCCCACGTGATAACCTTATTGTTCCCTCTCATGTTGTAGCTCGGTCTCCAGTTTTCAGTGCCATGTTTGAACATGAAATGGAGGAGAGCAAAAAGGTGTGTACCCGGATGCATGTGCATCTTTTTAACCGGGTGATTAAAGTCAGACCTTACCACTCTGGCAGGCTTATTTTCCTAATTATCTTTCTCTTGCTGTGTTTTTTTTTTTTTTTCTTGCTGTGTTATTAAAATACAGTTTCTTGAACAGACACCTTCTGAGAACAGAGAGGTGATCTGAAGTGTCCCAGGTGACGGAGACGTACTTGCTGAGCAGGTCATCTGAACAGTTTGGATTAAAGATACTAGAAAGTCCAGAGATTTAAAAAAAAACCAATCACACATTTTAGTAGTTGTTTTGTTACTGTTTGAGAAAATAAAGGTAGTATACAATGATGGGAGGAAAGCTACTGTAGTGAGTGAGAGAGAGGGGGGAGGGAGGGAGGGAGGAGGCATTTTCTACCCATGGTTTTAGGTTTAACTATACAAGTTTCTTTCTTCACCAGAACTTAAAATCATGAATATAGTTTAGGAATTTTGTTCTGTTAGGATGGTTCATTCTCATTTTTGGCTTTTCTGGCATAGAATCGGGTTGAAATTAACGATGTAGAACCTGAAGTTTTTAAGGAAATGATGTGCTTCATCTACACGGGGAAGGCACCAAACCTTGACAAAATGGCTGATGATTTGCTGGCAGCTGCTGACAAGGTAAGAACAGAAAAATAGTTCTAAGACCAGGTCTTATTGTGACCTCTTCAGTTTTGTGAAAGGGCGTATGTGTTAGTATGGGTGAAGTAAACATACATATATCTTAATTTAGGCAATACATTGTTCCAACACAGTAGTAACCTTTTGGTACTAAAAGTATCCTGCTCGATATGGTAAACTCTCAGGGTCACCTTAACTATGGAAAAGAAGAGTGTGTTTGATATTCACCCCTCTTCTTGTTCTACCTGAAATTTAACCCTGTCAAGAATTAAGTAAGTAGATGTGGTTTTTTAAATTTTATTTTTTGTGGGTTTTTTTTGTTGTTGTTGTTGTTTTGTTTTGTTTTGTTTTGTTTTGTTTTGTTTGAAACAGGGCTTTTCTGTGTAACCCTGACTTTCCTAGAACTCTCACTGTAAACTCAAAGGTCTGCCTACCTCTGCCCCTCACGGTGTGCACATCACCACCTGGCATTTGAGCTGTTATGTGGGTGCCTAGGATTAAGCTCAAGTTCTTTGGAAGAGCAACCAGTGTTCTTAATCACTAAGTCGTCTTTTCAGCCCCAAATAAATGTAATTTTGAGAGAGAAAATAGCCAGGTGGTAATGGTACACACTTTAATCCCAGAACTCAGGAAGCAGAGGCAGATAGATCTCTGTGAGTTGGAGGACAGCCTGGTCTACAGAGCTAGTTCCAAGGCAGCGAAGGCTACACAGAGGAACCCTGTCCTAATTAGGGTTAACCCGAAGCATTTTTCTCAAGAATCATGTCTGGCTAGAGGACCTGAGGACACAGTGGGAACTGACTTCCACTGTAAAGCTACATCAGCTGGAGCCCGGAGGCCACCTGTGTCCTGGGGCCTATGCAGTACCAGTTATAAGCTGGACGATGTGATTGACATTTGCCCTGTAGAAGTGTTCCTATATGTTGGGCAGGGGCAGTTGATGTAAACGGTTAGAAGAGCTTGCTTACTGCTGTCAACAGACCTCAGAGAAAGCAGATGCTGTGCTGGGAGCACTGCCTCTTTCTGTTGTGTTCTGAGTTCTGGTACTTTTCTAAAGAAAAAGTTCCTATAACCAAGAGCACCAGAGCCTCTCTAGAGTTTGTTCTGGAAAATTGACTTCTTCTAAGGACAGAAGATGGTGCCTAAATACACAACAGAGGTTTTCTGTGTTGGTCAGCATTTTGGAGCATATAGACCAGACCCAATTGTTTCTGTTGGTGAGGATTGAGAGAGTAACTCTATTCTTACTGCCTTTTAAGACTTGACTAATAGTTAGCAACGTGAAAATGCCACACTCGGGGCTGGGGAGTTAGTTCAGTGGTAGAGCGCTTGCCTAGCAAGCGCAAGGCCCTGGGTTCGGTCCCCAGCTCCGAAAAAAAAAAAAAAGAAAAAAAAAAAAAAGAAAATGCCACACTCTTCCAGTCAGCCTCGTTTCTGACTAGGAGAAACTTAGTTTCATTAAAAGCAATAAGAAAGTATTAACCTTCAGCTGTGTAGAATTAGCACTGCCCACTGCTCATTTTATTTGAGACTGGGGCTTGCTCTATAGCCCAGGCTGACTTTTGACCTCACAGTCATCCTGCTTAGGTCCTGAGTATTAGGGGTTAGCTGTGTGTGCCCAAGCCTGTCTCATAGAGTAGCTGTGGTTCTGTCTGACCTGCCGCTAGTATCCAGTGAAGTAGTCATTTGTGCTTATACATCTCAGGTCTGTATTCTCTTATCTTTGAAGTCATATAAGGGTGATGAGTACTGTAAAGAAAGTTCATATTTTAGACAAAAATACTGAGGATCAAAGCTTTACATCCTTAGAACTGAAGTTAGAACTTCTGTATCTCTGGGTTTTCATCAGGTCAGGGAGCAAGGGAATCAGGCTGAACTGCTGCTCGAGGGTGGAGTTTTCAGTGCACCATGTTTCCTTCTGATTTTAAAAAAGAAAGTAGTTGAGTCCAGCAGTCCTATAAATGTATGAATGAGAAGTCGCCAGGTGGTGGTGGCAGACACCTTTAATCCTAGCACTGAGGAGGCAGAGATAAGCAGTAGGTGAGTTTGAGGCCAGGATGATCTACAGAGCCAGTTCCAGGACAGTTACGGCTACACAGAGAAGCCGTATCTTGGGGGTAGCGGGTAGGGAAGTAGGTGTCGGCAGCTAATGGGTGCATTTTCAACTTCCCTCAGAATTTCCCATGGGGTGCTTTTGCTCCAGGCCTGTTGAAAGCATGCTTTACCTTTGTACCTCTCTGTGAACTTAGGAAAACAGTGAAAAATCCTTCGTGGAAGGATCTGAACATCTTGAATTTACCCAGGAGGCTGAAACAGCTTCTTCTGAGCCTTACCAATCTCCTGGGGACATGTGTAATTAGACTAAAAACAAAACAAAACACGCTGGCCAGGCCTGAGAGACAGAGTTCCAATCTCCCGAGTAAGCACTGCCATTAGGCAAGGCTTTCAGAAGCATAATTAAGAAAAAAACTTTGTCCCCCAAGAGACATGAGTGGCTACTTTTGTCTAATTGTGCAGGCGGGATCAGAGCTATTCACAGCAGAAGTCCTTTTAAAAGAATGTGTAAAGAAAGATAAGAGGGACAGTCCCCGTGGCCCTGTAGAAAGGCTGACCATGATTTCCTCAGCCCCTCCCAGCACTGTCATTTCTCGCTTATCTAGTGTCATTTCCCTTTTCCATGGAAACTGTCTTCTGGTTACTTAAATGCAAGAAATTAAAGTGACACCAAAACCAATAAAACTCCTTTTTGCTCTAGGAGATCACAGTGCGAGCAGGTTTGCCTCCTTGACTGAAATTCATAATAAAATTGTAGTGGTTTGATTGCCATAATTCAGCCTGGAGGGGCATCGTGTCATGAATTCTGAGACCCTGAAGGTAGAGGCCTAGAGAGACTCTGGAAAGCCTCATAGCAACGCTTCTCCTGTGAACTAATTAATGGCATTTTATTTCATGCCTTCTTTATTCCTCTGGAAGTTTGTGCTATGGTAAAGAGCTGGTAACCAAGGGTCATCAGACCTAATCAGTTGGATCAGCGCACCAGCATCGACCTAGACCTTCTGCTTCCAGAATGTGTGTGCTGTTTATTTAGAAAATGGGAGTGTTTAAACTGAAATTGGAACCAGGATCTCTGCTTTGTCCTTTTTACCCTCAGAATCTTAACCTCAACCACAATAAAATAAGACTTGAGCCCTTGGCTCACACTCACTCAGGAACAATATGTGTCAGCGATGCTGGTGAAAGCCACCACAGGGTCCCTTTGCACAACTTGATAGGTCAATTGGGGTATTTTGCCAGGGTAGTAACAATGTTTAAATAAAAAAGAACTGTGGCAAATGTGGTGGGAGTTGAGAGGCAGAGGCAGTCTGATCTCTTGAGTTCGAGGCCAGCCTGGTCTACAGAGTAAGTTCTGGAACAGCCAGGATACACAGAGAAACCTGTCTAAAACGAAGGAAGGAAGGAAGGAAGGAAGGAAGGAAGGAAGGAAGGAAGGAAGGAAGGAAGGAAGGAGAGGAGGGAGGGAGGGAACCCCACCCTAACAAAACAGTGCTTCAGCTATGAGCGGTAGGACTGCAGAAGTTGTGGTAGAATGTCCTGCTGGCTTGCAGCTAGCTAGTCCCTCACTGTCCGAGTAGGTGGTGGTTGTGTAAGAAAGGCAGGTGCTAAGTGAGTGTTGGGATATAAATCTGCTCTGGTTGTCATTTCCTAAGAAGTGAACTTTAGAATTTGATAGACAAGGCTATCCACATTATTTCAGTTCTTTTCACTTCAGGCTTAAGCAGCTGCCCTTCAGAGTGTGGTGTGTTTATGACTGTGTTGGTACTTTTCCTGTACTCTGCAATTGTGTTCAGATGCCTAATTTCCCAGCCACACAACTAAGAAGAAGGCTTTAGTGGCATCAGCCCTGACCCATTGCTGCTCTGACCACAGCACTGCTTGTTTCACAGTACGCCCTGGAGCGTTTGAAGGTCATGTGCGAGGATGCCCTCTGCAGTAACCTCTCTGTGGAGAACGCTGCAGAGATTCTCATCCTGGCTGACCTCCACAGCGCAGATCAGCTGAAAACCCAGGCAGTGGATTTCATCAACTAGTGAGTATATCTTCAGAGTCCTCCTTCAGAACAGTTGGGATAACGTAAGAAAGACTGCATTTGTGGGTAAAGTGAGCAAGCAGCTTCATTAACCTTTTGGTAGTAAATAGAAAATTTCATCTTGCATTCAGCTCAACAGTGTGAGGAATGGTTTTGCTTGCATAGATCAGGTTCTACGTGGGAAGCTCCTTCCTTCCAGACAGTGCTGGAACTGAGTAGGGACACTAGCTGGCCTGGAAAAGCTGTCTGCTCCCTAGACAGACAGCAGCTCCCTTACTTTGACCGGCAAACCAAGATAGTCTGCAGGAGAGTAGAGGCCCCTGTCTTAAGATGAGCTAGTAAAATATGCTGTATCGTCTGGTGGGCCAGGGAAAGAGAGGGGCAGGCAGTAACTGATTGTTAAAGACTGTTCTGAAAAGGAGACATCTGCCACATCTGCTACTTAATCCGAGTGGCAGGTGCTCAGCACAGTACTCTCTAGAGTACTCTGAAGGAGCCAGGACAGGTTATAAGTATAGTCCTTCTCACTGGGGTGCACTTTAGTACTCCTTTGTGTGATGGGGAGCAAAATTTGGAGGGAAAAAAAGCCCTCATAACAGCACTGTGGGATTAGCAAGTCTAAGATGTTCGGGTAGATGAGTGAAGGATTTTAACACAGAAAATACCCAAATATGGGGAAATAATGTCTTCTAGGTCTAGTTACATGGTTGTCCCTAAAGTGTAATAGCCTGAGACAGAAGAGAAAAGGAAGGACCAGGAAGTGTCAGGTCTGTTCAGGGTGCACTGTATGTTGGATAGATGCCTGCTACTTTTTAGAAGGCAACAACCATTGAGCAAAAGGTGGGTGTTAGCTTCTTTTTCTGACCCTCAACAGGCCCTGGCTGTGATGTGCCTTATGGTCAACAAAACCAGTAAATGGCAGGGCAGTGGAGTCAGAGCCATGCTCCTCTTTATCAGCATCCATGAATTTAACTGTCTTCAACAGAGTCGAGCTGATGGACAGCCCACATTTGAAAGTGTATTACCTCAGAGTCCAAATTTTCAGAACTAGAAGAGCCACAGCCCAGTCTACTGGTCTGCACACTGTCTAGGAAGCACAATCTCATGGATGTTAAGAGTTCTGTCTGGGTCGGGCTGATTTTATTAACACCTTCTACACTACACACTAGGTAGCTATTTGGTCCATTTGCACATTCCCTTTGGTAACCTTTCTCTCCACATTTCTCCTAGTCATGCTTCGGATGTCTTGGAGACCTCTGGGTGGAAGTCAATGGTGGTGTCACATCCCCACTTAGTGGCAGAAGCGTACCGCTCTCTGGCTTCCGCACAATGCCCTTTCCTGGGGCCCCCGCGCAAACGCCTGAAGCAATCCTAAGATCCTGCCTGTTGGGAGACTCCATTCATTTTCCAGCAGCAGCAGCCACCGTTGCTGCCACTGACTGCCAGGTAGACCGCGCGGTCTGTGCGGCTTTTACTCTGTGTCGGGGGAGATGGCACCATGGCCACCCAGACTTTAACAGCACTAAATAACTTAGGGGAGCTGGGGGAGGGAAGGGCCCAGGACTCGGGCCACTCAGCCTAATGAAACCCTGTTGCTCTGTCACCGTGTGCCCTTTGGCCTGACCAAGTTTGACACTGGGATTCAGTTTAGGCGCCAGCCTCAAGCACATCCCAGCAGTGGTACTTCGGAGAAATCAGCATCTGACTGAGCAGAACAAATCGTCAGGTGCCTGGAGCAAAAAGGAAAAAAAAAGCAGAAACAAGTGGACATTTAGTTTTAAGAGATGGAAAAAGGAAAGAAGAAAGATTTTTTTTCGAAAATCAGTTTGTGGATTCCAGTAGTATTTATGTTGAAAGAAGCAAATTTTAGTTCAACTGTGGATATTTGTGAAAACTCCTCACCACCACCCAAGTGTCAGAAGAGCTCTCTCGCTAGCACTTACTGTTTGCAAGAAGCCATCCTTTATCCTCTGAAAGGTGGCCCATGGCGGCAGAAGGGAGGAAGTCATCTGATCTGGAAAGCGAGTGTTTGACAGTAGTGGCTTCTGCAGAAATTCTTACTGGTATTAAAAACTGGAAAAAATAATTCATCCAGAATTCATACTGTCTTGATAAAAACTATGATTCTGTTTTTTAGATATCGTGGAAAATGGATTTTTTTGGCATTTTTCTCTGATTTTATGTTTTCTTCCCTTCCCTTTTTCTGAGAGAGAGGGAGAGAGAGAGGAGAGAGAGAGAGAGAGAGAGAGAGAGAGAGAGAGAGAGAGAGAAAGAGAGGAGAAACAAATACAGAAAATACATAAAACGAAAAGAAGAGAAAAGGAAATTTTATTATTATTGCTATGTGAAAAAAAATCCCAGCCCAGATGGCCTGGCTGTTTGTACCTGACTCGTCGCCTGCATAGGAGCCGGTCCTGTCACTTCTGATTAGCCCCTCTTCCAAAGGGGAGACTTCAAATGTTAACTTTTTCTTTTTGAAAATATAAATAATTACTATTTTGTACTGTGTGGTATCTCTGGTCTTTTGTTTCATTCACTTGGCTTGCCTCTTGGGTCTCAGTTTCTTGCTTGTGAGATTTCGAAGCCCTGGTTTGAGCTTCGTCTTGCAGGGATTATGTTCAGAATGTCTAAGAAGCAGTAGGGAGTTATTTACTCTCCATAGTCTCAAGTTTTCTTTGTGAGCTCAGCATCTGCCAGTCTTTTGTCCTCCTTGAGGTTCTGCCAACCATGTCCTGGTGAGAGTCTGGGACCAGGTCCCACTCCACCAAGGCAAACAATTGTAGTGGGCTTCTTCTGCACCCTGTGTGTGTTAATACCTGATCCCAAATCTCCTTTCTCCTAACAAAATAAAAAGAAATATTTAGGGGTCATGAACATGGAGATTAAATAAAGGGAAATTGTTGTGTCTTCTGGTTCCTGTCATTGACTGATGTATTTCTGGAAAAGCTAAGGTCTTACCTTCCAGGGAGCTCACAAGAGTACTGTGGGGTTCCAAGCTATACAGTACTGGCCAGATAGTAGAACACACTAAAAACATACATTGTTTGGCCAAGGTCGCATTACTTAACCTTAGAAGGAACTTTTCATATTCCATTATCTTTTAGTGACTTTGCTCTTGGCTAATTTTCTGGTTTTCATTGTGTACCTACCACTGGCTGGGTATGTGTGGGTGAGCAGCAGTTTTTACACAAGTGGGACTTGTTTATTATACTCTGTGGCACTTCCCAGTTTCCTCCTTAGTATGACCTGTATAAGGAAGTGTCCGGTTCCCTGTGTACTGGCTACTGGCCTCTGTCACTTTGGCCCCCACTTCTAAATTGATGCATAGACATAGTGAGACAGGTGGGTACAGCATCTCCTCTACCCATGCTGCCTCTGTGTGGGCTCTGTAGTTGTCGGTTCTCAGCAGACCTACATCTACAGGGTCCTTTTCAAACCTCCTGACCTCTCACGGAGTTTGGTTGGACAGGTAGTGCTGACCCATAGCTGGAAACAGTGAAACCCGAGGAAGGCGCACGCCTAAGGTCACACAAGTACCGAGCACCAGCTCGTCTAATGTCATATCCTGACGATTACATAAGGAATGGAGGAAGTTCCATTTCTGGATGCTTAGGTACAAAATTGGAAGTGAAGCTTGCTTCCTCTGGGAATAGTTAGAACAAAGCCCCAGAAAGGTACCTCTGCTGGCCTGTTCCTCAGAGCTTCCAGCAGGGCGAGACAGATCTGCTTCCCTGAACTTCCCTCACACCGTCCTGGTTGAAGATGGAGGACTCGGAGAAAGCGCTTTCAGGAAGGGCGCTGTCCTGACATCTGGCTCTTGGCAGGATAAAGGTCTGTTCTGGGATTTTCCACACTTGTAGAATTTCCAGCACGGACTTCACTGTGGATCGGAAACTGGTGGAATTTCAGGTGTAGATGGAGCGGCTCAACGCTTCTCCTGTTATTACATTATTTCTGGCCATGTTTGTTTTTGTTTAAACGATACAGTTGAAGCCATCTGGTTATGACAACATCAGAGCCCCAGCATACTGTTCATAAACCTCCCACTGCCACCACCTCTTCCCTTAGCTCCCCCACATCTGAAATTTAATTCAAGTTAACTCCACAATCTGGGGCATGTGCTGTCACGGCAGAGATGTCCGTGCCAGTGGAACAGTTGGAGATGGCAATTCCACAAGGATATGGCTTATTTATCAAAACAATATTTCAGGCAAGTAGTTCCACAGAACCTTCAGAGTTGTGGTTTGGGGGCCAAATAGAATATCTGGCAATGTCCCAATCTCCCCACCTCCCTGTGGTCAGCCTCTGCTTCATATCTGACCATCCATGGGGGAAGATTTTTTTTTTTCCCATTTCTTACATGGAGATTAAACCTGTCTGTTGTTATTAGGCAGCTTGGAGACCTTTATAGGTTTGAACAAATTAGGAAAGAAACGTCCCTCTTTCCCTTCTCATGATAAGGCTGCCGGCCTTCAGCTGTCAGAGAGGTACTGCCGCTTTTTTCTTTTCTTTTTAATTCCAGCCAGGAACATGAAGATCCTACGGCAGGCAGGCCAGAAGATCTCTGGCTGGACCAGTGTTCTGAGAGTTCCTTTTAAAACGTGGCTTCAGCCTATTATGGGATCTCCATACTGGATGAACCCAGGCAGATGAAAGGAAACAGCGTCTGTGTTTGTGAGCAAACACCCAGGCCAGGGAGAAGGGGTGGCCCTGCACGTGAGGCTGACTGGCGCTTTGTTCTGGCCCTTCAACTCCTATAAAAGAAGTACTAAATCAACATGCAACATGGCCGAATTGCATTTTTCCGTATACTTTCGTCAAAGACAAATTCTTGGCTGGAGCCCAGCCTTATTTTCCACAACTAATTATCTTTTTAATCAGCCTGGGCCCCGTGTGTTTCCTTTGTCTCCTGACTTTTCACCGTACTGTGCCCCCCATCTTTTAGATTCATTTCTGATGGCTTGCTGACTAATCAGACATTCAGGTGAGTCTCACTGGCCTGCTGTGTACGTGCATGCACAAGGTAGCCATACTCTCCCGCTTTTAATTTCAGAGGTGACTGTGCCACTGTGGGACCTTTGACCTGATAGGTGGATGCCTCTCGGATGCAGTGAACAAGAAAGCAGATGTAGAAGATGAGGCTTTGGGATAATGAGCTGGGAGAACCAGAAGCTCTGCCCTCCAGATGAGAACAGAAACTTGAATGTTGCTGGCTGATGGGATCTCTAAACAGTTAGCAAAGTGCAGAGGCCCTCCCTCTGTAAAGCCTCTAATGCAGGAGGAGGAAGTGACATCTGCAGACTGTTTGCTGATTTCTGCACTCTGAGAAAAGAGGAATTCTAAACTTGAGGGAATTCAATATAAGCAGCAGAAATGATTAAGGAGTTGAAAGGGGATCAACTCTGGGGGAGAGACATTATAAAGATAAAATGCAGGCCACCCCAGTATAGGAATGTACCTGCAGCTGACAGATGTCACCGGCATTCTGAGCACTTGCTGGTTTGTCTCGTGGCTCTCATTCCAGTTGTGTGAACTGGGAAGGTAGAGATGTCACTTCCTCAAGGTCACGCCTCCTGGCCCAGAGCCAAGAAATAACAACAAACAATAGAATATCCCCAAGGACCAAGGAGAAGGTGAAAAGCCACCTTGGCCTGGCAGTAACGTGGGATTGTCCACTAATGCTCAGGGAAAATATCTTAAAGGTTACTTCCCAAACTGAAGAAGGAAATGGCCAAGAAGTTCATCTTTCCCTATCAGAGAAAACAGGAAAGAGAAGATGTGTGCTCAAAGTGACAGAGACTAAAACTTAGGCCACTAAGAGCAAATGCTTAGGTAGCATGGGAGAGCTCAGACTTCCCGGGGCTAGCTCTAGGATAGAGGATAGGATTTCTGCTCCCGATTAAGTAAACCAGAGAGAGGGGCCTTAGAACTAAGGACTAGGGGGTTGGGGATTTAGCTCAGTGGTAGAGCGCTTGCCTAGGAAGCGCAAGGCCCTGGGTTCGGTCCCCAGCTCCGGAAAAAAAAAAAAAAAAAGAACTAAGGACTAGAAAGCATGCATTAGGACAAGAATGGTTACCGTAAAGCACTTTCAGTCACGGTGGAGGCAGAAGCCAAAGCTAATAAGGATACATCAACAAGTTGAGTACAAACTGCTGTTTGCCTAAGTAAGAAAAGAAGGGAACCGACGCCCAAGAACGTATTCGGTCAAGTCAATGAACACGTTTATTTCTATGTGCAAGGGTGTACAGGTTGTTCACGTGGTTGACTGATGTTGTGAAAGTCATGTCTGTAGAATAACTGTAGCTTCCAGTTGAGAAAGAAAACAGCCAGATTCAATCTGTACTCTTTTGAGAACGAATCCCTAAAGACTCGTTTCTGTGCTGCTTCAGCCTATCTTTCAAGTAAAAGTTTGCTTCACACCTTAAATGTTTTCATGGGCCAGTGGTTGGTTCACTGGCGTGCTATGAAAGGCGTGGTATGCAGCTCCTAAATACAGAAGCCCTTTGCCAGTCTGCAGGATGCAAGTACTCTCACCATGGCTCACTTCGCATCTTCAAGGTGACCTTACTGAATGAGAACTAGGAAGAGATGTGCTTGGGCCCTTTTCTAGAATCTTCCCTATACAGACACCCTACATGCAAATAACCTCATGTGCATAGACAGGAGTAAGACGTGAAGTGATTAGGAAGAGATTGGGTGTTCATTGTCTTTGCTAATTGAATGGTCATACAATTTAATTCTTAATAATAGTAATCTAGCAGCTAGCTCTTAAGATTCTTGAAAATTTAGCAGTGGGCTCTAGAAAGCCAGTGTGAACACCCCTGGAGTGGTTTTAGATTGTCCTCTGAGCTCTCTGTGCCTGATTATTGACTGTTACCCCACAGTACTTTAAAATAATGCCTTTGTGGAGCTGAAGAAATGGCTCAGCAGCTCTGAGCACTGGCTGCTCTTCCAATCCCAGCACCCTCTTCTGGCCACTTTGGGCACCAACATGCTTGTGGTGACCGGACAAAGCAGACAAATCTACATACACACAAAATCAAACTAAAATGTAAAATGCCCTTGTGTCATTTAATGGCAAAATGAAATAGTGTTTTATTGTTCATCTTTAGATCTGTTGACATTGATACACGAACCAATTGTCAGGTTGCGCGTTTCGATCTCTCTGGGTAAATTAACACATTTTTATTTTCTGTCTCAGCAGTACTAGAAATCTGGGTTGATTGGCGCACTGATGGAAAGCAGACATCAACACCAAGGAGTTATGCAGCATTACCAGCGGTTCTTCCAGAGCCATGGCCTCCTCTGCACATCCTTCAAAGTTCTCTAGAAGAGAAAGGGCATTTGAGTGTGTCCAGGTGGCAGTGGGTGGTCCCCAGCCCACCCCCCACACTAAAGTTAAAAAATCTTTGCCTTGATTTGGCTCCACAAAAGTTTCAGAGAAGCTAAAGTGGCTAACGCTCTGGTTAAGTGTTTGTCCTGGCTCACCCAGAGGACCCACGTTAGCTCCCCAGCACCCATGTCAGGTGGTTCACGACCACCAGGAACGTCAGCCTCCAGGGAGTCCAGTACCCTCTTCTGGCCTCTTTGAGACCCCATGCACACATGGCATACAAATACACACACATAAATAAATAAAAATAATCTTTGGGAGCTGGAGAGGTGGCTCAGTGGTTTACTGCTCTTGCAGAGGACTCAACGATGGAATCCCAGGACCCAGCTCACAACTGCCTGTGACTCTAGCTCCCCAAAGATCAGTCACCTCTGGCCTCAGGGCACCTGCACTCACACGTACATATATATATACACACATAATTAAAAATAAATATTTTTAAAGGTTTTATGCTGTTTCTGTTTACTGCTAATAATTCATTTATATGGTAGAGCGCTTACCTAGGAAGCACAAGGCCCTGGGTTTGGTCCCCAGCTCCGAAAAAAAGAACCAAAAAAAAAAAAATTCATTTATAGATCCAACAGAATGCCAAGTGGACTGTGCTGGTCTCTAGGCACACAGCCACAAGTAAAACCGACTCTTCCTTGTTAAGTTTAGAGTTTAGGAGAAGATAATAAACCATAAATACTGTTTAAAATATTTATTAAAGGAAGATTCATCAATGGAGACAAGATGATAACCAGAGGAAAATACAATTAGGAGAACCAGGACAAAATATGTTAAAAGTGTCAAGAAAAAGTAAAAAATGTTCATTAGAATTGTCAACCTGGGGGTTGGGGATTTAGCTCAGTGGTAGAGCGCTTGGCCCTGGGTTCGGTCCCCAGCTCCAAAAAAAAGAAAAAAGAAAAAAAAAGAATTGTCAACCTGGCAGCTGGGTGGCGGTGGCTCATTTGATCCCAGCTCTTGGAAGGCAAAGAAGAATTGGCATGGCAGCAATCCTTGGTGTCTGTAGTCATTTCAGGGTAAGGCTACAAATGGAGCAGGTAGTCAACAGGCAAGGTATGCAGGCAGGTCTTTGAGGTGCAGCTGTGATGTGACAGACAAAGGAGACAGTCGCACGAGGGTGTGACTGTGTGTTCTACAGAAAGTTTTTTTAAAGAATTTTTAATTATTGAAAAATTATGTATAGGGATGGAGAGAGGGTTCATGAGTTAAGAACACTGGCCACTTCTCCAGAGGATCCAGGTTCAATTCCTAGCACTCACTTGGCAGCTCACACCCATCTATAATTCCAGTTCCAGGAGATCTGGTACCCTCTTCTAGCCTCTGTAGACATCTGGAACATATGTATACAGACATGCATGCAGCTAAAACAGCCACACACATTTTTAATCATGTGCATATCAGGGTGGAGTATGCATGCACATGAGGACAGCTATCTGTGGAAGCAGCTTCGAGATAGGTGCCCCCTTGGTGCTGACATTACAGGTGGCTGTGAGCTGCTGGACTGAACTGGGTGCCAGGGACTGAGCTGTGTCCTCTGCAACAGCAGTACTTGCTCTTAACTGCTGAGTCATCTCTCCAGACAAGACAAGAGCGTGTTTAGAACTGGACATGGTGGGGTGACAGACAAAGGAGACCGAACCCAATGGAGAGGAAGCCATTCAATCTACAGTAAGGCTAGGTGGGCTCAAGCAGTGCTGAAACCATCAGGCCTGTCTACTAGTGGGGAGGTAAGCACATTTGTTTGTATCTAGTGACACATTTTTTGGGGGTTGAGGGAATGGGGTGGGGACAAGATATCTCTTATGTAGATAAGGCTGTTCTAGAACTTGCTGCGGTAGACCAGGATGTCCTGGAACTCACAGAGATCCTCCCAACTCTGAGACTAAAAGTGTTTGTCACCACACCTGACCTGTGCGTTCTATAGTTAAGTAGAAATGAGGTCATGGCCACAACTGGGAAAGAGTGGCGTCTAAGGGGGAGGTCTGAGGTAGCCGTAGAAGAGTAGGAGGTGGTGCACCTAGGCATCACTGAGTGCTACCGTGCAGGGTCTGGGCTTTAAGTGACACTGGCCTGAGTGCAGACCAGGGTAAAGTGTTTACTTTCTTACCTGTATAGTGGGCATATCAGACAGATGTCTAAGAGGTTGGGGAGCAAATAAAGTCACGTCCCTAACCCAGAACTTGGCATTGAATAAAGCCTCCAGAAAAACAGCTGGCGGTATTATGGGTGTTTCTGTATGGTGAGTTCCATTTCTAATCTGTGCCATGGGTGGCTTTTAGATTCCATCTCCTTTCAGGATTTCTTTGACCACAAATCTATAGTGAGGTGCTGACAAATACGAGTACCTCTGGATGTACAAGGGTCTTGGACAGCAGGATTCACTCTGGAAAAAAATGTCTTGTGCCTGGCTAGCCATTATCCTGTGGATCCAAGGTGTCTCATTGTCGTAACGTTTGGAGGAGGAAGAGACCACAGAAGACCCAGGGAATAGCCTGCCCTGAATCTTGGTCACTGGGAAATCATTCTTGGGTTCTCCATTTATGATTCTCACTGTCACTATTTTGCTATCTCCAAAGGTCAGGAGAGCAGACATTCTGGAAGGAGGTAAAAGGCAGGACAGAACCACTTCCGCCAGCAGTTACACAAAAATAAAGGTTGGCAGGAGGAAGTCACTTGACGCCCAGAGCCCTGCTTCCTGGGCTGCTGCTGCCTTGAGCGGCCCAGGAAAGATGGATGCTAAATCAAGCCCCTCTCTGCACGATCCTCCTCCTTTTGCTTTTCTCATTTTCCTGACTTTGCTGTTCCCTGGTCCTCCCTCCTTCTGGAGCATGGAAGCTTCCATTTATTTCTCCCCTGTTTTCCTAGACATTTCCCTCCCGTCTCCAGTCCTGCTCACCAGAGTGACATCTTGAGCCCAATCCTGCTGCATTAAAAAAAAGAAAAAGAAAAAAAAAAAATCCTGCCTCCAATGAGCCCTTCAGTTCTGATCTCCACGGAGATGCGGCAGATGGCAGAGCCTGACTGAGCCGCAGTAGCCCCCCATCCCGGGCCAGGGAACTGCCAAGACCAGTAAATAGGCGAGTTAGGTGCCTTCCTACACTTGCGTATTTCAACTTGGTGCTCCCCCAAAACCAGAAACAGCCATGTCCTTAAAAAACAGCCTGGAGGAGTGCAGCCCCTCTCTAGCTCTTTCTTTGTCCCTGTGGAAGGCTTCTACGTAGCTACTAAGTTCAGGACTGTGATTGAGACTTTCTGACTAAGTCTTGTGTCCCCCATGCCCTCAGCCCTACCAGGATATAAAAGACACCGTTCACACAGGGCCCATCAGAGAACTCGCCATGAGGCACAACAGTTGTCACCACCCTCAAGGGCACCATCCAAGGCAGAGCCATGTCTTACTAACAGCGGACCAACAAGGGACCATGGGGCCATCCATGCTAGTGGACTAGTCATGCTCAGGGAAGTGGGGAGAGGGCTAAGACTCACATGTAACTGGCTTCAAACATGCTGGCTGGACCAGAGAAAGAGAATCCTGGTCACCTTGGAGACCATTCTTTCTCAAGTGGGTGAAGATGATGTAGGTGGCCAAGGAGAAAGGGAAAGGGCTGAGTTTGGCCTGGGCACAGCTCAGGACCCCAGAGTGGGGTTGAAACCCTGGTGAGTGGGGTGGGAGAGCACCCGGGCCTAGAGTGTGTTTGGAGGCTTCACTCTGATTGTTATCTCATTAAATAAAGCCCCTCTGGCCACCACATTCTCCGGATTATGTATTGTTGGTGAGTATAGGTGTGGAGGGATATGCAATGTGTACAGGAAGTGCTTCTCTAGAGTCTGCAGAAGTGGGGTCTTGACCCATGAAGCTACAGGATACAAACAAGGGCCCTGTTTTTAATGTGTTTTGTAAAAAGCCATGGCAGACTTCTGACCTTCCCTAAGATTTTTTTTTCCCCTTGCACATTCTTCTTGGAGCGAAATGATAGAGCCCATGGCTGCCATCCTCCAAGCCTTTCACCCAGAATCATGGATGGCTGTAATGTGTGACTGTAGTCTACAGTCATGCTACACACATTTCTTTTAATAGTTTTTTTTTTTTTTCTTTTCTTTTTTTCGGAGCTGGGGACCGAACCCAGGGCCTTGCGCTTGCTAGGCAAGTGCTCTACCACTGAGCTAAATCCCCAACCACACACATTTCTTAATACTTAACTCATTCTAAAAACAACCTTCTGAGAGAGAGAGAGAGAGAGAGAGAGAGAGAGAGAGAGAGAGAGAGAGAGAGAGAGAGAGAATCTCTTTTTTAAAAAAAAAGTATTTATTTATTTATTTATTATATGTAAGTACACTGTAGTTGCCTTTAGACACACCAGAAGAGGGCATCAAATCTCATTTCAGATGGTCATGAGCCACCATGTGGTTGCTGGGATTTGAACTCAGGACCTCTGGAAGAACAGTCAGTGCTCTTAACCACTGAGCCATCTCTCCAGCCCGAGCATCTCCTTTTTATGAGTAAAGAAATTCAGATACAAGCCAGAGACAATGGCGCACACCTTTAATTCTAGCACTCAAGAGGCAGAGCAGGCAGATCTCTGAGTTAGAGGAGATCCTGGTCTACAGAGCAAATCCCAGGACAGCCAGGATTCTACAAAGAAACCCTGCTTCAACAAACCGCCTCCCCACCCCACCCCCCCAAAAAGAAATTCAGATAGAAAGTTGTTCTGCCAACTTGTCAGGCCTGCAGTGAGGAAGTGTCAGAACAAGAATTTGAATCCAGGCAGCCTGGCTCCAGAATTGATCCTCAGCTGTTGTGCTACACCGTCTGCCCCGCGAAGGAGAAATCATTGCTCCTCCTGTGAGATGCTTATGAGAGGAGGTCGGCAGCTCAGTGACAACAACCCAGAACCTGTCACATTGGCATGGTGCTCACTACTGGCGAGGTGCATCCTTCCAGCCACCGTGTGAGCAGGTATAGATGGGGGGAACTTACTGCCCCCTCTCAGAGAGGCCAGGGGACTACATCAAAATCACCTAGCAAGGAAGACTGAAGTCCAACTCCCTTCAGACATATGCTGACTCTACATAGCCTAACCCTAACGTCAGGGAGAAGGGAACTCAGGTTCCCTGGCACCCTGGAGACTACTCTTGTCCCAAGCCACAAACGGAGTCCAAGTGAGGCTTCCTGGAATAAAAAAGATGACAGTTAGGGGCCAGAAGATTTATTTATTTTACAATCGATGGTCCTAGCCCCACTCCATCACTATTTCCCAAGAGTGAACTGTGGGTTTTTGAAGACCACTCTATATTTGCGACAGTGTAGCTCAACAGCATGGTCCCCTGAGGATGGGATGGATGTGGGCCAACACTGATGCTGCGTTTTCTCTACTGCCTTTGCTCTTCGTAGGAATGCAGGGGTGCCAGTGGTGCAGCCACTTCCTGTCCTATTGGTACGATGTCACACACACAGCTCGATGTGCCAGGGCACTTGGGTTCTCAGGTAGCTTCATGCTACAGTCCTGGGAAAGTACCTCCCAGACCAGATGTGGTCCCATATCCCCCTGCCTCAGGGACACTCCAGGCTGACAACAGTGTGCTATGTACCCTCTCCCTCTCCCTCTCCCTCTCCCTCTCCCTCTCCCTCTCTTCCTCCCTCCCTCCCTCTTTCCTCCCCCCCCTTTCCTGAGTCCATTGGGGATGTCCACATTTTCCAAGAGTCCCAAAGTAAGCAGATACACATACACAGTACTGCACACACAGTCCAAGTCAGGATCCGATTCTACAGAGGATGGGGAGAGCGGAGGAAGCAGGTTTTGGAGCATCAGGTACAGGAGGACGGTAAGGATGTCATACAAAGGCCCGGGGTATTAAAAGACCCTATTCATAAAGCTTACCCAGAAGCTCCTGGGCTGTAGTTCAGGTGGGGAACTGGGGTGGGGAAGGGGTGGGCCCTGTGGCTCCCACATCCTGGAGCCACTTCCTCCTGAAACTCCTGTGTCTGTTCTAGCCCCTGGCAGCTCATTGACCCCAATAGAACACTTCCTCTGAGGCGATCGCTCCAGTGTGAACCCATGCCTCTTGTCTGGGTCTCCTGGCCCAGCGGAGACCAGCTGGAAGTTTGAGAGGCTTTATTAAACAATATTTGTTGAGTGAATAAGTACCAAGGAAGAACAGAAGGGGTATTAACGGATGATGTCCACGAGGCCTATAAATAGCCCAGCACATGAGTCTGGGTTTCGGTCTGTCCTTGCCAGGGCTTGGCAGACTCTGGCCTGGCCGGACTCATTCTACCATGACAGGAAGGGATCCTTCAGCTACATAACCCCTCTGCAGCCCACCAACGTGATTCTTTTCCTCTTCCACACCCAAGACAATGAGACTGAAGAAAGATTATTATAGGGACACCGCTTTCCTTCAGTGAGTACAGAGGTACCCCTGTCTCTTTAACCAGACTGTTGGGGAGGAATCCAAACCATGCTTTCTTCTACCCAGGTTGGCCTGGGCAGGGCCAGGGTCCTGTAACTGGCCATGCAGGTCCTGCTTTCAGCTCAGAGCCAACAAGGACAGCATCAGGCTTCAGAGCTTGGTACACTGTTTCCCAAGGATCTGTTCTGCAAAACCACTCCCCACCACATCCCAGCTGTGCCCTATAGACCAAGCCAGAATTCTGGCTGTGCTGGCTACTCCAGACACTCTATGGCCACCACAATGGGAGGCATGGGAAGCAATGCCAACTCCCCGGGGGCTGAAAGGCCAGCCACTCCTCTGCCCTGTCAACAGTACCCCCTCCCATCACTAACCCCCTTCTGCCTCTGGACTTCCAAAGCAGTGTTGTTGCAGGTAATTAAAGGGTTTTAATTAAATTAGGATCCCATCTGGCTGGGATCAGTCAGGCCCTTAACGAGGATTGTGTGTCACCAACATCAGATTGTGTATGGGGAATTTAGACACGTGAGGACTGAATTTGGGGCCTGGAGGTCCTTCAGAGGGGGACAGAGAATCCCTGGGACTCCCTGAAATAAAGCAACTTGTACTACCTCCAGAAATGAGGCCATAGAAGGGGGAGAGCAGCACTTTCTTTCTCGCCCAGTAGTCTCTAACATTTCTGGGATGTGTTGACATGTGTGGGTGTTAGCTTGGTTCTACAGATGAGGAGACCAAAGTCTGAAGGAACTGAAGTGCTTCAACACTGGATTCAACAACAGCTTCAAGAAATGGAGATCCCAAGGGCATGAGGGCCCCTGCCTATAGCCCTAGCCCTCGGAGGTAGAGGCAGGAGGGTTGGGAAAAGGTCTAGGCCAGCTTCTGGTATATGTAGCTAGGCTAGGCCAGCTGGGCTATATGAGGCCTTGTCTCAGAAGGGGGAGGGGATGACCCTAAAATAGAGGGTTAAAGATGCTGGGAATTTCATTTTTCTCACATACAGAAGTCTGCAGGCAGCTTAGGGTTCTCGGAGACCGTGTCCTCATTCAGCCTACCATTCTCCCACTTCGCTGTGGCACTTACGCTACAGTCTAAGGGCTATTGCCCACATTTTCCAGATAGGTGGGTTCATGATGTGTGAAGAAGGAACGAAGGGTGAACACCTCTATCTTAAGATGCTTGAAACTTACTGTATAATCAGTTGGCCTAAAGGTCAGATCTCAGTCACATGGTCACAAGTGAAAGACAAGGGTATAGGTGGGGACAGGGAAATGTAGGATCATGTCAGACAGCTGTGTGCCCAACTAGCAGCTGGGGATCCCCATTATGAAGGAGACGGGATGTTGATAGTGTGTTAATTCTCTCTCTCTCTTTTTTTTTTTTTTTTGGTTCTTTTTTTCGGAGCTGGGGACCGAACCCAGGGCCTTGTGCTTCCTAGGCAAGCGCTCTACCACTGAGCTAAATCCCCAACCCCTATTCTCTCTTTTTTTTTTATAACAACAAAAACATATAAAATGAATGAGGGCTTTGTTTGTTTGTTTGTTTGTTTAAGCTCACAGTTTGAAGAGACACAGTCCTTCATGGCAGGGAAAGAATGGCTTTTTCTTTCTATTCAATCTAGGACATCAGCCCAGGGGATAATCCTTCCCACACCCAGGGCCAATCTTCCAACTTCAGTTAAACCTCTCTGGAAACACCTTTGTGGACACTACACAGTGGTATAGATATGGCCCCAATATAGTTCTGCATCCAATCAGGCTGACGATGTAGATTAGCTTTCACACAGAATGAGACAATTGCCATATCTGCCAATAGGCATCATGTAGCAGAACTAGAATAGGAATCATATCTCACTGTGGCCCAGCCTTGGGCCAACATTTTCCCCAACGATGCACCAAGGTAGGGAAAACTCTCACTTTTTCAAATGAGGGGTGGGGCTCATTGAGTGGGGTGGCACATACCTTTGTTCCCAGCACTCAGGAGGCAGAAGCAAGTGGATCTCTGAGTTTGAAACCAGTCTGGTCTACTTAGCAAGTTCCAGGCCAGCCAAGTTACATAGTGAGATCCCCGTCTCAAAATATTCAAGCCAGGGGGAAGTGGCGCACACCTTTCCTCCTAGCACTCTGGAGGCAGAGGCAGGTGGATCTCTGAGTCCCAGGCCAGGTAGTTTCAGGACCGGCCAAGGCTATACACAGAAACACAGTCACAAAACAAAACAAAGAAAACA
The DNA here is from genome assembly GCF_021556685.1 of Rattus norvegicus. Taxonomy (NCBI): domain Eukaryota; kingdom Metazoa; phylum Chordata; class Mammalia; order Rodentia; family Muridae; genus Rattus; species Rattus norvegicus. The sequence continues at coordinate 86,692,095 of NC_141543.1, forward strand.
AAGCAAAACAAAAACACTCTCAAAGAGGCACTTGGACATGGTTCTTTGTCCAAGATCCTTCCGATGATCCATTCCACCTTAGGGGCCATCTTGAGCTCCCTGCATGTCCTTCTGCCATTCCCTTAGAAGCCTCTGTGGTTCAGGAGGAATTAGCACAGTCCTTGAGACACCTAGCCCAGTGGCTCTGAGATAATGAACCGAGAAGCCTGGAGCTCAGCAACCTGGACTCCTCTCACTGCATCAGCTTTTACAGTTTAATGGGTCAACCAGAAACAAGTTTCCTAGCGGAGCCAGAACCTGTCCCCTTACCAGCAAGATCCAGGTCTCTTTTGTGGCATTCGTGCCACTCCGTGACTTTGCATAAGTCCTGGAAGGGGGGGGTGACTTTGGCAGGTGCCGCCCCCATCCCACCTTGCCTCTGCCTGGTGGGACTGACGGAGTCTCTTGTCACCTGTCACCCCAGCCCCCAGTTCTCCAGGCAGCACCGCAGGACTAAGAATCTTCCGGAGTAACATTCCTCTCTCCCACTCCCAGCCAAGACATTGGATCGCTTCCCAACTCAGAGTAACTGGTTCATTGAGTTTCCTGCAACCTATTGCAAAAGCCCACTCGATGATCCAAGTCCCCGATCACCCGATGACCTTCAGCTGCCTCCACCCCCATAGACCCCTTCCTCCAGCTTCCCTCTCCACCCACCCACCTTGTGTATCTCTGAGCAATGGGCCTCGCCACAGGAGCCTGCCACATGCAAGGTCATCGGCTCTCTTGCCAAGGATGGGGAAGGGGGGTGACTCAGTTCCCGCTTGCTCATCTAGGGAAGAGAACGAAGGAGAGGGAGGAGGCACAGGAACCCATTCAGTTTTGCCTTAAGCTTCACCAGGAGGAGAACTAACTGGGCTTTGCTCACAGGGAAGCCTCTCCTGGCTCACAGGTTACAGAGAAAGTCACTGCAGTATGGAGACCGCTGAAGCCAGGTGGCGCTGGTGGCCTGTGTGCTGAAGAGCAAAGCAGCTCCAGGCGTCCCTGGCGTTCAGAAGAGAGTGTTCTCCTCAGGAAGATGTTACTCTGATGAGGGAGGTACAGCCTTTACCTCGGTCTGAAGCACCACCCAGTTCCTCTTCAAAGAGGCTCACGGTTTGAAAGAGACATGGTCCAACGTGGCAGGGAAAAGATGACATCAGGTGCCCTCCCAACTCTGATGGAGAGACATAAGCCACATCCTTGAAGAGGATGGAGTAGGCTTGCTCCGGGGGCTACGCCCATAGGAGAGATAAGACCCTACCCACTTAGTGTGTGTGTGTTTCGGGGAGCAGCCAGATCAGAGGTAGAGTCCCCAAACAGCTTGTCAAGGTTGCAGGCTGGCCCTCAAGGTGCTGCAGGGTTGGTGTTAGGTAGGAACCTTGACCTTATTTTGGAAGGCTCTGTCAAGAAGAACCAGTCTCAAGGGGTTGGGGATTTAGCTCAGCGGTAGAGCACTTGCCTAGCAAGCGCAAGGCCCTAGGTTCAATCCCCAGCTCCGGAAAAAAAAAAAAAGAAAAGAAAAAAAAAAAAAGAAGAAGAACCAGTCTCCTGTGGATGCTCCTCCAAAAGGCCATCATGAGAGGTCAGGGTACCTTGTGGGACCTAAGGTCCGTCCCTACAGGAGATGTCACAGCTGATGCTCAGAAGTGCAGAGCTATTTCCTCTTAGCCGGGGAAATGGATCTGCTACCCTTGTGGGGCTCAAGGGGCCTCATGGACTGAGAGAGAGAGAGAGAGACCAGAGGGTTCCGCTAATGAATTAGGGTTTGGGAAGATATTTGTTAGCCAAATCTGAATTGAGAACGGCCTGGTTGCCGGGGAAGGCAGATAGGCAGGGTAGAGGAGGCAGAGTGTGCATGAGGGTGAAATGAAGTTATTAAAATGAACCCACCCCCTGTGCAGGCAGTACCGTGTGCCAGAAAGGCCGGGCCCTCCAGCTGTCGGCAGCAGCTGGCTCTCCACAGGGGAAGAGGAGGAGGAGGGGCGGGTCAAAGTGCCCAAGCTCTGCTAGAGTTTAGTTTTCACACAGAGGTGGGGTTGGGGGCTCCTCACAGTTTTCTTCCTTGTCCACCAGACCCTACAGGTGCCCTGGGACAAGAGGCACAGGTGGGAGAACCCTCCAGATTTAAGCAGCCAAGGTGGGGTGTTGGGAGGGGCCAAACTCAACGTCTAACTCTGGTCAGTGGTACAGGGCGGGGAGAGAGAAAGCTGTGTAAGGGCGCATGTGTCTTGAGTCTCAGGAGAAATGGCTTCAGGGTGATTCAGGGCATAGATGGAAAAGGGAGTGTGCCGCTCCCCGCTCCGCTCACCCCCAGCCATCTTGGTTTCTAGGTCATTTCCCATACAGAGGGGCTACATACAACCAGGTGTCTGTGTGCTGCAGTGTGTACCTGTGGACCATCTGGGCTCAGAGCCAGTGGGCAGTGAGCAATGACCAGAAGTGGTTAGGCCATTGGTCTTCACTCTGGGACTCTCCCCATTAAGGCTACACTTCTGAAAAGGGACCCGGGACCTAAATGCTGACCTCCAAAGAGAGCAGACCTAAGGTGACCTCCAGAGGGGACATCATAGTGGGGGCTCCAGTCTTCCCTTCACCGAGCCCCCAGTGTCAAGGAGCCTTGCCTGGGCATCTAACCACTCTGATGCTGTCTCTGGCGGGAGGAGTAAGTGGCTAGTCTCATACTCTGTTTGTCCCCAAGCCACCTCAGTCTGTTCCTTCTCCCCTAAGAGGCAGATGGGAGTCACAGCTGGAGAGAGCAGAGAGGAATCTCTTCATCCTCTGGAGCTGAAGCCAAGCTGGCTTAGAGGTCATCAGGCAGTTTTCAAAGTGTGTCAGCATCTCTCCGGGCCCAGGTCCCAGAGACGCTCCTGCTGAGTTAGGTAGGACCCTAGAGGCCGTAGGCGCACCAGCCCTCTGGGTGAGTCTCATGGGTGTGAAGGCTGCATGATACAGAGGAAGAAACAGGAAGGGGCCAGCGAGGACAGTGAACTTGATCAGGCCGGGCAGCACAATACTGGCAGAGCTGGGGCACCACTGGGCATCTACCACTGCCCCCTGCAGGGCCAGACGTGGCAATTCAGGGAGAATCCAGGGAGGAAGATGAGATCCTTACCTCCCCTGCTGGCTCCTACCAGTACCATGTCCAGCCCCATAAGTGTTTCTAGGGCCTCTGGCACTAGTTTGCCAATCAGAGTGTCAGTCCAAAAGCCTCAGTGAGCCCCTAGCTCCAAGCCATCTACAGCTTTGGTCCCCATTTGGAACATACTAGCCAGACAGGCGGCCCGTGGTCCCTCTCCCCGAGATAACTTGGACTAGAATACGGTGTCCTGGGAAAGCTTTATTTCCTGCTCCAAGGACAAGACTCTGCACAGAGAAGTGACAGGGCATCTCACAAGACTTCCCACCCCTCCCCCCACCCCCACAGACAACACTAGGGCACAGTTCCAGCATGGCCACACAGCCTCCTGCGCCTCCCTCTGCTGAGAGCCCCATGGCCCAGCAAAGAGGGCCCTATCCCTATTGCAGAATGCCCTAGTCTGACATGTAGAGCTGGCTGTTGAGGGAGCACTCTCAGCAGGTGGTTAGGGCAGAGGACAGGCACACAGCACGAGGGCGGGCGAGCTTCTGCTTTGTGCCTCTCATGCTAACAGGACCTAAGAGCAGTCCTGTCTCGGCTGAAGGGCAGGGTGGTGTGCCATCAGCAAGAGGTGTCAGCGGTGCAGAGGTGCTGGAGGGAGAGGGGATTTTGGAAAGGAATGGCCCGGCTGGTGACAGGTAGTCATGACAGCAAACACCCAAGGGTGGGGATGAGGTTGCCACTTCAGCCTCAGTGCAGGAAAGGGGCTTGGGGCTGCCCACTGCCAGCCCCCACAGGGCAAACCATTGAGCTCTCCATCCTAAGTTGTCTATCTGGCCTACACAGTTGGACACCCCTTTGCCGACGACTGTCCTCCTTCTGAATGGCAAGGAGAGAGCCAAGGGTTAAGATCTTCTCTGTGGCTTGATCTGGGGTTACCTTGCGTGCCTGCCCAGGGGCTTCAGGGCCCAGCATCGGCTTTGAATAGGAGAGAAAGCCCTGTAAGGCTGCCCAGAGCCCATTTCTCTTCCATAACAAGTACATTCTAACCTCAGGCTGGGCGCAGCACTGGGGACCCTTCCCCAACACCTGAGGCCTGACCCTGACCCACCTGGCCTCTCTTCCTCTCCACCCCCTCCCTTCCTGAGGCCCATCCCTTTCCCTGCCCAGTGTCCAGACAGCCAGCCTCCTGCACAGGCCTCTGTGGCCCATCTAGGTCACCCAGATGGGTAGTAGGGGGTATCACTGTGGTAGTTGTAATCTGGGCACACCTTCTGCACCAGTCGATAGTCCGTGCTATAGAAGGCAATATAGACGCAGACGACTTTGAAGGGCTGGGAGCAGCTCCAGGTAGCGGAGCTCTGAGCGTGATCTCGGGAACAGATCTTGGCTGGGTCGTGGGTACAGAGTGAGGTCCGGCGGCCCCGTTCTACCTTCTCCCACTCCATCCGGCAGTTGAAGATTTTGGATGCCTTGGCTTCGATGAAGATCTGCTGCTCCTGGTGAAATTCCACAGCTTTGCTGGGGGGTACAAGGCTGATGGAGATGTTACCCTGGCCTGTGGCGTTGTGGCGGAAGTGGACGCTGAAGGTCCCGTTTCCGTGGTCCACAATCTTCCCTGTGACCAGCAGGTTCAGGGCCACTGTCTTGATGTTGGAGTAGAAATCACCCCATCCAAATATTTTTTTCACCTTGGTCGAGGGTAGGGGACTTTGTTTGGGGCGGTTGGGGGGTTGCCCAAGGATACCCCAAACCTCCCCGGGTGGGGCTAGCAGCCCTAGAAGGGTGGAGTTGGCCAAGGGGCGGGACTTAGGTGAAATGTGACCTCTCTTGCGAGGCACCCTAGGCCGAGGCTGACCCTCATGGTCATCATGCTCAGGGTCCTCTGAGCCAGGGGGCCCATCCTCTTGGCCGCAGATGACCTATGGAAGGATTTGGAAAGAGAATTAGAGCTTTGTCCCCAGAGGACCTAGAAGATTTGAGATCTGGCCACCCCATCACCATCTACAGTCTCTGTCCCTGTTTACTCAGGCTTAGGGGAGGGGGAAGCACGAGCTTGTTCCCTTGGGTGGGGGGGTGGTCAGGTGCGCACCCTGGCTTTTTCATAATCCACCCTCATGTTCTGATGCTTCAGTCATCTCCGTGACCCTTCTTCACTGCCCTGCCTTTGGCTGCTACTCAAAAATCTGGGGACTGGAGACACACAACTCTACTCTCTAGATAGGCCCCAGTCAGATGGGAGGGGCTTGGCTTCTGATCCTGCAGAAACCCCCCCAGTCTGAAAGGGATGTAGCATTTCTACCCCTTTCCTCCCGTTTTCTTATTCACTTTATATCCCTGATCAAAGACCTCCTCTCCTCCCAGTCCCTTCTCCCACTGCCCTTCCCCATCTCGCCCTCTCCTTCATCTCTGGGAAGGGTGAGGTCCCTCCCGGATATCAACCCACCCTGACACCTCAAGTCACTGCAGGTCTAAGTACTTCCTCTCCCTCTGAGGCCAGACAAGAAGCCCGGCAAAGGGGGAGAATTTCTATCCTTGAAATGTCCAAGGAGCCAGGGAAGTTTCGTTGCTATCTTCCAGAAGTCCTTCACCTGGAGTTGGGAGTTGCAATTATTTGGGGAGCCCTATCCTACCTTGGGAGCTCCCTTCTGTCAGTACACACACACACACACACACACACACACACACACACACACACAGACACACCTTATGCCTTTATGACATTTTAGTCTTCTGACTGAGACAGTGTTCCTAGCTTAGCATAACTGCTGCCCTTAGAGGTAAAGACAGTCTACACACCATAAAACAAGAAGCCAGGACCCAGCCAGAATCCCGGTCAGGTACCAGTTTGGTTCAGGTTTTGCTAAGGCTAGGAGACCAGGAGTGAATGCCACACCCAGGATGGCCATGCTTGTGAGAGCAAAACCCTTCTCTGGGGAACACGTGATGACATGCCAAGATGGCACTTGCATGATGAGGGACCAGTTCTTGTGAGTCCCATTTCACAGGTGAGGACATCGGGCCTTGAAGGTTACATCACCACAAGACACAGGCCACAAGTGTCAGTCTTCCCTTACAAGACACAGTCCCACCTCACGACCTTTCGCAAAAGACTTTTTAACCGAAGCCCTGTTTCCACCTGGAATGCCCTGTCAAACTCTGCCAGGGCTTGTCTTGCTTACGCAGGCTCAGCTATGGTGACAGGCCACACCTTGGGGAGTCTTCCTGGAGGAGAGCGGAAAGAGCCAGTGTGGCTCAGTAGGGCAACAGGGAGGTTACCTGGCTCCCTAGGCTCAGTGGCCTGAATGTGTGTTTGCTCAGGTTCTGAAAACGAGTTCTTACCAGTGTGTTTGTCACCCATGAGGGGACAGGAGCTCAGCCACAACATCTGGACTGATGATGACCTGGGTGGGGCAGAGGGAATCCTGAGGAGATGGGATGGGAGGCTCCAAAGGGTTTAGTCCTTATGCCTCGTGTTCTGGCCTTGGTGACCAAGCCAGTCCCAGAGTAAAGACTGGTCCTGCCTTCCAAGTCCCCAGTGCCCCAGGGTCAGGAGAGTCAAGAAGGGAGGTTCCTGGGGTTGGGTTCAAGGCTGTCCGCCTGTGCGTACTTGGCTCTAGGGTTTAACTGAATGGTTGAGACAGTCACTAGCTCAATACTAAAGAGGGCCACCGGAAAGGGCCAAGCAGGGACGACTTCCTCCCCAAGAGTGGACTAGGGGTGGGAGGGTTGCTGTCAATGGGAATTGTTTTGAGGAAGGGGGCAGTTCCTGTGGCGCTGAGGCTTCTCCAGGAGAGGACTGAGGTCGGGGCAGATGTGGGGCGGCGGGCACGGGTCGCGAGGGACTTCAGCTCCGTGCTAGGGTCCGGGGTGGGGTTCTAAAGCATCCTGGGCCGCGAGGGAGCGGGGTCTGGGCGCTCAGCTCAGCTGCTCTGAGCGCCTGGGGCGGGAGCCGCCTGCCCAGGTCCTGTGGGGCTCGGGCTGCGCGCAGCCGGGAGAGGCGAGGAAAACAACAGGCGAGGAGGGAGGGAGCGGGAGGGACGGCGGGAGGCAGGGACGCGGGGGCCGCCCCCAGTCCGCCCGGGCTTGGCGCGCCAGGGCCCACAGTTCGGGATTCTCTGGGCCCCAGAGGTCAGAGAAGAATACCGCGTCCCCTGACCAGGCAGGTCACCTGCCCCACCCCCGTTTCGCGCGTCCTGGGATGCTGCTACGAGAGGTCGGGTAATCCTTGGCTACTCAGCTTGGGGGGCCTTTTCCCTAGTGTCACTCGCACCTCCTGCCATCAGCCGCGAAGTGGGTGGGCCAGTCGAGCACCCTCCTCCCCGCCCCTATTAACCCTTACAGTCCGGCCTCTGGCCTCGGACCCGCCCTCTCCCCCAGCCTCCAGCGTTCACCGCAACCCCGGGATGCCGGGGTGGGGGTAGGGAGAAAGTTTCAGGGCTCCGCAGCTTCCCGCGCTCTCCCCATCCCCTGGCCCCCGCCCTGCGCCGCTCCCCGCGGACCACTCACCAGATAGAGGCTGCCCTGCACTAGGAACACGAAGCAGCAGCGGGTCAGTTGCATCTTCCTCCTCTGCTCTCACCCGTCTCTCTTTTCCTTTCGGGGTCCCAGGCCCCCTCCGCCCCGGACTGCTCCTTCAGGCGCGCTGTCCCATGCTTCGGTCCCTGGTGGCTTGCGGCCCTCCCCTCAGCCAGTTGCTGGGACCGACCCCGCCCCCTTCGGTCCAGCTGTGCAGCCGCCGCCCCCTCCCCGCGTCCAGCTGCGCGCCGCGCGGTCCCTTCTCCCGGTCCCAGATGTGCGCCCGGAGCGTCTCGAAGGGGCTCCGCCTGCGTGGTGGCTCTGCCGCTCCAGACAGGCGCTCGGCGCCCCGCTCGCTTCCAGAGGCTCGGCTCTTACCCAGATGTGCTGGGGACCTGCGCGCGCGCCCGTCCCCGGTGTTAATTCCCCAGACCAGACGGCCCCTCCCGCCCCGTCGCGGCGCGCCCCCTGGCGGACGCCCCGGGCCACGCCGAGCCGCGGCCGCCCGTTCCCCGCGCTGCGCCCCGCCAGACTGGAGCGCTCCTGGCGCCCAGGCGCCTCCCGCTTCCTCGTCCCTCCCACTGGCGGCGGCGGTGGCGGCGGCGGCGGCAGGTACGGTGAGCCCAGTCGGTACCTCCGGAGTTAACTCCTCCCCTGCCGGCTAGCAGCCTGGGGACCTGGGGCGCCCACTTTCCAGCGTAGGGGACAGGAGGGCGGAGGAGCTCTGGGAGAGGAGACGAGAGGCTGGAAGACCGCGGATGGGGACACCAGCTTTTCCGCCCTTCTGGCAGCGCGCCTTCTTTCTGTAGCGGGCACCCGGGAATCTGTCGCTCTACCTACCTTCACCCCAGGAGTCCTGGAATTTGGAAAGACAATTCTACCCAAACCCAATTTTAAGGGCCCAAGGATATTAACAAGGGACCACAGCTGCTTGGTTCTTGCAAGACTTGATGAGGGTGCTGAGGGAAGTTCTTCTAAGTGTCTAGCTCACACCCCTTTTTCTTAGCACATTTGTTCCTTTTCTTCTAAGACAGCCTAAGAGCAATCATTATGAGGCATTTGGTACTGGGCTGAAAAGACCACTAGGGACCAGACTGCATTCTGAGGTTGAGGTAAGGGTTTGCCTCCTGAGAAATAGAGGCGCGAAGGCCTCTCCGGGCATGTCCTTCCATCCTGCCCTACACATTCCCCATGGCACAGGTGCTCACCAGGCTGAGAAGGGCCCCACCCCAGTGGGATCCTAGGTTGCCCTGGTCTCTTCAAATCTCCAAAGCAAGAAAGATTAAGACCTAGACAAGAGATCCCAAAGGGTCAGGACCACCCTCCGTCACTCCTGCTCTCAATGGCTAGACCTCCTCCCTAGCTCTCTAGAACTCCTTTAGTCTTTAGAAAAACAAAAGGTCGAATCCTAGGACCCCTTTGAGGCATTTGGAGTGGCCCCAGCATACACTGGGCCTGTGAGAAGCCCTCCACACGGCGCTCCTTTGGCCCTCTGAGATCCAGTGTGGTCCCTGGCTGCAGCCCCCAGCTCACACCCAGCCTCCTCCCCCACCATCTGCCAGGCGTTGTGTGAGGAATGCAGATGAATCTTAATATCAGCCTGGGCCAAGTGCGAAGAGGGAGAGACTGCAGAAGGAAGAAGCTTGGATGAGCCCCCGGTCTCCTGGGTACCCTGGGCCTTTCCGGGGCTCTTTGAGAGGTGTGTGTGTGTGTGTGTGTGTGTGTGTGTGTGTGTGTGTGTGTGTGTGTGTGTGTACTCAAAGACTCTTTGAGAGGTGTGTGTGTGTGTGTGTGTGTGTGTGTGTGTGTGTGTGTGTGTGTGTGTACTCAAAGACTCCCAAAGCTAGGAGAGGAACAGGTAAATTTTGGTGTGGCCTTGGAGTTTCTGGTCCAGCTGGGAGGAAGATGCTGTTGGTCTGAGCGTGGGCAGCTAGTTCCCGCTCGCAGCTAGCCGTCTCGGCTAGACAGAGACGAAGCTGGATCCACCCCTCACCCATTCCAAGTCCTGCCCCCCTGGAAGGCAGTGTGACCCAGCAGAAGGGGTACTGCTTTCAGGCCAGAGGCTTAGATTCCACTCCAGGCCTTGGCCCATTGTGTGACCTTGGGTAGGTTACTGCCATGCTCGGATGCCAGTTTTCAGACCTTTCATTCGGAGGCGGGAAGACACAGTGTGTGCACCCAGTGAGGGCGCCATGGTTGGCGGCACCGTGGGAGTGCAGTGAATGGAAGGGCTCGCTTTTTCACTTCCCACACATTTGCTCTGGCTGCTCTTCCTGCCGCACTTGCCCCCACTCCGGTCTTGGACACTCCTGGCTCCCACTTCAAGTTTCTTCTCTGCCTTCATCCATCAGCCAATGGTGGAGCCTGCCCTCCATACCAGGCTCCAGGCCAGAGTCTGAGCTACAGAGATGAATGGGACACCATTCCTGCCCTCAAGGATCTCCTCACCCTGTGTGTGAAAATCGATCATTATAACTCACTGGGGCGAATGCAATGACACAGTCCCCATAAGGCCTTGAGGATGCACCCGGAGAGGTGGGGGAGGGGCAGGAAGGTCAGGGCATCCAGGAGGTCAAGAGGAGTAGGTCTGACAAGGGCTACTTGTGGCAGGAAGCAGTTCGCTCTTCCGGGGTGCCTCCTCCCGGGAAGAAAGGAGGCAGTGATCAGATGAAGGGGTCTGGAACTATGTTTATGGGGAAACTTGAAAGGGTTTTAAGGGACTGGTTACAGCTTTCTGAGAATTCGATAGGAAGAGGAGGGGGAGGGGAAGCAATTAGAAGGCTAGGGTTGGGGGGCTGAAGACATGGCAGCAAGCAAAACCGGAAAATGAAAACCAGCCAGGCTTTGGCTGTTGCTGAGGTTACAGGACTCAGGGAGGGGATAAAGGTACCAGACTGTGTCCTGTTTTGGGTGACTTGGGGGGTGCCCTGGTCTACAGAGGAGGATGCCTTGGGGGAATTCAGCCTTGGTTATGACATATCTTTATGCTGCGCTGCTGTTGGCCATCCAAGGGCACCGGAAAGTCTGTCCTGGGATGTGGAGTATGCTGGGAGTTGGAGGTGCAGGAGGAGGAACTCTGGGCAACCTGACATTTAAAAAGTAGGCAAAGGAAGAACACTCCCAGGAGCTCCTGGGCAAATAGGCAACCAGGAGCAAAGTGGGCCGCCGGGTTCATCCTGGAAGCTAAGGAGCAGGAACTCACTTCAGGGTGCCAGGTAGAGGGACAGAGTGACAGCCACTGACCGCTGTAGGCCCCAGGTTTCCCCGCTGGGAGAATGGGAACCCAGCAGCCTCCAGCTCCCTTAAAAATCTCGATGGGATTAACTCTGTTGATAGAGTGCTTTCCTAGCATGCACAAAGCCTAGGGTCCCCCACCTTTAGCACCCCATAAACAAGATATGGTGCACACACCTGTAATCTCAGCACTGCGGAGGCAGGGATCAGATGTTCATGGCTACCCTCAGCTACACAGCTCTACATAGTGATTTTGATGGATTTTTTTAATCTCATTATTTATTTTATTATTTTTGTTCATGTTCACCTACATAAAAGTCAGTGTACCACTACCTGCCTTGTGCCTACAGGAGCCAGAAGGCAAGAGGGCATGGATCCCCTGGAGCTGGAGTTAAGCTGCTATGTGGGTGCTGGGAATCAAACTCGGGTCCTCTGAAGCAACAGTGCCTTTTTTTTTTTTTCCTTGAGACAATGTCACAAGGTAGCCATGGCTGACCTGGGACTCCTAATGTATATGAGAGTAGCCTCAAACTCTGAGAGATCCCGCTGCCTTGGCAGATGTCACCTTGCCTGACTCAGTCACTGCTCTTACTCTTTGAGCCATCTCTGCATGCAGCGCCAACAAAGTGATTATGAAGCCAGCCTGGGACACCTGAGGCCGCAGGAAGGAAGACTGGGCATGATGGTGTAGGTCTTTGGTCCCAGCACTTAGGAAGGTGAGGCAGGTAGGGCTTTATGAGTTCAAGGCCAGCCTGATCTACATAGTAAAACCCTGTCTAGAAAGAAACAGAAAAAGGGAAGGAAGGAAGAAAGGAAGGAAGGAAGGAAGGAAGGAAAAGCTCTGTGGTGGGGAATGTTAAGAGGGAAAGATCCACAGCACAAAAGAACAAAGGAATGCCAACAAGGGAGAGAGATATCTGAGTGTGCAAAAAGCCCTTCAGAGGGAAGGAGGCCATAGACACAGCATACCTGGGTGACAAGCACCATTGCAGTGGGTGTGATTCCCAAGGGGTGTCTGTCACTCAGGGCCACATGCCCCAAGTCCTTTCCACAGCATCCTTTGCACACAGTAGGTTCTCAGCAAAGAGAAAGAGGCTTATTGCCCAAGGTCTGGAACCTCCCAGCCCCCTCTGCACCCAAATGTTCCTTGCCCAGCATTTGCAGGTCACCTCCTCATGCTCTTGGCTGCATCTGGAAGAATCCTGTGTATATTTTTCCCTCCTTGCCTCCCTAGAGCTGCCCCAGCAAAACAGCACAGTGGGCCCCTGATTTGCTCTCAGCCAATGGACGGGAGATAAGAGTTTCTGGCTGTTTTTAAAAGGCAGACAGACAGCGGCTGCCCTTAAACTCACTGTCTGGAGTGGTCTGAGGAGAGGAGAAGCTAGCTCATAATTGTTAGCAATCTCTCCGGGTTAGCTGGCAATTTGCAATTTTAAAGAGTCAGATAGAGATTTATGTGTTGGGCATTAGGAAAGCCCAGGGGAAAACCAAACTTAAACAGGGGGTGGGTATGGATCCCAGGAAGATGAGTGGGAAAGAGAGGAGCCGTAGGGGAGGAAAGAACCTTCTAGGCAGATGAAGCAGATTGAGGAAAAGCCACAGATGAAAGAGAGCCCAGGAGTGGGGTTCTTAGGGGGCCCCGATGAAAGAGGCATTTGTTCCATGAATAGTTATCAAGTGTCTACTTTTATGTCCGGTCCTGGCTGGTGTGCAGTACGGTTCTGGACAGGCAACTGCGACCCTCATTTGCATGGAGAATGTGAGCTGAGAGGGAAATGTGAAGACATGAGAGGGGAAGGCCCAGACTCTGTGATGCCAGCACGCAGCACAAGAGGTAGGGAGGGAGATGGGTCCTAATTCACCTGAAGCCCAAAGGATGAGAGGGCCTGGGGCTGCTTGAGGGTTGGGGTGGGTCTTCTGGGCAAACGGATGGTGTATTAATCTCTGGAGCCTAGGAAGCCTTAGTAAGAGAGGAGCTGGAGGAGACAAGTGTGGTGACAACAGGAGAAGGGCCCAAGGGAAGGGGAAATGGGGGTGGGGTGGGGGTATAGGGTCTGAGGGTTGCGGTGGGTAACTGTTAATCCTCATGTTTGCTTTATACTCTGGAGACAGCACCTGAAGAGTACCCAGGTCTTTGTGAGGGGTGGAGCTGAGAGATAAGTGAATTGGGGGAGTCAGGCAATGATGGTAGGTCAGAGACCTGGGGCTGTGGGGAAGGGGCAGTGGGGACAGGAGAGGGTGGCCCTGAAAGGTGTCTAAGAGGAAAGGGCAGTGGGACAGGAGAGGGTTGTTCTGAAAGGGGTCTAAGAGGAAGGTGTCTAAGTTCAAATTGACCCTCATCTCTCTGGCTTTAGACTGGTGTGGGAAGTTCCTGTGGGTACTTGGGACTCAGGCACTGTGCAAACAGATGACCTAGAGAGCTGACTGCAGAGGGCGGAGAGGTTGCTGTGTGAGCCTAGAGACTCATCTGAGCAAGAGTGGGGATTGCTGACAAAGTGCAAAGTGACAGGGCTGGCACACAGTAGGGCCACAGAACCTGGTTTGTAGGAAATAATGAAATCCAGAGAGGACCTCAGTGACTTAAAATGCTCCGAGGGAGACTGCTAACGTCCCAGACTGTGCATGCCTTAGGTCCCGGTGTGTGTGTGTGTGTGTGTGTGTGTGTGTGTGTGTGTGTGTGTGTGTGTGTGTGTGTAGTGTGTTACTTCAAGTGCTTCTAAGCCTTCAGCACCAAAAGGAAAAAGCAGTCTCTTTGCTCTTGTTAGGTGTCTGGCCCACCCCTCGCCATTTTAGTTGGTCTTTCCTCTTCCTGGATCTCAGCGTCTTGAGGACGCGGAGAGCTTCAGCCTCTCTCTCCTGGTCTTTGTGTCTGGATGTAGCTGCTTGAAAGTGCTTTGTAAACTGAACAAAAGGAGTGCTGGGGCTCCTTCCGGCTACATTTCAGCATCTTGGGAGGTGAAGAGTGAAAGGAAGAAAATAGGCATCTGGCAAGGAGCCAACACCTGGCACCTTCAGTGGCAAACCCCCAGCCACCTGTCGGCTGCACCCAAGTCACCATGGTTAACGAACATTACAGGGGGCGATGGTGAGCCGGAGCGCGGGTGTGGTGCGAGGATACACGAGTGGCGTCAGTGCGCCACCTGGTGGGCGGTCCGGGGAAGGCAAGGCCCCTTGCCGCCGGCCGCCCCGCAGTGCCTACCTAGTGCCCCTCACAGACTGAAAAAAATCACTTAGGAGGTGAAAGCAGGAGGATCGAAAGTTCAAGATCATACTCAGATGCATATTTAATTCGAGGTCAGCTTAGGTTCCATGAACTCTTGTGCCTTACACGTCCCCAAAAATGGTATGAATGGGGGCGTGGTGGCTTTGAGCTCCGGAGACAGATCACCTGGTCCCTAGCTTGAATTTGTTCACCATCTTGGGCAGGTTATTTCACCTCTGTGCTCTTCATGGTAGTAATAACTATGTCGGGCAGATATGCTCAACGATTACTAGCTATTGTAATATTCAGACTTGTTATCCAAGTACAGATTTTCAAATGTCACTGCTGTGCTAAGGGCTAACAGGGAGGCAGTATTGTCAGTGGTTGGCCACAGGGGAAGACAGTGGATGGAGTCAGGTCGTATACATCGTGGGGCGCAAAACTGCCTCAAGGTCATCATGGTGAAATGGGTCACCTGCGGCGGGGATTTCTGCTTCTTTTTTGTACGGAGGCGACGAGGGGACGCCCAGGTGCCACAAGCTCTCCAGTCCCCAGGGCCGTCGAAATTTGCCACACCGGCCCAAATTCAGGGGCTCGAGATTCTTTGGACCACCGCTGAACACGGTTGCCAAAACTCCAAGTGTCAGCTCCTTCCACGGATCGATTCTTGCTACCTGCCAGGCCTGTCCAGGAGCTTCAACAATTCCGGGGGCCACTCCCCAGGAGTGCAGAACTCCTGGCTGCACCTTCCATTTCTAGGCCTGCAGCGACGCCTGGCGAGCGAAGGAAGAATAATTCCGCCTGCTTGTTGGCGCGCTTCTGCCAGCAAGCTGAGAAATCCTTCTGGATGGGGTCCTGCTGGGCACTCCTGAATGGTGGCCTAGGGAAGCAGCAGACACTTCCCACGGGATTCTGGGATCACATGGGCTCCCAAGAGTAGTCTTGCCTGGGGCTTCTATTGTTCAGATGACATCTAGAACCATCAGATTCCCAGTCCCTTCCAAGACCTGGCAGAGGGAGTTTAGGGACCCAGGAAGGGGCAGGGCAGTGGGTGGTAGTCAAAGATATTAGGGCCTCAAAGGGAAGGATTTCCAGTTTTTGTCCATATAAATGGTCTGGGGTCTCCATTGTTCCACTTCTGGCAATTCCAGCCGGTTCTAGCTTTCTTTCTTTCTTTTTTTTTTTATTAACTTGAGTATTTCTTATATACATTTCGAGTGTTATTCCCTTTCCCGTTTCTGGGCAAACATCCCCCTCCCCCTCCCCTTCTTTATAGGTGTTCCCCTCCCCATCCTCCCCCCATTGCCGCCCTCCCCCCAACAATCTAGTTCACTGGGGGTTCAGTCTTAGCAGGACCCAGGGCTTCCCCTTCCACTGGTGCTCTTACTAGGATATTCATTGCTACCTATGAGGTCAGAGTCCAGGGTCAGTCCATGTATAGTCTTTAGGTAGTGGCTTAGTCCCTGGAAGCTCTGGTTCTAGCTTGCTTTCTATTGCTACGATACACACCGTGATCAAAAGCAACCTGGGGAGGAAAGGGTCCGTTTTATTTAACCCTCTGGGTCTCAGTCCACCATCAAGAGAAGGAAGCAGGAGCTCAAGCAGAGGCCACGCAGGGATGCTACTTATGTGGGCTTGCTCCCCACACTCACACCCAGTCACCTTTCTTGTACCTCCCAGGACCACCTACCCAGGAGTGGCTCCGCCCATAGAGAGTGGGGGAGGGGCTCTTCTATCAATCATTATCAAGAAAATGCCCCCCCCCCCAGGGCTTGCTTCCAGGCCAGTCTGATGAGAATGTCTTTCCTCTTCTCAGATGACCCCAAGTCTGTGTCAAGTTGAAATATATATATGTAATATATGTACATATATATTTGTGTAATATATGTGTACACACACACACACACACACACACACACACACATTCCAGCACACAGCCCCAAAAGATTCAATGGGACAAAGATGCATAAGCTTAGGGATGAGCACAGCCAGTCCTAAGGACTCCAATCCAAGCTGATCCCTGGACAGCCTAAGGGACAATCTGAGGAGCAAGGAAGAGGCATCAGGAAGGACACTGTCACTTGGACCTGGCTTCTCTGCCTCTGATGGCCCTGGGTCACCTTGGGAGTGTGGCTGCAGACTCGAAGCTGGTGGGAAGCTGGAGTCTACTGACTCCGGCTAAGCCAGCCCCCAGCGAGTACTGACTTCCCAAGATGGGGCTGCAAATCCTGCACGTCACAGCTGATGGTGAGTGGCCTCCTGTGTTCTGCCTCATGAAGGGCTCATGTTCCCCTCTTGACAATCACTGTGTCAACTTTGTCCCTGCTCTCTGTTCCTCCTCTTCATCCAATACGCTTCAGGGCAGGCTGGGGAACTCCACTGCTGTTCCAGGGCAGGGGTGGGGGTATGCTGCCTGGTCTGTCCCACCAACCTTTTCCACCCCGGAAGCAAGGGGAAGTAAGTCAGAGTTTGGGAATGCAACCAGTGGGGTAGGCCCATGGCCTTGTCTTTCTACTGTCTGGGACTTCCAAGTCAGGTTAGTAGGCAGGTCCCATTACTACCACAGTTTATATTGAGAGGTCTGAGGCCGAGAGTGATAAGACAGAAGGACCAAAATAGTACGCTTCAGACTTGAGACTTAATTTTTATTAGTTTTTAACCTGGTGAAGAGGTGTGTGTGTGTGTGTGTGTGTGTGTGTGTGAGAGAGAGAGAGAGAGAGAGAGAGAGAGACAGAGAGAGAGAGAGAGACAGACAGACAGACAGACAGACAGAGATAGAGACAGAGAGAGAGTGGTGTGTGTCTATGTGAGTGTGTGTGAGTGTATGAGAGAGTGTGTGTGTGTGTGTGTCTGTGTGTGTGTGTCTGTGTGTGTGTGTGTGTGTGTGTCTGTGTATGCATGAGTGAGTGTAGCTGTCTGAGGAGGTCAGAGCCACCAGATCCCTGGCAACTGGAGTTACAGATGTGATCTGTCAGTTGGGTGCTGGGAACCGAACTCTGGTCCTCTGCAAGATCTGCTCCTGCCCTGAACTCTCTCCACCACAAACAGATGTCTTAAGGTTTTACATTTATTTTACTTATGTTAAGGGGTGTTGGGGCTGGAGAGATGGCTCAGTGGTTAAGAGCACCGACTGCTCTTCCAGAGGTCCTGAGTTCAATTCCTAGCAACCATATGGTGGCTTACAACTATCTGGGGGGTTGGGGATTTAGCTCAGTGGTAGAGCGCTTGCCTAGGAAGCACAAGGCCCTGGGTTCGGTCCCCAGCTCTGGGAAAAAAAAAAAAAAGAACAACCATCTGTAATGAGATCTGATGCCCTCTTCTGGTGTGTCTGAAGACAGCAACAGTGTACTCACATATATAAAATAAATCTTTAAAAAAGGGGGGGTGTTGATCTTTTCCACTTATAATGCACGTATCCCTTTATTTGTTCATTAAAGTTTCTTTGTTATTTAATGTGTAAAGATGTTTTGTCTTTATGCACATAAAAAGCAATTTGTTTGTGGCTGGGCTAAATGATGAGAGATATACTGCCAGCATGTGGAAATCCGAGGCAAAGGACTGGCAGTTTGAGGCTAGACTGGGCTTAGGGAGGTCCTGTCTCAACAAATAACAACCAAACAAAATCCACAAGATAAAATAAAGTTGTTTGGAGTAATAGTGCCCAACCCAGTGGTTCTATCTTCCTAATGGTGTGACCCTTTAAAAAGGTTTCTCATGGGGCCTGGAGAGATGGCTCAGTGGTTAAGAGCACTTTCTGCTCTTCCAGAGGTCCTGAGTTCAAATCCTAGCAACCACATGGTGGCTCACAACCATCTGTAATGAGATCTGATGGCCTCTTCTGGTGTCTTTGAAGACAATGACAGTGTACTACTATACATTAAATAAATAAATAAATCTTAAAGAAAAAAAACGGTTCCTCATGTTGTGGGAGCCCAGCCATAAAGTTATTTCATTGCTACATCATAACTGTAATTTTGGGACTGTTATAAATTGCAATGTTGATATATAGGATATCTGATATACAATCCCCCGAAGGGTCAGGACCTACAGGTTGAGAACTGCTGGCTCAATTATGAGGAGTGCTAGGTTTCTGGCAGCATGGGAACACACACACACACACACACACACACACACACACACACACACAGAAACACACACACACACAAACACTCACACTCACCCTCACATGTGCAGACAGGACGTGGGCATGTCTGGGTACTGCAGGCTTCTCGGGAGACAGGAGGTCGTTAACTGCTCTATTAATTCCTTTTCTTGTTGTTTTGTCAAATTCCCTAGCAAAAAAGAAACTTCAGGGCTCATTTTGGCTCATGTTTGAGAGCAGAGGTCATCACTGGGGGTGGAGGGTGGGCTGGGGGGGAGCTGTGACAATAAGGAAGGCCTGAGCTGAGCCAGCAGGCATGGGTGGCCTCTGGACAACATTGCCACTCACCATAGTCAGGAAACAGGGAGGGTGAACCCTGTGCTCAGAGCCTTTTTTTTTTTTTTTTTTACCTTTTTTTTCAGCCTGGGACCCCCAACCCAGGAGACAGTGCTGTTTCATCTAGGGTGGGCCTTCTGTCTTCAGAAACCTCTCCCTGACACATCCAAAGCTGTGCGTCCCGCTCAGCGACTTGATCTCAGCCCTGTTCACCGAGAGGGCATCTCAAGCTTCCCTCCCTCCCCTCACTGCCTCCACCTGGCCTCTGAGCCCCTACCAGGCCCTCCCTGACTTTACCACGCTGCGCCCTGGACCTGACCTCTCTCCCTGCTTAGCTGGTGGGCACACACCTGCTCACCCTCCGAGGCAAAACCTAGCTGAGAACTTGATTCCTGCCAAGGCTTCTCAGTTCATTATAGGGTTACATAAATCTATTTCCATGCAGGCATATAATTAGCTAATTACATAACGTACTCCGAGTAGCTCCTCACTTACCCACAATGCTCTTCTTTCTCGTTGCCCACCCGACTTTCCCCACTTGGACAGTCCCCCCTCTTACCTCCATATTAACTCTGTGTATACGATTTTATGTACCTGCAAGGACTGGGCTGTGAATGATAGGAAACGTGGCATTTGTCTGAGACCGACGACTCGTTTAATATGACTCTCTGCAGCTGGATCCACTTTCTCAGGAACACAACGCCATTCTTTTTAACGCTTGGGAAAGATTCTGATGTGCATATCAATCGCATTTGCTTTGTCCACACCTCTATTGATGGACATCAGGTCGGTTCTGTAACTTAACCATTGTGTGCAGTGCTGCAATGGTCACTGAGGTCTGTCTCTCTGCTCTGCCAACTTGAAGTCCTTGGCTAAATGTGGGGGCGTGGCATAGCTGGTAGATCTGTTTTTAATTTTCTTTGGGAGGGCCTCCCTACTGATTTCCATAGTGCCAGGCCGACTGACACTACCTAAATTTGGGCTACAAAGCCATAAGAAAGAAAACATTGGGGGCTGGAGAGATGGCTCAGTGGTTAAGAGCATTGACTGCTCTTCCAGAGGTCCTGAGTTCAAATCCCAGCAACCACATGGTGGCTCACAACCATCTGTAAGGAGATCTGATGCCCTCTTCTGGTGTCTGAAGACAGCTACAGTGTACTTATATATAATAAATAAATCTTTAAAAAAAAAAAAAAAAACATTGCCGTCCTGCCATCAGAACAGACAGGCAGATCGGTGGAGCAGGACAGAGAGCCCAGATATAAACCCACACAGCCAGAGCCACCCGACTGGCAATAAAGACACCAGAAACGTACAGTGGAGAGGTGACAGGCCCTTCAAACAAATGCTGGCAGCAAAATGGGCTATCCAAATGCTACTGAGACTAGCTGCCTGCCCCCAGCCTGAATGAAAATCAGCTCCAAATGGATCAAGGGCCTTTGTGTAAGACCAGAAACTCCGACGCTGTTGCAGGAAGCAACAGGGAAACCACTTCAATATGCCAGCATGGGCGAGGGCTTTCTGAACAGGACTCCAGGAGGGAAGGAAACAGCATTGATGATTGATAGTGGGAGTCCGTGACACGAAAGATGTCCACACAGCAAAACGAAATAACCATAAGGGTGAAGCTAGCTCACGGCCTGGGAGGAGATCTTTGCTAGGGAGGCCGACGACAGTGGATTAGAGTTGAGGATACAGAAGCCTCAAAAAAACCAAACACCAAAAATGGTGGAACATCCCAACTCAGCAAATGGACTTGAGAAACAAGCAGCTCCTGAATGGCGAGATACAATGACCAATACATGCTCAACATCAGTGGCCGTCAGAGAGACACTGCAAAATGACCACGAGATCCAGCTCACCCCCATAAAAGAACACAGCAGTCAGCAGGAAGACACACGACAACTAATGCTCAGGCCAGTCAGATAGCTTGGTGTATAAAGGCCTTTGCCACCAAGCCCAGAGCCTGCATGGTGGTAGGAGAGAACTTACCCCCTCAAGTTGTCCTCTGACCTTGTTATGACATGTTATGGCACATATGCACCCCCCCAAACACACACAATAAATTTTTTTAAATGTTTAAAAAGTAAGCAAAAGAGAGAGAGAGAAGCTCTGGCTTCCTTTTTGTCTGCCTTTTTTTGTTTGTTTGCTTGCTTGCTTGCATGGAACAGAAGTGCTGAGGTCAGGAGACAACTTGTCTCGGGGACTGAACTAAAGTTATCAGACTTAGCAGCACCTATCTTGACCCACAGAGCCATCTCACCAGTCCCAGACCAAAGCCTTTCTGAAGTGGAAAGGCCAGCCTCCCACCATTAGACCTAAGTCCCCTGCTCTCAAGCACAGCTTCTCCCACTAGAGGAATGGACTCTGAGGTCCGGCTCCTGAGACCCCCGAAGGCACACCACGCCATGAGTAGTAAGTTCTGTGGGAGGCCACAGCAAGAGAGGTGGGCTCCAGATTCGTGCATCGTGGGACGGTGGACATAGTCTTCTCAGAGTAGGTGGAGATGGGCTTCTGAGCTGAGTGTGTTCACGGCAGCATGGGAAACTGAGGAAGATGGTTTCCCCGGAGTATCGGTTGTCAAAGGGAAATGCTGTTGGTTTAGGGGAAATCAATTTGTCTAGTAAAGAAGGCTGCCACATTGAGATCCGTCTGGCAGGAAATGGAGCCAAATGCCTCCTCCCACCATCTGACAGCACCTACCAAACGGATCCCAGGGGACTTAAGATCTAAGTAGAAAAGCTGAATGTTTCGGAAGAAACTAAAAACATTAGAAGAAAATCTAGGAGTGATTTCTTTAAAAAAAAAAAGATTTATTTTTATTTTCCCTGTGTTTTCCCTGTGTATATGTACGAGGAGTCAGAAGTGGGAGCCAGGTCCCTTTAACTGGAGTTATAGACAGTTATAAGCTTCCATGCAAGTGCCAGGACCCAAACCTGGGTCCTCTGGAAGAGCAGCCAGTGCTCCTAACCACTGAGACATCCTCTAGAACACTAATTCTTTTTTTAAATTATTTTATATATGAGTACACTATTGCTGTCTTCAGACACACCAGAAGAGGGCATCAGATCTCATTACAGATGGTCGTGAGCCACCATGTGGTTGCTGAGAATTGAACTCAGGTCCTCTGGAAGAGCAGCCAGTGCTCCTAACCACTGAGCCATCTCTCCAGCCCTAGAACACTAATTCTTGAACCTGGGGAATGAGACAACTCTTTAAAAAAAAAAAAGTGTGGGGGTTGGGGATTTAGCTCAGTGGTAGAGCGCTTGCCTAGCAAGCGCAAGGCCCTGGGTTCGGTCCCCAGCTCCGAAAAAAAGAAAAAAAAAAGTGTATGTGCTGGAGTGTGTGTTTAGGAGTGTGTGCGTGTGTGTGTGTGTGTGTGTGTGTGTGTGTGTGTATGTGTGTATGTATGTGTGTGTGCGTGTGTGTGTGTGTGTGTGTATGTGTGTGTGTGTGTGTGTGTGTGTTGGGGTGTAGGCTAAGGAATGTGTATGCAGAGGCCTGAGGTCAACCTTGTCATCCCCTCAGGAGCCTTGATTTTAGAGGCCGGTCTCTCACTGGGACCCAGCAAGCCTGCTCCAGACTGGCTGGAGCCCCATGATCTCTGTTGTCTGTACCTTCCCAGCTCTGCCACCACACCAGCTTTTACCTGGGTGGCTCACGCTTTTGAGACAAGCACTGGACCATCGCTTCAGACCTCTCCTTTTGGTTTTGTTTCTGGGGGTCAGGATTTTATGTAGCCCAGGCTGGCCCAGAATTTATCTTATACTTGAGAATGGCCTTGAATTCATGATTCTCTGCTCCTGCCTCCTTAGGTGCAGGGTTACAGCTGAGCCCCAACATGTTTGGTTCCAGGTGCTCTTGGGTTGATTCATTTGTTTGTCTGTTTTTTTATGGGTATGGGTGTTTTGCCTACATGTGGGTTTCTGTGCACGTGTGCCTGGTGCTTGTGGAGGCCAAAGAGGGCGTCAGATCTCCTGGAACTGGAGTTGCAGGTGGTTGTGTTTACACTTTTTAAAGACCTATTTTTTTTTTTAAGATTTATTCATTTATTATATATAAGTACACTGTAGCTGTCTTCAGATACACCAGAAGAGGGCATCAGATCTCTTTACAGATGGTAGTGAGACAAGATGTGGTTGCTGGGAATTGAACTCAGGACCTCTGGAAGAGCAGTCAGTGCTCTTAACCACTGAGCCATCTCTCCAGCCCTAACGACCTATTTTTAATGATGGTTTTTAAAAGCTTTAACCTTTCTTTTAGCCCATCACCCACGAGAGGTAGTAGAAAAGAAAGGATACAGGGAAAGTAGACCTGTTTAAAAGTTGTTCTTTAGAGCAAATCCCATTTATGCTGTGAGGCAATCCACAGTTTAGTTCACAGGTCAGCACTGGCAGCTCGACCCACTCACAAATACTTTCCAAATGTACCAACAATCCAGTTCTGTAGAGTCGGGACAGCAAACACAAATCAGCAGCGATGGCCCGACCTAGCAGAGACAGCCAGGCCTCAGCCTCAGCACGAGTCAGCAAGAGGGGCCAGGATCACCACAGACACTAGGAGAAGTTCTCAGCTGTGCCTCTTTCACCAAAGTAAAGCTCAGCGAAGATGAGACCAAAAGGCGTTACAAAGCAAGCTCTACAAGTAAGCCCTCTCACAGTCCGCTGAATCCTATCCATACTCCCTTCTAAACATTAGGTGTCCTCCATGGGTCTTGCCTCATCATGTGACTCTATCTTAGCAAAACTTGACGTGCATCTGTCTCAGCTGACATCACTCTGTCAATCGGTCCGAGACCCCGGAAGAGCAAGAAGCCACAAACACACCACCAGAAGTTTTTTTGGTGCATTTCTTTCTATGGAGTCCCGACAAACTGAGCTCACCTACTCAATGTAAGGGGGACCAACACATGTGTGTGGTTAATGAAGAATCCTTCATCACATGTCTTCTCACGTGCTTGCTTTAGCAGAACATCCTTTCTTCTGTGTCTGCTTCAGCCAAACGTTCCTTTACGAGTCTGCCTTAGCGAAACATCCTTTCACCTGTGTCCATTCCAGAAAAATACTCTGTCATGTGTTTGCTCCCAGCAAAACACCATCTGACACAACTGACTTTCCAAAGAACCCTTCCGTTTCCACTTCAGTTATGAGCCACCATGTTGGTGCTGGGAATTGAACTCAGGTCTCCTAGAAGAGCAGCCTGTGTCTTAATGGCTGAGTCATCTCTCCTGCCTTTGAGACGTTCTTCTTAAGTAGGACAGGTGACTGAGCTGCTGAGACAGAGGAGGGAGAGAGGGGGAGGGAGGAGAAGAGAGAGAACTTGTTCATGAAAAATTATTTGATGTAAGTTTCACGGATAAAAGACAATGGATAAAAAACAAACAATAGATTGAAATAAATGTAGCAAAGAACTAAAACCATTTCTATAAAATTAACTATATACCAATAGGAGGTAAAAATAAAAATCAGGTAGAGAGGCAAGTGGGAAGAGGCACCACCCCTCAGGACTCAGAGCTGCGATTTAAAACAAAAGAGGGGTGGGCGGGCACCTCAAAAAAGAGTAGGCAGCCAGGTGTGGCAGCACTTGCCCTAATCCCAGAACTCGGGAGACAGACACGGGAAGGTCCATGCAAATTCCAGGACAGCCTGGGCTACATAGTAAGTCCCTTTCTTGGAAGACAAAAAAAAAAAATTAATTTTAAAAATTAATGGGGGCTGGGGATTTAGCTCAGTGGTAGAGCGCTTACCTAGGAAGCGCAAGGCCCTGGGTTCGGTCCCCAGCTCTGAAAAAAAAAAAAAAGAACCAAAAAAAAAAATAAAAATAAAAATTAATGGACTTAAAAAAGAAAAAGGTCAAAACAACAAAATCTCTAATCAACTAGCATAGCTTGTTCCCCACCCATTTAACATGGTTCCCCAGTCCAACCATTTACAACAGTCCGGTCCACTTGCTACGAGCAATGAGCCAGTATTGATGTAGTGTGATTAGAGTCCACAGTTTGTTCAGGTTTCCTTAGTT
The DNA here is from genome assembly GCF_021556685.1 of Rattus norvegicus. Lineage (NCBI taxonomy): Eukaryota > Metazoa > Chordata > Mammalia > Rodentia > Muridae > Rattus > Rattus norvegicus. The sequence continues at coordinate 86,716,602 of NC_141543.1, forward strand.
TGTACATGGGGCTCATATTCTGTTCCAGCACCCATTAGGACATGTGGTACCCAACTCCTGGCACTCCTCTTGGTGGCTTAGGGCAGTTTTCGGACCTTGGTTCTGATGACCTAACAGTGAGGGCAGTGTTGCTCATTGCTCAGGCACAGGGATGGCTCTGTTAGAATTTGACGATGTCAGCCCGTTCCTCTCCCCTTCCCCCTCCTGATCTAGCAAGTGTTCCTACCACTGTTTTCTGATCTCTTTGATGCTTCTCTGCTACGGGTTCCTACTAAGTTGCCCAGGCTAGCCTTGAACTCACTTTAGCCCAGGTCTACCTTGAACTTACAGTTCTTTTGCCTCAGCTCCTAAGAAGCTGGGACCACAGGTCCACACCAGTAGGCTTGAGCATTTCTGTCACATGTGCTACACTCTCCTCACGGCTCAGACTGTTGATGGGACCCTGGTTACTGTGAAAGCACTCTTTCCTTCAAACGTTAGCAGAAAGGGGGACCTGTAAGCTAAGGGGAGGTCACGGCATCTCCCTGTCCCTTAAGATGTCTGTGTAGGAGCAGGAGTAACGGCTCGGTGATTAAGAGCACTGCTGGACTGGAGAGATGGCTCAGCGGTTAAGAGCACCGGACTACTCTTCCAGAGGTCCTGAGTTCAATTCCCAGCAACCACATGGTGGCTCACAACCATCTGTAAAGAGATCTGATGTCCTCTTCTGGTGTGTCTGAAGACAGCTACTGTGTACTCATATATAATAAATGAATAAATCTTAAAAAAAAAAAGGGGGGGGGTTGGGGATTTAGCTCAGTGGTAGAGCGCTTGCCTAGGAAGCGCAAGGCCCTGGGTTCGGTCCCCAGCTCCGGAAAAAAAAGAACAAAAAAAAAAAAGCACTGCCTGCTCTTTCAGAGGACCCAGGTTGAATTCTCACCCCCCATAGTATCTCACAATTGTCTGTTGCTCCAGTTCCAGGAGATCTGACACCCTCACACAGACATACCTTAGGGCAAACAACAGTTCACACGGAAAAAAAAATAATTTTAAAAAGAAATCTGTATACTTGGTTTAGAATTCTGTCCCACTTGTTGATGTAGCCAGGCACTTCCGGTATCAATATGACCGGCGTGGATATTTACTTTGGCTTCTGATCCAATTTAATTTTGGTGCTCACTGTAATGCGTTGTTTATGAAGAGGGTGAGTGGGGAGGGTCAGGAGTGGCTGAGAGAGTGAAGAGTTGTCACTCCAGGGATTGTTTGGTTTCTTTTCCTGATGCTATGGTTACCTGACAAGGGCTGGAGAGCGTGCTCTGTCCCTCCAGTTTCGGGGAATCCATTTTCCTCTTCTGATCTCCTCAGGTATCAGACATGTTATACACATGCATGCACACAAGCATAACACTCAGATGCATACAATAACTAAATCTTTTTTAATATTTATTTATTATATATAAGTACATTGTAGCTGTTGTGAGCCACCAGGTGGTTGCTGGAATTTGAACTGAGGACCCCTGGAAGTGCAGTCAGTGCTCTTAACCACTGAGCCATCCCTCCAGCTCAAAAATAAATAAATCTTAGTTCTTAAAAAACACCCGAGTTATTTTAATCCATCATGGTGGAAATCAAGGCAGCAGAAGCTTGAGGTACCTGGTCACACCGTGTCCTCAGTCAGGAAGAGGCCAGAGGGCGGAGGGCACAAGGCTTCGGGGCTAGGTTTCCTTTATGCAGCCCAGAATCCCAGGGAATGGTCACACCCACAGTAGGCAGGCAATCTCACCTCTTTTAACCAAATCAAGATGGCCACCTCGGGACCTCAGGCATGCCCTGAGGCTCACTTCCTAGGTGGTTTTAGGTCCATTCAAATTGACAACATTAATCATTCCATAGGGTTGGAGCCAAAGATCAGAACCCGGAAGTTCTGAAAAGTCAAAGAACTAAAGAACAGCAATGTAAATCTCATCTCTCTCATTTGTTGCCTGGCAGCCATATTGCTCCGCCCCTTTGCTAGTCTCCGCCCAGTGGATTCCCTAGTGCTGTGGCTCTCAACCTTCCTAATGATGTGACTCTTTAATACAGCTCCTCACGTTGTGGTGACCCCAACCATAAATTATTTCATTGCTACGCCATAACTGTTATTTTGATACTATTATGAATTTTAATGTAAATATCTGATATGGGACTCCAAGGGGGTCAGGACCCACGAGTTGAGAAACACTGCTCCAAAATCATACAGAGATCTCCATGCTGCCTTCAGTGGCTTTCTTGTGCTTGTAAAACATTCAGACTCAATGTGGTGACCCATTGTGTCTTCTCTGGGTGGGCTCCAGTCAATGTTCTTCAGAGAGCCTCACTTAAGGGCCTTTAGCTCCTATCCATCTGACCACAGAGAATTTGAGGTGTTGGCCACCTTCCCCTCTCCACGGAGTCTTTGGATCCAGAAGGCAGGGGATAACTGTGTTGGTGGCTGGCTGTGTAGCTATTGCTTTGATCAAATCACCAGGCCATGAGGTGGAACAGTCCCCAGAGGCACCCTGTGTTCAGCTGTGTGCTGGAGAAAGGAGAGGAGCGCTAGCAACTCCGTCTTTAGAACTCCTTTGGTTTGTTTAAGTGATTACAAAGAACATGTAGTACGTTGACTTATAATTAAAAAGAAAATCCAATAAAGTTAATAAAAAAAAGAAATTAAAGTTTTCATTTCCTGGGGACTAAACAAGAAGGCAGCAGACGGGAGCACAGGTGTCTCCTGAGGCTGGAGGATTGGCGGAGTGAAGAGCGCTGGAGGGCGTGGGAGAGCGGAGGGGGGAGAGAGACAGGGAGGTGTTAGAATTGAGACTGTTGGGGCTGTGTGCCAGGAGGGCTGGTAGGCGAAAGTTGAGGCTGGGAGCCATCGAAGCTGAGATGTACAGTCGGCTTCATGTGGGTTTATTGTGGGCCGACTGACTGACTAGTGTGACTTGTGGAGGTGGCAAAGGCTGGCTACTCCGGGACACCAACCGCCATGGAAACGTGTACAGCCTGTGGTACGCAAACATGCATGCCCGTGTCCCCGGAGCCTTTTGGCGTTATTCATGTCTCATTTCCCAAGCAACAAAATAGAAGTTGGCACAATATTCCAAGGATCTTCCAGCGTCGATATCTGCCTCAAAGGAGGCTGAGTCCTGAGATCCGTGGGAAGTGAGGTTGGGTTAGGGTGCTTGCTGTTGGAGGAGTATCCGCACTCTGCGACAGAGGCTCCCCAGTAGGAGGCTTCACCTCTGGCCAGCAGAGGGCGCTGCGATGCCGCGGCATTGCTCGTTGCTCGGGACTGGATGCTGGACTTGCACCCCAGCAGTCCACTACCTCTTGCCTGGAGAGATCTTTGCTTCAGACCGCTCCGTTGTCTGCTTCTTTGGGTCGAAGAGAGAGGCTGGGCCAGGAGCCTGTCAAAAATCACTCCTTCCAGGTCCCAGCCTGCTCTCTTGGATTTTCACAGCGGGGTCTCTCCGGCTCTCCCTGCTCTGCAGTCTTTGCTTATAGTGCCCTTTCTAGGTATTCATACAATTCTTTCTCGAAGCAGCTGAAAAGCCTCGTGAGCTGTTTTCTGAAATGTAGAACCCTCCAGAGATGGGTCAGCCACAGTCCCTCCTATGCTAGAGGCTCCACTACCTAAGCCTAGGTTCTACCAAGGCCTTCTAGTTCCCATCTTGGCTTGTGAGCCTCTCCTCTACTGTGACAGAACAGCTGGAGTGATGTCCCTCCTCCACAGTGGGCAAAGGGACAGGGCTAGAGTGGCTCCTGCCTGGTGGATGCTCTCGACTGGCTGTTTTAGGGCGTTGAGCCCAAGGCCAGCCTATCTCTGGACAACCCTCCTTGTGTGATTACAGTCCCTTCAGATATTTCCCAGGGGCTCCCCCTCACAGCTCCTGTAATCCCCACAACTTCTGATGCCCCCAGTGGGGGAGGGGTCTGGGAGAGGTCATGTGTTGGATCATTTGGAACCTCCAGCCTCTCCCTTTAGTATCTTATCTGACCCCCTTCTCTGCGGACCCCTCAATGCTTCTGTTACCCCATGCCTGGCAGAACCTTAAGTTTCTCTGTGTCTGTCTGCTCCGCCCCCACCTCAGACAAGGTCTCAGGTACTGGGAGTCATTATGTGACTGACTGAGGTTGACTTTCAACTTCTGATACTCCTGCCTCGTAATTCTTTCCAAGGGCTGGGACTACAGAGCTGCATCACAGTATCCGATTTTATGCCACGCTGGGGATTCCTGCATGGAGCATTCTATCAACTGTGCTACATCGCTGCCCACTGGGTGTCCATTTGGTCCCAAAGTCAAAGCAAGCTCTGCCACCTCTCATTTGGCCAGTTTGTACCTCCTGACATTCTGAATATCTGGGCTACCCGCCATGGAGTTCGCAGGGCTCCTGATGGGACCAAGATAACCGAAGAGCATCCTGGGACTCCACTCCCTGTGACCAAGCCCTCAGCCTCGCTATGACTGAGGGAAGACCCCTGTGCGATGCTCAGATTCAGATATCCAAGGAACCCACTTAACCCTTATTGCCTTGCCCTCCGCTGCATCAGATCTCTGGTGCCTAGGATTGAGGGCCTCATTAGACTGAGGCCTAGAGGCAAAGTATGAGGGATGCGCAGGAGTGAGGCCAGACCACTGAGGCTGCTGGGAAGGGTGTTTCAGGGCCAGCTTCCCAGGAAGAGTATCCAGCATGCTGTGTGGCATGGGGAGTAGAAAAAGTGGCTCTAGCCAAGTGGATGTGGGGTGGTGCTGGAGGGATGGCTCAGTGGTTAAGGGTGGGTATTGCTCTTCCAGAGGACTTGGATTTGATTCCCAGAACTCACAACTGTCTGTGACTCCAGTTCCAGGGCATCTGAAGCAGAACTCATACACATAGTAAATATGTCGGAGGGGCTGTGCAACCAATCCTGGGCCAGTGCAGAGACACGCCCACCAAACCCATGCTTGCTTCTGCTCTCTGTTCTGTCTTCTCTTAGCTGTGGGGCTCAGGTCAGTGGGCAACTCCTCAGGATGCCCCAAGTCACCAGCTGCTGAGACATAAGATGCAGGGAGTGGCATGGACCGGTGCAGACAGACCCACCCAACCCGGAAGTCCTGGATCAGGCATCCAATCATGCCCAGGGCTGTCCAAGTCTGTGCAGGGCCCTGGATGACAGGATGGCAGGGTGGGTATGACCCTGACAAAAACTAGCTTTACTGTGTGACTGTGGCAAGGAAGCCCCTATATCTTCTGAGCCTTGGTTTCCCTACCTGCAGAATGGGCCAACAATATCTGCAAGGGGTATGGACTTGAATGATGGAGTTAACAGCAGCTTTGGAAGCTAAGTCTGTGCAGGTACTAGGGAAGCTCCTAGAATTGATTCATACCCTGCAGCAGGCTTGGAGCCTGCTCTGTCTCTAATCCCATTCGGTAGGTGGGACTACGCCACTGAGCTGTAGAGGCAGAGCTCAGAGCACGGGTCCCCAAAACCAGATCCATCTTTATTGCTCATTGATACTTGAATTTCAGTTACAAATATTCAAACTCTCACTGAATCCCCTTAATCCACCCAGTGAGCCCATGGGCAGGGAACCGAGACCCAGAGAGGCTATGACACTCATCCAAAGGCACACAACATAGAGGGGTTGGAAACAGCATTGGCTGACTCAGGTGTTCATACCCTTCTCTGGAAATAAACACATAAACCCAAGTGCTTGTTGTGTACGTACAGACTTCAGGAAAGTATGACTTTGCTTTATAAATGGAGGACTGTGACCTGTAAGACCTGGGAGAGGGCAGGAGCCAACCTCTTCTGCCTCTGATGCACGAGTGAACAACAGTGGTTGGTAAGGCTGGGAGAGATGGGCCCACTGAGATAGGATTTGAAGGATGCATAGGAGTTTTCCAGGAAGACAGAAGAGGAAACACATCCAGGAAGAGCGGGAAGCAAGAGGTATAGAGGTGGGAGGGGCTACGGCGGATGAAGGGAAGAGCTCCTGGCAGAAGGCGGGACCAGGTGCTAGGGTTTGGATGCTGCTGGACCCTAGTCTGATGGCCTGTTCCCCACATGGTGAAGGAGAGGCTGTGGAATCCTTGAGTAGGAACGTGGTGAGAGGTCTTTTAGGTAAGCCACATGCATTCATATAAGTAAACTAAAAATAAATTATTAAATAAAACAAGAATTTCAAACCTAGGGGCCAGCAAGGTGGCTCTGTGGGCAAAGGTTCTTGTTATACAAGCTTGGGGATCTGAGTTCAATTCCTGGAGCCTACATAAAGGTGGAAGGAGAGGACCAACTCCATAAATTGTCCTCCAACCCCCAATGCATGATATGGCATGTGCCCTCTCCATCATACAAACACATGCACACACACACACAGAACATGTGCCCTCTCCATCATATGAGCACATGTACACACATATATATACACACACACATGCACACAAACATATGTACATGCACACACACACACACACAACAAGTGTCTTCCCCATCATTCAAGCACATGTACACATACAACACACTCATACACAGAACATGTGCCCTTTCCATCATGTAAACACATGTACACATGCACACACATACACACACATGCACACACATGTACACACACACAGCACGTGCACCCCCATCATGCAAGCACATGTATACATATACAAACACATACACTATTTTTTTAAAAGATTTATTCATTTAGTATATATAAGTACACTGTAGCTGTCTTCAGACACACCAGAAGAGGGCACCAGATCTCTTTACAGATGGTTGTGAGCCACCATGTGGTTGCTGGGAATTGAACTCAGGACCTCTGTAAGAGCAGTCGGGTGCTCTTAACCTCTGAGCCATCTCTCCAGCCCCACTAATTTTTTTAAAATATTTATTTATTTATTTTATGTGTAAGTACACTATAACTGTCTTCAGACACACCAGAAGAGGGCATCAGATCTCATTACAGATGGTTGTGAGCCACCATGTGGTTGCTGGGATTTGAACTCAGGACCTCGGGAAGAACAGTCAGTGCTCTCAACCGCTGAGCCATCTCTCCAGCCCCCCTAATTTTTTTTTTAATTAACAAAAAAGTTACAGTTAATTCCAACACTAGGGAAGCAGAGACAGGCAAATTCCTATGAGTTCAAGGCCAGCCTGAACTACATAACAACTTCTAGGCTATCTAGGGCTAAACAGTGAGACCCTGTCCAAAAAAAAAAAAAAAAAGGATCCGGAGTGTTGACCTTGCTCCCAGCTCTGTTACTTCCTGTCTAGCCATGTGATCTTTTCTGTCATTGCCATTTTCCATGATGTGACCTAGCCTAGAGGACCCTTAGCAAAACAGACTTCTTTTCTTTATAAATAAGCTTGTTTCTAGCATTTTGTTATAAGAAGAAAAGGCTAACACATCGCTCAGGGAAGTTGTATCAGGGGGTGTGAAGGGGACTGGAAGAAGAAGATGACAAAGGAGTTACAACTCAAGGTGCTGGCTGCAGGCAAACCTCTGACCCAAGGACAGCCATCCTGACAGGAATTCCAGAGCCCTGTGGAGGCTAAGCCACCGAAGCAGTCACTAGAGCAGTTGTCACACAGGACGGCCAATGCCTGGACTCCTCAATTGGGATCAAGAAGGACCTGCATCTTAGAGGACCCTAATCAGCATGTGGGGCTCTGAGAAGTGTGTGGACATGTGCTGTTAGTGTGTGTGCGCATGCGTGCGTGAGTGCGCGCGTGTGTGTGTGTGTGTGTGTGTGTGTGTGTGTGTGTGTGTGTGTAAAATGCTATAGACTGTGGGTTCACATCTGGGTTTGGGTGGAGACAAGTGTATGTGAAGACATACTACCACAGGTGTCCTCACGGGTGAGATCCCACGGGGCAGAATAGGTGCATTGGAGGGTGCCCAGGACTCTCTTTCCACGCGTGTACAATCCTGGGCCCACGCTGCACTCTGCACGTGCGTGTGCATACTATAATGATATAAACGGAGGTGTGAGACTCTGTGTGATGGGCAGTATCTTAGAATTAATTCCTGTCAAGGTAGGATATAGAGAAACAAACCTTAAGAAAAGATTCGGGGTTGGGGATTTAGCTCAGCGGTAGAGCGCTTGCCTAGAAAGCGCAAGGCCCTGGGTTCGGTCCCCAGCTCCGAAAAAAAGAAAAAAGAAAAAGAAAAGGTTCGGGGTTGGGGATTTAGCGAGCGCAAGGCCCTGGGTTCGGTCCCCAGATCCGGGGGAAAAAAAAAAGAAAGAAAGAAAGAAAGAAAGAAAGAAAGAAAGAAAGAAAGAAAGAAAGAAAGAAAGAAAGAAGGAAAGAAAGAAAGAAAGAAAGAAAAGGTTCAACATCCTGTGAAATTACAATTCTAGGGCTGCTTAGAAATGGCCAGCTAGGAAACGCATGCAAATAAGATGTAAACGATATGTAAATAAGCAGGCTTCTCATTCCTGGCCTGAGCTGAGGCCCTAGGAATCTTTCTGGAGCCTTGAGGGCAAGAGCGGTGGAAACTGTGGGCTCCGGTTCAAAACCTCACAAGACCCAGAGTCTTCCACGAGATCCCGTGGGATGTTTCCAGCTGCTACTAAGCTTGCTTCCCAGCTGTGAGGTGGCGGTGGGGGAGGGTAGAAAGCTCCTTTCTCCTCTTTCTACCAGACTCTACCGGGGAGAATGGATGTCACAGTGACAGCTGGCCTCGCATGCATTCTCTAGTTAGCCCCAGTTGTTGGGGCGCCAGAGTGAGGGATCAAGGGTAGACAGGGCCCCCGAGATGGGCTTGCAGGGCTCTTCGGAGCTTTCCATGGCTTTCAGAGCACAGATCATTATGGCGCGGGAGCCCCACTCCCTTGCCTCTATGTCTACAGAGGACCTGAGTTGGCTCAGCACAGCGCCATCAGGCCAAGACTGTCCCTTAGCGTGGTTGTTCATGTGCCAAGGAAGATGCTGCCTGACTCCGGCACACGGGCTGCACGGGCAGTGCACGCGCCAGTCTTCACCCGCTGTCTACACCATCCGTGGAGCGGGTTCAACAGCTCTGGGTCCCCGGCCTTGGTGCGCAACCTCTAGACCCGGTGCAGCAGCTGCCCACAAATGCGCTCCAGTCCCAGCAGGGTACTCCTCCCACATTCCCACGCTGGTGTCTACAGCAGGGCCCAGCAGGGGGGTGCGTGGTTTCCAGGCCCCACACACTCTGCTCCCTGCTCTGTCTGATTCAGTTTCCGATTCACACGCAGCTGGGGGTCCAGTTGCCTCCGAAGTTGGGGATCCGTTTATTCATGTGGCATTTCTCTTCCCCAAGGGGGGGGCTGCAACTCTTTTCTTCACTTGGGGTCCCTGGAAGCGGGATCTGTGTACCTCATTAGACTAGAGAACTTGAGAGCAGTGACTGTCCCACTGTCACCTAGCAGCCTCTTAAAAGCAGGGTTCAGTACTGGCCCTTGGTCTGGGACAGTGGACAGATATCCTGATTTGCCTTGAGCCTAACTGAAGGCCCTGTTTGAATTCCTGAGAAAATGTGAAAGCCAGAAGGGGCTGTAATGACTGTCCCTTTCCCATAACAACATAGGGAAACTGAGGCTGACAGAATGGGCATAGCTGTGGCCCACAGGAATTGAGAGCGGAGGCTGAACCCCCATCCCCCACGTTAGACTTGCTCCTAGATGTTTTCTGGTCTCCAGCCTGTTCCTGCTTACAGGCTCTCTCCTCATGATGAGGTGAACTTCTGGTCTCAGCTCACTGCCTTTGCTGGTCCCTCTATGGGTGAGCTTAGGGACGGGGTCAATAGACAGTTACAGCTGGAACTGAGGCTGAGTTGTAAGAACCTCAGGGACCTATTCCCTGGGTAGTCATTCCCAGGGAGACTTTTGAGATGAAGCCCCTGGCCACTCCCCAAAGCCCTCGAAGGACACAACAGGGGCTAGTGTTTGGGGACCACAAGGCTGCTTGCTTCTGTCCTGGCCCTTTGGGAGCTTCTGAGAAGCAGGGCCTGGTGAAGACCTCAGACTCAGGCTCAGTAGCAGCAGCAGCAAACTGTCTCTCTTTCTCAAGAGCTCATCTTCATGGAGTGTGCCCAGCATTGGCCTCAGGCAACATCACTGTGAAAGGAAGGCGTGGCCCCTGTTCTCAGTGCCCCAAGGTGGCCTGCCCTGCCCTATCTTTCACAATCCCTAAGCCATCCCTTCCATGGCAACTGGTCAGTGTAGGTCTCCTGTGGGTTAGGATCCCTGAGATTCACCCAGTGAGGTCTAGGCTGCCTGTTGTGTTCAGTCTGTGTGGGGCCTGACCTATACAGATGTTCACAAAACACTGGGATTGAACACTGGGATTGAACCGTGTGGTTTGAGAACCACAGTCCAGCTCCAGGGAGAATCCAGGAGGTCACCAGGAGCTCCTGCTTTTCCTCTTGAACACACACTTGCCCTACCAGGGCTCCCCACCTCTCCTCCAGCTTTTCCAATTGCTTCTTTCTGAACTCATATCCCAACAGTCCCTTCTGGGCCTCACCCCTCCCATGGCTCCCTACCACTCTTGAGGACATCCCAGCTCTGTGCTTGGCACTCCCAGCTCTTTCTCTACCGGTCCTGTGAACATTCTTACCCCACCCCAGACTCAGACCTCTCTGGTAATCCTGCGCATGCCTCTTCTCCCTTGCCAGCCTGGGCCACGCAAGGCCCCTGCTCTGCGGGTCCCGTTACCCTGTGTATCTCTCAGCATTTGTTGGGATCTCATGGTCCTGGAACCTCATGCCCCAGCCCTCCCTGCCCTGCCTCCGCCTCAGCCTCCTGTTCCCTCTGGATACCCCTCTATCACTAGTCACATCAGGACAGACTTGTTTGTGATTTGCTTGTGTGTTCAGCATGAGCTCCAGATGGCTGGGTCGGTTACAACCCAAGGCGAGCCCCGTTGTCATAACCACAGCCGGCTCTGCTCAGGGGCAGTCTCTGTGAGTCTGCAGGTGTCACCTCTCCTGTGCTCCCAGGACCCCGTGCTGTATGCTCACTGTCGTTTTACAAGAGAGCAGACACCTTGCACCTTGACCAGGGACACGGGTGGGAGTAGGAAGCTGTGACCGGAGCTGGGCTCCCTCTGGAGCCTCCTCCACACCCTGTCGTACCTATTTATCCTGTTCTACTTCTAACCAAATCCATTTCCGGTTTCTCTGTTTCAGAGTTGAGGGGAATTGGAAATCAGAGCGGGAAACCGCTGAGCAGACAACAACCTCCAAATGCTGGAACTCTGGGAGCGAAGTGCGTATCTTTCGAATCTGTAAGAATGAACGAACTTGGAGCCAAGAGGGCAGTCTGTATAGACAGTCTGCTGGGGTGGTTCACGGTGGAGGCAGGGGAAGGACCGAGATATTACAGAGGACTCCTCAGGTCCACGTTGGGAGAGAGAGAGAGTTAAGCCACCCCCTGCCAGTCTGCTTGTTTGTCTGAGATGTCCTCTCTTTGCCCTTCTTCCTAGGTTAGCCACTGCTAGCCAGCCCAGCTGTGAGGCTGTCTGGGTCTGTCTGGGGCTGTGGGGTGTGAGGACATCTGGGTATTGAGGCAGTGAGACAGGGCCCCTGGGTATCTGAATTCCACACTGCGAGGCAAACATCCCAGGGACTCCCACAGTCTGGAGACATGAAGTTGTCTTGCTAGCTGCCTGGGCAGGAGGGTGGACGATTGCTTTTCTTACATAAGGATGGACTGTGGAAAGATACTGGGGTCCCTAACTGGAGAAAGAAAGATCTCCTGGGGTGCCACCCGTGGGGCACAACCTCCTCCAGGCTGCCTCCACTCTGCTGGCTTCCAGCACTGGCTAGCTGGAGTTTAATCACCAGTATCCATGTTTACAAAACCCACCTTCGCTTCTAATGTAAAGACTGTCTGTAGCTGTTAATCTCTGCCGCTGGGTGGTCTCTAAGATCCCTGAGGTGTCTAGGCTGTGGTAGAAGAAGAAACATTTAGGTAGGATTCCTGACAAATGTCGGAGATGAGAGATGAGGTCATCTTGTCCTTCCTGGTCACAGGTGTTCACGCCTCCCCAACGTCCCTACCTTCTTCCCAGTCTGATCATGGACACTGTGCTCCAGATTGTACTCTCTGGTTTTGTGTCAACTTGACACAGCTGGAGTCATCACAGAGAAAGGAGCCTCAGTTGAGGAAATCCCTCCATGAGAGCCAGCTGTAAGGCATTTTCTCAATTAGTGATGAATAGAGGAGGGCCCAGCCCATTGTGGGTGGTGCCGTCCCTGGGCTGGTGGTCCTGAGGTAGGAAAGAGAGCAGGCTGAGCAAGTCAGAGGAAGCGATCCAGTAAGCAGCATCCCTCCGTGGCCTCTGCATCAGCTCCTGCTTCCAGATTCCTGCGCTGCTTGAGTTCCAGTCCTGAATTCCTTTGGTGATGGACAGCAATGTGAAAATGTAAGCTGGGGTTGGGGATTTGGCTCAGTGGTAGAGCGCTTACCTAGGAAGCGCAAGGTCCTGGGTTTGGTCCCCAGCCCCAGGGGGTTGGGGGGGAATGTAAGCTGAGAAGGGAGGTCCCAGAGCTCAGGGGTCAGACCTCAGCTGCTTGCACAGCCCCACAAAACCTGGTGTATTTCAGTGCCCTTTATTGAGTCAGAGTGTGGACCAGACCTCCTTTGGGGGCTCATCACAGCCTGACAGGGCAGAAGTCTGTGGAGTGAGCTCTTTGGAGGTAACAATGGCGTTAGCGGAGTGGCGGTGCACGACTACATAAGGTGACCCTCTACTGGGTCACACGTTCATCGAATTCCTTGGTGTGACAGAAATGTGTACCAGGTGATGGTTGTGATGGTGAGATGCGGTTCAAGGTCAGTGGACTTACAGTCATCAGAGAGATGTGCCTCTGGGTGGCCTTGACTTCATCAGGTGAAGAAGAGTCACGGAGGCCCTCCCTGAGATCAGAGATGCTCCTTCTGGGCCTGAAGAAGTAACTTCCATACTTGAGGGAGACTGGAGATGCCTCAGGGCCAGAAACAGAGATGGCCCTGGCCTCAAGGAGCTAAAGGTAGCTTCAGACTGGTGGTCACTGAGCAAGCCACAAGAACCAAAGTGTACCAATGACCACATGACCTTGGAAAGGGGGGGGGCCCTGAACTTCACACCTGTACCCTGAACGGACACCTCACGCTGATAACCCAAGGGACTATCATGTCACACGGGTGTCGTTCTGAGCTGTGGGATTGTGGGTTTGCTTACTCAGCACTGGGCACAGGGAAACCTAAAAATAACAGCAGTCCCAGAGAGCCAGTAATGGAGACTGCAGGGTCACAGAGAACAGGAGGCTGAACTCAGGTCTGCCTATAGCCATTCCTCCCAGTTTTACCCACATAGGCCCAGCCTGGTGCCTGAGGTTCTTAACTCAGCTAACCGATACAGAACCCTAAGTAGTTATTGAGGGAGCACAGGTTTGTGATTCCCAGACTCTGGCAACACGAGGACAATGCTAAACCTGTCCCAAGCATACACCCCAATCCCTGGGCCAACTGCAAGGCCCTAAATGACACCCCCACCTCCCCCGCCCCCCATCCTCAGCACTCCCCCTCCCACAGGGCCGGCGCCACCTGAGGCTCAGACAGCCCAGGCAGACAGCAGCTGCCCCTTCAGCTCTTCTCTGCTTCTTGCCCCTGGGCTGGCTGTGGAGGAAGAGTTCACAGCCACCATGGTAGCTCAGCAGCTGGGAGAGCCCAGATGTGGGAGAGCCCAGAATAAGGGATAGTGTTACATTCAAATGGCCTGCCAGCTTCTCCAAGGAGACAGGGATGGTCATAGTGTCTGGGAACGGAAGGGGGTGTGTGTATTTCATTCTCCACTCATCCTTCAGCCCCTTCTGAGTGTAAGTAATTGAGAATCAGCTAAAAGGTAGGCTTGGTGAGTAGCCCCAGGTTTTCAATGAAAAGAGGTGCTAACCATCCCTTCCTCTGGGTGTTTCCTGACCCAGCTGGCCCACTACCTGGCCGGAAGCCTCAGGAAGAGGCTGACCTCTCTCCGACGCCTTCCTTTGTCCACAGTCAATGTACAGGATTTGGTTTCTGTGTGGACCCCTCCCCTCCCAGCCCCTGGCTCAGGGGCTCCATCCATCCTGTCTAGGCCAGGGCTCTCCTGGATGCACACAAAGAAAGATCTCAGGTTCCCTGGTCAGGGGCACCTGCTCTTTGATCTGCCCCTCTTCTTTCCCCAGGGTACTGGGTGTTGCAGGGTGAGGCTCCATCCAGGGACAGGCACCCAGAGATAAGATCTGGGATGGGAAGGAGCTTCAGATGAGAGTGACTTTAAAGTGCCGACACACACACACACACACACACACACACACACACACACACTCTTCACCAAGCTCACTCCTGACTGCCTACCTGAGCTCTCCCCTCCTCCACCATACCTGGCCTTCCTCCCAGATCCATACTGGGAAGGTCTCAGATCTGAGGCTCAGGGATCTGTTCTCTGCTTTCCCAGCAGCCGGATGGGAAAGGCTGGGAAAGGCCCAGAGCAGGCTTGGACCCCATTGCAACACCTTCTGATCTCTTTTTTTTTTTTTTTTAAGATTTATTTTATGTATTATATATAAGTACACTGTAGCTGTCTTCAGACACACCAGAAGAGGGCATCAGATCCCATTACAGATGGTTGTGAGCCACCATGTGGTTGCTGGGATTTGAACTCAGGACCTCTGGAAGAGCAGTCAGTGCTCTTAACCACTGAGCCATCTCTCCAGCCCCACCTTCTGATCTCTTAACTCAGCAAGTTGCCACATCTGCATTTTCTTCATCACCAGAATATTCCCAGAATCCTTTGTCTTTTGCCCTGTTCTTTTGTTTGTTTTGAGTTTCTCTATGTAGCTCTGGCTATCTTGGCTCTCAGTCTGTAGTGCAAATTAGCTTCAAACTCTGAGATCCTCCAGCCTCTGCCTCCTGAGCACTGCTATTAAAGGTGTGTGCCCCACACCCAGATACACACCCCCCACACACAGCACAACAATACACCCACCAGGAAATGGCTCGCTGCAGGGACTGGGTGGGAACTCTGGACATCTGACAGATCCAGTGGTCCAGATCCTACATTGTAGAGACTCCCTAGTCCACTGAGGGGGTGCCCAAGAGAAACCCATTCCTTTTTCTGATCCTGTTGGGGTGGGGATGGGGTGTCCAGCATGGTCCCTTGGACCAAGTACAATGCAGGTCCTCCCTCCCACCCCCTTGGAACCCCCTTTGCTTCACTTCCTTCATGATTGTTTCTTTGCTTGTTGGAGTTTCGCTGCTATTAGTTTGTCTTGAGATAGCGTCTTGCCTTGTAGCTCAGGTTAGCCTGAAATTCTCAAGCCTCCTGCCTCAGCCTCCCAGGCCTGGGTTGTAGGCACAGGCTGTAACCATGCCTCGCTCCCCTTTATGCTTTGTGCCAGCCTTGCAGACCAGGCAGACTTGCAAGCCATTCAGAGTTGGAATCCCAGCTCGGCCCCAGCTTCTCACTTCCCAGCTTGTGTTCTGCAGTAACTCCTTAGGCTTCCACTCCTCAGCTCTTTGTTGAGCTGCCAGCTCCTCTCTCTCCTCTTCTGGCCATGGTCCCTCCCCTGAGGTGACTTCTCTTTCATTTCCCACTCACACACCCCCAGCCCCATCTCTACATGTTGTATTGGTTCTTCTTCCCTCTGCAGAGCGCCTTCTGCTGGCTTCCTTTCCCTGTGGTCCAAAGCGATACTCCTGGTGAGTCAAGAGACCCGACACAGGTTTCAATCAGCTACGAGATCTAAAGCAGGAGAGTGGGCCATCCTGAATTTGTAGCTTCAGCCCAGGATGGTACACCCAGCCCCTTGCACCCACAAACACGCATCTGCGCACAAAGGCAGGAAAATAATAAGCAAAATATCTGAATAGGACACCCTAAAGAAGGGGCAGAGGCAATAAATGACATGAGAAGTACTCAGTGGCGTGTGCCAGAGATCTGGACATTTAAACAAATGAGATACCGTTACATGTCTATCTGAAAAATGGTCGAAACTGAAAGCAGCGACCAAATTAAGTGCCATTAAGGATACAAAACAAGAGAACACTGATTCACTGCCGATAGGAATGTAAAGGGGTTAAAGCGCATTGGAAGATGGTGGGGATACAAATGTAACGCATGGGACCGTTGGGGCGTTGCCTTCCGCACTCAGCAGTCATAATTACTGTCTTTTTGTGTTTAAAAGTTCATTTTCCTGTGCATTAGTGTTTAACCTGCATGAATGCCTGTGTGAGGGTACCAGATCCTCTGGAGCTGGAGTTACAGACAGTTGTAAGCTGTCATGTAAGTGCTGGGAGTTGAACCTGGATCCTTCGGAAGAGCAGTCAGTGCTCTTAACTGCTGAGCTGTCTTTCCAGCCCCTCATTATTACCATCTTGATTCAAGCAGCTGTGATTACTACAGGAACACCTGAGCAAGGTCATACCTGTGGATATTCCTTCACAGAAGGGGCTATTAAGGGTCATTAGGGGGTTGGGGATTTAGCTCAGTGGTAGAGCGCTTGCCTAGCAAGCACAAGGCCCTGGGTTCGGTCCCCCAACTCCAAAAAAATCCAAAAAAACAAAAACGGGTCATTAGACCCTCACCAGGGGTCCTAGCCACTCCCTTCCACCTTCGAGCGAGAGTACACACACACACACACACACACCCAATACTATGTGTAACTCTGCCTTCACATGGTCCTGGAGGACGCTAAAGTGTAAGCGATAGGGGTCTAACTAAGGAGGGACTCCATTTTTGCAGATGTGGAGCATTTGGTGACATGGGTATTTTAATCACCTATGCTCCCATAAGCAACTCTTTTTTTTTTTTTTTTCTTTTTTTCGGAGCTGGGGACCGAACCCAGGGCCTTGCGCTTGCTAGGCAAGCGCTCTACCACTGAGCTAAATCCCCAACCCCCATAAGCAACTCTTTAATCATGCTTCTGAAAGTGTCTTAGTTTTTGGGGGTGTTTTGTTTTGTTTTGTTGTTGGTGGTAATGATTTTGTTTTGTTTTGTTTGTTGTGAAGAGACACTGTGATCGTGGCAACTCTTATAAAGGAAAACATTCTGTTGGAGCTGGCTTCAAACAGTTTCAGAGGTTTAGTCATTATCTCCATAGCAGGAAACCCCGGTAGGCACGATGGAGAAGGAGCCCAGAGTTTTGCATCTTGATCCGAGGGCAGCAGATATAGACTCTTTTATTGGGTATACATGAGCATACATATCTCAAAGCCTGCCTCCACAGTGACTCACTTTCAACAAGGTCACACCTCCTCCAATAAGGCCACACCCCCTCCAATAAGGCCACACCCCTCCAATAAGGCCACACCCCTCCAATAAGGCCACACCCCTCCAATAAGGCCACACCCCTCCAATAAGGCCACACCCCTCCAATAAGGCCACACCTCCTCCAATAAGGCCACACTTCCTAATAGTGCCCTGTGGGCCAAGCACGCAAACTCAGAAATCTATAGGCACCACAACTATTCAAACCATAGGGGATGGGGATTTAGCTCAGAGGGGTTGGGGATTTAGCTCAGTGGAAGAGCGCTTGCCTAGCAAGCACATCTGGATTCGTCCCTCAGCTCAAAAAAAAAAAAAACCATCTCCCTGGTTCACCAACCTGGCCTTGGGTGGAACTGTTTCTACAGTTTGTTGATGGTGCCCTGTGTGGGATAGATGTCTCTCTAGGAAAAGTTAATGCAAAAACCTTAAAATCATACCAAGCATCTACTCATCTGATTTGCAAACTTGTGTCCTCAGTGCTTATGTTTTTTAGCAACTTTACAGCTAGCGGTCAAGAACTGGAAGCAACCGAGATGTTTCTGTAGGCGAATGAGTAAACAAACAAGGTACATTCATCCAGCAAATATTATTCAGTGATAAAAAGACACGGGGGAAATCAGAATGGGAATTTCTAAGTGAAAGAAGTCTGGAGACCATGAGGGAGAACCAGAATGTGATGACGTAGTCAAAGTGTTACAAATATGAGCTGCTCTCCCTGAAGAGGGAGAGAGGAAAGATGCCAGGTGCCTTGGGGGAATGAACGTGTCTCTGAGATAAAGGCCGGAGCTGGTTCATAAGTGTTGTGCTTTGGCTGATGGAGTTACTGGCTCTGGGCTAATATTCTGCTACACCCCAGACACATACTGGAGCTAAATAATTAAGTAAGGGATTGGCAAGCACCAGGAGCCAGGTTTCATTCTGTGTGGTGGGAGGAGGGAGGAGGGATGGAATGATTGACAGGTTAGATGCAAATTACACACAGATTTACCACAAGCATCCCTACACCGCATATGCTCATGCACTTTCCTGCTCTGTCAGCTAAGGTCTAGGAGCCATCCCATCTTCTTGGATATGAACACTGAGGGCCCAGGTTCAATTCCTAGCACACACCTGGTGACTCCTTCCTAGCTGTCTGTTAGTGAAGTTCTAGGAGACCTGAAACCTTCCTCTAGCCTCTGAGGGCATCAAATGCACATGTGCATATGAATCAGACATTCAGGCAAAACACTAAAAAAAAAAAAAACAAAAAAAAACATGTAAAATAAAACAAATGGGGGGCTGGAAAGACGGCTCAGTGTTTGAGAGTGCTGGCTGCATTTCTAGATGCTGTGGGTTTAACTCCCAGCATCCACATGGTGGCTCAGAACCATCTGTAACTCCAATTCCAGGGGATCTGACCCCCTCACACAGACACACATACAGGCAAAGCACCAATACATTTAAATAAAGACAAATAAAACTTTGAAGAATTAAAAAAACACTTTCAAGAGACCCTGTTTCAAAAACAAAGTAGTTAAAAAGTTTTTAAAAATGAAATTAAAGGGCTGGAGAGATGGCTCAGTGGTTAAGAGCACTGACTGCTCTTCCAAAGGTCCTGAGTTCAAATCCCAGCAACCACATGGTGGCTTACAACCATCTGTAATGAGATCTGATGCCCTCTTCTGGTGTGCCTGAACAGCTACAGTGTACTTATATATTATAAATGAATAAATATTAAATTACAGATGTTTAAAAAATGAAATTAAAAATAACAAAGAAGCTATAGACAGTAATGCTACACACAGGTAGGATGTACATCCATAAACATATGAAAAACTCCGAAAATTCAACAGCTATAAGAAAGGTTCTATGCGTTAGTTACTCAATTCAGTAATTTTATAATTGTTTGTTTTTCTAGACAGGGTTTCTCTGTGCAGTCTTGGCTGTCCTGGAACTGGCTCTGTAGACCAGGTTGACCTTGAACTCACAGAACTCCACCTGCCTCTGCCTCCTGAGGGCTGGGATTGAAGGGGTACATGCTACCACCGAGCTATAATTTTTATACACATTGTTATACTCTGTAAACACATACAATTTTGTCAGTCTTATCCTAAAAAAGGTAGAGGGAAAGTAAAGATTCAGACAGAAAAATAAGGCTTCTCTCTTTTCTTTTCCTTTCTCTTTTTTTTTTTTTTTTTTTTTTTTTTGAGAGAAGGCCTCACATAGCCCAGGCAGGTTTGAAATTCCTTATGCAACTAAGAAAAACCTGGACTCCTGCCTCAGCCTCCCAAGTGCTGACATCACAGACTAGGCCTGGCTCAGAAAAACAATATTGTTCTTTTTAAAGAAGAAAACAAACAATTGAATAAAAAGCGAGCACAGCTCTGTCAGAGGGGTAGCCCAGGCTTGGCGTGGTTGCCTAACACGCTTGGGGCTCAGGGTTTAATCCTTTTTGCTGAAAACATGAACGAGCCAAAGGTCTGAGTCAGCGTTTTGCTAAAGAAGATAAGCAGATGGCAAATGGGTTCAGGTAAAGATGTTTAACAGCGTTAGCCACGGGGAAATGTGCCTTAAACTGTGCTGAGATCCGCAGTATGTGCAGCCGTAGTATCAACGGCTAAAACGGAGACTCCAAGTGTTAGCAAGGGTCTGGAGGAGCTGAGACTCTCATACACTGTGAGGGGGAGGGTCGTAAAATGGTACAGCCATTCTGGAGGACAGTTTCTCAACGACCTAAGCATGTAGCTAGCCTATGACTCAACCACTCTGTTCCTAAGTGCTTTTCCAAAAGCAAAGAAAACATTCATGTCCACACAGAGACTGAACTCGAATGCTCATAGCTCTACCTGTAATATCAAGTCGTACACAAGAGCTTCCACTTCCTGTTCAGCCCATCACGAATGCCATCCCTTTGTGTGTTTTGTTTTATGCAGGCTAGGCAAAGTACTCTAAAGCTGAGCTCTCTTTTGATTTTTAATCTTGAAACAAGAGCTCACGAAGTTGCCCGGGCTGTCCTTGAATTTTCTAGGTACCCAGACAGACCCTGCATTTGTGATCCTCCGGCTTCAGCCTCTTCACTACCTGGAATTCCAGACCTGTGTCCCCAGGTCTGTGACGGTGGCTCCTGACTCTTCAGTGCAGAGGTAAAGTCACTGCTCTGACAGCCCTTCTGTCTGACCTCCTGGCCCCAGGGAGCTGTATTTTTGACACCAGGCCACTAACATTTACTTTCTGTGATTTGTTCCAAAGTTGATCCAGTCAGGGAGCTGGAGCGATGGCTCACTGGTTAAGAGCACCTGCTGTTCTTGCAGGAAAGCCTGATTTGGTTCCTAGCACCCAAGTTGAACAGCTCACAGCTGCTTGTAACTCCAGTTCCAGTAATCCAAAGGTTCTGGCACCTGTGGGCACGGCACAAATATGCACGCACATAATACTTAGGCACACACATAAACAGATACATCTTTTAATAATAAATACATAACAGCATTTGATCATGTGAATAGTGTTTGCTACAGAGCTGAGCAGTGTGCTATTGTTACAATGTAAGGATGGCAGTAAACCCTTGTCTTTTTATGGATGGGGAAACTGAGATCAGAAAGCTTCAGAGTTCTGTTGAAGAACACACAGCTTGTAAGTGGGAGGGATGCAAAAGCCTTTTCAGTTGCCTCATACGTGGTTATTTTGGAGGAGGGGGGATACTTGAACTAAGATAGTTGTCATTTGATTTGGAAAGAGGTGGGTCAATGATAGCAAAAACTTAAGCCTGAGTGAGTGACAGTGTTAGCAATTGAGAAGAGAACATTGATAGAAGATATATATAGGCCTGTATCTATTAAAGCAACTGAATTAACAAAGAATAACTTTCCAAAACATAAAGCACCAGGCCCAAATAGTTTTACTGGTGAAATTCCACCAAATATATATATATTTTTTTTTTGGTTCTTTTTTTTTCGGAGCTGGGGACCGAACCCAGGGCCTTGCGCTTCCTAGGCAAGCGCTCTACCACTGAGCTAAATCCCCAACCCCTCCACCAAATATTTAAAGCCGAAATTATGTTAGATCGCTACAGTGTATCCAGAAAGTAAGGCAAGGCAAATTCTCCTCCTCCTCCTCCTCCTCCTCCTCCTCCTCCTCCTCCTCCTCCCCTTCTTCCTCCTCCCCCCTCCTCCTTCTCTTCCTCCTCCTCTTCTTCTTCTTCCTCTTTCTCCTTCTTCAACTTCTGATTCTTCCTATTATTATTATTATTATTATTATTATTATTATACAGAGTCACACTATGTAGCTCAGGCTATCTTAGAACTTTGTAGGCCAGGCTGGCCTTGCTCTCATAGAGATCCATCTGCTTCTGCATCCCAAGTGTTGGGATTAAGGGTGTACACTACCACACTGGGCTAGAAAAGGAGAACTTCTCTTGTTCCATGAGGCCAGCATTACCCTAATACCAAAATATTATAAGAAAACTACTTACCAACATCGCTAATGAACTAATATGCAAACCCCCTCAATAATGCAAACTTTAAAAATTGAATCCAACAATATATGAGGAGAATTATGCACCACATTCTAGTGGATTAATTCCAGGGACACAAAGTTCCTGATTTGAGAGTCAATTGATGTAACCCATCATTCCAACAGGCTGAACGAAAAATAAAATCTACCACATGGTTGTATCAATAAATGTGGAAAGTCATTTGACAAAATATAATATTTGAATTGTGGATGCAGTTCTATGGTAGAATACTTATGTACATGACCAAATGCTTGGATTCAATGCACACACTCATGCATGTACGCATGCACACACACATATGCACACACATGCACACACATGCATGCACACACACATGCACACACATACACACATGCAGTGTACTACTCATTCATAATTTTTAAATGTTTCTCCAAAAACATTATAAGAAATAGCTACAAAATCCTACAGCTAACATCACACTTACAAGTGAGGAACTCAAAGCCCTCTGTCTTAGAATTTCTATTGCTGTGATAAAACACCATAACCAAAAGTAACTGGTGGAGAAAACAGTCTATGTCACCTTATACCTTTGTCCATCACTTAGGAAGGCAGGCCAGGAACTCAAGCAGGGCAGGAACCTGGTGGCAGGAACTCAGTCAGAGACTATGGAGGGGTGTTCCTCATTGGCTTGCTCTGAAGGATTTTTATACAACCTAGGACCATCTGCCCAGGGGTGGGGCTACCCACAGTGAGAGGGCCCTCCCCCATCAACCACTAATCAAGAAAATACCCCACATTCTTGAAAAAAATTATGGAAACTTTTTTTTTTCAGTTGAGGCTTCTCTTCCCAGATAACTGACTTGTGTCACATTGACAAAACAAACAAAACAACGACAAAGCAAAACAAACCAGGACATCTTCTTCTTATTAGAATTAAATAAGCAAGAATACCCTTTCTCACCTCTGCTTTTCCTTCCTTCTCTCCTCAACATCACCCTCCTTTTTTTGTATTTTCTTTTTTTTTAAATATTTTATTTATTTATTATATATGAGTTCACTGTAGCTGTCTTCAGACACACCAGAAGAGGGCATCAGATCCCATTACAGATGGTTGTGAGCCACCATGTGGTTGCTGGGATTTGAACTCAGGACCTCTGGAAGAGCAGTTGGTGCTCTTAACCACTGAGCCATCTCTCCAGCCCTCCTCCCCCTCCTCTTAAAAGAAGTATTTATCTATTTTATGCATATGTGACAGAGTAGCTGTCTTCAGACACACCAGAAGAGGGCACTGGATCCCATTACAGATGGTTGGGAGCCACCATGTGGTTGCTGGGAATTGAACTAAGGACCTCTGGAAGAGCAGTCAGTGGTCTTAACTGCTAAGCCATCTCTCCAGCCCTCCTCCCCCTCCTCTTAAAAGAAGTATTTATCTATTTTATGCATATGTAACACAGTAGCTGTCTTCAGACACACCAGAAGAGGGCACTGGATCCCATTACAGATGGTTGGGAGCCACCATGTGGTTGCTGGGAATTGAACTCAGGACCTCTGGAAGAGCAGTCAGTGGTCTTAACTGCTAAGCCATCTCTCTAGCCCTCTTCCCCCACCCCCTTTCTCTTTCCTTCTATCTTTCTGACTTTTCACAGGGACAAAATGTCCTTCAGCAGGTAAATTATGACATATCCAGACAATGACATAATATTCATTGCGAAGAAGGAGAAGAAGGAGGAGGAGGAGGAGGAGGAGGAAGAGGAGGAGGAGGAAGAGGAGAAAGAGTAGAAGAAGGAGAAGAAGGAGAAGAAGAAGGAGAAGAAGAAGGAGAAGGAGAAGGAGAGAAAGAAAGAAAGAAAGAAAGAAAGAAAGAAAGAAAGAAAGAAAGGAAGGAAGAAAGAAAGGAAGGAAGAGAGAAAGGAAATGACCTATCAGATCACGAAAACTCTTATTACTAAGAGACAAAAGTCAGTGTGGCAAGGCTAGGAGCTGTGTGATTCCAACTATGTGACGTTCTGGAAAAGACTATGGATGTGGGAAAAACACAAACAAACAAACAAACCATATCAGAAGTTGCTGGGGAGGGAAGGGAAGGAGGGACAGGAGAGAGGGAGAGATGATGAGTAGAACACGGAGTTTTTTTATGTACTACCATGATGGCTACATTTGTCAAAACTCATAGGTTGTACAACTGACCAGAGAGAGCTCCTGTGAACGGTGTGGACTTTAGCTGTGTTGTGTTGCTATTTCCTTGGAATTGAAACGCTTCCTTCTGAAGGGGAACTCACTCATAAGACTGACGATGCTCAGAAAGTTAGGACTCAGGAGGCCCTGCCGCCCGGGGTTATATAAACTGGAAGCAATGGTGAGAAAGCAGAGACTCTTCCATGGAGCTGCCTGGAAGCTGAGCAGTGATCTCGAGCTCCAGGGATGAAGTGGGCGGAGTTTGGGGTGATGGAGTCACCCATGGTCCTGTGAGAACTTTCAACGAGTCCATTGGTATGGCTAGGTACGGTGGAATTGTTTCTCTGGTTTGTTGCGCACCTTGTCTGGCAAGCAACGGGGTGCTCTGGACATAACCCTCACAGTTTGTGGATCGTGGTAAAGGTGTAAAAGATGCTGGCGTGAGGAAGTCATCTTCAAGAGACAGTTCATGGAAGCTCTTTGTACCTCCTGCCTAGGTTTCCTGAGACCCTAAAACTTCTCCAAAACGAAAACAAAAATTAATTCTTTTAAGATTTATTTATTTTTTGTATATGAGCACACTATAGCTGTCTTCAGGCACACCAGAAGAGGGCAGAATTCCATTACAGATGGTTGTGAGCCACCATGGGGTTGCTGGGAACTGAATTCAGAACCTCTGGATGAACAGCCAGTGCTCTTAACCTTTGAGCTATCTCTTCAGCTCCTGAAAACAAAGATTATTAAAAATAAAAATAAAAAGCCAACCACAGAGTTCAGACGGAGGAACTCAGGGTCTGTTTTTGAGAAGGGCGATTCACTTAGAGCGTGGCTTTGCCTGGCAAGCTGGGCATGCACACGTAAGACAGTCTGGGAGCCCAAAGGAAAGGTCTGTGAGAGAATAGGCTTGGCAGATGGTCCGGTTTGTGTAGGGATAAGGGTTGCTTAGGTAATGACACAATTACTAGGGAAGGGAGATGAAGGTTCCCCCAAGCTCCTGACTTCTACTTATGGGCAAAGAAGCAGATGGAGGGGTGATCTCATGTCTTGCTAGCTCAAGATGCACCCTCATCCTGCAGCACCTTGCCCACTGGGGTCACAGAGAGGCTGAGAAGTCGGTACTTAGGAGCCACAACTGTGCTGTTCAAGGAGGAAGGCCATGGGGCACCGTGGACTATGGGAGCCAGGGACAAAGGAGGGACACCTCCTTTTTTGGAATCTGAGGTTTATCAGGGCAGAAGGGTGAGGGGACATAAGTTTGCGAGGGGCAGGCTCAGAGGCGTTTATAGAGTGAGGGAAGTAGAAAGGCGTTTATAGACTGGGGGGAAGGAGTTCTCATAGGGGACTCGGCACAGTGGAAGGGCAAGGACTTTTCCGCGGGCCGCTTTGATTTCATATAGGAAATGCCCTGGACTGTTTAAGAACGGAGAAGGGGTCTGAAAACACCTTAACTCCATCTTTTCACTTGGTCACCAGTTCGGTTTCCTTCTGAAAAGTTTTTCTTGCCAGAGAGAGGAGGAGGAGAATCCAAGGAGGTCCTGGTCTCAAGACCTCAGCTTGCCTGGAGCCAGAAGCCAGGGACCTGAAGGGTTTTAACCATGTGTTCATCAGAAACGAATAGAGACCTGGTCTCCAACCAGTTCCCTATCCTGAATCCCATTCCCCAATTTTTCCCTGGGGTCACCATTCTCTGGACCCCCTGACCTCCACGCGTGGAGGGGGCAGGGAAGGCCATAACGCAGCACCATTGAGAGAGGCTGCCCCTTAATTGAATCCAGGGACCTTGAGACAGTCAGAGGCCGATAGCTTTTCCCAGCCTAATTAGACATATTTTAAAAAAAGAAAAGAAAAGAAACCTAGGAAACAAATCCATATGGTCTGCGATTCTTTTCTCAGGCTCTTTACCCTCCTGAAGTCATAAATGTCGTGGGCTTTTTAGCACCAGGGGATTGGGAGTGGGGAGGGCCCACAAGCTAAGGTTTCTCTGCTGTCCAGAAGCTGGGGTTTCAGCAGCCAGGGTCTACACCCCCACCCCAGACCCTGGCTCTCTCTACGCCTGGCACACAGCCTCCATCCCCCCACCCACGCAAACCTCCCTTCTCCCTCAGGCCTCTCCACCCTCTTCCCCAACTCCACAATCACCCCTCCCACCCCACCGCCTCGCAGTCCAGGCCCTCTCCGCTACACCCTGTGGCCCAAATACATCCTCTTCCACCTGTCCTTCAGCCTTTTCCTGCACTGAGTGTGGACTGTGACTAAGTCCACAACCTTTTGTCAATCTTCTCTCGTTGTGTGACCTTTCCCCACCACCAGGGCTTGAAGTTGATCAGAGACAGGATGTATGTCTTTTCCATCAACCTGGCGAGGGTTAAGACTTTAAAGTAGCCCTGAGCAAACTTCGTCTGTTGTAAATAGGAGGCTTCCAGCGCCGGCAAAAAGGACCTGTAGGACTTTAATATCTATGCAGACATCTTTCAGTGTGGGAAGGGGTAGAACTTGGAACGGGAGTTGAAGGACCCCCTCCAGTCTGTGTAACTCCTGGCCCCAGCATTTCTGCAGGACCAGGGAGATGCAGGCTTCTGCATTAAAACAAGGAAGACTTGGTGATTGAGTGATTGACAAGAGTGCACGAATTGGGAGAGAGGAACCTGCTTGCTTCTGAGAGCATCCCAGCTTTGGGAATCTAGTTCACAGTGTCTTGCCTCTGAGACCCTCTGCCCCACCTCCACCCCTGTCATGGTCATGGGATTGTGAGAAAAATCCAGAGTACTAAAGTCCTTAGGTGTCCAGAGCGGATCGATTCCCCGATTTCTTTGGAAACAACTCCCCGACCCTGTCCCTTTCAGTGGGAAGATAAAGTATTTGCCTAAACCCACCCTGCATGCTTTGAATCCCCTCCAAATGACTTACAATATCCGGTGCATTGGAGTAACCAATGAACCATCGTGTAAATGGTCGCTATACTCTATTGCTTGGGAAATGACAAGAAATTCTGTACTTTAATACAGATGAAATTTTTAAAGAGTTATTTAGTGTGCGTGTTTATGCCCGTGTGTGTGTGAGCATGTGTGTGTGTGTGTGTGTGTGTGTGTGTGTACACCCATGACACTTTGTGAGTGCAGAGGTCACAGGACAACTTCCAGTACCTGGTTCTTTCCTTTTGTTTTTGAGGCAGGGTCTCTCTTGTTTTGAGGCAGGGTCTGCTACACTGCTCTCTGTGTGGGTTTCCAGAGGATTCTCCTGCTTCCCCCTTGCTGTAGGGGTGCTAGGATTACAGATTCAAACCTCGAAGAATCCAGGTTTCTAGTTTGTTTTTCATTAAACGTGGGTTCCAGGGACTGGACCTAAGTCCACATATACTTTCACTTCCTGAGGTATTCTGTTGGCCCGCACTCTTTGTTATGAGCTTTCGATCCATTATTTGTTGAATTTGTGCCTGCAGAAACCACAGATACAGAAAGCTGACTGTACTTGGAGACGCGAGGTCTCAAAGGTGGCCCCACCTCTGTTGTACAGCCATTGAGTGATTTTGGGAGAAGCTTCTTTGAGCCTCCGTTTCCTTGGGTCCATTTGGGGTGACTGAACACACTTGTTCATTAGCAGACCAGTAAGAGCCCACCCGTTCTCAAGGAGCCTGTGGTCCAAGTGAGACACGGAGGCATTGAGGGATGCTCGTGGGGAGAGCTACCCAACAAACAGACACACGTGTCTGCCTTCTACCCTTCAGCTAGGTCAGTCTCAGTCCAACTCAGCAGTCAGGGTCTCCTTCCTCTCTCTCTCTCTCTCTCTCTCTCTCTCTCTCTCTCTCTCTCTCTCTCTCTCTCTCTCTCTCTCATCTCCCGGGTCTCACACCCTTCCCCCAGCTCCTGCCTCAGAGGCCCAGGCTGCATCTGCTTAAGAAAGTGATGCCTGTGGGTGGCTTCTTCTCTGTGTCAGCCAAGAATGGGGGAAGGAGCAAACTGCTGGCCTTGCTGGAGCCGGAGGGACAATCAGGAGTAGCTTTTGCCAAACGTGTCAGGCTGGATTAAGTCAAGGGGCTGGCCCAGTTACCGTGTTTCTCTCTGCTCTCTGACTTTATCTGTCTCTGTGCACAGCTGGGGGTCTGGGTTCTCCTTGAAAGGCAATGTGGTCCTTTTGGCTGTGAGGCTGTTGAGTAGGAAAGCTGACCAAGTAAGTGGGTGGGAACAGGCTAGGCTCCTTGTTGGAAGAGAACCTCACAGCAATCCCAGGGCTCTGAGCACTTACCCAGAAGGCTGAGGCTGGGGGTGAGTAGTAGTGACTGTGAAAAGGGTCTCAGAGATGAGTTGGTTTATATTTTTTCTTTCTTTCTTTCTTTCTTTTTTTTTTTTTCGGAGCTAGGGACCGAACCCAGGGCCTTGCGCTTGCTAGGCAAGTGCTCTACCACTGAGCTAAATCCCCAACCCCGGTTTATAATTTTTTGAAGATATTTATATACTTTGAGACAGTGTCTCACTATGTAGCCCTGGCTGTTTTGGAACTCACTCTGTAGACCAGGCTGGCCTCAGACACACAGAGATCCACCTGCCTCTGCTTCCTGAGTACTGGGGCTAAACGCATGGGCCACTAACTCCCAGCTTTTGTTTGTTTGTATTTTTTTCATTATTTTAAATTGTGTGTAAATCCGTGCCCAGGAGTGCTCAGTGCCCACAGATGCTCTGGCCTGGAACAAGAGTTACAGGCAGTCGTGAGCTACCTGACATGGGTGTTGGGACTGGACCTCAGGTCCTCTAGGCGAGTAGTGCATGCTCTTAACCACCGAGCCATCTCTCCAGCCTCAGTTCATAATGTTTTCAAATATAAAAATCAAGGACCCAAAATTGAACGCAAATTGTTCCGAGGCAATGTGACATTGAGACCGGGATAGACAGGCAGAAGGATGCAGCTGGTGGCAGAGAGAAGCCTCTGTGGGCAGCAGGTTGCACTTAGGCCCCGTACAGGGAAGTGCAGGTTGTTCTGGAGATCCCTGGCTGAGGGAGTGGGAGGGTACAGCTTGCCCAGTCAGGCTGCCTGGCTGGGGGACAGGCTGGGAGATAGCCTGGAAAGGCAGGGTGAGGTTCCTGGAGGGGGGGAGGGGCGACCTCTAATACCAAAATGGGAGAGACAGTGACTCAAGGATAATTTGATATAATTATATTCGTAAATATAATTTAACAGGCTTGCGCTAGATTCAGCCTCACGCACGCAGTATTAACGTTTAAGTAGCACAGCAAATTGCCCAGTTAGTAACTAATTATCCCCATTTTACAGCTTAGGGAATAAGAGCTCAGATAGGATTTGGGACCAGTTTCCCCAAGACCCCAGAATTAGGAAGTGATAAGGCCTGGCTTTGAGTCCAGGAGTGTGTGGCTCTAAAGCTCATTTTTCTCTTATAACCCAAGGGATGGAATGGAAATAACCAGGAGAAACAGTCTCGGGAACGTTCCAGCGGAGGAGCCTGGAGCCATCTATTCAGAACCTGGTAGGATCCAACAGAGATGAAGGGAGGTAGAGGGTGTCTTTACAAGGCCAAATTTCTAGCCAGGCAAGATAGAGCATGTCTACAATCCCAAAATTTGGGAGTTGGTGGGAGAAGGATCATTAGGAGTTAGAGGCCAGCCTGGGCTACATAGCAAGTTCTAGGCTATCCTGGGCTACAAAGTGAGACTGTCATAAAAACAAAAATAAAACAGAGTTGGAGAGATGGCTAAGAGCACTTGTGCTAGTCTGACAGGGGACCTGGGTTCAGTGCCTGACACCCACATGGTGGCTCACAACCATCTATAACTCCAGTTCCAGGAGGCTCTGGCACCCCCTTTCTGGCCTCTGAGAGCACAAGGCAAGCACACAGCGCACATGCAAGCAAGACATTCAGACACATACAAACAAAAATAAATCTAAGAGATGGGGAAAAGATGTACTTCTCTGAAAAGTCTCAGGTCCTTGAGATCCACTGTGGATAGGCAGGGTGGTATAGCAGCTGAAGATAGACTGTGTGGTCCAGGCAGGGTGCCCAGAGCAGGAACAAATCTGCAGCAGGATCCTATCTTCTGGCCCTGTTCCCCAGGGCTGCCCCGATGGCTCTATGCCAGGTTCCCAGCAGCCCCAGTCTGCTGTAGCTGGGGTGAGGGGCTGGGAACAGAGAGGAGGAGGCTCTGGCAATGGCATCCCTGTTCAGAGTGCAGACTCTGGACTGGAATCCCTCTTCTTCTTCCCCTCCAGGCTTCAGCTGTCCCTGCCATTCTTTGCAGGGGACAAGAGATGCTGGAAGGGGGGGGGGGTTGGGGATTTAGCTCAGTGGTAGAGCACTTGCCTAGGAAGCGCAAGGCCCTGGGTTCGGTCCGAAAAAAAGAATCAAAAAAAAAAAAAAAAAAAAAAAGAGATGCTGGAAGGGGATCCTTTAGTAACACCCACCAAGTAAGGTTAGTTTATCTTCAATCTCCATCCTAACCCTTCCTTGAGTTGCAGTTCTCGCTCTGGTCTTACTGTATCTCCAGACCCATGCCTTGCCCCCGGGCATGCAATGGTTTTGTTAATGGAAGACTTCATGGATGGGGGGCACTGACTCCTGGTTGGGTCTGCCTGGGATAGCCTCCGTAGCAGTATGCCAAACAGATTCCCCACTACGCCTCCCATGTTTTTGGCTAACCAGGCACCTGGACAGGTGGAGTTCGACAATCTGGCCTGGATGGCAACCTCAGTCCACGTCCCTGCCCTCACCTGAGTCACTGTTCTGGGTTTACCCAGCTTTGGGGCTTCTGGCAGCCTCTCTGGAGAGGCATGTGACAGGCCCTAGCCTGACAGGCATGTGGCACGCGCCCAGCCCATGTGTTGCCCTGTGAGGGAGCTGGGTGCCCTAAACTGCTGAGGTGGTTTTTCTGTGAATCTGCTGTGATTTTGTCCTCCTGTACCGTGCACTGGCTTCTACCCAGTCACACATACGACCCCCACAACCATCCTTAACACAACACACACACACACACACACACACACACACACACACACACACACACACTGCTATGAGCATTTCACTGGTTCATAGAGCCTGGTGCCTGCTTCTCCAAGTCTCAGGGAGGGACCATTTTGACAGGAAATCTAGGCTGTGGCTCCTGAGACAGAATCTAATCTCACTGAGACAGACAACTTCTGTCTCCGTTTTAACTACTCCTAGAATTCCTAGCGAGGGAGATACTGGCTCATGCCGGCCAGATATTGAGGCAGTAAGAGTGAGATCCTGAGGGCTTCAGCCAGCCTTTTCCACCAGCTGTGTGATAGAAGGTGGAGTTCAAGGTTGCCCAGACATAGAGCTTAAGGCTCCAGACCATGGGGACCCCATTTTCCCTGTTCCTCTCATTCCTGTTGACCTTGGGAAGGACCTATCTTTCTCCTTTGCTTCTCAGCAGAGCTTCTGGGTGACTTGCTCAGGGATGCCTCCTGTCTTATCCACCACACTCTCTTCTGAACATAGCCACCTGTCTCTTGCACCCTTGACAAGGCCAAACCAGTGCCTTGCCCCTTTAGGGTCCCTGCCCTGGAGATCCCTGCTACCTCCTTCTAGAATCTTGCTGTTTTCTTAGTATTCTTGCGCTTCCTAGGTAAGTGCTCTACCACTGAGCTAAATCCCCAGCCCCAGGTTTAGACCTCTTAACTCATGGGCCAAGCCCTCCGGACCTTCTGCCTCATCCCTTCACTCTGATCGCCTAAGAGTGCAGGCCTGTCTAACAGTGTGGGGGCCCCTGCAAATTCTACAACCAGCAAAGGAATGATCCACCCGAGGCAAGAAAGAAATTCAGTTCAACGAGACTTAGCTGGAATGGGTCCAAATGCCTAGAGTCTGACCTGAGTGGTTTATTTTTGACATATTTAAGCACAGTACAGTTTTGGGCACGAGTTTCCTTGTGACAATTATCACAGCAAAGCTCAAGGCATGACTGCATTGAGACTCCTTTGCAGAGTACTTGTGACCTCATCCATTAGAATGGATGGTTCTGGTGAAGCCTGGCTCTTCAGATAGTAAAATATCACCAGGTTACTTATTAGCTATAGCATTTCAGGTGGAAAACAGTGTAAGTTCCTTCGGTTGAAGAGAAAAGCCTTCGAGTTCCTGGATTCCCTAGTGCTAGCTGAGTGCTAGCCTAGTGCCCTCTACATAATGGGCTTCTTTCCACCCGGATCTTACTCGGTAGCTATCAGGTGACTAAAAGGTATTTTTCTTATATTTTTGGTTGTGAGCCTAACCTTTAATAGCTGAGCCATCTCTCCAGCCCAGGTATTCTTCTTGAAGGCTAGAAGTTCCCTGAACATGACATGTCACAAATTCATCTGATCCTCACCCCAGGGCAGAGCTCTCAGGCTTCTCCGAAAGCCTATTCTACCTCCCAACTGTTCTGCTGACTCCCCCCTGCCTTGCTGCACCGATGCCAAGTTTAGCCGCTTTCCTCTTTGTTTATTTTGGGATTGGGTCTCATTTGTAGCCTAGGCTGGTGCTGGGTCCTCTTGTGCCAGCCTGAGTGCTGGCTGATAGAAATTGCCACTGTGCTCTGCCTGGTTTTTACTTTCTCTCATCTTACCCACTGCTCCTTTCAGTACTGGAGATTGAATACCAGGCCTTACACATGCTAGGCAGGAACTCTGCCGCTGAGTTATCTCCCTGGCCACATTCCTTCTTTTTCTTCTTCAATTTTGTTTGGTTGGTTTTCTTGTTATTGATTTTTGGTTTGGGGTTTTTTTTGTTTTTGTTTTTGTTTTGTTGTGTTGTGTTTGTTTGAGACAGTCTTATTATATAGCTCTAGCTGATCTGAAACTCACTCTGTAGATCAGGCTGGTCTCGAACTCACAGAGATCCATCTGCCTCTGCTTCCCAAGCACTGGGATTAAAGG
The DNA here is from genome assembly GCF_021556685.1 of Rattus norvegicus. Taxonomy (NCBI): domain Eukaryota; kingdom Metazoa; phylum Chordata; class Mammalia; order Rodentia; family Muridae; genus Rattus; species Rattus norvegicus. The sequence continues at coordinate 86,749,328 of NC_141543.1, forward strand.
CATGTGCCACTCTGCCTTTAATCCCATGCACATTCTTTTATTTATGCATTTGTATGTGTGTGCACATGCACGCATGCATGTGCCATGATATGTGAGTGTAAGTCAGGAGACAACTTATAAGAATCAGTTTTTCCCCCACTCTGTAGGTCTCAGGGATCAAGGTCAGTCATCCAGCTTGGTGGCAGGCACCTTACCTGCTGAGCCATCTCCTTGGCTCTAAACTCTTATGGTAACACTGCCTGGATTGTTTTTCTACCTTCCTTCCCACCAGGAGCATAGAGATTAACCAGTCTCTTTCCTCCATCCCAGACTTCAGTAGCTCCTCACTCTGTCCAAATTCCTCAGACTGTCACCAAGTCACCACTAACCTGGCCCTGTTCCTCCCTTTGTTCTCAGGAGTATTTCTGGGAATCCAAGTTAGCCTCCCACTCCTTTTACTCTGCATTTGCTTCAGCTTTTTCTGGCCTTCAGATTCTCTCCCCAACTCCTTCCCTTCACAATCTACACCCTATCCAGACTTTGGGGCTTGTCTTAGTCAGGGTTTGTATTCCTGCACAAACGTCATGACCAAGAAGCAAGTTGGGGAGGAAACGGTTTATTTCCCTTAAACTTCCACATTGCTGTTCATCACCAAAGGAAGCCAGGACTGGAACTCAAGCAGGCCAAGAAGCAGGAGCGGATGCAGAGGCCATGGAGGGATGTTACTTACTGGCTTGCTTCCCCTGGCTTGCTCAGCTTGCTTTCTTATAGAAACAGCCTGGGGATGGCACCACCCACAATGGGACCTCCCCTCCTTGATCACTAACTGAGAAAACGCCTTACAGCTTGATCTCATGGCGGCCTTTCCTCAAGGGAGGCTCCTTTCTCTGTGATAACTCCAGCTTATGTCAGGTTGACACACAGAACCAGCCAGTACAGGACTCAATTCAAGTGCTCTTCTAATAGGACCTTCTTGGGGTTTCTCAGAGCCCTAACGCCTACTGGATGCTCCTGCACCACACAATACCTACATTTCCCCTCCCCCCAGTGATTATTTATTCATTTATTTATTTATAGTTCTCTGTCTCCCACCTCCACCCCTGCCCTGCCCTGCTTTCCCTCTCTCTCTCTCTCCCCCCCCACCCCCCTCTCTGTGTGTGTTTCTGGGTACACAGGAATGTGTGTGCAGGTACTCAAGGAGGCCAGCAGAGGGCGTCTGATTTCCTGGAGCTAAAAAGCTACTGGATGTTGAGGCTAGGAACTGAACTTGGGTCTTGTCCAGCTGTAGCAAGCACTCTTAGATTTCAAATCATCTCTATATTGATGGACAATTCCTTCTAGAAATTCACACTGGGGCCACCTGGTGAGGGAGTGGGCGGGGCAGGTGTTGAGGCCAGGTGAGGCTGCATTTGATGTTTCCAGAGACCTTTTTAGCAATCTTGCTCCCTTCTCCCAACCCTGCCACACACATACAACTGTCAGTCCTCTGCTTCGGGTGAGATGACATTCCTGTCCCAGGGCTGGAGCCACCAACCTTCACCTTAGCCCATCTGTGACCACCTTCATGGGTCACAGAGATGGGCCAATCAGAGCCAAAGTCCCCTGGGGACTTTGGTTGAAACTTAGGAACAAAGCACTCTCTCTCTACCCCTAGACCCTGAACACAAGGCCTTGACACTCTCTTGGCAGCACAAAGGAGAAGGCTACCTGAGGAAGGGGAACAGGAGGTAAAGATGGAGAAACTAGGTCCCAGGGATGTCCTATCCTGGCCTTTTCAGTTCTGAGGAGGGTGTAAATTGCCTCACTGGGTTGGTTGGGCTTGCTTCCTGTTGCAACACAAATGCTCCTGGTTATTATGCTGAGGAGAAGGGAACTTGAGGCTGCTACTGGGCTCTGTCAGAGGAACCCTGAGAGGTCATGGCATGGACCTCCGCTCCAGCAATGATGAATGGCGCCTGAGTTGCCTTGTGCCCTCGGCCTGTGCATGCTGTGCACAGTGCTGGCATCCAAGGTCTGAGGGAGTAGAATGAGAACCATCTGGACGGCTGATGGAAGCCTTTGCCCCGGGATAGGGCCAAGTCTCGGGGGTGGACACTGCACCCCAGGCCTAACGTTTTTTTGAGCTGTGGCATCAGGTTCCTGCTGGATGACTCCGAGAGACCTTTATATTTCTGAGTCACTAGGTTATAGGGGAGGGGAGGCCATTCCTAGTGCTTTTCCTCCTACGTGAGTAACCCCAGCCCGGATGTGGTCTGAAGGGGGCACAATTGAGTGTCCTGGGAGGGATGAGGGATGAGAACTAGAATGTTCCTGTGTGTTCTTCTGTGATGGTGCCTTTGGGAAATGTTCCTGGCCTCATCTCCTGGATGCCTTGTGGGGCTGGAAAAGGTCAATGCCTAGGTGGGAATGCTGGGAAGTGGGGATTACTTCCTGGGCCTGGGAGTTTTCACCCTGCCTTTGGAGTCTTTGACAAGAGCCTGAGTTGGGGCAGTGTACGGATGCACTCCACGGCAAGTGCAGGGAAGGCCTACTCACTTTGAAGGAGCTAAGCTGAGAGCTGGAGCCTGGGCCAGACAGGGTAGCAGGCAGCTGTCTGGTGTGCCTAGGAAGGGTCAGTGGGAGGATGGGAAGACTGGAGCAGGGGACTCAAAGGGATAGGAGGCTAAAGAAAGAGTCCTCCTTGCCTCTGCTCTTCCGTCTCCCCGAGCCTGGCGGTCCAGCCTTCTGCCCACCAGCTGCCCCAAAGCTGAAGCCAGTCTGCTTTGTATTATCAGAGGAGCTGGTTCTTCTAGCCATATGGCCAGCAGACCGTCAGCAACATGATCACAGAAAACGTCTTCTGTTGACCCCAGCTCTGGTCCAGCCCCTTCTTCCCCCTGGAGCTCTACCACAGGCCCAGGGTCCCCCATGATTCTCTCTGCTGGATGCAGAAGCCTCAGATGTGTTTCAAGTCCTGTCTCCTGTTACCCGTTGGCTGACTGAGGGGAGCAGGGCCTGAGGAGAAGGAGTGGGGCAGCAGGGCCTTTAAAGAAATGAGACAGAAGGAAACAGACAGAGTCTGGGTCTGAGTTTAGAAGAGAGATGGCTTGGGAGTGTCGGAAGGCTTGCAGGAACTGATGTCTACAGACTAGGCCCAAGGGTGCAGAGAACCCAGACAGAAGCTAAATGGTTTCCCTTTGACCTCTGAGACCCCGTGCAACAGCCACTGGCCATTTGTAACCATTGGCATTTGACATGTGGCTGGCCTAAAATGAGATGTGGAAGAAGAAAGACACCTTGGAGCTGGATGTGGTGGAGCACACCTTGATCCCAGCACTTGGGAGGCAGAGTCGGGAAGGTCTCTGTGGCTAAACCAGGGCCAGCCTGGTCTGCATAGCAAGCTCCAGGGCAGCCAGGACTACAGAGAGAAGCCCTGTCTTATAAAAAAATCAAAAGAAAAACAACAAGGAAACAGGATTGAGATACTCAGTGGGACAAAAGCGATTGCAAATGTCTCGTTAAGGATGTTAAACAGGGACCACAGGTAGAGATGGCGTGCATCTGCTGGGCTGACCCATCGGTGGGACGGGCTGTTTCTTTTATTTGTGTAAGGTTACCCACTAAAAAGCTTCCAAGTCCACGTGTGTCACTTGTGTTTGTCGAGTCTTGCGCGGAGGGGACTCAACGCTTAGTCTGTGTAAATGACCATTATGTCAGCTCTCTACTAGGGGAGGTGCTGAGCAAGACCAGAGCCTGCCTCTGGGTTCCTGGAATTTACAGTAATCTGAATAATCACTCAGACTGGTGCCTAGCTGCAAAGAGGGGTTACGTAGTGTAAAGAAACAGAGGGACCTGGGCTTTCTGAAGCTGAGATCAAGAAACTTGGTTTGGAGCTAGAGATGTGGTGGCACAAGGCAGTAATTCCAATGCTTGGGGTGTGGAGGCAGGAGGATTAGAAGTTTAAGGCTACTTTCGATTATACATGACCATTCAGACAAGCCTGGGTTATAGGAAACCCTGTCCAAAACAAAACAGATTAAACACACATACACACACACACACACGCACGTGGTGGGGTGCTAATTTGGACCCAGGTAACCAGTAAGCCTTCCCTAAAGACTCACTAGGACGGAGGTAACTCGGTAAAGAGTATTTTAGATAGATGAGCACACACAGAGGCCCAGTGGCTAAAGGAAATTACAAAGTTTTCTGAGTTCTGAGGTTGTTTCAGAGGCACACATAGAGTAAGGTCAACTGTTGGATCTAGGGGGACTTGGGAGGGCCCTCACACAGCCCCGCAGGACCACGATAGGCATGAGGAAGCTGAGGTGGAGACAGGAGGGCTGGAGAAGGGCAGAGGTCCACCAAGCCTTTTCCCACAGTGTAGGGAAGGGATGGGGAGGGTTTTGAGTCCCTCAGAGTCTTAAGAATATAGTCCAGACACTCCAGCAGACTCCACGGGAGCCAGGCCCTTGTCTGGCCCTCCCTACTCCCCTCCCTCCTTGCTTTCCCCCTTCCTTTTCTGGACTCCAGGCTTCAGGCTTTCCTCAGGCTGGGCTCTGTTCTCTCTCCTTCTGGGCCTGCTACCTCATGCACCCCTAGGGGCCAGCTTCCATGTCCCTTCCCTGACCTCTCTGGGGCTGGTTGGGCTTGACTTGGCCCCTGCTGCTTACACATTATATACCAGCTAGGGCTGCCTGCCGCAGCTCTCTGAAGACTGCAGCCACTAAAGAGAGAGGACTGTGTTTATCCCACCAGACAGAATCTGGATTTTCCACCTTTAGGGTGAAGTAGATGGTATTTACTTCATCAGAATGCAAAGCCCTTGAAAACAGCAGATATAGTTCTGTCTTCACAGTAGGAATCTATTCTTACCATAGAGAGTAGGCCCATAACGGGAAGATGGCCCCCAAGACCAAGCCCATTTTCTCCATGAGACAGGGACTGTCTCTGCCATTACTTTCCTAGTGCCAAGATTATTCCTCCCATCTCCTTGGCGTTTCTCCTCTCTACCACGGTGTCATTCTCCTTGTCTACCCCATCAGTGGGAGTGAGAGACAGGAAGACTCCTGTCTCCCTGATGTCTGACTCTTGGCTGGGCCCCACTGGCCGGGCTCCCTTGACCTGGAAGGCTGGAGGTTTGTTTGGTGTTTTTCCTAGCAGAGCAAATCCTTCTCTTGCCTTCCAAGGCAAACCATTCCACCAGAGGACCTAAGTCTGACTACCTGTCAGAGTAAGTAAGAGGACCAGTTCTGACTACCTGTCTCACCAGCCTCCGTAGGGGCACAGCCTGGAGCCAGGAGTCCTAGAGGCTCCAGAAGGAGAGAGGCAAGAGCTCTGCTTAGGATCTTCAGAGTCTCAAGGGAGGAGGGGCCTGTCTGACTCCTGGCCAGGCCAGCCAGTCTCCTGCTGGGCCATCTGGACCCAGATCTTGTGTGATCTTGCGTATGAGTGCACTTCTGTGTCTTAGAGGCCATGTGGGTGGCTGGGAGCTGAGGGGTCATGACCTGGCCCTCCTAGCAAGCCTCTGGCTCCCCTGTGGTCAGTTTCACTTCTGACATCTGGTCCAGTTCACAGCTGGCCAGCTTCCTGCATGGCAGGTTTTTGCTGTCTCTTTCTGAGATCTGGGAGCAAAGGGCCCTCATTCTTTTTTTTTTTTTTTCTCCCACCCACTTCTTGACTGCACACATGAGGCTGCTAGATTCTTGTCAGAACTTCTAGAAAAATGGACAGGAACTAAGTTGGAAGTTATAACGGATAGGGGTTCGGGGGAAGGGACCCTGATTTACACATTTAATCCCATCTAACAAGACATGGTTATTTCCAGGGGGAAAAAAAAGTCTCTTGGCACTAATTTTCTCTTTTTTTTTTTTTGCTATTTAATGGTCATCATGTATGTTTTATGTGTAGGTTTTGGGAGGGCCCAAGAAATGGTTACACAGGATGCAAGGGGAAGGCGTCGGGGAGCACGAAGGGGTCTGGAGTTCATAGTCACCAGCTGGAGGGCCAGAGGTTCCAACTTGGCCCAAAACAAGGCTGGAGAGACCCCCAGAACCAAACACATGCTAAACCGTACCTGCAGCCCCCCACCACTCCCCAGCTCCTGGGGAGGAAAATAAATACACAAAGAATGTCCCACTTCCCAGGTGTCTGGGAATTGCAGATTGGGGTCCATAAAAATACCACCCGCGTATGCGTACAATGCTCCTGGTCTCTTCACCGGGTTGGGTGGACCCTGGGTGGGGAGGGATGGTGGTCAGTCTGTGCATACCCTGCCTGGGGCTCCTTCATGCTAAATAGAGGGGGTGCCCACTCATTCCAACAGCAAGCAAAACAGAACAGGCCAAGGAGCCGGGAGAAAGCGCCACTGAACCGAACCCTCTTGCCCCTTCCTGGCCGTGCTCAGGAAATCCGTCCTTTGCAGGGGCCTTGAAGCTGAGGAGAAAGCTGCCACAGACTGCAGGGCCAGCATCTGCTTTTTCTTGTGTTCTCACACCAGTCTGCTCTTTTGCACTGTAGTCTTCTGGGGGCAGCTTCAAGAAGGGGAGGAGTGGGAGCATTTCCTCCACGCACAGGCCATTGGAAGACAGACACCAGCTCAGATGCAGTCATTCTTGGCCTGCCAGACCCGGGGGCGAGGAAGACAGCCCCATGAAGCTCAGCTCTGTCCCCTCCGGATCTCTCACTGGCAGTGACTCCCAGCAGGATCTAGTCTCAGCCCCAAAAGAGCCATGGGGAGAAAAGCAAGATATCTGTGTGTGTGTGTGTGTGTGTGTGTGTGTGTGTGTGTGTGTGTGTAATGTAGTATAGTGTTGGATTGTGGGGTGGGAGTCCTTGGTTCCTGACCCCGAGGGCTGACATTAAGGGCCGTGTTGGCTTCAGGCTTATGCCAAGAATGAGCGCACTAACAGATTCATCTCTCCACAAATGCCTTATGGATAAGCCTGAGCCCTTAGCTTGACTCCATCAGAATAGACCAATGGACCAGCCCTTGAACAAACAGTTCATCTGCACAAGGGTTGGGTAGGGGCCTGGAAGTGGTTGAGGGCGGGGCAGACATGGCTTCCAGATATTTCCCTGAAAGTCACGCCATCCCTGTCAACAAGCACACTTGACGCCCTCATTCAGAAAGGAGTGTATCAGCCTTCATTTGTTCTTCCTGTGGTTGGGTGGCCTAGGTCAGTCCCTGCCTTTCTCTGGGTTTTACCATCCTGTGTGTGAGAGAGAAGTGTGGGCTGGGTTCCAAACCTGCTTTCAGCTCAGATAGGTCCGTAATCCTCTTCTTTGGCCAGAGGGGAGAAGGGAGGGGCTAAGGAAGGTCTAGCCTACCACAATGCCCCGCCCCTTGTTCTCCGGTTCACAGTGTGGAGTCCATGGCTCTGGTTCTTCAGTACCTCCTGAGTCTTAGGGGTGCCCCCGCTCCCTTCTCCTAGTGTCAAACCCCCAGATCTGACACAGCTAATGTGTAGAAAGGAAGGAAAGGCCTGAGATGGAAATGGAGCAAGTCAGGCTCGGGTGGTCCTCTCTCTCTCTCTTGCTGAGGAGAGGGTGGTCAGAAGCAAGGGCCCCCTCGGGAGCAGCAACGGAGTCAGGAGTGGGAACACAGAGGCCCTGCACAGAGATGCTCCGTTCTGACCGTTGGGCCATCCCCGAGGGAGAGGGGGCAGCTCTGTGGGGGCTGGCTAGAACATCAGTCGTCGGAATGTGGGACAGGACAGGGGCTCCCAGTCTGTGAGTTCACACTGGGGACGTGGCAGTGGACTCGCTGCATAGACTCTCCACAATGTCAGCTCTCTGGATGCGTCGCAGGGCGGCTAAAAGGGCATCAAGCGTTGCACTGTCCTGGGCACCCCAGCTGGCCAGCAGGGCTCGCACTGGGCAGGCCTCGTGGGTAAAGGAGTCTATATGTTCAGGCTGGTAACCCAGCTCGCCTGCCAGATGTCGCCAGGTATCCCCGTTGAGCAGTTTCTCTACCTCCTCACGCTTGGTCAGGGGCAGGCTACTGTAGAGGTTGCCATCACCCTTGAGGGCTGCGGAGAACGAAGGACGTCAGTCCCTAACTCTCAACTCTCATTCCTTCAGTTCATCTAACGGCTTGGGCTAAGACCCCAGAAAGGCCAAGGCACACTCCTCCAAGTCTGGAGTTAGAAGCAGAGTGATAGCCAAGATGTGGTCCTAGATGGGGCCTGGGTGGGAGGGACCTGGGTCCTGCTGACTCACTGTCCTCTCCACACCCTCAGCTGTGGCACCATCCATGAGTGTCCCCTCCCCCCAGCCATCATCAAGGCTGTGGAGGGGACAGTGGAGGGGACAGGGCACTTCAGCTCCAGACAACTGCAGCAAGTGTCCTAGAGCCTAGCTATGGGCCGCTAATTAAGGTACACACTTAACCACTTGTTTCCTAGAAGTCCAGGGCAGGAGGCTAATTGCAGCTACTTTGGGCAGTAATTAACCCCCAGGGGGGACAATTAGCCTGATGAGTCTGGATGCTGCAACTTGTAAAAGCCTGCATTTCCCAAGTCATCCCAGGAGAAAATAAAAAGTTCCCTTTCCCATGTCCCCCACCCCACTCAGCCTCTCCTACCCTGTTACCCAGCCAGTCCCTTCTGTAGTCTACTCACAACTGAACCCCCAGTCTTTTGCCTTCGCACTCACCCTGGCCTGAGGCAGTCTGCGTATGGGTCTGCTGGTCGTGCAGGCTCTGGCTGTCCACAGAGATGCCACTGTCGCTGTGCAGTTTCTCTCCCTCCGGTGGGGGCGTCTGGTTCACGGGGCGGCTGTTGGCGCCTTGTTTATTTTGTTTGCAGCTGTTCCACCTGTGGCCCAGGGACAGGGGACAGGCCAGGTCTGGGGTGAGGATTCTATCAGAGCAGCTAATGTGGCTGTGCTGCCATTGAGGCCAGGAGTGTGGCAAGTGGCCTCCAAGGTTCTAAGGAGCTTTATAAGACTTACCCAAAAGGCTGAGAAGTGACAGGTGCTCATTTCTGCCTGTGGGTGCTATGTACACTTGTGTGTGCATACACACACGCACACATACGCATGCACACGCACACAGAAAGCTCCTTAAGGGTGGAGGAACTTGGTAAGCATTCAGTAAACGTTCACAGAACAAACTACATAAATAAATGACTTCCTAGAAATTCCCCTTTTCCCAATCTACCCTTCTAAAACACTCCCATATGTGAGCAGTAATCGCACACACATACACGCATGCACCAGTGCTCACACGGGTTTCCTTATGGCAATCATAAGCAGCAGCAGCAGCAGCAACAACAACAACAACAACAACAACAACACCCCTGAAAATAAACGCCCGTCAAGAGAGGACTGGCTAACTACATTACCGTCCAGGTTGCATGCTGTTAAATGAAAGGCTGTAAATGATTGGATAATCTGTGTTCTGAGGAAAGCTCTCCTGAGGGGGATTCAGAGGGAAAAGTACACTGCAGACGGCGAATGGTGTGTTCCCACCGAGTCGTTAGAAAAGCTCTACATGTCTATTAAAATATTCATGTGTGAGTGTTTATATATATATATATATATATATATATATATATTTAAAAGAGTACTCTAAACAGCTGGGAAAGTGTTATCCCAAAGAGATTTCCCCCAAGAGGGGTAGAATTTGAGGAGATAAAATGATGTCTTTTCCTTTGGAAGATATTTAGAAGTCCTGAGACTGGGGCTATGGCTCAGTAGCAGTAAGTTTGCTTGGCATGTTCAAAGATCTGGGTTCCATTCCTCAGCACCACAAAACAAATCCGGTCTTGCTTGCATTTGCTTTTAAAAAGCATGGATCACTTTGATGATTTAAAAACAAAATACCAAAGAGGGGAAAGAAGAGAGAAAAGAAAAGAAAAACTGAATGGGACATACATTCAAAGTTGGAAATGCTTTCTGCAAGTTCTTCTGTCTTGAATTCCTTGATGTGGGTGCCACGGGAGTCCGGGAGTGACATGAAAGTAAGGGTGACTCAGGAAGAGAAAAGACACATGCGTAACCAGGGAACTGTGAGGTGAGTGGGCTGAGGGCAAGGAGGCAAGTGTCAGAGGTGGAGGCAGGGACTCAGGAACCAGGAGCAGCCTGGGACTAGGGAAGAGCTAAAGCCAGGCCAAAAAAGGAAACTCTGTTCTAACACACACACACTCACACCATGCACACTCAAACACACACCATACACACGCACACAAACATACCACACAGTCGTACACACTACACATACACTCATACACACTCTCACACACACCATACATATACATACTACATATATACACCACACACACACACTATGCTAGCACAAACGCCACACACACAAACCACACCATACACATACACAACCACACACACGCACCATGCACACACACAGCACACACATACATACCACACATATACACCACATACTCACATACACACACACTTACACACATACCACATACACACTCAAACATATACCATACACCTACACACTCATACACATATGCTCACACACACCATACACATGCACACTACATATACACACCACACACACATACACACACACACTATGTGAGCACACACACACACTCAAACACACACCATACACATATATAACCACACACACACACACACACACACACACACTATGTGAGCACACACACTCGGGCATGAGATAGTGATCTAGGATGAGTTTAGGGTTGAGTGAAGGGTGTGCATGGTTTCAGGTCAAGGTCGGAGCAAATGCCTCCTTTGTCCTCAGTGTGCCCCCTCTTACCTCTTGAAAGCAATATAGGCCACAAGGCCCACGACCACAGCAGCCAAGATGGAGCAATAGACAGGAATGAGGTTGTCGGTGGTGCCGCGGGTCACTACAGGCTGGGAGCTGCCCATCACAGTGGTCACCATATCCGCCACTGTACTGGGTACAAGGTCTTGCTCTGGAGGAACCTCAGGCTCCTGGGTGCTGGGCGCTGTGCTGTCGGAGCCCTCCGGGGGCGTAGACCTTGGGATCCATCGACCAGGGATCTCTGGGGGAGCAGGGCCACAGGAGTTAGGACCTATCCAGGCCTTCCCCTTAGCTCCAACTTTCCAGGGCTTCATCATAAGCCTTCAACGCCTGGGTCCAGGCACAGGAGGCCAGGCTGTTACATGGGGTTGGGAGCTGGGACTGTGCAGGTGAGTCAGCTTAGAAAAAGAAGAGCAAGAGCTGTATGTCGGGAGACTTAGGTCAGTATGGGGCCTGGATTTTCCCCATCTAGAGAATGGGCTTTCTGAAAAGACATGGTCTCTAAACAACTTTTTGGATTAGCCTGTGGAACCAGGATTCTAGTTTCTGCCAGCAGCCCAGTGTGAACACCAAGAAGCCCGAGCTATAGAGCCTCTTCAAGCCTTAGGTCTGATCAGTGGCCTGATCAGAGACACTGCCGGGCAGGTGGCACTCAGCTCTTTCCTGTCTCAGATGCTCCGGGGCTAGGCTGGCACTAGAAGTATAACTGGCTTGCTTCGTCCCAGCCAGTCCTTGCACAATGGCCGGCATGCTGCTTGTAATGCCTGATTCCTCCCCGCAAACAGCCTAGCCCTGGCACCTGGAGAAGAGTCGGTTAGACAGCTGGCACCCTGTTAGCAGGACGGCTGGCGGAGGGAGGGCCTACGAAGTAGGCACTGCCCATTGCCTCAGAAGGAGCAATTCTGTGCTTGGCCACCCATCTAGTCCTGCTCATGCCATTTGGACATTGCCAGCCTTCCTGGCAGAGGCTCCAGCCCCTCTTGGCACTAGTGGGTGGGATTTTCCATTCTGCCACCCAGCCAGAGGCAGTGCTAAGAGTTGTAGGCTCTGGATGGTGGCCTGGGGGATACTTGTCTGGGCAAAGCGGCCTGTCCTATCCATTCTCACTTCCCACGCAGGGAAAGCAGGGAGGGAAATACATGGTATGCTAGTAAGGTTAAGGGGAGGACACTTTGCTACCCAGCTCTGCCCTGCCCAGTCTACATTGTGCCCACCCAACTGGAGTTAAAGCTGCCCACTAGTCCTCTGGGTCTCTCCAGCCTGAGACAGAGATGCTTCAAAGGCCCCATTTTCAGCACCTTCTGAGGGGTAAGGCCCCCAGATGTGAGTCTGGAATCCATCTGGCTGGCAGTGGGGAGAAGTTTGCCATCTGCTGCCCAGTCTCACCCCTCCCCCATCCCGGTACCGGGCAAGGCTGGGAAGAGCAGAGTGAGAAGTGGAAGAGACAGCCCTCTCTGGATGTTAGACTCCAGAGGACCTTCTTGTGATTTGCTGGGGTCACAGGGAAGGTTGAAGGTGTAGCTTGAATCCAGAGGGTGCTGATGTGACTCCGTTTGGATTGACAGCCCTGACCCCGAGGGTGATGTGGGTGGGTGAGGGATACAGTAATGAAGGAGCCTCAGAGAAGGGCTAAAGACAGTGTCGAGTGTCCAGGATGCCTTCCCTCACCCCCACCCCTAGCCTCTCCAATAGAGGTTGGAGACGAGATCCAGATGTGGTCCTGTCCTGTAGCATTCCAACCCGCTAAGCACTTGGCAGGTCCTGACAACCATTTCCGGAATTGGAGCTATCAGGAAAAAGAGGGAGCAGGTGACCCCTCCTAAACTTCAATGCGGTAAGGAGGCTGGGTGTCTGCTCCAAGGCTGGGTGAGTCACCATGTTGACACCTGAAATGTATATGCGGGGCAAGTGTGCTAGTTGGACAAGAGTAGGCTGCCAACCCAAGGATCAAATTCCATTTCCTGAAAGGATACTTGGCCTCAGGGCCAACATTTAACCCTTCAGGGGTTGGAACGGAAAGAACAATATAAGAATAAATGCTCCTCAGGGGTGCCTTCTGCCAAGATGGCTGAGAAAGCAGGGTGACATCTGGGAAGAAGTGATTCCCTGCAGATGAGAGCCTGCCCCTTTCCCAACCAAGTCCTCCTTTTCCTCTAACCACAGCCCTGACCTTGCGCCCTACTGACTGATCTAGACTTGTCCACAGAACTGTGCTCCCTGCTCTCCTGCTGCCTGACTGCTGAAGTTCTCTCTCTCTCTGCTCAGCCTAGTGTCTGAGGCCATTTGCCTGTCTTGGTCCATGGGAGCCTCCACCAAGCCACCCTAGGGCCTAAGCCCCATCCCTCTCACCGATTTAGAAGAACTGCAAGCATATTTAGGGCCTCAGTGTAGCTCACCAGCCTTCTCTACTCTGTGACTAGAGCAAGCTCTTCTGGTATGGGGGAGGCCTTGGCTGGTGATCAGGACCCCTCCCCGGCCCCAGGACAGGGGATCTATATCTTCTACTCCACAAGAGGCTGATGGAAGGCAGAAATTATGTTGCCTCCATCAGAGTCAGGAATCTCCAAAGCTGGGCTGTCTTCTCCCTCCAGTAACTATGGGTGGGCGGGCAGGGTTGACACGCTCCCCGCTCCCCTCACTGGACCTGTGTCAAAGCCCATTCTCTCTCCGGGGAAAAATTGGGACTTCCTAAAGGTGGTGCTCTTGCCTGCTCAATGCAACCTGAGGTTCGAATTCAAAGAAAAATAGATCCATGGGCATGACCACCCACTGATGGGCAGAAAGAAAAAAAACAACACCAACTTTTTTGGTCCCTCGGAGATAAACAGTACCTGTGACCATGGCGGCTGTGTCCTGGCCCGCAGCTGCCTCTTCCTCTCCCAGGACCCCTCTATCTCTTTCAGGTGAGCTATCTGGATAAGGGGAACCCACCTAGCTCTCAGTAGGTGAGAGCCCTCCAAGCACACCCCACTTTATCCTACCCCTCCCCCAGCCCAGGTGTCCCACTCCTCTTTTGTTCCATAGAACCATTTCCTTCATTACCTGGCCATTGTCTTCAACCAACCCCATCTCATTAAACAGCCACAACGCTTCTACCTCACCTCCAGACGCCATGAGGGATACGTGTCACCCACCCCAACAACCTTATGGTGACCCTATGGCCACCAGAGAGGGGAGTGATCCCCTGACATCAGTCAGGGCTAATTTGATTTGGGTTCCTATAACCATTATCACCACCCACATGTGGCCTCATAGCTGAAGGGTCCTCGGTCCTGTGAGTCCCCAGCCCCACTCCAGATCAGAAAACCTGCTCTAGGCTGGAAGAAGGCCTGCTTCAAACTCTGGGATCTATGGCGCCTTCTGGCCGCAGTTTACCGCCCATATAATCGCTGAGAGAGGAGTTAGGATGACTTCTTCCAGTGAACCGTTAGCCTGGCCTTCCCAACGTCAGACTAGAGAAGGAATTAGTGGAAAAGATTTCGCTGTGAGGTCTAATCTAGAATCGCCAACTCGGTGCACTTATCCAGAGAGTTACTGAGGCTCAAAGAGGGTGCTTGCCTGATGAAGGCCTGCCTAGGCCCCTATGACCCCTAGAGGGCGCCCTTCCTCACGAATCTAGCTCTGCACCCCCACCCACCCCAGCCTGGAACCACGCTCACCTTCGCATTCAGCATCAGCCCAGGGCGTGCACTCGCGTAACTGGCGCTCAGTGTCCTCGCACACCGTGCAGGGTAGGCACGGGTCCACGTGGTTGGCTTCGTCTGAGTATGTGCCCTCTGGGCACTCTTCACACACTGTGTTCTGTTTGTCCTGGCAGGAGAACACGAGTCCCGAGCCCACCTCGCACACGCTGCAAGCCTCACAGTGGCCAGTCTCCTCGTCCTGGTAGTAGCCATAGGCACATCTGCACACTGCATCGTCTGCCTCCACACAGGGAGCGGACATGCTCTGCAGGCCCAGGCACTCGGTGCACGGCTTGCACGGCTCAGTGGCGCTCACCACATCGGAGAATGTAACACCTGAGAAAAACAGCACACACGGGGGGGGGGGGGCATCAGTGTCAGAACTTAGTCACTAGGGCGGTGTTTGAGCACAGGCACCCGAAAGCCTGTGCCAGAGTTGTCCTTTTGGCACTCTTCCCAGGGGGTGGGAGAGGGCAGTGGCTCATGTAGGTTTGAAATGGGAGTGACAGCAGAGTTTCATACCTGTCATACTGCCTGTCCAAGGACATGCATGACTCTGAAAAGCAGGACCAGTGTTCTAAGGAAGAGTGCAGGTACAGCAAGAAAGACAGGAGACTTCAATGTGCAGTGCCCTGGTCCTTTCAGCATAAAAGGTCAGTTCCAAAACCTACCATCTAAAGGCATCAAAGGCCATATCCTAGGGAGTGTGTATTGTGTGGAGGCAAAGGACAGAATGGCCAGCAAGAAGTGAAGGGGGTTGCAGAGGGGAAAGGAGGGGAATCAGAAGGGGAGGGGCCTGGGTAACAGGTCCATTCCCAGGCGGTTCATACAGGGCATCAGGCAGATCTGGCTTTAAAACTCACTTCCATGACTCATTAGTTCTGTCATCTCTCTGAGCATTTTCCTTTCTCTGTAAAATAACACCCAGGTACACAGGAGGTACACGGGAGGGTTGTGAATACAAGGGCCCATCTGCTTTACATAGTGATTTTTGAGGCTAGCCTGGGCTACAGTGAATGAGAATCTATCATAAGACTCAATAGAAAGCCGGCTGGTGGTGGTGCTCACCTTTAGTCCCAACACTTGGGAGGCAGAGGCAGGTGCTTTTCTGAGTTAGAGACCTGCCTGGTCTACAGATCTAGATTTAGGATAGCCTGGGCTACCTACAAACAGGGAAACTCTATCTCAATAAATAAATAAATAACAATTAAAAACCCCAAACAAACAGCCAAAACTATATAAATAAGGTCACACCCACACACCCACGCAGGGTTGGGATGAGGAATGTGAAGGGCCCCACGATGAACAGTAATAAAGATTGTTGGTGGTTGAGATATGGTCGGACAGCAGAAAGTACTTGGCAGGACAGTCTCTCCGAATGAGAGGGTGCTTACATGGGGTGAGGGTGGGGCCCAGTCACACAGGATGGAAAGAACAAGCCAGCTCCTGGGAAAATGAGCCGGAAGACTCCTGAGAGGAGGCTTTGGAGGGTGTGAAAACTGTGGTCTTTTTTGGCAAAGCATGAAGGCAGGAGCTTTAAGGGCTTCCAAGTAGAAACGTGGTTCTTTTTTTTTTTTTTTTTTTTTTTTTTTTTTTTTTTGAGGATGGAGGGAAAGTCCGCTGGGGTTCCCAGCCCATAAAGTAGGCTTGTAAAAGCAGCCTATTAACACAGCTGGAGGGGAGTGTGGCAGACGGAACTCTAGGGGGAGGGAAGGGGGAGGGAGGGAGGGAAGGAAGGAGGGAGACTGCTTCTGCCTCTGGAGCTGCCCCTGGCTTCTGTTGTATTCCTCTTTCCTCATTCCTGACAAGGCTTTCCCTGAGCCCCCAACCCACCAGCTGCTGCTGAAGGGGTACACGGGAGAGAGAGAGAGAGGGTGTGGCCTAGGACACTGACACCCAGGCAATGGGATGCTGTATTGTGTCTCCTGTTGACTCTGCCTTGGGACAGAGACTCTATGAATCTGAGGCAGGTAAGGTGCCACCTTCCAAGAGAGCCTGCCCATCTAGCTCAGGTGTCCCACGGCTGGGGCCAGGGCTGCAGAAGTCACAACCACAGAGTTAGAAATGCATGTGTTTGAGAACACTAAGGAGTCGGGTTACCTGAAGGTTGGACAGACTCGGGAGGGAGCATACAGAGGTAAGAGAGGACCGGCTCGTAGGCTCAGAGTTCCCAGCTCCTTTTTCTGTTACCAGCAGCCCTCCTAGGGGGCACTAACTGCCTGGCAGACGCTGGGAGAGATCTCTGCCTTGGGGCCTGAGGCAGCAGCAGAGCAAAGAGGCATCCAGTCTAGCAGGAGACTGAGACTTCTGGTCCCACAGGGCACAGGACTCACACAGGAATGAGGACAGAGCTGTCTTCCGTCCTCTCTCTCCACCACTCCTGGAAGATGAGCCTCTTTATTTCTGAAGGAAATGCCAGGTAGCTCCCCTCTGCAGGTCCCCACCCCCTGTCATCCTATAGCATGGACATTCTTATGCAGCAGCCCCTTTCCCTCCTTGGCATCAGAAAGCTACAGAATAGTGGACTGGAGGAGAGGCAGCCACACCCTCCCAGGATCCCCCAAGGTCAGTTTCCAGGGCAGCCAGGATTTGATCCTCCTTCCCCTCCCCCCAAAGCCACAGAGGGTAGGTTGTAACCATTGATCTTGCAGCACGGAAGGTATTTTTAGCTGGCCTGAGCATCAGTTTCTTCTCCCTGCCTAGCTATGCTCTTCTACCAACCTCTCTGCTTGGGGGCTGGGAAGGGGGACCCCTCTGGGGATCCCCCACTAGGTCCCCTCCTCCCTCCGCACGCTCCCTTGTCAATTCAGCCTCTCCCTGCTCTCCATTATATCCCACTCACTTCTGGTGACCATGCAGAGGTTGGCAGGGGACCTACCAGAAGGCAAAACACTTCCAAGTTCTGTTCTGCGCATGCTAAACCGCCCCCCCCCCGCCCCGGCCCGTTTGCCACCGTAATAGACTCACTGTCCAGGCAGGGTTCACACACGGTCTGGTTGGCTCCGCAGGGCTGGGCCACGCCTTCGCCCAAGTTGCAGGCTTTGCAGCACTCTCCGCTGTGGGTGTACAGGCCTGTGGAACATGTCTCCTTGGCACCTCCAGAGGACATCTAGGTGGAAGGAGATCACAGGGTCAGCCTGGCAGGAGAAAAGGGGGCGTCTTCCAAGGGATCAAACGTGCCTCCCTCTTAATACTTTCTATTAGAACCACCTGGGCTGGGATGAGCTCACCCGGGAGGCATTAGGAGGATCAAAGCTGGCAGGAAGGAAGGCTGCACGGGGACTGCGGGGGGGGGGGGGGGGCCCTTGACTGCTGCTGGGGTGTGAGGTCACAGCCTCAGTGGCTAACCTTCAGCAAAGTTCACCTTAGGGTTACAGCCTCTCATGGAGTCCTGAGGATACACCACAGGAGGAGGGCGGCCTGACACCGAACTCCAGAATGGCTGGACAGGTTGCAGCTTGCAGGGCACTCCTAGCCAAGGGGGCCAGTGGAGCTGAAATCTGGCCCAAACCTCACACCTGCAGGGCTGCAGCTACCCAGAGGTGGGGCCCTTCTCCAGGTCTCATTCCAAATATTAAATATCAAAAGGGAGTTTTCTGTGTCCCGGAGCGGAAGGCAGAGAGGTCTTGGGTTCAAATCTTGACTCTGTACTGGAGGTTTCTGGCCTGCCCTGGGTTTCCTTTAAGAGTTTTCACCTCTCCGCAGATAAATACAGGGACAGCTTGGTGCCAGGGCAAAGACTGATGGCAAGTCTGGAGCCAAGACTGAAAGGGAAGCCTGTTATCAGTGGCCGGCTCTCACCGGCAGGCAGGCAGGCAGGCAGGCAGGCAACTCTGCTCTTCCAGAGTTGACTTCCCATCACTAGCCTGACTCCATCCCCTCCCCTCTCGTCCCCTGTGGCCCCTGGGAACAGAGCTGGATCAGGGGGAAAGGGGAGTCAGATTCCTGCCACTAAAGCATCTTTGCTGGTGGATGGAACGACTTAGCACCAGATTCCCCAGAGGGAGGGGCTGTTGGAGGCTCACTTTGTTTCTGTTCCTTAAAGAACAATCTTAATGTCTAATAAAACTCCAAAGCCTTCTCCGCCGTCTCCAGACCTTGCGCTCACGCACACAACCCATTTGATGCTGGGCAATTTGGGCTCTTGTCGTGAGACCAGGGAGCTTTATAAGGTTGTTTAGGCATTCCTCCTGTTTCCATGCTGGACCAATCTTTGCCAAGACACACACACACACACACACACACACACACACACACACACACTCCTCGCTATGGTTTCACCAGCATTTGATAGAAGAGGAAACAGAGACGGGGGGGGGGGTTTAACAACACTGGGTGATGCCCTAGGGGCAGAGTGGTCTCCCCAAGGCCAGCAGAGAGAGTGCAGGCAGCACCGGAAGCTGCCACCATCTCCTCCCAGGTGCTGGCAGCAGGCTGCTGGCTGGCAACATCTGCAGACCAGGAGTCCCAGGCACCCAAGGCAGGCTTCTCCCGGGAGCCAGGATTCCAGAAGGGTCTGTTCTGATTTCCTTTCATCACATAGGGCTCTGCTGAAATATTACTTCCTCGAGGAAGTGTTCCTATCACCCCCAGCCCTCCCAGATTAGACAGGCAGACCTTTGCACTGAGGTTGTCCTGGCATCTCCTGCCCTGTCTGGCACATAGTAGGGAGCAAGTGTATATATTTGCTAATTTAAGAACAAGAAACTGCTATATGCCTTGCGGATGGCTATGTGTCCTGGGGGTGGGGCAAAAGCGTACAGTTGTCCTCCAGTGCGCTTCCCCTTTGCTGGGAGGGGTGGTGTTGTGGGGGAGGGTAGAGGGAGGGGCCGTACCCTCCTCCACCTCTGCAGTCTCTCTATCACTGGGGCACTGGCCATTACCCAGGGCTGCAATGCAGCAGCATTCTCGTGGTCTCCATCCCAGATGAACACATTTTTGTCATTTTCTCAGCTTTTTGATAGTTTTCCTGTCCCTTCTCTTCCTGTCAGGGTATCAGTTGTCACTTCTCGCTCCTATCGCAGTATGACCGGAAGAGTCACTCTCCCAGAACCATAAAGTGTCAGTTCTAATGGACTCTTTAAAAATGATGCCACTGGACTGGGTCAGAAGCTGGCTGGGAGCCAGACGCACACATGCCTGGGCTCCCAGCATGAGGGAGGTCAAGAGAGGAAGATCCGGGTTCAAGGCCAGCCAGGGCTACACAAAGAGAAATGGAGCTGGGAGACAGACAGACAGACAGAGGAAGGGAGGCATGACTGAGTAGAAACTGACATGGAGGGAAGAAGTGCCCGAGTCAAACATTTGGGCACAATCACTTCTTGATCTGAGTCCCTCATCATTTAGGGCCAGAGTGACAGACAGGTTTTTAATTTCTCTGTGCCTCTGGTTCCTACCAGTAGGTAATCACAACAGCACCTGCCTCAAACTGCTGTTTTAAACAGTGGTGAGTATGGGGGTCAATGTACTTTAGGACTTTCTTTTCCCTCCTCCACTGTGTGTTGTTCCCTTTGTGGACCTGGGGTGTTTATCACCACTCCACTTAACCAAGCTCAACAGAGTTGGAGGGTATGTGTTGAGGGGCTGCCAGGGACTATATGGTCTTTGTCGGAGACACAGTAACTTTGGGCAAACACTTCTGCCAAGAACCTGTTCACCCACACTCTTCCCCACTCCTCCCCACTCCTCCCCACCCCCCTGCTCCTCTCCACTCCTCCTCTTCCCTCCCCACTCCTCCCCACTCCCCCTGCTCCTCTCCACTCCTCCCCTTCCCTCCCCACTCCTCCCTGTTCCTCTCCACTCCTCCCCTCTCCTCTCCTCCCCTCTCCACTCCTCTCTCCTCTCCTCTCCTCTGCTCTCCATCCTCCCCACTCCTCCCCTCTCAGGCCTGCTCACTTCTTTTAGGACTTACATATAGAGTTGAGGCCACATAATCAGTATTCACATCTGTACTTGGCTTATGTTCCCTCTGTCATAAAATCCTAGATTTGCTGCAAAAGTAGTCTGTGATTCTAAGCGTCGTATTCTTCCTGAATCTCCGTTTTCCCATCTAAATCACTGCCCTGAGCGTGGCTGGGTGACCTTGAGAATTGAATGGAATCAAATCTGTGGATCCATCTGGGAATCATATAGTAGGAGTTCCGTCAATGGTGGTTGCTGCCGAAGTGGGGTGTGTCTTGGGGGCCTGAGCTGCTGCTCAGGGGCGACAAAGCAGAAAGGGAGGCAGCAGTCAAGCAGGGACGTGTGACTAGAGTTCAGCTAATTGCTCCAAACTCCAATCCAAATTGATCAATTTATCAAAGTGACAGACCCATTTGCCTGTAGATATAGCTACTACATTTATTCATTTCAAAGTTGCTAGCATGACTTCTCCATTTTTCAAAATGTTTACGATCTATTTATATCATTGCGGGGCTGGCTTTCCGTGCTCAGATGAATTGGCTTTTTTAAAAAAATTGGATAAAACAGAAAGAAAGAAAGAAAGAAAAAACACCAGGGTTTGCCACCATATGAATGCCTCCATGGTCTCAATCCTGACCATTCATTCACAACAGCTTCAGAGAGGCTCCTTAGAGAATAGAGCCTGGACACCTCCATATGGGGTAGGGGTTTTCCAATATCTGGAAAGCTTTAGCCAGGGCTAGGCATTGATTACTGCCCCACTCCTCACCCCTTTGGAGAGCCACTGAGTAGGAGACGTGTTAATTCCTTAGGAAGCTGCCTTGTGCGGACTTGAAGAAAGGCTGGGCTCTGCACACGTGAAACATGGGAGTGGCTAGGTTCAGAGCCACGGGGCAGCGTCTAATTTACCCAGCCAGTGGCAGTCCAGGACCACACCCCCTCTCGTGGGGAAGCTGAAAAGGAACTGCGCAGAAGGAAGACTAACGCAACGACCACCTCTGCTTTCTAAGTTGGGGAGCCTAGTACCCTGCCTAAATTTCCTGGGGGTCAGCCTCCTCGCCTGTAAAATGGGAATCACTAAATTTACCTTGCAGGCACCTAAGGAATACATAACATAAAAGTACCCAAGACAGTTCAGGTCATAGTAAGCACCTCACCGATTTTATTGTGACTGCCCTTCCAACTCATCCCCCTAGGGAGGAGCGAGGTGCTACAGTCAGAAGGGCTGGCCAGGTAGGGTGGAGCCATCTAACCACCCACCCTCCACAGCAGCCTCGACGCTCACGCTGCCCATTTGCTGCCTACGCTGCTGCACCCCTATTAGGAGCATTAGCCAGCCGGGCGGCTCCGGTTACAGACGTCTGAATGACAAAGTGCCTCCATTACCGGCGCGGCCCGCCAGCAGACTCGCCGGGTTGCGCTCTGGTTTCAGCACTCTCTCGGCGGCGCAGGAAGAGGCTCGGACGGCGGAGGAACGCAGAACCCGCTCTAGCCGAACAGCCTGGAGAAAGCAGAGCCATAGGGGCTCAAGTCCGAAGGTTCTGTCAAGGTTCAGAGGCCACGCCCTCACCCCTCCAGGATCAGAATCACACAGCGCCCCAGGCCCTCTTCCCCAGCCAACCTTAAGGAGGACCAAGGAGCACCTCTAACCAGAGGCATTAGTTAGCAAACACCTTTGCTGTCACTCCCAGGTCCCCGGAGGACTCCGCAAGTACTGATAGCTCCAGGGAACCGTGTGTGAGGTTGAGGATGAGAGCTTGAGAGGGTTCACCATTCGATCGCCTTCATATCCCACCTCCTGCCTATCCTTTGGGATGGTGTCACCATCCCTGCTGTGAAACGAAGCGGACTAGCTGCCGCCCCTGCCCACCTACGCCCCCCCCCCCCAGATGCTCTCTTGAATAGAGGGAGTACAGAGCTGGAATGGGGTGGCCACCCAGCCACAGGGCTCTGGCTTGTGAGATCTTAACCAACTTGTTTAAACTCCGAAGTCCCTGCCTCCTTATCAGTAGGATGGAGATTGGGGGGGGGGGGGCGGCAGTGCTCGCAGGAAGGAAACGGTGGAGGGAAGAGTAAGGACGCCACTTTCATTGCTAACCTTCCTTAAGATCTGGTCAGAAATACCTAGAGAACTCGGGTTCATAGAAGGAGGACCCGATGACCTTAGCTGGAACAGCAATCCGACAGAATGCCAGGTATCCAAGCGGCCCCTGTCTCATTTGAGAAGGGTTCATTGACTTTTACCGAAAGCCTGGCCAGGTGTGGGCGGGATGATGATCCTGTTAAGTTCCTTACCGGAAGGAGCGCGGAGGGCGCAGGGCGGGTGGCCGCTTAACTTAGAAGGGGTGCAGTGCGCAGCCCTAGGCGCACACGCAGCTCCCATAGCAATCCCTCACCCGCAGTGCCCCCTGCGGGTCGCCTGGGGTTTTTGCATCCCCGAGCTATGCGCTGCCGGAACCATCACCGCCTTGAGAGTCCTAGCGCTCGCATCCCAAGAGCCCGCTGGCATCTGATAGGGTAAGGGGATGTCCTGGCTCTGTCTCTCCAAGTCCACTGCGTTGCTTCAAAGCGTATGAAAGGTTTGCCAAGGAACCATCCTGGAAGCGGATTTGTCACAGTGAAGTGGGCGCTCCCCTCCCAGCCTGGGATGCCCAGACGCAATTCCCGGACTGGGCGAGGCCGCTAGAAAGAGTGCTAGAACCCACGCGGGAAACCTCTGTGACTCGGCTGTCCTCATCGCACCGACCTTGAGTAGACAGGCGGGGCCCTGAGCACTTCAGGGTCTGCACCGGCTTTCCACCTCTCTATCTCTTTAGTGGCTGTCTCTTTTCTGCCCTCCATAAATTCTACTTCTCTCTCTTCAACCTCTCTGCCACTCCCGAATCGTTCCTTTCGACGCCCCTCCCCCCCATTGTCTGGCCGGTCCCCATTGTCCATACCGGGTCCCCTCCGCCTCCAGTCCCTCTAGCCGCCTCCCCCATTGTTCCGTCTCTAGCCCCTCACATCTCTAGCGCTGATCTCTTCCCCTTCCTTCTCTCGCGCCGGATTCTGTCCTACAACTCCCCAGGGACTAAGATGCTAAAGAGAAAACTCCCCGCGGGATCCCAGAATTCACATGCTGTCGTCAGAAGAACCCAGGCGCCTGAGATTTCCAAACCTCCCTCCAACCCCCGCCCCTGAGAAACTGCTCCCAGTCCCCTACACCGCACCCACCGTAGTGCCCAAGGACCACTACCAACGGTACCAGCAGCACCAAGAACCAGCATCGTTACAACACTCCTGCCTGCATCTCTATCCTGGGACTGGGTCGCCTCTGCGCTCGCTCTGAAAGTCCTAGAAGCTAGGAGCGCCCCTGTGAGTCACCGCCCCGCAGCTCCTCCGCCACCCGTTCCCAACATCTGGGACCTTGACGTCCTATTCTGTTCTCTGGGTGGTGGCACCCAGGTCTCCTTGGGGTTCAGCTCTTTGAAAAGGTCAACAGGAGTCCCTCCTGCTAACCACTTACCCCTAGAATCAGCAGCAGCAGCAGGCGCAGCCGGTCCATGGTGCTGCAGGCAGCACCTGCCCTCCTCATTGCACGCCTCCGGCGTCAGCGCTCCGCTTCTAGCTCAGTCCGCTCCGCAGACCGATGGTGCTGCGCTGAGCTGAACTGCGCTGCGCTCCAGCGCCTGCTGCCCGCCGGAGCTGGCGGAGGCTCCACTCGCTCTGGCTGCGGGCGGGCGGGAGCAGCTGGGTGAAGGCAATGCAGCAGCCCCGCCTCCTCCCCGCCCAGCCCGCCCAACTACCCCCCCCCCCCCCAACCGTCCGGAACCGCGCCCGCCCGGCTGCCTGTGTGGAGTCCGGAGCAGCCAAGTGAGGCGTGCGAGGAGCCGCACCCGTGTGCCCCGCTGCGGCTTCTCTGTGGGCTGTCCCACATACCCAGTGCACCGCCGGTTATGCCGAGCATCAGTCCCGGATGCTGCGGATCCAGCAGGGGGCCACTGCTCTCCTACTGATGAGGCCTGCCTCGGGGTTCACTCTCTTAAACGCCTTCTTCAGCCTCTCGGTTGATTCCTAGTTCCCTACCTAGCCCTTATTCCGAAAATGAGGCTGCCTTCCTTTTACGGTTGGGTATACACTTTATTCCATCTTCTCTCGGCTGCTCCTTCCCACTTGTGGAGGGATATGTTCCTTGGGGCATTCAAAGTGAAATCTATCCCAATATCACTATTTGAGATCCCTGTCTCTGTCTTTCTGTCCCTGACTCTCTGTCTCTCTCTGTCTCTCCCTGTCTCTGTCTCTTGGTCTCTCTCTGTCTCTGCCTCTGTCTCTCTGTCTCTGTCTCTTGGTCTCTCTCTCTCTGTCTCTCTCTCTGTCTCTGTCTCTTGGTCTCTCTCTCTGTCTCTGTCTCTCTGTCTCTGTCTCTCTGTCTCTACCTCTGTCTCTGTCTCTCTCTCTCTCTCTACACACACACACACACACACACACACACACACACACAGAGGATAGAACCTAGGACCTTACAAATGCCAAGCAAGCATCGTATCATGGGGCTACATCTCCAGCCTTTCCTGAGCTTGAAGGACTCCCAGGTGTGCACATACAACCCAGGAATACACAAACACACTCTCAAGCACGCCTGTGCTCATGTACTGACATCTGCTCGTACCATCCTCAGGCGCTCATATAAACCCACTTATCCTACAAGGGTTCCTAAGACATACATCAACGCACACATGATGACATTCACATACACACCCCTACACATTCACATGTGCACGGTGCACAGTGATGTTCACGCAAGCCCATACCTGTATTTAGCCCTCGAATGTACACACTCATGAGTATACAAGCCACACACAAACATGATCACACGAGCTTCGGAGCTTCCCACAGGCAGAGACAGCAGTGTCTTCTCTGACCACCCAAGTGTTCAGTCATGCTCTGTGGAGGGGATTCACAGGGGACTCAACGTTGACAGACTCATCCATGAGCTGTGTGTAGGCCTTCTGAGGACCACACTGGTCATGTTCTAAAAACCTGGCCCATCAAAACCTGGCACCCTTATACCTGGGAAGGTGCAGTCAGTCTTTCAGGAGAAACATCACATCGCCCCGCCCTTTTCTGGTCCTCAGAGAGCCAAGGCCCTGGTACAGAACAGTGTGGGGATGTCTATCCCAGCACCAGATATTAGCTATGTCTGGACTCCTGTGTCCTCTTCAAAACTACAGTCCCGAGTAATAGAAACAAGGGACAGACCAAGAGTATTGATTAAGAAGGCCTGCTCACAAGTAGGTGATTTCCTAGGTCACTTAAACTTAATCCATTTGCTGCAGAAAGAAAAAAAAAAAAAAAGACCTATCATATGTAACCAATAAAGTCCAGCAGACAGCCCCCAGGAAGGATGGGTAGACATCACTGTGGCTTTGAGAATTCACGTTCATGAGCCACCATGGCTGGATGTAAGAGTCTAAGCAGCAAGCAGGACCTCGGAAGTCCCTGGGGAGTCCTTCCTCCTGGATGGAGATTACTTCTAAGATGTCCCCTCCCCCAAAGCTTTTACAGATCTGCCTTACTCTCTGCTGAATTCATGAGAGGCAGGAAGGAGAAGCATTAGTACTTCCAGAAGCATTGAGCTGCTTACTACCAGACTACGGACAGTGTGGCATT
The DNA here is from genome assembly GCF_021556685.1 of Rattus norvegicus. Lineage (NCBI taxonomy): Eukaryota > Metazoa > Chordata > Mammalia > Rodentia > Muridae > Rattus > Rattus norvegicus. Next base: position 86,775,281 of record NC_141543.1, read on the forward strand.
AATTTAAATACTCCCGTTATTAATTTATGATCCCAGTTACTATTATTGCCAAGGTTATCCATCTCAACACAATTTAAATGACCCACACCACCATGGCTGGGCCTGGGTTATTAATAATTTCCATGGTCTTGATCATTTAAGCCTTACCCCAACAATTACAAACAGCGATTGCTACTATTATTAGCAGGATTTCTATGATTAAGCTGAGCGCGGGCCTGAGATGCATTGCCGGGTGCTGGCGGGGAGTGTGGCTGCAAAGGGTGCAGAAGAAGGAGTGTTGCATTATGGGGAGGCAGGCCTGAGTGCGAATGCTCGTCCCCTGCCCCATTGCCTCTTCCTTATCACCTTAGGGAGGCCACGACCATCTTTCCTGGCCTTTGTTTTCATATCTATAAGATGGGGCTTTAAAGGAAGGTAGCAAGGATCAAAGAGAAGAAGGCGGTGTTCATCGCAAAGCGACTCAGCTTCTCTTGTGCACTCGGCGTGAGTTTGGGAGCCCCTGCTACAGGCCACACATACTGCTATTGGGGATTCAACAGTAGACTAACAGTATTAACAGACTAACGGTGTAGCTGACAGTATTGATCAGCAGTTCTCAACCTGTGCATATGGCCCTTTGGGGGAGTTAAAAAAAAACCTTCTCACAGGGGTCACCTAAGACCATGGGAAAGATCAGATATTCATGTTATGATTCATAACAGTAGCAAATTACAGTTATTACGTAGCAACAAAAATGATTTTATGGTCACCACAACATAGGAAGGTTGAGAATCACTGGTCTAGATAGAGTATTAGTTATTTCATATGCAGGTTACTTTGTAATGTGACGCCTTAGCTTAACCACACTATAGCTGGCACAGCTGTGATCCAAATAGTCCTCTGTCGAGTTGCCTTAGCTTAACCACACTATAGCTGGCACAGCTGTGATCCAAATAGTCCTCTGTCGAGTTGCCCGTGTCACCATGACCGCAACCACCTACCTCCAAACCCGCACACACCACTGTGACCACCACCATCTCCATCACCGCCTCAATTCACACCACGATGGCGAATCCTAGACTGTAGTTCTCTACCCACCCCCCATACCTCCCAAAATCATCGTGACCTTGACCATGGGTATCATTAACTCTCATTGTCAGCTTGCCTGGATTTAGAGTCACCCAGGAAGCACAACTCTGGGTGTTTCTATGAGGGTTTTTGCAGAAGTTTTTAACAGACAGGAAGAAAGCCACCAGCACACAGGCGGTGGCCTCCCATGAGCTGGGCACCATATAGAAGTCAAAGGGCAGGATGGCAAGTACCAGCGTTTCTCCCTCTCTGCTTCCAGGCTGCTGATACAATGTGTCCAAGATCCCTCATGTTTCCATGCTGTGGTGGTTTGAATGAGATGTCTTCCCACAAAAAGTCTCGGGCATTTTAATACTTGGACCTCAGTTGGTGCTTGTTTGGGAAGGGTTAGGAGGTCTGGCCTTGATAGAGAAGGTGTGTCACTAGGGGTGGTCTAAGGGCTTCAGAAGCCTCTCACCAACCCTAGAGGTGTGGTTTCTCAGCCTCCAGCTTGAGGGTCTGAAATGTGAGCTCTCAGCTACCTGCTGCCTGCTGCCTGCTGCCTGCTGCCTGCTGCCTGCTGCCTGCTGCCTGCTGCCTGCTGCCTGCTGCCTGCTGCCTGCTGCCTGCTGCCTGCTGCCTGCTGCCTGCTGCCTGCTGTCTGCTGCCTGCTGTCTGCTGCCATTCTCCCCATGGAGATGGTGATAGACCCCTATCCCTCTGACCTGAAAGCCCCCAAAAAATCTTGTTGCCCTGGCCATGGTGTCTAACCACAGCAATAGAAAACTGAGACATGTGCCTTCCAGATTCATTGCATGTTTGAATAGGGAGGTAAAATAAACCTCCCTTCTTTTCTTTTCTAAGATTTATTTGTTTTATTCATATGAATACACTGTCACTCTCTTCAGACACACCCGAAAAGGGCACCAGATACCGTTACAGATGGTTGTGAGTCACCATGTGGTTACCAGGAATTGAACTCAGGACCTCTGGAAGAGCAGTCAGTGCTCTTAACCGCTGAGCCATCTCTCCAGCCCCCTAAACCTTCCTTATTAATTTGCTTTATTAGGTACTTTGTCATAGCAATTAGAAAAGTAACTGATTGAACTGAGAATGGGGTCCCCAGTGGAGGAGCTAGAGAAAGGATTGAAGGAGCTGAAGGGATTTGCAACTCCATAAGAACAACAATACCAACCAACAGAGTTCCCAGGGACTAAGCCACCATCCAAAGAGTACACATGGACAGACCCATGGCTCCAGCTGCATATGTAGCAGAGGTTGGGCATCAATGGGAGGAGAAGCCCTTGGTCCTGCCAAGGCTCGATGCCCCAGTGTAGGGGAATGTCAGGGTGAGGAGGTGGGAAGGGGTGGGTGGGTGTGGGGGGAGCACCCTCATAGAAAAAGGGGGAGAGGGGGTGGGATAGGGGGTTTATGGACAGGAAATCAGGAAAGGGGATAACATTTGAAATGTAAATAAAAAATATCCAATTAAAAAAATAAAGAAAAGTAACTAATAAACCATTGTCACCATCATCTGTCACAGACGATTTACCAAGTCCAGTACTGCACGACCACCACCACCCACCCTCACCATGACCATCACCAAAAAAACCCTAAAGCAATCGTGACCACCGCCATCTTACCTACCTCTACTCATCCCTTAGAACCATTGCTGCCCGACAGTGACTCCTGGCCCCAAACCAAGCAATAAGTGGTCCTACCCCAGACTCCACAAGACACCTTCTTCTCAGCCTAACCATTGAGAGATGGGACAAGGGGGGAAGACTGAAAAATGACCAGCTTGGCAGCACCAAGGTGGCAATAGTTTTCCTGAAGGGATTTTAGAACTGTCTCCCGTGATAAAGCAGCACTTAGAGAGGATCTCTCTCTCTCTCTCTCTCTCTCTCTCTCTCTCTCTCTCCCCCTCTCTCTGTCTCTGTCTCTCTCCTCTCTCTCTCCCCCCCTCTTCCCCCTCTCTGTAAACACACACACACACACACACACACACACACACACACACACACACACAGAGGCTTCCTAGACTACAGTGACTTCAAGGCAAAAGGATGGATAATATAGGCTTAGTTCAGCATGAGCTGGCGGGAGTGGGGGCTCGTTGGGAAGATGCATTATCAGGAGTCCATATAGGCGGGGCAAGCCCTCCTCCCCACCCCATTCACCTCCCTACCTCACCCTCCAGGAAGATGTCCCCTAATGTCCTCTCCTTCTCTTCCCATTCCATTTGTCACCCCACCTGGACCTCTCCCAGGGCCTTCAAAGGACTCATCACCTCCAAGGCTGACAGAACCATGTGCCAATATTCCTGGCTACAACTGTGAACCAGCCTGAAGCTGTAAACCCCTTCCGTGCAGACAGTGAGAAAGCTCACTGCCAGAGCCTTTCTATAGGCTGGGAGATGCACGCTACCATCACCCACAGGCCAGGAAAGTCTCCCACATTCCCATTTCCACCCCAGGAAGGCCGTGCTGTAACCACTTCGTAGGTGAGGTGTCTGGGACTTGAAGAGGTGAAGCCTCTTGGCTCAGAAGCAAATTGTGGCACCCATTACCAATGGTTCTGCTCTGCACAAAGCACAAACGCTCACACCTCTCCCCACTAACACCCTGATCCAAGGTACTCCCCTGTTCCAGCCCAACTCCCCAGCCTCTAGACTGGGGAGGAAGGATCTCCACCTGAGAGGGGCTCAGTCCTGTCTCCAGGTCCCTGGCTGCTGCCTCTTGGTGTCCAAGGCAAAATACAGGCTTAGAGGCTAAGTGGGCTGCTCAGATAGGCACACTGTGTCAGAAAGGAGGGGTGAACTCTGCTAGCGCCCACCTTTCTTGCCCTATGACAGTTTCATCCATTTCTCCAGTTCCATGTCTAACCAGAGGCAGGGTGGCAGCAGGGAGACCAGAGGCGAGGAAAGAGGAAGTGTTAGCCCTTTCCAGCTGAATCCCATCTGCCCCCCGGGGTCAGGCAGCCAGGCAAGGTAAGTGAAACCCACCCCTCCCCTTCAGGAGCTGGCTTGGCGGCTTTGCTGCAGCACGACGTCCTGGTTGCCTCTAAACTGACACCTCCTGAGAAATGAAGGCGGAGCCTGTTCCATAGGGGGATGGCAGATGGACGGTGGAGGCCAGAAATTGGTTTGGGGTTCTTGAGCTTTCATTCTGGAGCTGAATCGGTAGTGAGGGGGATGGGAAGGATTAGCAACTTTGGAGTCCAGTTAGATTAACTCAAGCATCAAAATGGGCACTTTTGGCAGTGCCCTCCCCCAACTGCCTGCCCAAATATGGCAGCCACTGCCGCCTCCCTGCCTCCACTCCGCTGCTCTGTAGAAGCCCCATGTAACCCACCAGCCTTCCCCCCCCCCCCCCCCCCCCCGCCTGTGAGCCGGACACAGCGCATGCCCCACAAGCACTGCTTGCTCCTCCTCTGCAGGGTCAGTAGCATTGGGCCAAGGCTTCTAGGTTGAGGTCATTTCCAGTGTAGGTCTAGGCCACAACCTTATGGCTGTCAAGGAATCTCAAGACTTAGCCGGACTGTTCAGACACAGGGAATAGAGACATGTTTTCCTGAGATTTTTGTTAAAGTCGCTGTTTGTTTTCATACATTTTTTTAAATTTTAGAAATATTTTTATATGTGTAAATGTCTGTCTGCATATGTGCATGTGTGTCACGTCTGGTGCCTAAAGAGGCCAGAAGAGGGTATGGAGGAGTTCATGGAACTGGAGTTAAAGACCGCTGTGAACTGGCATGTGGGTGCTAGAAACGGAACCTTTAGCCCGCTGCAAAGCCAGCAAATACTCTTTACCACTGAGCCATCTCTCTAGCCTTTTGTCTGTTGCGATACAGTCTGCGGAATCTCAGGTCTGTCCTGAACTTTATCTGTAACTGAGGATGACCTCTAGCTTCTGACCCTCCTGCCTACCTCCCAAGTACCAAGACCTGCAGCATCGTGGACAGTTTACGGGATACTGGGGGATGAATCTGGGGCTTGGGGCATGCTGGGTAAACACTTTATCAACTGAACTGTGTCTCCAGCTCTGACCTGATTCTTTATGTTTTGCTCATTTATTTGAAATGGGGTTAGACTTGGGCATCCGGTGTAGCCAGCCAAGGATGATCCTGAACTGATTTTCTTACTTTGACTCCACAGACAGAAATTACAGATGTGTACCGCCATGTCCAGCTAGATTCAGTCCTCTCTTCCCAGCCTATGTCCAAGGGCATGCAACATGTTTTAAAGAAAAATGAGGGGTTGGGGATTTAGCTCAGTGGTAGAGCGCTGGCCTAGCAAGCGCAAGGCCCTGGGTTCTGTCCCCAGCTCCGGAAAAAAAAAAAAAAGAAAAAAGAAAAAAGAAAAAAGAAAAATGAGGTTAACCTATTCCATGGCCAGAACATCATGAAGTCAGTGTAGAGGAAGAGAAAATGAACTGTCTGAGGCCCAGGTGCCTGTCTGTGTACTTGATGAGTGGTGACCGGCCCGTCTCTCTCTTGCTCTGAGCCTCAGTGTCTTTCTCCCTAACATAGGCATAAGATGAGAGAGAGCCTCACAGAATGAGCAGTCAAGAAAAGAGTGTGGGTCAGTGCGCTTTGAAAGTCAGGGAGGACCGGAAAGATGTCATTAGTCTCATGTTTGATGCTGCCATTGATGGTGGCTTCTAGCAAGAAACCGGATGAGGGGTAAGATGACATCTCAACACTGGGGACTGGGCCCAGGGTCCTTCCTGCTGTAGATAAGAGATAGAGCTGGGGCAGGCCTCTGGCTTCAGAGAAATTCCCACGGGAATGAGTGGAGGAGGAGCCGTCCCAGGCCCAAGCTTATCTCCACTCCGCTCTGCCACCCACCACCCCCCCATGTCTGGGAAGTGGGGTCAAGCGCAATTGTCTCGGTTGGTTTCCAGCAGGGGAGGGCAAAGGGCACCGATGCAGAGTCTGGACAAAGTCATATTCCCTGTGCCTGTCCCTTACAGAGAGAGGACTCCCTCTGATGGCCAGAAAAGCAAGCATCGCTGTAGGATTGCTTCCTAGGCCCATCCATCTGGAGGGAGGCTCTGTTCAAATGCACAAGTCCCAAGCAGAAATGAAGAGAGAGGGGCTTTGGGGGACAGAAGACCAGAGGCACCAGATCTTCCTACAGAGTCTGTCTCTGCATGTACCAGCGGACCTCCTTCCTGAGAGGAGCAGAAGGCAGATTCTCCCATCTCTTATTCTTGGGAGAGACAAAGTCTCGGGTCCTTGGGAGCATCGAGGTGGTCCAGACAGTGGAGAGGGACTTCCTCTGCTGCTGTTGTCCCCCTCTACTGGACAGGGCCATAGCTGTAGCCTTGGTGATCTTCTCATCTTAGGGGTTTCCCCCAATCAGTGTATACCTGGGATGGGAACATGGCATTCATTTACACATTGGAAAGTGGTAGGCAGATTTCAGGGATGTGAAAAGTTAACCCAGAAGTTAACTGGGGGAGTTGAGGCCTGGTGACAGGTTCCAAACCTTTCCGTGGGATGGTGAGAGAAAAGGGAGTGATAGAGAGAGGTTTCAATAGTCTTCAAGGAGGCCTTGCCCAGTTCCAGGAGGACACTGGCCCCTCCAGGTCTACTTTTCTACTTGTGACAAAAGGAAAGACCCCTCCTCACACTGTCCTTGCTCCTGTGCCATGTAGCAGGGTTCTTGTCCAGTGTGCTGGGTGCCCGGGAGGGTGGGGGTGGAGAGGAAGATGGGGAGGGGAGGGCCCCTAGAGGAGCCAGCCCATGAGGAAGTGCTGACTTGACACTTTTAGCCCAGCCACCTGGCTGGGTAAGTTTATTCATCCCTCACCCTCCCCTCCAGACCCAGGCTCAGCTCAGAAATGCCTTCACAACCCATCCCCTGAGCTCCCCCCTCAGCTGGAAACTCTTAAGCAAAAAGGTCGTCAAGATGATTAAATGCGAGCAGATTTTCAGCTCTTTTTCCACTTTAATTAAAAATGTGCTCTCGGTTCTGAGGAAGCTGGAGACAAGGAGCGAAGGAGCAGCTCCCCGAAGGCCGCCGGGCTGAAACGTGAAGGAAAAAGAGTCAGGTGCCTGAGGTTGGCCTTCAGGGTCACGAGGGTCAGGGGACTAGCCCACAGCTGTCGTGTGTCCACAGGCCCTGCCCAGGGTCCAGCCTGGAGGCCGCTGGGCTGAGGCACTGGCATGCACACTCTGGAACTGGTGTGAGCTGCTGTGGGAAAGAGCTGACAGACCTGCAGTACTGAGGAACTGCCAGTGTGGGGAAGAGGACCAGACACTGGAGACTGACAGAGACTGACTGACTGTAAAGAAAGTGGATGACTAACTCCCCACAAGCACAGGGGTGGCCCAGGATGCTGTGTACAGACAATGTCCGGGGAAGCAGCAGGAGGCAGCAACCCTCAGGAGATTTAAGATGTGTGGGAAAGGCAGGTGCCTGGGAGGGGGGCCCTGCTAGGCAGGTGGGTGAGGCTATGGGCAAGGGTTTGGTGTGCAGCCACAGTGGTTTTGCTAATGGGCTGGTGTGGCAGGAAGCTGGCAGGATCCAGTAGGGGATGAGACCTTCACCATTGTCTTCTCTCTCACTCTCTGCAGCCCTAAGAGAAGGGGGAGAGGGAGAGGTGGCAAGGGATCTGTGGGGACACCTGAGACCATCTGTAGGGGAGGAGGGAAGGCGGAGGCAGGGAGCTGGCACAGGATTCGGGAACAGCGTAGCCCTTGGTCACGGATCCTGTTTCCGGTCTGGCTTGAGTATCAGACGGGATGATAGTGTTTGAAGTTGCTCTTGTGTTCTGATCGCCTCTGCGCTGTGCAGGAAAAAGAACTCCCACCATTTCCCGGTCCTGTACCGGGTGGTCCCACCTGCCCCCTCTTGGGATGAGGAGCCTGTCCTTGTCACCGCTGTGTTGGTGGCCCGTAATGGTGTCCCTATATTCCACTCATCATGACCTAGCTCCCAGGCAGGAAATCAATGGAAGGGACCCCACACTGCAGAGGGGTGTGACCAGGGTCTTCGGTGTTTGGCATCTTTTTACGTCCATCTTGGTTTGCTATCATTTGAAGATTCCACCAGCCAAACTTAGGGGCCACCAACTCAGCAGAGATCAGAAGAGGTAGCTAGACCCTCTGCCGGGAGGGAACATGGGTTTCCCAGCAGAGGGAGACTATTTGAAACTTTAACAAGGAACAGGGGTATAGAGGCAGGAACCCTATTTAGACATGTGAGGGATCAATTTAGGAGGAAGGAGCGATGGGCAGAGATAGAGCCAGTCAGACATACTGGGGACAGACTCTTAAAGTCCTGTCCCTTGCAGGCGATGAGAAGCCCTCTTCCACTTGGAAGGCCCTTTCTGATCTGGTCAAAGTCCCCAAGCAGCCATGGTTGGTAGTCCTTCCCTGGCCTTGTCTGGTTCCTGTCACCTGCATCATTCCGGCTCTCTGCTTTGGTGGAGGGGAAGGGAACGCTGTGTTTAGATCTGGGGCGAAGTTTTCTTAGCTCTGCCCCTGATATTAGGTGGGCCCGGTCACCTGAGATAGGGACTCCTGATAACCTGAGCTCCCAGTGGCCTTCCTGCCCTTGGCCTTCCCTCATTCCGTTGTTCCACTTTTAGAGAACCCCGGGACTCCTCAGCAGGCGGCAGCCTATTTTGCCAGGATCCACACAGAGCAGCGCCTGGCACAGTAGCGGTGAAGCGGGAAGTGGGTCTCTGTTGGCGGGCACCGTGGTGCCCGGAACTCGCTATTCCTCCCCAGTGTTAATTATCAAAATTAACCGAACACTATAAATAACCCAACTCAGAGACTCCAAGTGCCTCGCTTCTAATTAATTCATTCCAATCAAGACACTACGCCCCCCTACCCTAGCATCCGAGGGACGGGAACCTCATTGTGCAGCTTTTTAAAATATCGACCCCCGATAAACCGTCCCCCTCACCGTGCCTGAGAGCCAAGAGCCCAGAGAAGAGAGAAAGGGGAGGAAAAAAAATCAGCCTGCTTTCTTGGAAGGGGGGAGCCTATAAATAACCGCATATTGGTGCGTTTGATGGACGACATTTTCATGGAGATTGGCTTTTGCTGGGATGAGGAGACGTGGGGGTGGGGGTGGGGTGGCTGAGACTTCCATCTGCCGCCTCGTTTACTGGGCAATAAATTTTAAAGCAAGACTGTGAGTACCGTCCAAGGCCTTCGTGCTGGCTAGAGCTGGAGAGACTGATCGATAGAGGAGGGGGGGGGGTGTAGATAAAGCAAGCTCTAGGATAAATGTGGGGGAGGGGAGAAGAATGGAGGGAGGGAGGATGGCGGGAGAGAAGGGGGGGTGCATCAAGGAAGGAAGCGACAGAGAAGGGGATGGGTGTTTCTGGTCTCACCTTGCCAGGCAGCCCAATGGCTGCTTTAGAACAGTCTATCCTGACTTGTATCCAGTTGTTTCCCTCCAAGACTTCCATGGATTTTGGGTGCCTTTTGACAGATTAGCTGTGGATGTAAGGCCAGACTAGGAGGCAACAGAGTGAGTTCAGGGCCATTCTGAAATAAGGAGGAGAGGAGGAGAAGGAGGAGGAAGGGAAGGAGGAAAGGAGAAAGATAGAGGAGGAGGAAGAAGAGGAGGAGGAGGAGGAAGAGGAGGAAGAGGAAGAGGAAGAAGAGAAGGAGGTAGAGGAGGAGGAGGAGGAGGAGGAGGAGGAGGAGGAGGAGGAGGAGGAGGAGGAGACCTGGGGATAAGGCTCAGTAGATAAAGCACTTGGTCCTAAAAGCATAAGGACCTGGGTTCATATCCCCCAAACTGGCAAAAGCAGAGCAGGTGGCAGCCGCCCTCAGGAGACAGAGACAAGGGATCCCCAGGCAGGCTGGCAAGTTGGACTACTTGGAATTGGTGAAAGACCCTGGCTCAATAAATAAAGTGGAAAGCAACAGAGGAAGGCATTTGATATCTGACGTCAACTTCAGGCCTTCACATGCATACACACACATGTGAACATGCATACTCATGTGAGCATTGCAAGCACACATGAACACGAATATACACATGAACACATATATTCATGAACACACACATGTGCATATGAACATGCATACATGCCTGCATCACACACATACCACACACACACATACACACACACACGCGCACACACACACACACACACACACACACACACACACACACACACACACTGATTGCTATCACTGTTATCAGGAGCAGGGCCATAGCCATGCCCCTCTGGACAGCACACTGCCACACCCCTCATTGTGCTCCAAGTGGGAGCCAGGAGAACCTTAGTCTGGTCACCTGGGTAGGTCACTAGCTAGAAGCTCTCCCAAGACAAGGTTTTGTCCCCGAGGACAAGGTAGGTGTCCATCAAGTGGGGAATCCCTCTTGGGTTGGTGTCAGTGAGTAGCCTTTCTAACCCTTCTCAGACCACAGTGTCCCCTGAATGGGGCAGATTCCTAAGGAGCTAAGAGAACATCTGTTGACTCCAGGGCCAGAGAAGCCAACTCCAACCCTAGCCTCCAGACTGTATTGTCCCTCCCTCATCCCAGCTGGGATGACCCAGGTGGGGAGAGTGACTGTTTCCCATGTGTGTCCTATCTTGGGCTTAGCTGTGAGTGGTTCAGCAGGACAGGACTGAGGCAGGGGGCTGCCAGGAGCCAACCCCTGGGCAATCTGATCTCCATTAATTCTCTGCTTGACATTACTGTAACCAGGAGGCTTCAGAAACATCTCTCCCCCTCCGCCCCCCAGCTTTCTCTCCTTCGTCTTTTCTTGAGGATCTTCTCCAATATCTGCCTTCCTTGGAGACCCCCTGCCTTCCCCAGGAGGCCAGCAATGGTTGTCTGGAGCCACCAAGCACTGGGGCTGATGGTCTGCACCACCTTCTCATCCCAGTTCAGTCTTAGTGGAAAGCACACGATTTCACTACTAAACAAAAGCACCGCTTCCTCTCTCGCCCCGTCTTTCTTGGGTGCCGTTCTTTATGTTCTGAGGGCTGAGGGAAGGCTGGTGGTTGCCTTCCTTCTCCCCATCTCCCCCCAAGAGCCCTGTGGGGGTCTGCAGTGTCCAGCTTTGTACCTTGCATTGAGGGCACCAGAGAGGAATGAATGGGCTGCAGTAACGAACGAATGTGAGAATGAATGAAGCGGAGGGCTGGGGTGAAACTCAACTTAGTTAAGTGCAAGCCGCTGTCCAGAGTCTACTCTCTGCCTCACCACTTCCCACTTCCCAACAGCCTCCTTCCTCCCATCTGTCCCTCACCACACCACACAAGTGGCACATCTTCCAGGAAGCCCACCTTGCTCTCTTCCTGGAACCCATGCTGACCACTCCTCTCCGTCCTTTTCTGCGTGGGTGCTGAGCCCCAGGGGAGTGTTCCTTAGAGTGTTCTTCCTACAGTGATACAGGGAAGGAACTCATGGATACAGGAGGGCTGGATTGGGAACAGCTTAACTGACCTTGGGTAGAAGGTGGGGGCAGAAAAGAAGGAGACCCTCTACATAGTCATCACCAAACACCACTAGGAAGCCAGGGATAGAAATAAGCTGGGAAAGTGGGGCCGCGAACTCTCTAAACTCCCCATGCCACATGATTAAGGACCTGGAGGGAGAGGTTATCTTCTTTTAAGGTCAAATAGTGATGTTTACAATTGGCAAGTGGCTTTAAAGGACTCTCTTCAAGTCGATGAGGGGATGGGTGACATCTAGGATGAATGGGAGAGGTGATGGGTGAGGTCCCTTATCACCTCCCTCTCACATCCCCAGTTCCTCTCCAATTCCACTCTCCTCTGAGGCTGCAGTGACCTGGGATCCTCTTGGGAAAGCTTACGGGAGAGGGCAGTCACAGAGCCCAAACAACCTTCATTAATGTCTAACTAGACAGGCCTGGGTAAGACCCAGATGGAGGGTGGCAGACACTATCCCTGCCCTCTGGGCCTTCCAAGAGGATCCAGACACACAGATGGGGACGGCCACAGATGAGCAGTCAGGAATGACAACAAAGCAGTAGAAAACCAGACTGTGTGTGTGCACACACACATGTGTACAGCATGAACTCCTATGCACCCTTCAAGGTCCAATTCAGATTGTGAGTCAGTCATTTAATCTGTTGCCTGGTACCACACTGCCATATGGGAAACATTTTTGTGGAGACCATATACTTTCTATGTTCGCCCTTTTGCCCACTCCAGGAGTAGCCACGTGACCAAAGCATTGCTATCAGGAGATAGACATATCATTAAGCCCACCCATTTGGAGTCCTCTTGCTGAAGATGCAGTGTTGGGATGTTGTAAGCCTCCTTGGGGACAACATGATGGAGAGCCAAGAGATGCTCACTGGGATTTATCATCCATGCTTTCACTTTGCCTGGACCATGGCCTTAGCTCTGCCCCAGGAAACTTCTGTTATATTGAACCGTCTCTTCTCTCTCTCTCTCTCTCTCTCTCTCTCTCTCTCTCTCTCTCTCTCTCTCTCATTCTCTCTCATTCTCTCTGCCTTTTCTGCTACTGACAGCCCATTGCTCTTAACTGCCACAGGATTAACTGACCACACTTGTACCTTTCTCCTGCTCCCTGCTGGACCCAGCACAGGGTTCCAAGGTCTGCAGAGGCACATCTGTGCCATCACAGAATTCAGGCTCCTGAGCCTTGTCCTCTGGGCAAGTCTCTCCTCCCCCTCAAGAAAACCCCCCTCTGGCCCCAGAACTCTGTTCACACTATTCGTTTGGGAGATGCCCTGGCTATCTATCTACTACATACCAGGCTTGATAGCTATTCCCATTGTTATAGATTCTGCCTGCTTCTGCCCTTAGCCCACTGGCTCTCTGGAGATGGGCAACACGTTGGTGAGTCTCTGTGACTAGGCCAATGGCTGGCATATGTCAACTTCTTGTGTTTGTTGAGTGAATGAACATCTGTGTGTATGTTTGTACATGTTGGAGTAAGAGAGTGAACATCTGAGAAGAAGGATGATGCAATGTAGAACTCATGGTTGAAAAGAGGGTCCTAGAAGGTTCTAGAGCTGGCTAGAGCTCTACCAGCGAAAGCAACCCATTGTTCTGATCAATTCAATGAGTCTTCAGAAAGGCTTAGCAGGTACGGCTGTCTCTGCTCATCCCCAGAGATTCCTCTTGACTCCTGCTCTTCTCCAAGCCCCGTGTGTCAGACAGATGTCAATGTGTCACCTCCTCCTGCCTGTACCTGGGAGTAAGGACAGTGTAACTTCCCCCTGTGGTACTAACGAGCCTTTCTTCGTACTCTTTCTCTCTACAGCTTGAGGAGCTCTGGGAGGAAAAGGAGACTTGTGGATTAAGGCCTGGGAGAGTTCTGCCACCTTAGAGATGAGCATCAACCCCTCCCCCCATGAGTTAGCCTCCAAGGGTGTATCGAGGAAGAGGAGGGGGAGGGGGAGGGGGAGGGGGAGGACACCAGTTCCTATGCCGCTATCGCCACCTTGTGAGGGTGGCCCTAGAAGCACCATCTACGTTCTCCTTCCCGAGTCCAGGTCTCATCCATAGACTGAGAGCTATTGAGGGCTGACCCCAGGCTTCAGCTCTCACAGTGCCCCTAGGGCAATGGAAGGTAGGAGCCATGTCTGCAGATTTGCAAATCTGAGGTATGCAGGAGAGCCATCCCCTTCAATGGCTGCACCCAGCCTGAGGCCATAGAGGTGGACTGTCCTTCTCCTACCCCCACTTCTGTCCCAGTTAACTCTCCCAATCATATCTCCATGATCTCTGGTCCCCACTCCTCTGAGCCACAGAGCCTGGGACCTGCGTCTGGTCACTCAGGTCAATACCCCCTCACAGAACTTCCGTCCTCCACCTACCACCCTGAATCCTTGCCCCTCCCCTTCCATTCTGTCTACCCTTGCTCCTTCTCAGCCCTCCCCTCTTCCAAACACGTACCTGCTTCTTCTCATCCTGCCCCCACTCTCTTCTCCTCTGCTCCTTGTGATTCCCAACCTTCCCTCCTCTTAATCTCCTGCTCCCATCTTCCCACAGGGACAGTCTTCCCAGTCCTCGTCTGCAGCTGGGTAAATTTCTATAAACAATCAAATTTGTAATACATTCAACTGTATTACATCCTTATTAGGAGCTTATAGCATTTGGGGAGAGGGACTCCGGCGGCTGCGAGGCGGAGAGCTCTGCCAGCCGAGTGCCCGGAAGTGGATGCTCCGGTTTTCAGTTTAACTGGAGCACCGTGTATTTCATTATCTCCCCACATTTCCCAGGTCAAACGGTGCCAAGCACTTCTCTTCCCTTCCTCTCTGCCTGAGAGTCTCTCTTCCACCTTTCTGCAGTCTCGGGAGAACTGCTATCACGTTAGGAGCGATGTGGAACACGCAGCAAGAAGGACTTCCCCATGATGGTGTCTTAAAAGAAACATTGGAGGTGAGGGTCTCCATCAGCGAGACCTGTGACTGTGGATGGGGACTCGAGGATACCAACCCCTTAGTCCCAAACCTGGGTATCTGAGGCCCACAGAATGGCTGACAGAAGTCTCCGGATGGGAACTGGGAGAAACAGCTGTACACATCTGGAAGGGGCTCCATCGACCCAGGCACCAGCCTGTGCTTTTGATGTTTGATCTTGCCCTGGGCGAAGGGAGATGTCAGAGACACCCCCTGCCACCAGCCAGGCCTTTCCCGAGATCCCCTGACAGTCCTAGCCAACTTCCAAGGCATAAATGAAATGCCAGAAAACCCCCGAACACTGACACCCCCACCACCACCACCGCGGAGCCAAAGCCAATTTCCTGGGGGGTGGGGGTGGGGCAGGGTGCTGGAGCCTCTCCCAAGCCTGCACCCCTCCCTGCGCCTTTCTTGTCTTTCCCAGACCCTGGGAGAGGGGCAGAGTGCCAGACCACAGTCACGCCTCATTCTGATTCTTTTTTTTGCAGAGGGCAGGTAATTGGTGGAGAGATTTTGTTTTTTGTTTTTTGTTTTTTGTTTTTCAGTCGGGGAGGGGGTAGGGAGTGAGTCTCCGAGTGCGACCTGCTTTGGGATAATGAGGATTCCAACCCGCTAATTGTCAAGGATGAGAATATAGAGGAAGGAAGGCCAAGTGCATTGAGCGCCTGTTATATACAAGCATAGAGAGATGGGTGAGACAGCCCGCACCGGGAGGAAGGTGTTATGTAGGAGAGTGAGCCCGTGGGAAGGGCATCGATGCAGAAAACAGAAGTAATTCTGCTGGGAGAAGATGTTTAGAGCTTCATGGAGGAGGTGACCCTTAAACTGTGCTATGACGGATGAATAGAAGCAAGTCAGGCAGAAAGGAAAGGGAAGAACCTTCTAGATAAGGTTGGGCAGCACGAACAAGGTCACGGAGTGTTTGCGGAGAGCTAATGTAACCTCTGAGGCAGCAAGGACATGTACGTGGTGGAGGGGGCAGCTGTGAGAAGTGCCTGTCAGCCAACGCTGTATCTACCTATACAGAATGTCATAAATGGTTAGGTGCTTTGCAAAGTCACAGTCCCATCGAGTCCTTGTCACAAACCAGGCAGATGTTTTTGCTAGGTTTAAGACAGAATCTCATGTAGCCCAGGCTGGCCTCCAACTCATTATCTAGCCAAGGATAACTTTGAACCTCTGAAGGTTGGCAAAGAGATCGGCTGCATTGAACATCTGCCAGGCTCAGGGAATAGAAGTGAGTGGTGGTGGGCAGAGCTGAAGGTGATGGAGCTGAGGGAGAGGCTCCATATTCAGTTCTGGACAACACTTGATAGCCCGCCATGGCAGGTTTGCGGGATGAGGTATGGAAAGCTGGCCAGTGTGTACTCTACACTGGGAAGGAGCTGGCTTCCAGTCTCTACTCAGTTTCCAGGAGTAACCACTTCAGAAAGGTATTTAACTAAGTGCCCACTTGACACAGTCCTTGGCAGCATGAGGAATGGGTGTTCACTGCGTGCTATCTCACAAGACTTTAGTAAAGGCGGAAACAGCTCTGGAGACATAAAATTGCTTGCTTATCAAAAATCTGTTTACAGCCAGGCATTGGTGGTACACTCCTTTAACCTCAGCACTTTCGGAGGCAGAGACGGACCTCCGTGAGTTCAAGGCCAGCCTGGTCTATAGAGAGAGTTCCAAGACAGCCAGAGTTACACAGAAAAATCAAAATAAAAAAAAATTTTTTTTTACATCTCTCTCTCTCTCTCTCTCTCTCTCTCTCTCTCTCTGTGTGTGTGTGTGTGTGTGTGTGTGTGTGTGTGTGCATGTGCACATGCCACACCCTGTACGTGGAGTTTAGAGGACATAACACAGGAGTCTGTTCTTTCCTTCTACTTGTGGGTCCCAGGGATCAAAGCTGGGTTGTCAAACTTCGTGGCAGTTACTTCCAGGCTGTGAGCTATCTCTCCCGGGCCCTTGTTATTTATTTTGAAACAGATTCTCATGTCCACCAGACTGGTCTCGAACTCAATACGGAGCAGAGGGTGACCTTCAACCTCAGGTCCTCCTTCCTGCATCTCCTAGTGCTGCGGTTGCAAGCCTGTGTCACCAAACCTGGGGATCAAATCCAGGGCAAGCCGGACACGCACTCCGCTCTGCACCCCTGCACCCCAGCCTCTGCGAGCTTATGAACACTGACTGACTACTGTGTGCTGGAGGCTTTGGAAGGATTTCTACTGAAGCTAAAGTTTTCCAGAATCACATTTCATGAGGCAGGCTGGGCAGCTCAGACCCTCTAGGGGGTACTTGGGTGTAACTGAGTTAAAGCGAATGTGAAGAGCCCTGACAGGTGAGAAAAGCGGAAGGAGAGATGGCTATAGAATGGAGGGGGTGACAGAACGGGACGGGGGCGCGGCAAGGCCCATATTAAGGAGGACAGCTGCTGAGGTGGCCCAAGCCAGAGGGATTAGGGACTGTTGGGGTCTATTAGTTACCTATTACCAGAGAACAAATTGCACCCAGATTTAGAGGCTAAAGAATTTCAACCATCCATCTCTGGGCATTGTTTCCATGGGGTCAGGATCTGGGAACAGCTTAGCTAGGCTGAGCTGGTGGGAGATCAAGGAAGAGATTTCAGGGAAACTGAGCCTGGTGGACTCTGGCCTGTAATCCCAGCTAATCAGGAAGTTGAGATTGGACTGGAAATCTAAGGCCAGCCTTGGCTACGGTGGTGAATCTGAAGTTAGTGGGAACTACTTAGGGGGGACTCTGTCTCAAAATAAAACGCAGTAAGAGGGACGAGTGTGACAGTTCATACCTTTAATCCCAGTGCTCTGGGATTGAAGCAGAAGCAGGTAGATCCACTCTACGTGGAAAGTTCCAGGCTACAGAGTGAGACCCTGCTCCGAGAATAGGTAAGCAAGCAAGTAAACAGACCTAACAGAGTGGGGATGTAGCACAGTGGTAGGGTACTCATCTGGTGTTCATGAGGGCCTGGATTCAGTTCCAGTACTGAAAGAAAGGTTACAGAGAAATGTCACCCTGGGCTGTTGTCACCTGTGGGTGAGTTAGGGGAGGGTCCTGGATCCTGGCTGTGACCAGCTCTCCACCTTCTTAAGGCTTTGACCCTTTAATACAGTTCCTCTTGTTGTGGTGACCCCCGGCATACAATTATTTTTGTTGGTATTTCATAACTGCAATTTTACCACCGTTGTGAATTGTAAGATAAATGTCTGATATGCAGGATGGTCTTAGGCAACCCCTGTGAAAAGTTTGTTCGATACCTGCCCCCCAAAAATGGGTCACGACCCACAAAGTGAGATCCACTGGACTAGAGGCTTCAGTCCCTCAGCCCAGAGGCCACTCGAGCATCCTTACAACATGCCAACTGGGTTCCGTCAGAAGAAGTGGCCTAGGGTTGAACAAGAAGGAAGCCATATCATCCAGATCAGACCTCAGATGTCCCATGCCATTTCTGTAATATAATATTATTAGTTACACACATTAGTACTCTATAATGAGGACACAGGGCATGAAAACCAAGGCTTATCAAAGACTTGGTGGCCGTTTGCCACAGAAGGAGATCTGGTAACCCCCATCTTACAGATAGGACAACTGAAGCTCCCTAGTTAACCCAGGTAACCCAAAGCTCATTCTAAAACCCTGACCTCTCTCTACTCCAATTCTGCAAGTCCTCACTATCCCCAACTCCTGGGAGGGGAAAAAACACTGCTAGAAACCCCAGGCCTATGTGACCCCAGCAGGGAGGAGGGTGATGATGTCAATCAGGCCTCCCAGGCCTGTGAAATAAATATAATCACATGTTTGCCTTGCAGAAAGCAAGCATTGTGGTGGGGGAGGGGAGGGGCATCCAAAGTGGGCCCCACCCTCACCATGGGCTTGTGTTTCCCATTTAAAACCACAATCAGATGGCTGAGAAAATAGCCTGATCCCACTGCAGTTTTTGGAAATTCAACCTGCTGGGTTTCAAACCCCTTCTCTTGTGTCCCTGAGAACAGGCTCACAGTGCCCACCACAAACCTTAGCTCACTCCCAGGGTGGTCCCAGCCCCTGGATCACCCTCTCTCTCCCCTTAGGAGCTGGAGGGCCACGGCCAAGGCTCCAGGGGCTGCAAACTCTGCTAATGTTGGCTGACTCTGGGAAAGGGAAGCCTTAGGTCTGGGAGACCTGATTTCACCAGGTCTGAGGACAAGGCAAGCATCTCCTACTTAACTGGGTTCCCTCTGAGACCCGCCCTCAGAGAGAGAGAGAGAGAGAGAGAGAGAGAGAGAGAGAGAGAGAGAGAGAGAGAGGCAGGCCACACCTCTTTCCTCTGGCTTGGGGTGTTGGGCTGAAGATGGCAATGAGTTCTCTCCTCTCAGTGAAAAGGTCTGGGGAAAGGGAAGGCCAGTGTGACCATTGGTTTTCCTCTCAACTTGCCATAAATTAGAGTCACCTGACTAGGGATCTTTGCCTGAAGAGTCCTCCCACTGCTGTAAGTGACTGGGGAGAGCAGGCAGTGCTTTCGGACGCAGCCCTGATAAAAATGGTAGATGGAAGATAAGGCCGGTAGATTGCCGGCCTTTCCTCTTGCTTCCCTCTTGCTTACCCTGTTGCTGCTGCTGCTAACTCTTCACTGACATCACAACCAGTGTTTCTGTCCTTGGCTGAGTATCAGATTGGAACTGCTGAGGCAGTCAGTCTCCTAAGCTGAGTGACTACCCAGTAGTCGGCCTCTCGGGTGTGAGACAGCTGCCGTTACGTTACTACTTCAGCACAAGTTGATTGAATAAACTGTGTGTGTGTGTGTGTGTGTGTGTGTGTGTGTGTGTGTGTGTGTGTGTGGCATGTATGTATATGTATATGTGTGGTGTGTGTGTATGGTCTGTGGTGTGTGGTGTGTGTGTGTGGTGTGTATGCATGTGTGTTATGTGTGTAGTGTATGTGTACATGTGTGTATGTTTGTGTGCATGTGTTTGTGTGTGTATGTGTGTGTGTGTGTGTGTGTATCTATATATCCTATATGTTTGTCCCTCTAGATAAACTCGATGCAAAACAAGGAAGATCACAGTGATAAAGGATTAGAGCCTAGAACGGTCCTCAGTCTTCAACTTGCTTCCACCCTGGACAAACACATGCACATACATACACACACACACACACACACACACACACACACACACACACACACACACACATACCACATGAGTGTGCCATTCCAGCTAAATGAATATTACAGAGCAAAAAGCTAAAAACTAACAGGGACCCTTGGCCCACTATTCAAATGGAGAAACTGAGTCTTAGAGAAGAAACAACATTTGAACCAAGGAACCCACCGAACTGGCTCTGGAAGTGAACTGCCGTCCCCACATGTGGACTTCTGACAAAGCCACCACTCACATCACAAATCCTTCATTCAGGAAACCCAGCCATCCAGGATGGGGGATCAAATGGGAGAGGAGTTTGGGTGCCTCAGGATCGCCATATGGAGGAGTGTGTGGTGGTAACCAAGGAAGCTGGATCTCTGGGGTGGGGAACCTAGTCTCCTAGTGGAGACCTTTGCACACCTTTGCACAGGTGGACTTCTCTCTAGCCTTGAGTTTGCCTTCCAGAACACGAAATTCCTCCTTACTCTACACCCCGCCCCCAGCCCTGCTGCCAGTTGCAGCTCAGAGTCTTTTCCTGCAGACCCTGGCCTTGGAGCATCCAGACATGAACTTGGCCTCCTCCCCCCAGCTCCTGACCCCCAGCTTCCTCTGTGGTAGGGAATCAGGAAGAGAAATAAATCCTATGAGGGGATTAGGGTCACTGAGGTCACTTGAGAGCTCAGATGGCAGTTGAGTGGATGGATGCTGGGTGAGAGGGGCTTCCTGGCCTGTTAGGGAGGGGTGCCTCTGGAGTAGCTAGAAGAGAATCCTGTCTCCTGGGTGGCCCCTCTGGCTATTCCTCCATGGGTCAGGGCCTGTGGAAGGCCCTGTGCTCTGACACAGCCAGGAGGCTTACCCTATAACTACAAGAAGGGTATAGAGGAGACAGCATTTCCCCGAAAAAGAAAAATTGGGCCCATTAGGGCAACATCAGGGGCAGCATCCTTAGATGCTGGCAGAAGTCTAAACACCCCCAAACATGAGGCTCAGGAGACAGGACCACGAGAAGGCAGAGTCAGATGTTTAAAGAAGAATTCAGAGTCAGTCATGTGGGACACACCTATGATCTTGGCACTGAAGATGCTGAGGTAAAAGGGTGACTGCAAATGTGAGGCTATCCCGAACTACACAGTAAATCTGAGAGCAGCCCGGAATACATAGTGAGACCTGTCTTAAAGCAACCACATCGTCTGAACGAGTGAGAATTTATCAGATAGTTTGAAGGGCTTGACAATAAAGCAGGCTGGTATGCTAGATGCCAGGGCGGTGACCATGAGGACAGCAAGGACATCTCTCATGAGGTGACATGTGAAGTCCAAGAAGAATTTGGCTAGGTACAGAACAGCGGGCAAGGCATTCTGGGAAGAGAGGATTACAGATGTACAGCCTCGAATCAGACCCTGAAACATTTGCTGGCAGACTTAGAACTAGAGGCAGCGTGATGGGAGGTGGCTCATGGAGGTGGTCAGGGACTCACCACGTAAGGGTGAGGGAAAGCAAGGGAGTTTGATGTTCTGTCAACTGTGGGATTTAAAGCTGTAGGGGAGTTTTGAATAGAGGCATAATTTATGATTTATGTCTCCAAACAGCCTGATTGCTGCGTGGAGGGGAGGCTGTAAGTGTTAGTGTGGTGCTGGGAGGGGTGCAGCTCCAGTGACTGTAGCGTCCAGCTTCCAGTGCTGGTGGCGGCTGTGCAGAGGCTCGATTCTGGATTTGGTTTCGAATTCAAGCTGGCAAGCAAGGCAGACAACTGCATAAGGCGGAGAGTGAGAGAGAGGCGTGGAAATGACGGGCGAGCCTCGGTGGCACTGCCAAGAAGCCAGCGTGATCTCCATTCATCAACTGCCACCACAAGCAGAGGCTTCCTCTGTCAAGGCTGCAGGATACTTGTCCATTCATGGATTCCAGTCGAATGTACTTCTCCAGCTTCAGCCTGGCCCCTTGCAAGCCCTGGTGTATCCTGGCCAGCCCTTGCCCTGTGTCTGCCCTGTTTCTGAAAGAGGAGTGGGAAGCCCACCTAACCTGGTTCCAGCCGGGTGGGCGTGGCCTCGTGCGCTCATTCCAATTCGATGGAAGACACTGGGGGCTTGAGGAGCTCGGCCATCAATGTACCCATCACTGTACCCAGGCGGGGTTGGTGCCAGCGGACATCGTTTGTCTCGGTGGGATGTAATGAATGGCAGACGACGCAGAGGACCTAGGCATCATCAAAGGATGGCTACCAGGAGTGCTTGTGCCCAGGACTGACTGCGTTCTCCCACAGATGCTGTGCTTGGAAGGCTCGGACTGAACAAGTGACTTATACAAGGTCACAGAACAAACAGTGTCTCAAACAAAACCTCAGGTCTCTTTACCAGCAGTGAGAGACAGAGCTTCCGAGTACCATGAGAGAACTCTCAGTCCCCAGAGTCACCTTACCTCTCCCAGCCCATGGGCTTCTATGTCTAAGTCTTTACTGGAACCTTCTCCTGTCCTAAGGCCCCTCCTGTGTTTTCATCTGCAACCCAACTACCATTAAAATCATCACTCATACCTACCACAGTTCCATAGCACCCAGCCGAGGCTCCCCTCCCCTCAGTGGCTTAGGTACCTAGGTGGGGTCCACGGCATCAGATGGCAGCCCTGAACTGTTCCCTGCCCCCACCCTAGAGCTCCAGTCTGTCAGCAGTGATGGATGCTGGGCAGTGGTCCTTTGGAATGGATCCTGGATCTAAAAGCCTCACGAAGCAGCCATCCTGGACAGGAGGCTGGGAGGAGTGGGGGGAGGGACACAGGGGTCCCCCAGAGCCCGGCTTCTTGCCATGAATCAGTAGGCCGGCAGAGCCAATTAGTATAGACAAGAGCTGGGCAATGAATCATGGACCCATTAGTTCCCTGGCTTGTACCCTCGCGCAAAGTGGGGTCCTGGCCCTGGTGGGGGTGCTGCTTCTCTCTAGATGGGCTCTCCTCTCCAGAGCCCCTCCTGTTCAGAACTGCTGAAAAGACCCTCTTCTTGCAGAGCAAGCTGCAGGGGCAAGAACGGAACTCTGGGTCGTTTGCATATAATTTGTATATAATTTACATGGTACTTGAGCACTGGACACTCCTTGATATGAACCCTCCCTCCCACCTTTCCTGTGGATTCACCTTGCCAGAGTACTGGTTCACCTGGAGAAAACATCGTTTGTTCTAGCCATGCTTAGAGCAGGCCTAGTCAGAGAAGTCTTCCAGGTGGAGAGCTAGGCCTCGCTCCTGACATCACCAGAAACTTGAGTCCTGAGTGGGGCTTCAGGCAAGGCCAAGCACTGGCAAAGAGCCTTATTAGAGATCTAGTTCATCCCAGAAGTGTGTGCATTATCACACCCTGTCAGCTGGCCAGGGCCTGGAGCAGATATCTCCCTGAGTCCTTGGGGGAGTTTCTTCCTTGATGTCACCTGCTGCAGGTGGGAGCCCTCAGCTGGGTTAGTGGTGGGCACCCAGGCCAGCAGTGGCAGGGGAGCAAGTACTTGTGATCTTATGTGACAAATGTTTTCAAAGACTGCCTCACCTTCCTATGACTCCCTCCTCCTCCTCCTCCTCCTGTGTTATAGACGAGATGAGGAGAGGCTGAGGGACTTGCCCGAGGTCTCAGCTAAGACACGGTCTGACTTCAGCTCTTGAGTGGGTGAGTTCTGAGTCATACAGCACTCATTCCTTCCTGAACTGGGCCTCGCTCTTCCAGCTACCGACTTGACATTCCAACCAGCTGTCCCTTGGGACCTCTAACAAGGTGTTGAAATGTGAGTTGGTTACCCCTTTGCTCACAGCTGCCTCCTGGCTCCGCTGCAAAAACTTAGCTGAAGACTGCCCAAGCCAGCAACATGGGGATCGTCCCTCTCCAGCTCTTCTTCCTCTGTGTGGACCAGGCACAATGTGGATGTGTAGTTTCGGCATAAACTGGCCCCTCATTGGACTCTTCCTGTCTAGTCAACGTGTTAGCGTGGGCTCTGAGCCTCATCTGCATAGAAGACTCTACAGACTCCTACCTGGTCTGGGGCCCCATCACTTCCTGTGTCTTGCACGTCCTTTCCTTTCTATCTTAAGCAGGTTGACCCCTTACTACTTTTAAAGTGAACTATTTTTTTTTTTTTTGGTTCTTTTTTTCGGAGCTGGGGACCGAACCCAGGGCCTTGCGCTTCCTAGGTAAGCGCTCTACCACTGAGCTAAATCCCCAGCCCCTAAAGTGAACTATTAAAAGACCCTCAAGGTTGGCCTAAATTTCTAGATTCTGGCTTCTCCCTATCAAGGTCCAGTGAGCTACTGGCCTCATAGGGATTCCTTGCTTTGCCTAGAATGTAATATAGGCTTTTACCCTTGCTGCCAGCCCCGAAGTCCTCCCCCCACCCCCACACCTAGCAAACCATCTTGTCTTTCCATCTAAGATCAGTTAAATGGCATCTTCTCCAGGAAGCTGGTCCTGCCCTCCCCAGCAGAATGGATGACACGTTTCAGCCCTGGGCTCAGACTGCTAGCCTAGCAGTTTTCACACTTCCCAGCAGTTAGCAGCTGGCCATCCAGCACTTTGCTAAGAGGCCTGGGACGGGGTCCAGGACATGCTGACCTCCGCTTCTATGACCTGACACATTTATGTTCTGCAAAGGACTTAGGAGGACTAACCTCCCTGGTTGAAACCACCAGAGACAAGCATCTCACTAAGTTCTTCCGGAAGCCAGCTGTGATCTCTGTGACCTCTGGGCTCACATCTGTCTGATCTGGACTTCAGATGGACTGTCACATAGGTGACAGAGTAGAGTCAGGGGATCAGACTCTGGACCGATGTGGGGGTTAGGGGGACTATAGATGACTTCCTGTTGTTCAGTGGGCCTCTGTTTCCTTATGTTTACCTGTTAAATGGGGTGACAAGCCCTTCTGAGATTCTCGGAGCTCTGGGGCTTACACGTATATTATGGCTTGGGGACTTTGTGACTAGGGCTGGCACTGCAATGCCTGCCCTGAGTGTGAGTGAAGGCAGAGCAGACTCCGAGAAGCAACTGCTCAGGACAGACAGGAGCTCTCCCAAGAGTTGTCTCCTCAGGGAATGAGGGATGACTTGGGGAGGGGGTCAGGGTAGACACAGTGGGAGGGGGTGGCTCTTTCAGAGTCAGTAATTGTGAAAATCAATGGTGCGGCCGGAGGCAGGAGACCGAGGAAAAGCCTGAGGGACTAGACTCCCAGGAAATGAATTGGAGGGGAGTGGGGGTTCAGTATCTTTTCTGCATCCATCCTCAGGGCTGGGGTGGGGGGGAAGAAATGCAAAACAAGGGTCTAGCATTAGAACCTTGGGAAGAAGGATGGCGGGCATAGTGAAAATGTGCATGTGTGCAAATTCAAGAGAATCACACTGTGTTTAGACGGACACAGCGTGGTCCTGAAGACAGCCCCTCCCTCCCAATCCCAGGGAGGCCTGGGCTGAAGTTCTGCCACTGGCTCAGTCATGTTGGGGGCTAATTCCCTCCCTGCCTTTAAGCCTCTTGTTCTCCCCCTGTGAGATGATGACTTGTCCTTGAACATGTCTAGAAGTCACAGCACACATGGGCTTCCCTTCAGTACTCCCATGTAGAGGCAAGTTTATTTCTAACCCCTCTACTGCCAGGCCCCAGGTTCGTTCCATGCTAGCTCTCCTCAGGTTTTTTCCCCCTCCATGTGGCCCCTGCCTCTCTGCTTCATGGCTTCCCACAGTGCAGTCCTCCAGCCTCTCTCTCTCAGGTCTTGGTTTGGCAACTCAGGGTGGTGGGAGCAGACTGTGGGAGGCCAGACCAGACCTCCCACCCTTTCTCCTTCCCCGTCACCCAGTGACGCCAGCCACCCGAAACCCACACCCATCCCACAGGAGGAAAACAACAGACACTGGGGGTCCTGAGAAGGGAAGAGAGACAGACCCTGTGTGGAGTCTGAAAGGGTCCTGGGGTGGGGGTTGGGGAGAGGAGGAAGAAGGAGGTGAAACAAACTATTATTCTCCAGCAAGAACTGCTGCTGGGGCTGGAGGTGCCAATGCTGACCCAGAGCTAGAGGACACTTTTGTCTGGCTCACCTCTTTGATCATCCCTGGCCAGCTCCCTAGGTGGCTGTTAACATCCTTTATGAGCTGGGGTTGAGCCAAGCCTCTCACCTCATCTGAGGTTCCCTGGCGGCTGCCTTTGGTCTTCTCACCATGCCCGGCGCCTGTGCTGGGGACCTGTGGCTCTTTTCCACATGCTGGCAACTTCAGGCCTGGTAAGAGATCCAGTGGAAGGGCCAGTCTCTGTTCTCATGTGCCCCAGGTGGATGACAAGCAGGTAGGGTACTTTTGGCCAACAGTCTAAAGCAGTGGCTCTCAGTCTTCCTAATGCTATGCCCTCTGAGTACAGTTCCTCATGTTACGGTGATGCCCTACCATAAAATTATTTTGTTGCTACTTCATAACTACAATTTGCCACTGTTGTGAACTGTAATATAAATATTTGCTATGCAGGATATCAGATATGCAACCCCTGTAAGACAGTCATTTGACCCCTAAAAGGGTCAAGATCCACAGGTTGAGAGCCATTGGTCTAAAGAGCCAAACAGTCCAACAGGACAGTGTTGAATGAGGACCTCAGTGGGCTTCCTGGAAGAGGCAAGGAGAGGACAGAGGATCTAAGGAAAAGGAAGAAGGGAAGTGGACCAAGCATGGGATGGAGGTGAGGACTAGGGCTATCTCAGAGGCAGAAATGATGCCACCCCTGAGCCTCAGTTGGTTTGCCTGTAAAATGGGCCAACACTTGCTTCCCTAGGATTAGCCAGTACATGAAAGCCCTAGTTAGAGATCACTCTGTCTTTGCTCTCATTTCCTGTACTGTCTTCCTCTCTGTGACTCTTCCAAGTCCGAAGGGGCCAGGGCCCCTTCCCTGGACCTCAGTATCCAGCTGTGGCCAGAAACATCTGCTTCTCTTGTAAGAAGTCCCCACAAGGCTCTTGGGGGGAACAGCAGTGGAAGGCAGGGTAGGAACAGCGGCTGGATGAAAAGAACAAGGTGCATCTTCCCACAGCTCTCACCCCCCTCCACCCCACACACAGGCCTTGCTGGACACAGAAGTCCAACACTGTCTTCCAGCTGCATGAAACACACGTGCTTTTCCTCTCAGGCCCTCTGGGCAGCCCCTGCTGGGCCTCCAGGATGAGCCTCTATTTCCTCCCGGCTTCTTTCACTGGCTGCCCTGCAATGGATTCTCCAGCCTTGTTTCCAAAATTCTAGCCAAGTTTTGTCCTCCAGAACACCCTGTGTCATTTCTACACAGAGGCATCTTCTCTCTGGTCAAACCATCGCACTTCTTTTTTCTTTTGGCTTTGGGTTTTTTGAGACAGGGTTTCTCTGTATAGCCCTGGCTGTCCTAGAACTTGCCTTGTAGACCAGGCTGGCCTTGAACTCAAAGATCTGCCTGCCTCTGTCTCTTGAGTACTGGGATCAAAGCTAGCTTGCAACACTTTGAATTCTTATACCTCATGAAGACTTGAGGGGTCCGTGCAACCCTAATGAGCCATACTATCATAGTCCTGGGGTACCCAGAACTCTTTGTCCTGCTCTCATGGAGAAGCCTCAATCTCTGGGACAGTGGGAGGACTGTAAGAAGGCTGAAGAGACTTCAGGGGACAGTTTGGGTTAACAGTGAGAGTGGAGTAAGCAGGTGTCACCCACAGCAAAAGGAGATGGTCCTCTTACGTCTGACCCCATTCCCTACTGCTTCAGGGGTAGATCTTGGAATCATAAAACTGTCCCCAGGGAGGACAATTTTCTCTCTTCCTGACAATAGACAGATGCAGAACTGTGAGCAGGCAAAGGACTCACTCTCTTTTTCCAACATGCTTTTGTTCTCAATATCCAGGTTACGATGTGTAGAATAAGGGTTCCCTTAAACATGCCGACCTCCTGGTGCCTAGATACTACGGTAGAGTTTAGGGTCCTGAGCCTGGGAGCTTGGCCTGGGATACCCATGGATGCCGTATAATAACCCTTAGTATCCCAGCCAGGAAAAGAGAGAAGCAAGGCTGGAAGTGACAGAGACAGAGGTGGGACTGATGTGTCAAAGGGGTCATGAGCCAAGGCGGACAGTCAAAGTCCAGACAAGCAAGGCAAGCAATGGCCCCTCCATTTCTGATCTACCGCAGACCTCTGACCTGTGAGCTCACCTGAGAAACTGAGTTTCACCACACTTGTGATAATTCATTTTAGCTTCGCTAGGTAACTAATTTTGTGCTTTGTTTTGTTCTTGAGACATGATCTCGCTGTGTAGCTCTGGCTATATCAAAACTTACTATGTAGACCAGGCTAGCCTCAAACTCGCAGAGATCCACCCACCTTTACCTTAGTGCTGAGATTAAAGGCATGAGCGGCTAAGCACTAATCACTAATCACTAAACACTAATCTCACAGG
Source organism: Rattus norvegicus (assembly GCF_021556685.1). NCBI lineage: Eukaryota > Metazoa > Chordata > Mammalia > Rodentia > Muridae > Rattus > Rattus norvegicus. Next base: position 86,803,243 of record NC_141543.1, read on the forward strand.
CTTTAGAGTGAGAAGTTTTAGGGGTTCACGTAGGGACCCTATGAACTTTTCTTCCGCATTCTTTTTTTTTTTTTTCCGGAGCTGGGGACCAAACCCAGGGCCTTGCGCTTGCTAGGCAAGCACTCTACCATTGAGCTAAATCCCCAACCCCTCGCATTCTTTTTTTTTAAAGATTTATTTATTTATTTATTTATTTTGTATATGAGTACACTGTAGCTGTCTTCAGACACACCAGAAGAGGGCATCGGATCCCATTACAGATGGTTGTGAGCCACCATGTGGTTGCTGGGATTTGAACTCAGGACCTCTAGAAGAGCAGTCAGTGCTCTTAACCACTGAGCCATCTCTCCAGCCCTTCTTCTGCATTCTTTCACACAGTGTTAAGTGCACACCTACTATGGGACAGGCAGATACCCGGTGACTTGCCAAGGTCCTTGCGTTCAATGACAGGGACCACAGACACTCACAGCAGGAGCACAGGGAGACTTCAAGCTGTATACCGAATGACTGCAACAGCCACAAGGAGATGGCTAGTGGGCCCTGGGGACAGGAGGAAGGGTGTCCCCTCTGACTGGGCAACTATTCATCCTTAAGTGTCAGCTTCTGTACCTGCCATGTGGGAAGACCCATCACATCTCCCTGCTAGGCTTTCGGGAATTAAACGATGTTGTCTGGAGAGAGTTTGAGATCCGGTTCCCAGTACAAGGAAGGCTCTTAGAAAACAAGGCCAGCCTTTAAAACAGGAGAGATTGGGGCTGAGCTCTGACTTAAAGACCACACAGAAACGTGGTGGACAAATTAACTAGAGTAAAGCATTTCCCAGGAGAAAAACCAGCTTGGGCAAGGCACTGTGGGTTGGGGCATCAGTGACTTTGGGCGTAAAGTAAGTGTAGTAAGATTTAGGATCCGAGTCTGAAGTAGCTGAGAATCAAAAGATTCTTGCCTGGAGAGGATGCTGAGATCACCAAGGTCTCTTCTGTCATCCCAAGATCGTCTTAAACTGAAGTCAAGGGGGAGCCGCTGATGGCTATTGAAAGACAAAATGATCTGATCAGATCATACATTGGGAAACAACTTTTTTTTTTAGGTTGGAACCAAAAAGAAAAGAGAGACTTTTGAGGGCTGGGGTGGGGGATGGGGAGGATTCATTCTGATTTACCTTAGCGGGAGATAGGAACAGGGAGAATCACCTAGAACTCTTGAGAGATCGCGAAGGAGGTAGGGGGAGGCTTCAGGACCACAGCACTCAGAGAACGTGTCCATACACAGGAAGAGAGAACCCAGAGAGGGTCACACGGTAGGATCTGGACCTTGGTTTTTTTTTGGACTCCTGGGCCAGTGTTTGTTCCAAGACATCCTGGCAGCCGCCACAACTGGGCAGGAATCCACTGAACCCGAGCAGTGTATACAGAGCTGGTCCTCTGGAGAGTGCTGGTGAGATCACCATTCTTGTCAGCTTTTCTGGGGACCTGATTAGAGCAGAGAAGTGAAAGTAGTGGGGGTGGGAGGCAAGATGATGGTTTATCTCACCTCGATGAAGAGTGGGGGAGGAGAGGGGAGAGGAGAGGCAGAAGCAGGAAAATGGGGGTTATAAGAGAAATTGGGTTCTGCCTCCAACTAGCAGAACTTCAGCTTCCTAAGTGCAAGGATCTGGACCTTTGCTGATAGACTGAAAAGGGAGCTTGTCACTGCTGGGTTCTGGGGACAAGTCCCTTTACTTGACTTACAAGACCCCCAAGGAGACAGCAGGCTGACTCTGTGCTCCTCTGGGGAACCAGTGCTGAGACCCTCAAGTCCATCTATGAGGGTTAAAGAAGCAAAAAAAGTGCCATCTAACCACATCTCAAACCATGGGTTGACTCCTGGGAAGAAGCAAGAGGAAGCTGAACAAGCCACAGTGCCTATGGAATCAGCTACCCAGAGTCGGTTAGAACAGGGGAATGAGGCAAGCCATATATGGCTTCTTTGCTACAGAGAGAGAGAGTCCTGGTGAGTTCCCACTCCCACCCATCCTCACCATCTCCCACACGACTTGAGGACAAGCTCATGAGGACAGAGACCCTGATGGCAGGGCAAGGGATTTCCTAAATTGCTGGCCGGGATCTCTGACTCCATAAGAGCCGATGGGACTCCTCCCAGCTGTAGAAGTCTTTCCTAGTGTCTGTCTTGGGGCTCACCACCGCCAAGAGATGCTCCAGAAGACATAGTCTGAGGCCAGATAAGGTTGGGAAATGCTCTTTCCTGGAACTCCTTGGGGACTCATATTCTACATGAGCGTAAGAAAGGCCCTGAGATCTCCTGCGAGTTAGCATGTTGCCAGATTAGGTCTCTGGCACAGCTCTCCCAAACGTAGATCACTACACACTGAGCCTTCTGAAAGTTACCTGCCAGTAGCACAAGACTGGGCCCCACAGAAACACTTTTGGAAACAGTACGTTGAATGGTGGGCGAAGCTGAAGACCAGCTGAGGGCAGGACGGGGACAGCAATGGCATGCCAGGTGCCTCACTGCAGAAGTGTGCATGTTGGGGAGCACTCGGGGAGCACTGCTAATGGAGAATGGTAGCTGTTTGAACACCACCAAGGACTGTAGGTCCAGAGACTCCTATCACCCCTGTACCCTCGATTTAGCCACCTCACCTGAATGTGTGTGCTAGTTGCTAGACCCAGCTCGTCTTGGCCTCTCATTGAACCCAGAAGCACCTGACTAGGAAGCTTGAGAAGCTGCAAGCAGGAGACCCTCCCCACAAAAAGAATGTTCCATATTGCTTAATAAAGAGGCTAGTATCCCATCAAGTAACCTACTTACTGTAGGAGCTCCAGTGTGGGAAGGCACAGGCTTCAGAGAGAAGCTGGGGGGTTCGGACCTGACGCCATCACCCTCTAGATGCTGTGGGTCTCCACTAAGTCACTCAATCTCTCAGAGTACGCTTCCTCCTCTGAAAATAAGGGAAGAGAAGCTGCCTTCAGGATTGCCAGGGAAGTTGGGACCCATGCAACTTGCTGCCTCCTAGGTTATAAGGAGATAAGTCTTGTCACCTCCGAAGTTGGAGAAGTCCCTCCAGGGTTAAATTTTACTGTTCATGTATTCATATTCAATCATTCATTCATTTCAAATATCTATCATGGGCTGGCAGCTAGGAAAGCAATACTGAGTCGAAACAAGCTGGTTTCTGCCTGCTCAGAGCTCACAGTCTGTTAGAGTCATTTCGCTCACTTATTCATTCATTCACTCATTCATTCATTCATTCATTTTCATTCATTCTATACTGGATGGCCACTGCTGGCCAATCACTATGATAACCAAGCTCAAGCCCCTACCATTACCAGTTGTTTGGTCCTTGTGTCAGTCTGGTGACATCACACACCTGGAAAGCCACTATCCCACCGGAAGATGACTTCCAAAAGTTCGGGAAGATGGTATGGAAAGTTTATTGGAAATTCACTGACTGTTCCAGCCACTTGTGGATCCAACAGCCATTTGTCTGCCTGCGTGTTGACTAGTCTTGCTTTTGACCTGAGCCTCTGGGCCTCCCTCTTCAAGCAAGCCCTCAGCTGTAACCTTCCACACAACGTGACACACAGGAATTGAAACCATTTCTACAGCTTGAATCTACATATCTTAAAGGTCAAAGCTGCCCCTCCCACCCTGGCCCAGGGACCTTCCTAGGGTGGAGAAGTGGTCAGGAGGCCTGAGAGGATCTGGTTCTCCTGTGGGTACCAGCTAAACATGTGATCACCACAGTCTGGCAGGACCTGGGAGAGGAAGAAAATGAGAATGGCTTTCAAAACCAGTGAGACCAAAGGCTGGACTGGAAAGGGAGGAGGAACCAGGTGGTTGGTGATTTTGGTGGCCACAATCTTTTTTTTTTTTTTTTTTTTTTTTTTTTTTTTTTTTTTGTTCTGGTGCCTGGAAACTGACAGTAAGATCCTAGAGTGAGGTGCTGAATGGGGAGGGTGACATCAGCCAAGTTGTCAGCTTAGAGGCATCCCTGTCACAGAGAGGACTGACTGACACAGCATCCCCTAAAGCACTCTCAACACTGGTTGCCGACTCTTCCTCCTCCTTTCCGAGGAAGCCCTTCCAGCCCCCCTACCCTGGCATTCCCTGTGCGTGTCTGGCTGCTCCCTCTCTGAGTGCTGAGCTCGCTCTCCCGCAGAGCATGGCTGCCGCAGGGCACAGCGGCTGTAGAGACCCTAATGCAGGCTCAGCATGGAGGCTTCCCTGAAGAAGCCCAACCTGGGATGTTCTGCCTCCTGAACTACACTTCCTTTCTGTATCCTTTGCTTCACGAAGGCCGTCCAGTTGAGTTCCAGACACCACATCCTCCACAGACGCTGTCTCCTCTTCCGTCCCCTGCTCTTGGCTTTGCTGACATTCCTCCAGGCCTGCTGGCAGCAAACCCTATGATCTCAGCCGCGCTGAAGGTGCACGTGTTCTGTCTTCCCGGTTCTGGAGGGGATGCATGTACGAAAGACTTGGGATAGAACCATAGTGGAACTGCCTGGCTGGAGTGGGTGAGCAGATTCTCCAGCTGCTTCCAAAATCTGGGGGAGAGGGTCTCCATGAATTCATTTGTGGCCAGGAGAAAGCGGAGCGGCTCTCCTCTTTGAGGTGAGTTGCATTCTGGGACAACCCAGCTCTCTGCTCCTCCTGATTCAAGCCAAGGACTGAAGTCAACTCCCACCTGGATCCTTGCTTTGGTCCCCTAGTGATCTCCTCACTTTCTGGCCCTGCTGTGCAGACTCTGTTCCTACTCCTCCTTCTGCTCAACCTGACCCAGAAGAGCTTGTCCAGCCAGTTCCCAACTGACCAGCCCTCTCTCCACTGGCACCCCTTGTTCTCTGGCTCCAGCCTCATCTTTCCCCAACAGCTTGTACTTACTCACTCTCTGCTTCAGTACCCTTGAAGACACCATCCCCCTGCCTGCCTGTTCTCCCGTGCCCTCAGGTCTCATTTCTGCATTTATTCCTTGGACAAGGCTCCCAGCTTTCCCAGGCTGGTCAGATCTGTGTGTTTACACAGCATCTTCTTATTTTCTTTACACCAATCCAGGCTGTCATGCTGACTCCAGCTGCGGACCTATTTGATTGACATCTGCTTGCCACTGAGCTGCAGGCTGTTTATGGGTAGAAGCCAGATTTGTGTTGCTCTCTCAGTGGCCCCAGGCCGGCACGATCTCTGGCATGCAGAGTTCTCTCACTGAATAAGTGTCCCTCGAATGAGCAAAACTCGAGTGCGCGATGTGCCTATTGGAAGGTCACGGTTAGGTCTTTGGAGTCTTGGGCTCATGTGGGAAGAGAGAGGTCAGCTCTCAAGAGACAGCTGGGGACGGAGAATTCCAGCTTTGTCTGAGGCCAGTCATTGGCTACTACTACTCAAAGACAGGGTTCCTGGAGTTGTTAGTGTTCTGAATCCCACCACAGCTGTCCTGTGGTAACTCCTTCTAAGCATCTAGGTGCTAGGAGCTCAGTGTTTCTTTGCATTTCACCTTTGAAATGGTCTGACCCCAGCCCATCCTGGATGGGAGAAGAGGGGTCTTCAGCCTATACGCAGGAGCTGGAGAATGTGTGGCAAAGAGGGAGAGGAGGGAAGAAAGGCTTGTGGGAGACAGGATGTTACCTGGGGAGTGGGGGGGGTGATGTAGACAATCCCATTTTTCTGCTCTGGAAAAAGGAAGAGAAAAAGAAAAGGATGCCTTATGTCCAGATACAGCCAGACTGGTTCCTCAGAGCAATCCCGGGGGACTTCCTGGAGTAGAGGAACTTTATAGAAGCCTCAAGTGGACTGGGGGGGAGAGTTCACACCCAGGGGCACAGGGATCATTCAAGAGTGTCTGAGAAATAAGAGGCAGGAGAGCAAAGAAAGGCAGTGTGACCAGGGGTGGAAATGATGTGAGGTAGGCAGGACTGACCCTGCACACTAACACGTCTGGCTGAGGTCACTCAGCCCAGCATTCTCTAGACCGGTGATCATATGGTGACCCCTTCCAACCATAAAATTGTTTTCATTGCTACTTCATAACTGTTAACTCTGCTACTTTTAGGAGTCCTAATGTAAATATCTGTGTTTTCTGATGGTCTTGGGTGACCCCTGTGAAAGGGGATTCCGCCCATGAAAAGGGTCAGTTAACCCCTAAGGGGGTTGTGACCCACAGGTTGAGAACCCCTGCTTTAGACGCTCCATGTCACTCAAAAGAACAATGATTGCTGCCCCCCCCCATTCCCATTTCCGGCATTACTCTCTCACCCTACCACTGGAGCCCATGGAGTCCCTGTGCGCCTGAGGCCATCTCCTCTTCCTAGAAGGGCTTCCTTAGAGAGCCACAGCTCTCGCCTTGCCTCCTCAAGACTCTGCTTTGTGAAGCCCCTGCGTCTGCCATGTAATGCCGCATGTCAGCGATTCCATCCCTCCCCATTCCCTTTGCCTGCCTGGCCTTTCTGCCACAGAAGCACCTTCTAGAACATTCTATCACTCCCTCAAGAAAGAAGTAGGACGTATCAGCTGCCATCCCATCAGTACTCCAGACAGTACCTGGCCCACTGTAGGTGCTCAGTCACTAAAGGGTAAAGGACAGAGGTAGCTGGGAGCCTGGGACTGGAGAGAAATAGCATGACTTTCTAGCAGGTTCCCTGCTCAGCTGGGAGGAAGCAGACTCACAAGAATGGTAACCCTTATTCTGCCCCATACACCAGGAACACAGTTGACTCCCTGGCTGTCACTTCAGTGGAGGCTCACCCTCCTCCCTTCCCCCCTCCTTCCCTCTGGAGTCCTCCTAGGGTGAGGGTGCTCCCAGCATCTGGGATCCATCAGCCCCTTCCAGAAGTCCTCGTGAATCAAAGGGGGAGGGGTGTGTGTGACTAAAGCGATCCCAGATTGGGGCAGGCCAAGCATGCCTGTGAGCTGCCCCTGTCCCAGAGCCTCTCCCACCTCAGCCCTGCCCAGAGCTACATCTACTGCTCTCCCCTCTCCTCTTTCCTTGGGCCTGGGAAAGGTTGTGGCCAGCCACACAGGACTGCTGGCTCCAGATGTGAGGGGATGAGGAGGGGAGCTGGCAGGAGGAATCGGGCAAGCAAATGGGACCTGACAGGGGCCGGGCACCTCCGGCAAAGAATGTAAATAAAAAATCAGTAAATATTTAGGGGAAATGGAGCGGGAAGTGGGAGAAGGCGGTGGGGAGGGGAATGTGTTAGATTTTCAACAACATCTGGAGGGCAGTTCCCTCCTCTACCTTCTGCACACTCGGTCCCACCCATGGGGACTTCCAGTTCAGCATGGCGGCTCTTGGGAGGGCCAGCTATTGGACTTGGGGTGTCTACCATCATTAAAGCACCCCACCTCCACCCTACAAGGCCTTGCTGAAGCTAGGTAATGGGGTTCTTAGATGGAAACATACAGTCCCTGCCCTTAGAAACTGCTTAGAGGAAAGATGTTGGCAACAGCTAAGCAGGGCCTTGATAGAGGGCTGGAATGGTGACTTCAAGGGCAGGGGGAGGGGCAGCTCCTAGGGGAGGGACTAGAGAGATGTGGGGGTGGGGATAATTCTCAGAGAAAGGTGGGAGATGGGACACCTGCGAGCAAGGTGGATGAGAGAGAAGATGGAGTCACAGAAAGCTGAAGCAAGGGATGGCCAGGCCTGTGGCAGTCTCCAGTCTACACCCTCTCCTACAATCTCACCCCAAGGAGATTCCACTCTTCTGAAGGGCCCTTTCATGTCTCTCTCAGGGACTAGGAAGAAAAGGAAGGCCCTACCCCAGGCCAATGCTGTAAACAAACAAACAAAAGCAGCAAGCAGAGAGGCCACTGCACCCCTGTACCCCCACTATTGGGCACTGTGCTCGCTGTCTAGATTGAGGTTGGGCCCAGAAGAGCCCCCAATGGTCTTCTGGCTTTTTTCATGTCTTATCCTGATGGAATGGTGGCTTCCCTCAGCTGGGCCTCCCAGAGTCAGGCTGTACTGTGTAGAGCAGGGCTCTAAAGAGGGTCACAGGCCTACAGTGTCATCTCTGCCTCCTGTTTCCAGGCCAGAGAACAACCGGCCTTTTGTCCAGCAGAGGATGCCCAAGGGGTGAGGTCACCCCCAACATGGCTCTCTTTGTCCCCTAACCAGTGAAACATCAAGGCTGAGTCCAGGCTGTCTGCCTGCATTCTCTGTCCTTAAGCCCTGGCTAGCAACCTCCCATGGGTCTCCTCCAGGTCACAGGGGTTACCCTGAAAGGGAAGGTGGCTACTATGGCAGGTACTAGGAGAGGTGAAGAGTACAGATAGATCCAGAGAGGGCTGAGAGATAGTCCCCAGTAAGTGGGCAGCCCTTCCTCACAAGGAGCTTCAGACACAAATGTGGCTTGGCCAAAAATGTTCCTCAGAACTCAAAAGGAAAAAGCAAAAGGTCTGGGAACGGAGGTTCTGGCTACTGCTCTAACTTTAAACCAAGGGCCCCTCAGGAAACCAGGGAACCCCAGTTATACCAAGGAGAGAAGAGCTTTAAACAATCTCCAAGGTCCCTTCCCCATGAAGGTAAAAACCCTTCCCTCCAGGGGCTCTGGGCCTGACTGAACAGAGAAGCCTGGAGTAGAAGAATGAGGCCTAGAGAAAAGCTAGAGCAGGGTCTTTTAAATGCAGTGTGATGTCCCCAGATGAGCCCTGGGACTTCATTCTGTCCTTTCTCAAACTTAGGGCCAAGACAGGTACCAGTCTAGGCAAAGAATGCTAAAATTTACCAAGGGACAGAAGGCCAGGGTTAAAGGATCCTAGTCACCCAGTGGGACACAGCAAGACCCAGATGGGCAGGAAATGGCTCCCTGAGGCCTGCGGCTACTGGGAAAGCTGCCTATGAGGAGGGAGCATATCCCTGTGTGGCCCTGACTGGCTGACCATGCCACAGAAAGGATTTACTGCTGTTCAAAGACTGAGGGGCCTGTGGAGGGTTGGGTCCACCCAAGGAACTGAATGGATCAAGGAAAGTCAGAGAGGATGATGGGAACATGGGTTAGTGACAGGGCATGATCTGACCAGGTCATCCTCTCACAGTTGGTTCTCAGGCTCTAGTTTCTTCTGTCCCCTACCCTGCCTGTCCCCACCCCATCCTGTTCACACTGGCCCAGGCTCCACCCCATCTGGGTAGAATGTTATGGGAGCTGAGAATAGCCTCTGCTGGGGTCAAGGAAGGGAGGGACACTGGGGACTAATTGCCCTAAATAAATGAGCAATTAAGGCTGTTAGAAGAAATAGCTAGATGCCCCCACCACCACCCTGAATTATCACTATGGCAACCACAGCCCGCTCCTCCCCAGAAAAGGCTAAGCTACTTGTTTGGCCCACATAACTGTCATTCAGACTGAAGGTTGGCCAGAATGGTCTCTTTCTGGAGAACCAGAAAGGGTGGAGGTAAAGATGGCATGGAAGGGAGGCAGGGGAATGGCCTGCTGCTTCAGACACTCGGTGATGGCTTGAAGTCAGTGGGGCAAAGAGGAATAAGTATCCCCTGCACAGCCTCATGGCTACCGCCTCCAATCCCAACATCACTGCAGCCAGTGCGGTAGTGGTTTAGGAGTAGATGCTGCCAGGAGTAGACCTTGCCAGGTCCCCATCTCCTCTCAGCACCTCACCCCACCCCCCTACACTTCCTGTAATGGCGTCTCCAATGGGGAGCCCATTAGTCCTTCTCAGGGTAGCGCCTAAGTACTGTGGCTGATAAATATAACATGAGCCCATCGATTAGAACCCTCCTAGTCCTGCGCAGCATGACTCCCTAATGGCTCCCCCTCCCCTCAGCCCAGACTCCCACCCACCCCCACCCAGGGCCGTTTTCCTGACTTACTTGGAACGTGGAGGCAGTTATTACTGAAGCAGAGATAAGGAGACGTGGGCAACCCCCAGGGCCCGGTCAGAAAGGCCCTCTGCTTTGAGACCTACTTGGGCGAGTCTGGATCCCAAGGTGGCCTGGAAGGTCCTCCTCTGTCAGTCAGGGAACCAGAAGAGTCCCTGGCTGTCCCAGCTCATAGAGGACCTCTGCCTCTACGAGGTGCAGAAGGCAAAGGGGCCCCACCAATCAAGCCTCCGAGGGCTCTTCTGGTTACTCTTAGAGAAGTCTGCCGTGCCACCAACTTTGACCTTGTCACCATATCCTTTTGGAATCCTGGGCATCGGCTAGCCTTGCTGTACCTGTCCTAGCCCACCAAGCCCTCCTGCCTTCCCCCAAGTTCCCCCAACTCTGACACTGACACTTTCTGTCTTGCTTCAGCCAACTATGGGCTACCACACTTATCAGAGTCCCAGAGGAGAAGGAGGGACCATCTGCCTCACCATGGGGTCTAGAAGGCATGAGCTATCTTCCAAAAGTGGAGTAGAGGACTTCAGTGGGTGGGACCTGGCTCCTATAAGGTAATCAAATCAATTAGACCTTGTTAGCCGCCAGTGCTGGGAGCGGAGGTCTCTGTGCGCCCAGTCCCACAGTCTGCATAAGCCCTCTTGCCACTGGAGCCCATCTCTGGAGACAGCTGCATGCAAGCGCTTTGACAGAGAAGTCCACAATAGCTCTTGCCTGGGTGCCAGAGGGGGCTTAGTGGGTGGATGGTGGCCCAGGCCTGGGAGGGGGCTGTGGTTTTATAACACTGTGGCTCTGGGTGGAGGCTGCCCACAGAATCCTCTAACAGGAAGGCTGAGCCAGGCTGGCTGCAGCCAGGAAGTTAATCCTTAATGTGCCTCTGGCCTTGCTGCTATACAAACTCACCGCTTAAACAGGCCGGGTGGGGACCAGCCACAGAGCTTGCATTCCTCGGGGTGGGGCTTGGTGCCATGGCAAGTTGTGTACCAAGGATGCTCCAGGGTTGTGTGTGCTCCAGGGGTGGCTGTCTGCTGGAGGAGCTTGCTCCAAGAGGGGAGGCCGGGGGTACGTCTGGCCCATTCTCTCTTGTGTGCCCCACCCTGACCCTGCGCCTCCCTTAAACTTTTAGCAGGCTCTGCATCAAAGATGTGGGCTGTGTATGTGTGTGTGTGTGTGTACACATGTGCTTGGGGTGTGCATATGTGTGCATCGGGCTTGAAGTCAACACCAGAACTCTCCCTTGGTCATTCTCCACCTTGTTTTTAAAATAATATTTTTATTAATTGTCTGAGCATTTCATATGGGTATCCGGTGTGCTTTGATCATATTCACCTCGACTCTTCTTAGCTCCTCCCATATCTACCCTACCCCTGCCCCCATTGCCTTCCTGATGCTGTTTGTGTTGGGGTGGGGGACACAATATTCTGAGACAGAGTTTCAGGTATAGCCCTGGCTGTCCTGGAGCTTGCTCTGTAGACCAGGCTCAGATCGCCTGCCCCTGGGCACTGGGATTAAAGGTGTGCACCACCATACCTGACAAGTCTTTTTTTTTTTTTTCCATTCCCCTGCTTATGTCCAGTGAGGCTTGGAAGGGTTAGCTAGGACTCAAGCCAACATCCAGCATCTCTCCAGTAGCATCGAGCCTTTCCCCTTGTGACTTGTGACTTTCCCCTTAAAGGTCCTTTTGCTAATCTAGTCAGGTTGCAGGTCAGGGCTTTAAGGGTTCAACTGCAGCACCATTTCCATATCACACAGAAGCCTAGAGATGCTACCTGGGCATTCCCTTTCAGCTGACCAAGCACACTGACCCCTGCCCTTTCCCCATCCCCCACTCCTTCCCAACATCGCCCCAGCTCTTCCATTGCTAGAATTCTAGGGTAGGTCGGGAGCATCCAGAGGCCTCAATAGCCTGAATTCAGCCCCCAGCCCGGGATATATTTAGCCGAGTACTTCAGACACTAGACAAAGCCACTTCCAAGGGTCTGGTGGGAACAGAGTTGGGGGATGGAGGGGTTGCCCTTCCTGTTCCTTCCCCTTCCTGATATGGGGACCCCTCAGTTGCCCTTCTGGGGTTACTAGGAATGCCATTCTCAGGGCAAGGGTCTGAATGTGGGTGAATTGCTCTCTATTTCTAGACCATCTGCTAAGAAGGGAGCTCTAAGGGTCTGCCCTTGCCTGAATGGGCACATTCTGGAGTTTTCTTTCAAATATTCACCGCCCTGTCCGGTTACCAAGGGAGCTTTGAAAGAGTTTTAACTGGTCTGGCTGAGACTCTAGTATCCATCTATCTGTATGACCATATGTATGTCCATCCGCCTACCTACCTACCCATCCATCCCATCCATTTTCTCCTGTCTGTCTGTCTGTCTCCCTCTCCCCCTCCCGCCTGCCTGCCTGCCTGCCTGCCTTCCTTCCTTCCTTCCTTCCTTCCTTCCTTCTTTCCTTTCTTCCTTTCCCCCTTTTTGTCTCTGTCTCTCTCCTTTTTCTATCTTTGAAAAGCCTGTGTTGACTGTGTGGATCCTGGGCCCACAGGCAGAAACATAAAGGAAGGGGGCTTGCAGGATTCTTAGGTCCTTCCCAGCCAGCCATGGAATCAGAATCTATCAAGAATCTTCCCCAACAAACTTCCCCAGGGGATTTCCGTGTAAGCTACAGTTTAAGGATCACTATTCTACGGCTGGAGAGATGGCTCAGTGGTTAAGAACACTGACCACTCTTCCAGAGGTCCTGAGTTCAAGTCACAGCAACCACATGGTGGCTCACAACCATCTGATGCCCACTTCTGGCACAAAGGTGTGCATGCAGATCGAGCACTCATATACATAAGTAAACAAATCTTTAAAAAGAAAAGAAATCACTATTCCAGGGTCTTCCATTGTAAAGGACAGAACTACAGACCTAGGTTTCCCTAGGCTTCCCAAGGGCTGGTCAAGAAACCAACTACCCCCACCCCTCACACGCCTTTAACACAACTTAGGTCTCTGGTTTATTTTTTCAATTTCTTTTTATTTGTGTTGGGGCACATGTGTCACTGCCAGAGGGTGACTTGTGGAGTCAGTTTTCCCTCTTCCTTTATGTGAGTTCCAGGGATCACACTCAGGACTTCAGACTTGCCCAGCAAGGATCTAATACCAAGCTATTCCAGAGGCCCAAGAGCTCTGACTTCTTAAGACCCCATTATGCTTGCCCCCACTACTAGGTCCAAGTGTGGGTTCAGGGTCATATCTAGGTCCCCTGCATATGTCCACACTCATTCAGTTCTCCGTCCCTGTCTCCAAATGGGCAGACCCACACTCATTAGAAACCACACAGAGGTGTCTTGGGTCCATAACTGGACGCCCCTATCTTGGCAGCTCAGCTCCACCCTGAGCCATCCACAGTTCTTCTCCATCAGCTGACACCTCTGCCATCCTCCATGAAATCTCAAGAGCCACCATCAACCATGGAACTTCTCAGGACCCAGCTGACATTGTCAGGGTCCACTTCTGGGTTACCTTAGACAGAGCTTATAGTTCTCAGTCCTCCCCTGCTCTTTGCTGGTTACCTGCTGTTTCTAACAGTATACAAAGTTCTCAAAGGTGCACGGAGGTCCTGCTCTGCATGAGCTCACCCACATCACTCTGCCTACCCCACTCCTGGTACCAAAGCCAGACTCAGCCTCTCCTACTCCCATGGGGAGTCCTCCTCCCTGTCCTCCATGCTTAACCACTCTCCTCTGTTGCTCCCTCAGCTGGGGATGTGTTCACCCCTTCCTTTCCTGCACATTAATAATCTCCTTTTTATTCTTCCAGTCCCAGATAAAGTCCCTCTTCCCTGAGATGCCTCTGGCACTGTGAATGTCCCCTGGTTTGACATTGTATCTGATGGTGTCTATCTCCCTCTGAGTCTACTCAAGCAGAATGGCTTGACTTGCTCCACTTTGGATTCTGACAATCATAACCCAGCACCTGCTAAGGAGCTGAAGCCTTCATGACAGCTAAGATTGCTGCTGAAATACTATTTTTCATAAGGCTCCACATAAGTCATTCTCTATGTAATGTAGCATGTGTTCCCCACAATGCTACAAGATAAGAGTCTTTTCTTTTTAAAAAAAAAAAGATTTATTTATTAATTTATTATATATAAGTACACTGTAGCTGTCTTCAGATACACCAGAAGAGGGCATAGGATCTCTTTACAGATGGTTGTGAGCCACCATGTGGTTGCTGGGAATTGAACTCAGGACCTTTGGAAGAGCAGTTGGGTGCTCTTAACCGCTGAGCCATCTCTCCAGCCCAAGAGTCTTTTCTTATCCTGTTTTATGAATGCCTGGTACTCAGAGAAGTGAGGCAACTTTCCTGAGGTCACACAGTGAGTAGTGGCAGAGCTGGGACTTGAACTAAGTCTATGAAGTTCCGGAGCTCATGTTCTCTGCCCAGAACTTTTTGGGTGGATGGTAGCATAAATGAACAAACAACTTAATGTCCCTTCCATAGGAACTTCCTAGTCACCCCTTTGTCAGCACCTTCCCCGCTGTGATTAACCCCATCTTCCTCTCCTCCTTGCCAAGTTCACCAGCGCCCTTCATTAGGAGCTAAGCATCTAATCGGTCCTGGCACACGTGGCTGTCATTGGAGCTTAGGATGTTGTTTTTGGCCTTCTGCTTTGAGTGAAATGAATCTTGGAAGTCCAACTTGGATCCAGGTCCTCCGTTTGCCATTTGCTGCCTACGTCACCTTGGAGTGAGCTTCTGTACCCATCTCATCCACAGATCACCCTGCCTAACTGCTTTAAGCTTCCACATGTTCCCCCTCTATGGGGTTAGTAATGTTATTCACTTCCAGTGTTTGCAGATGCAAACCTTAAATGTACATGAAAGCCTAGACCACAGCGAGGGGCTTGGTTAACATCTGCTGTGAGTATTCATTCCTCCAGCCCTCAGTGGGGACCACACTGTATATGGGAGGAGGGAGCTGGCTGACTACCTGTTCGACTTCATCTTCCCAGAAGGTCAGGAGTGGCCACACCTATGGATCCTGATTTTCACTAGAAGAAAGAGTGTCGAGAGGTGCTGGAATCCTTTTCCTCACACTCTGTGAAGCTGAGTGAAGTCTTCCTTAATTTGGGATGGATCTAGGAATTGTTTCTGAGGGGTAAGCAGAACAGGGGAAGGCCTGAGATGTCCCAGCGCAGCCAGGAGATCCACAGATTGAGGGTATTAGAAGGAGTCCCAGGCACAGGGCCTGCAGGGCCTCATAAGCTCCACCACTTTCCCCAGATGGATAACAGACTCACCTCATCCGGCCGCACCAGAGAAGACCTCTCTCAAACCCCAGCCTTGTGCCGCCCTCCTAGTCCTTGAGACAGACCTAGGTTGGCATTACCTCCTAAGTGGGCACCAAAACATACAGAAGTTTCAAGAGGAGGGCCTTTGTCTGAAACCAGCAACAAGTGGGCCTTGGGTCAGGGTTGGAGGCCAGGGGGCCCAGTGCTCTGCCCGGACTCTTCCTCCCTCCCTGCCCCATGAGGAATGTGTCTTCAGAGATTTACCAGTTGAGCAGCTGGCTCTGGTTCACAGAGGGGCTGTGTCCTGACCTCAGAGCCCCTCTGAAGCTCCCATTGTCAGGCATGGTGTGAAGGCAGGCTAGGAACCATTGCTAATTGCTTACCCCAATAAGCCCGTATAAAAACCACACAGAGGCAGGAAGGGCAGGGGAAGACTGGAAGAATGAGACCATGAGATACCTGTGTCTTTTTTTCTGTCACTCAGCTCTGAGCCTCTGTCTCCAGGAAGCGGGACATTCCTAGGGACGTCTACATTTGCTATCCTTGAACCAACCTTTTCCCCACGGCAGGGCAGGTGGACAAAAGAGAACTCAGAAAACAGAAGCCAAACAACAATGAAAAACATCAGATTGACTAAAGGAATGTAAGCGGATTGCACTGGTTCTAGGGGGGCCCCTGGACGCTCCCAACTTGAGATGAGCTTTGCCAGGGAGCGTGGAGGGAAGAACCCAATCGCTAGGAGCTTGGCATGGTGTCCTGGACTTGGTGACTGTCATAGCCCACCTTTAGGTCCAGAGAATGTCATTTCATGGGGGCTTGGTGATCCACTCAAGTTTATACAGAACAGAGGGCTTGTGTCTCCAGAGAGCATGAAACCAGGATGGCGGGACAAGTATGGGAAAGATTAAGGTAGATGATGCAGCCTTTGCCCTCAACACTGGCAAGGGACCCCCTGGTCTCTAAAACACAGCTGACAACACCCAAAACCTTCTCCCAGCACCCTTCCTTAGTGGAGTCTCCAACCTCTACTTCTTGGATCTTTCAGTCTTAGGCACACTTAAGGGCAAAGCTTATCTGCCCACTGCTCCCTACTTTCAACAGCTCCTCTTGAGGCCCCTCCTGGCATAGCAGGGGGTGGGGGGTGGGGGGTGGAGGTGGGGGATGCTTGGGTCCCCCCCTTCCCCCTGCCCATAGGGCACCAGGCCAGCACTGCTGGAGGAAATAAAGGCCTGAAAGGAAAACACAAGATGTCGCTGATGGTTTTGATGAAAGCAGCAGGCCTTGCTTGTCTCACCACACACTGTGCTCTCCCAAGCAATCTTCCCGGAGCCCCCAACAGCCTGGGAAGTGCCTTGTCTGGACCAGTCTTAAAGCTGCCACTCACACTCCTGGCTCTCCCAGCAAAGCTATTCTCAAGCTGGGAACGTCCATCTGGAGAGCAGGGTGAGCACCGCATCGCAACAAGCTCACAGCAATGGATCAGGGATTTGGCAATGCCATGCTGCAAGGCTGAAGTGACAGAGGCCGCTTCACCATAACCAAGGGATTGAGAGTGCTGTCCAGCAGGGAGAGTAAGACCCACCCTAGAGCAGCCTAGGGAAATGTGTCAGACACATTTGGGACCTCCTGGGGCGAGGCGGGAGGCTTACCCTCCAGGGAGACTCTGGCATGGCCGCTAACTGTACACCAGCAGACAGGAGGGGGGGGGGTTACAGAATCCAGGCTCACTTTGAGGAGAAAGTAGGCTTGATCTGGGGTTAGAAGGATGGGTAGAGGAGCCTGGGGAGCTGGCTCAGAGGGTTCTTGCTGCATAAGCATGAGGATGTGAGTTCAAATCCAAGCCCCACATAAAAAGGTAGGACGAAGATAGGCTGCTCACGCCGACATCCATGTGTAAACCCAGCACTGTGGGAAGGTCAGGGACAGAAGGACCACTGGGGCTTTCTGGGTACACAATGACAGCCGTGCCTATGATAAGAACAGCATGGCTGAGTCTCAAACAGTGGAGAGATAGATGAGGTGCCTGCTTCAACCCTAGCAGGATTAACAAGGGAATGTGTCTTATGTCTTTACTCACAGCCTGATACAATGGACCTGGGGAATCATCCTGGAAGTGGGGGTTGGTGGGGTGGGTGGAGTAGGGGGTTGGGAAGCAGAGTGAGTACTGCCCGTCATCATCACAGGTTCTGGGGTTCTTATTTAACTTGCTCATCCCTCTTCTCAGTCCCCAACCCAGAGGCATCAACTGTCTTTATGCCCTAAGGTCCCGGCTCCTCTCCTTCGCAATCCTCATCTCTCCCAAGCAGGAGAGATTATGTCTGTCCCACAACTCATCAACCTTCCGTAGCTCCCACTGCATGAAGGAAGAGGTCCACCTCCTCAGTCTGGCACCCAAAACTAGCCCTCCATTCAGCAGCCCCTTCCCACCACCTACACTGCCAGACCCTGGAGTAGCTCTGCAGAATCACCCTCAGATCCCTGACGGCTTTTATAAGGGGACTGTTTATTTCTGCCTAGAATGTCCCCTTTTCCTTTTCCGAGAGCTAAACCCTCTCTATACTTTACTCTCAGAAAGATAACCTCCTCCAGAGAGCCTTTCCGTATTCTCCTCCTCAGCAGGAGCTGTGGCTCATGGCTGTCTCCTAACTTAGAATAAAAAGTACTATTTGTGTATGTGGGCATGGGGTGAGCGGGGACGTGCATGTGGAAGTCAGAGGACAACTTTGTAGAGTTGGTTATCTCACCTCTTTGCAGGCTCTGGCGATCAAATTCAGGTTGCCAGCCGTGAGTGCCCGGGCCTTGACCCACTCTTGGCTATCCTTTATGATAACTGGGTGTGGAACAGTCATGAAAACTAGGGGCCACACTAGGCTGCTGCCAAGGGCTCCTGGGGACCGCCCATCCTCAGGGCAGACATTGTTGCTGTAGATCACAGCACCCCTGGAAGAGAGAGCAGGGTGGGGTCACAGAAGCCTCTACTGAGCCTGGCACAGATGGATGCCAGCCGCCCCGGATAGAGCCAGGCACTGAGTTGGCATGGCTCTGCTGCCGGAGATGAGGGTGAGACAAACAGCAATTAGTGGAGCCCAGGCTTGGGCTCTTAGGGCTAATTACCAATTAGATGGGGCTGGGCGATTAGCAACATGAAAGAGACAGTCAGCAAATAGTCAGTGCCTGGCAGAGCGGAAGGTGGGGGTGGCCCAGTGGCTGGGTGTCCTAATGGTTAGTACGGCTCCAGAGCCAGCAAGGAACCCTGAGTCCTTGAGGGCAGATTCCTCTTCTTTTTGGATCCCAGGAGGAGCTTCAGACTGGAGCTGGATGGCCTGGCTTGTTGATGCCTCTGGGGTGGTGGCAGTGAGGACTTTGGCACACTTGGCCAGGTGATCTCTGCAGGACAGAGCCTAAAGGAGCCTTCGTGGCAGACGCCCAATCGGATGCATTTGTGTCTGGAAGGGTGCCTGCAAGGCTGGATGGAGGGATGGAGGGAGGCAGGGAGGGAGGGAGGCCAAGGCTGATAGCTTCCTTCCTCCCTGCTCCTGGCTCAGCACTTCTTCCCTATTGCTCTCCCTCCTCCCTGCCCGTCACCTCCCCCTCCTGCTATCTCCTCTCCTCTCCCTCCCTCTCACCCCCAAGTCTCTTCACTGATGGCTTTGCTGGTTTTTCTGTCCCAGGCTCTTGCTCTTCGGGTCTCTCTGTCTCCTTTCCCGAATCTCATAGTCCCTGCTGTCTCTTGGGGTGGGAATGAGCTGCAACAGGAAGGCCCGAGGCTAGACACAGATACCACGATCTTCTGAGTGCAGAAGTGGGCCAACCCTGGAGAGGGGAAGGTGGGCGTGGGGACCGCCTCTCACTGCCAGATCCTGTGTGGATGAGCCCACAGAGAACTCCGCTGTAGGCTCCTGGCATCATACACCAGGACCAGCATAGCTCGGGTTCCGCTGGAGCATGGTCACCTCTGACACATACGCCTTTTCACACGTGGAACCCTGGCCAACCCTGTAGGGCCAAGAAGCTGAAGGGATCCCAGCTTCTGAAATGGCTTCCTTTTCAACCTTTCCTAGGCTGGTCTGGCTGGTTGCAGGGGCTGAGGGTGATAGTTGGGGCATCAAGTCTGTGTGTGTGTGTGTGTGTGTGTGTGTGTGTGTGTGTGTGTGTGTGTGTGTGTATGCACATGTGTGTGTGCAAGAGACACACACAGAGAGAGACAGAGAGAGACGGGGGTGGGGGGGTCACAACCTATCTCAACTACATTTATGCCTCTATGTCCTCTGGGTCCACAGAGGATGCTGCTGTCCTGAGGGGACACTCTGTGGAGAACAGAGGGGTGGGAGGAGGGGGGGAGATTGCAGGAGTTAGCAGAGGGCCACCAGGGGAGGCCTGTGTGGATGAGGAGGCCTCAGACCAGAAGACAAGCTTAGCAGTGGGCGTGGCCTAAAGATCTGCTTGGCACATCTCCTTGTCTTGGCAGCTTTGACCATACATGTGCTACACAGGAGATCAAAGCATGCTGGGCTCCAGCCCCAGTGTCAGTGGGATTGCAGGGACTTCCCGGGGGGGCCCCTAGGGACAGGTGTCACACCCCCAGCTTCCCCTTCAAGTGACTGCACTGGAGTCCTCCCAGCCATGGTGGGAAGATTGACCTCCAGTAGGGTAAGGGAAGAAAAGTATCTGCCAGCAGGAATGTGGAAGGAGAGGAAGGGCCATCTCCAGGGCTGGGGGTGGGGGGACAGTGCTGGGGCCCCTGTCGGGGCTTTTAGCTCTGTGTGCTTTGTACAACCACCCCTACAGTGGGTGTTTCCCTGGGCCACAGCCCTGCTGTGGTCAGAAAACTATGACCAAGCCAGTGGTCTTCTGGCCTCTGAACTCACCCCTCAGCTATGCCCCCAGGACAATGGGGTCTTTCTGCACAAAACGGCACGAGGGGGACTCGTCATGGACTTGTGACCTGAGGGACAGGCCTGCCCCAGGCCACGGTTAGCCTTGCTCACACCAGTGGCCACTGGCTGGCCTTAGGCCAGGGTGGACTAAGGAGAAAGTGGGGCTCTCCCCACTCTCTGGCAAACCAATGCCTGGGATTCCAGTTGGCACGAGAGGTCTCTACCGAGCATAGCTAAATCCTGAAAGCACATGCCAGGGCTGACCTGTCTCGCCAAACAGATGCCCAAAAAACCCAGGCAGAGGCAAAATCGAGAGCCAGAGGGCCGTTATTGAGAATTAGGGCTCAGAGAAAAAGCCCGTCTCATCAAGAGAGGACCAGAAGGCTTCCAAGGGACTGGAGATGGGGGCATGGGGGAGGGTTGGGGGCGTTGCTCTGGCAGGCATGGCTTGACCTGGAAAGGGGCTTACCGAAGAGGGAATGTGCAGAAAAGAGCACAGAGAGGCCAATCTCAGCTGTAACCGTAGCACAACACAGGGTGAGGGAGACCCAGGTTTCTGCCTGGAACCCAAAGCGCTCTCCTGCCCTCTTAGAGGTTCTCTTGCAGCCCACACCCTTGGGCAGTGGAGAGATGGGTGGGGGGCAGGAAGCGCCATTCCAGCCGCCCCTCGCCCTCGGTGGCCGGACAGCTGTTCTGCGCAGCTGCTGGGGGCTCTGGGGGCTGCGGCGGATTTGATTTGATTCAGGCCCCAAAATAGCTAGTGTAGCAGGAAGCGGCCCCTTCCCCCATCTCCTCCAGGACACTCCATCCGGGGGCTGCATTAACACCTTTGAGGTTCTACCCCTTCCCTACCTCGCCCCTGATCTCCTGTGCCCCGTCCTTTTTTTCCCCCTCAGCCCCTAGCGCTTCACCTGCCGGTGCTGAGCTCCCCGCTGCCTTGTTCCACACCCCTTCCTCCAGGAAGCCCGCCGGGTCCAGGCTGCCAACGCCGGCTCTGCCCACACACGATCCCAGCTCCGCCCGCAGCCCTGAACATCACAGCCGGGGCCTGTGGCCAGGCACGGGCGGGTTGTGGAGGGCACACAAAGACGCGGGCTGCCCCGGCCTTTGATGAGTAATGGCTATTCCCTGGAGCCACGATTCCACTCGGCTGCTTCGGCGCCCCCTGCCCCTCCCCACTCCAGCTCCTCAAATAAGACTCGTTTTTGTTCACAGGACACAATGCGAGAAAATGTCACCCAGGGGGCGTGCCCCCTGGCCCCTATCCCTGACAACCGGAGCTCTTAATCACTGGGCCTCCTTCCTCCCCAGCCTCCCTCCTCAGCAGCTGGGGGAGCTGGGGCACGGGCAGCAGTCAGGGTAGGGGTGGCCACTTACCACCTTCGTGCTCTGAGCTCTCTTCCAGACATAGGTCCTCCCCCTCCTTCCACACAAATACCATCTCCTATGCTCAACTGGCTCTTCTCTCTCCATCAAAACCTGTCAAGACTTCTGTACCAGAGAGCTGGGAAGGGACTTCAGAGCAAGGCTCTAGAAAGTGTTGCATCAAAAACTGTACCAAAGCTTTGAAAAGTGTTAATAACGAAAGGCATCATCAAGAGTGGTAGTGGGTGAGGACCAATATCTGTCCTCCCTACAGCCACTGTGTGCAAGCTGGCCTGCCCGAGGTGACTTTTAGGCTAAGATCCCACTGAAGAGGTCTCCTTTGTTTGGATTTCTTTAGACTTTCCATGCAAGGCTTGCATCCAGTGGTGACTTTAAGACTCAGAGCCAGATGTGGTGAAACCTTTCATCCCAGCACTTGGGAGGCAGAGGCAAGCAGATCCTGTGAGTGCAAGGCCAGCCTCATCTACAGATTGAGTTCCAGGACAGCCAGGGCTACCCAGAGAAACCCTGCCTCAGAAAAACAAAACAAAACAAAAGGATTGGCTCAAAGATACAGAATTGTGTCCCTCCCCTCCCTCTCCCTAAGAACCTGTTCATCTCCGCCACTACATTGAGTTAGTGGTCTACATGAGAACTGTGTGCCTTGCTATGCAAACACAGTTTCTCTGGGGCTCTTCTCAACCAGCCCTTAACTTCTTCTGTATATGCTTCTGGAACCTTCTGTGTACACTTCTGGAGCCTTCTGTGCTGAGTCCTCATTTACCAGTCACATCATCACCTCCCCCTCTAAAACCTGTGTCTACTTTCCTCCATCTCTCCAATCTCTCTGTCTCTGTCTCTGTCTCTCTCTCTGTCTCTCTCTGTCTCTCTCTGTGTCTCTCTCTGTGTCTCTCTCTGTCAAGACCTCTATACCAGAGAGCTGGAAAGGGACTCTCTCATCTGTCTTTCTCTCTCTTTGTCTCTTTCTGTGTGTCTCCCTCCCTTTTTCTCTCTCTCTTGTCTTTCTCTCTGTCTCTCTCTGTCTCTGTGTGTCTCTCTGTCTTCCTGTTTCTGTGTCTCTCTTTCTCTTGCTCTGTGTGTATGTGTCCCTGACTCTGTGTCTCTCTGTCTCTTGCTCTCTCTGTCTCTGTCTCTTTCTGTATCTCTCTGTCTCTTGCTGTCTCTGTCTCTGCCTCTGTCTCTCTGTCCCTGTGTGTCTCTCTGTCTCTGTGTCTCTCTCTTGCTCTCTCTGTCCCTGTCTCTCTCTGTGTCTCTCTGTCTCTCTCTGTGTGTCTCTCTGTCTCTTGCTGTCTCTCTCTGATCTGTGTCTCTCTCCTCTCTATCTCTCTGTCTCTCCCCACCCCACCCCCGCCTGTGCCACCTCCTTCTGCCCCTCCCTGCTTCTACTCTTGTCCCCCTACACTGCATTTGCCACACAGCAGACAGAGCAATCTTTAGAAAATGGAAATCAAATCATGTCACTTCCTCACTTAAAAGCCTCCATGGACTTCTCATTGCCCTGAGACTGAAAGGAAAAGTCTGCTGTAAGTGAGGCGCAGAGGGCGGAAGGACGGATGGACAAGAAGAAAGTGCTTTGACTTTCCCCAGTGTGGGGAGGGACACGCCACCCCCCCCCCAGCTAGGTGATAATACAGCGCAGAGGCCAACGCCCCTCCTTTGAGGAATTAGCTTGGGCTTTTTAAACTTGTGTGCCCAAGGTCCCACAACGACAAACGGAGCCACACTCCTTGTCCATGCCTCCCACCTCATCGCCACAGGATTCGGCAAAGACAAGGGGAGATTACAACCCGGCATGCGACTTCCCCGACCATTTGTGCAAGCATTTAATCACTCAGCACATGTACTGAATCCCTCCAAATCAAATACTGGTTAGGCACGATGATACATAAATAGGGATTATGGTCTATCGGGGAAGGCAGACAGATTACAGAGAAATATAAGATGTGTAATGGGAAGCCTGTCTGGAAACTGGAGGGGAGGACGGGGAGGATGCAAAGGAGACAAATGTTGGTCCTTGACCTCAATCTTCGCAGAGGAGTCCGAGTTCACCAGGCAGGCAGATGTCGAGGCTGGAATTCTTGGCAGAGAGATAAAGTCCAGGACGCCCTGGAAGAACACGGGCTGATCAGAGCAGGGAGAGCAGTGGGGTACGGACAGGCCAAGGAGCATGCTGGGAAATGAGTTTGAGCTGTGAAAGCAAGGGTCAGACCATGAATGGGCTCATGAGCCTCGTTAGGACTGGGCTTCGTCTTCAGACCACACGGCTACAGTGGGGATGCTAGAAGAGAAATGTGCATAATCAGATTTGTGCTTCGGAGAGCACTCTGGCAGCAGAGAGATATGATAGACCCGAGAGGGGACAGACTGGAGTCAGGGAGACGGACTGTTCCGGAAGAAACGGTGGCAGCGGGGGTGGGGACGTTTTTGGGCAAAGCCTGCCCAGACTTCGTGAACATGGAATGGAACACGTGAGACAAGAGGGTTTGATGTGAACACCTGGATTCCAAGTTTAGGTGATGGGGGAAGGGAAGTCCGGGGCATGATGGAGAGCTCCAGGCTTCACCTAGTCTACAATTAGAGATGAAATGTGCCCTGAGGAAGGGACCCGGGGATCGTATCAAGAGCATGGATATCAACAGATGCACTCTTAGTGTCCCAAGGAGGTTGCTGCCTCTCTTGCCTTCCAGAGGAATATTCTCACACTGGAAGACTAAATCAGGCCAGTAACTCGTGCTCACCTGCAGAAACCAACACCAGCCAGGAGTTATATGGCGGTGCTGGGAATGGGTGAACTTCAAAACCCCCCATAATTGTGCCTTGAAAACATCTAACTAAGCAAATCCTCGTGTTTCTCAGACAAGGGGGGAGGTGTCTGGAAGAGGCCTGGAGACCTGGGAATTCCAGACCCTTTCCCATGGTACATAGATGGCTCCCAATCCCTAGAGAGCACTACCCTGTATTCAAGGACACTGGCTCCTCCTAGTGGCCACCCGAAGCATTGCTTTTGGTCCCCCATTGGCTTGGAGCTGAAGTCCCTAGGGCATCTATTTCCCCCGATCCATCTCCAAATTGAGCTCAGTCCCAGTGATCTTCCACCCGGACAGACCTTCCTCTCACAGAGAACCCGGTCACTCCCAACAAGGCTGTGAGCTGACCCGAAGCTGCTCTCTTCCTCGGGGACTAGCACAGAAGTGTTTCCATGACTTACAGCAAGGGGCAGGAGACTTAAAGAGTCAGTCCATATTTGTGCCTCTCACAGCCCAGCTGGACCAGAGCCACCCAGCTGTCTCCTCCAGGCTGGATTTAGTGCTTGCAATGCCGGTGTTCAGTGTCCATGAGGATTAGAAGCCCACACCACCCGTCCGTCCACCCCTTGCTCCTGGTTGGAACACCCACACTCATTGAGCCCCTGCTGCTCAATCCAGCATGGCAGTAGTAACTAATTTATCTAGGTGCTAGAGTCTAGCATGTGCTAGCATGTCTAGGCAAGGGGTCTATGCCTAGCCACATGCCCAGCCATTGTCCCGTAGGCATTTAAATAAAATTGTTTCCAGAACCTGGGGCAATGGCTCCATTGGTAAAATTCTTGCCACTCAGCCGTGAGGTCTGGGTGCAAAGCAAAGGGTCCATGCCTGGAATCTAACACCAGGAAGGAGACAAGAGGATCCGAGGGTTTGCTGGTCTGCCAGTCCGAATCAGTGAGCTCTAGGCTCAGGGAGAGACCTTGACAAAAAATAAGGTGGCAGAGTGTGGCGACATACACGTTTCCTCCCAGCTCTTGAAAGGCAAAGGCAGGCCTGCCTCTATGAGTTCAAGGCCAGTCTGGTCTATATAGTGAGAACCCTGTCTCAAGAAACAAGAACAAAGACAAAAATGAGGTAGAGGGGTGATTGAAGAAGACACCCAAGGTCAGCCTCTGGCTTCCAGATGCCAGGAGCATGTGTAAGCACACGTGTGCTTGCTAGGACACACGGAGAGGGGAGGGGTAGGAAGGGAGGGAGGAAGGAGGAGAGAATAGAGAGAAGCTGACTCCAGGTTCCTTTGGTGACATCAGCGGTTATGCAGCACCTCTCTGGGCTACAACCAGTTCTCAGTTCTCTACTGCGATCTGCCCGTGGCCCCCAGCTTCTTTGCTGCTCTTTCCTTTGGAGAGCAGAAAGAAGCAGCCACACCTATTAAGAGCCCTGCTTTTGCTCCCCCACTGTGTCCAAGAGCTTAAGGTTTTTCATGCTTGGCAGCCCTGGGGAAGAGGTAAGTTATGCCATTTCTGAGACTTCACATCTTTTCCCCAGGACGAATTGGTTGCATGGACATCCACCTGAGGTACTGTGTCTCCTCCTTCCAGCTGGGGCTGCACTTCTAGGATAACAAAAAGAAAGAGGTTCTGAGTAGGGAGGGCAGCCTATGCTGGAACAGCCCTTGGGTATGACCCCAGCACTAGCCTGCATTCACTCGAGGCCTGAGGTGCTTCTGGACACCATTTTGGGGGTGCTCCATCACTCCCATTTTGCAGAAGAGGAAACAGATCAAACATGGCAGCTTGTGGTCACAGAATTGGCAAGCGTGGTGACTGGGCCTCCTGACTAGAGTTCAGTGTCCTTCCCCACAACTGCTCCCCCTGTGCAGTCCAAGACCTCTGAGAGACGTGTTTGGAGATGGTTTTAGGCTTGGCAGCCTGGAGAGATGGATTCCTGGGACTGACTCGGACACTCGTCCACCTCTTTCCCTTCCTTCTCTCTCCAGTCTGTCTGTTAGGATCAGACCAAAGATCAGGAGACCCTGGAAAGTAAGAGCTTGGCTTCTGTCACCTCTGAGAATTGGCCCCAGCCTGGGACCTGGCAGAGCAGAGCTGGACAGTAGCTGTGTTGGAAGAAGGGTGGAGCCAACACTGGAGGCCTGCTGAGCTCTGAGTCACTCTTGAGAAGCCCTCTGTGGAATTGGGCCAAGCCCCGTGCCCTGGAATGATCTTGATGGCATTTTGCTCTCTGTGAGTGCTGAGTAGTGGTGGCCAGGATAGAGTAGTGTTACAGTGTCCCTTGAGAGCTAGCAATGTGCAGGTGGTGACCCTAGAGAAGGGCAAATGTGCCACAGCAAGGAACCCAGCCCAAAACAAGGACAATGGGGGAGGGCGTCCTCCAGCTCCCTCTACCACCACCTGAGCTAACCATTGACCCAACCTTCCGGTCAGGAACTGGTAAGTAAGGCCTCTTTCTCCCCCCTGCCCCCTCGATCTCGCTCTCGCTCTCTCACTGTCTTGCTCTCTCATTCTCTCTCCAACCCCACCACCACCATCACCACCATCACCACCATCGCCACAAGAAGCCCTGACTTCGGTGTCCCCACTCCCACTCTGACCCTGTTCGCTCCCACCGTTCTGCACATCTCCGACCCAACCCATCCCTCCCCTTCACAGCGCCCTGGTCTCTGATGCTCATACTCCCATCTCCCTTCCCAGAAGGCTCCTTGTGTCCTTTGCAGCGTTCCCAGGGGGTGGTGGTGGTGGTGGTAATGGGGGCAAGGAAGGAAAAGGTATGTATCTCTTTAGTTGTCATTTACTTTTTCCATTCCTACCCTTCTGCCCATAGTAGACAAGCCCCCAACCCCTTCTCTTTTTTAATGACTGCCCCCAATCGTTTGAAGAGCCATTGGCTCCCCCTACCTTGTCACTACCTATCCTTGACCAACCCAGTGAACATTGTCGCCAGCCAAACATCTCTAAAGCCTCTCATTCCCAACACATACATCCTGAAAAGCATCTCATATCCTCCTTGCCCACTCACTTGGGTTCCCTTAGCAACCCTTCCTCAGGGGTTGCCAGGCAGGTACCATTTTCTACTTACTACCTGATAGCCCGTCTGAGATTCTAATCGCTCCACCCAACGTCCCCTCTTTTTAATTTTATTTTTACTTTGTGTACATTGATGTTTTGCCAGCATGGGTGATAGTATCAGATCCCCTGGAACAGGAGCCTGTACTGGCTGGTTTGTTGTGTCAACTTGACCCAAGCTGGAGTTGCCACAAAGAAAGGAGCCTCCCTTGAGGAAATGCCTCCATGAGATCCAACTGTAAGGCATTTTCTCAATTAGTGATAAAGGGGGAGGATCCATTGTGGGTGGTGCCATCCCTGGACTGGTAGCCTTGGGTTCTATAAGAAAGCAAGCTGAGCAAGCCAGGGGAAGCAAGCCAGTAAATAACATCCCTCCATGGCTTCTGCATCAGCTCCTGCTTCCTGACCTGCTTGAGTTCCAGTCTTGACTTCCTTTGGTGATGAACAGCAATGTGGAAGTGTAAGCTGAATAAACCCTTTCCTCCCCAACTTGCTTCATGATGTTTGTGTGGGAATTCAAACCCTGACTGAGACAGAGCTACAGACAGTTGTGAGCTGCCATGTGGGTGCTGGAAATTGAACCTGGGTCCTCTGGAAAAGCACCCAGTGCTCTTAACTACTGAGCCATCTCTCCAGCCCCCAAATTCCCTCTTTTGTTCTATGACAAGTGACCAAACTCCAGTCAGCCAGCCATTACAGCAGGGGACTTCAGGACCCGCTAATGACTGTCATTGTTTTGCACCCACAAGCTTGAACAAGTGCAGGCTGGCCAGCAAGTCCGCCCTGTCATAGAAGTCTTGTTTCTTTCCATCTCATGCCTCACGCCTTTCCTGGAACCTGCCCAGCTCCCCAACTCCCTCTCCCCCCACTCAACCTTAGCATGAATGGAGACACCACTACCCTGACTCCACCTCTACCTACCACTAGCCTCAAACTCTCCTGCCTTTGTATCTTCATCCCCTCTCTGTAACCAAGGCCTCTCTCCTCTGCTCCCAAGTCAACACCTTTGCCTCTTTGGAGGTTCTACTCCAGTCCTGTGCCCTTTCCTGAAGCCACCCTTGCATCACCAGACACAGTATCTCCTGGCTGCCTCCACAATTGTCAGTTCCGGCACCTCTGGGGTGGGCTACTCCTCTTCCTCACTTCGTCCTCCAGCCCTCACTGCATTGCTAATTTCC
This sequence comes from Rattus norvegicus, assembly GCF_021556685.1. Taxonomy (NCBI): domain Eukaryota; kingdom Metazoa; phylum Chordata; class Mammalia; order Rodentia; family Muridae; genus Rattus; species Rattus norvegicus. Next base: position 86,831,602 of record NC_141543.1, read on the forward strand.
TATCCCTAAAGAATCACTGACACACTCAACTGCCACTTCCTCCTGTCCTGTTCTGTCACCACCACCACCACCCCCCCCCCCCCGTGCTTGCAAAAACATTCAGGGGATTCCCCGGGGAGATCGCTAAGTGAATGAGGCGCCGCCATAGGAAGCCAGGTGCTCCGTCGGATCCTGATTATCCGTACACTAAAAAAGGATGCCAAAATCCTAACGGCGGCTGTTTCTCAAGGTTCGCTGGGTTTTATTTCAGGTTTTATGATCCAAAAAATAGTATTATAGAGAAGAAGAAAAAAAATCCCTTTAGCTAGACGCCTTGCGCTTGTGCCTAAGAAGTATAGGCGTCTTGTGCTTCGTAATTGTCATGGCTCATTCTCCGTAATTAATTAATCAATGCTGTAAGTAATTATTTTGATATACACATATCATGAAATGATTACTCCAATCAATCGAGTTAACACATTCTGCTTATGTTTCGCAGTTCAGGAAAACAACTTTGGCCACACATAGAGTTTTTGGGTTTTTTTGTTTGTTTGTTTGTTTGTTTGTTTTTTACACTGACCATAGACTTCCATTTACATAAAGCTCTGCCACTTTGCCTGTCTGGTTTTGTTTTCCTTCTATCACCTGTCTTTCCTTCTCTTCTTCCCCCCCCTCCTCCCCTTCTCTTCTTCTTCCCCCCTCCCCCCACTTTTGGAGACTGAGCCTTGCTATGTAAACCCAGGCTGTTTCAACCTCATGATCCTCCTGCCTCAGCATGATGAGTGCTTTGAACACTGGCATGAGACACCATGCTTGTTTGCCTCTCCTTTTTATTGTTGCTGTCAAATATAGATAACTATTATATATATATGTATATATCATATCATATCATATCATATCACATATATCATATGCCTAGTCTCAAATTTTTTAAAAAATGAGCCAAGTTCCAGAAGGTGGGTAAAGAGTAAGGAACATCCTACCTTCACTGTTTCCAAAGATCACACTTTTATTAGTTAGTTAGTTAGCTAGTTAGCTAGTTAGCTAGTTAGTTAGGCAAGGTCTTGCTAACTCTAACTCCTGGCCTCTAACTCCTATACCGATCCCTCCCACAACCTCAGGAGTGCGGAGAGATTATAAGTGGATGCCAGGCCTCCCGGGCACTTTCCAATCTTCATTGGTTTGTATTTTAGACTGGGCCCTACATAGCTCAGGTGGGCCTTAAACTCCATGTGTGGGCAGGAATAGCCTTCCTTGGACTCCTGATCTCCTCCGCCCCCTAAGTGCTGGAATTGCAGCTGTGTGCCACCACATTCACTCTGTCCCTCTTTTATCTGTTGGTTCTGGTGTCCCCTTCACACGTCATAAACACACTATCTACTCTCCTTGCAGAATCCCCCCACTGCCAATACTATTCCCTTCCATTGGGGAGATGAATATTGAGTCTATGACACCGTCCTCCCTGCCCCCTCTTACCCAGAGCAGCCATCTCATATCATACTTCCGGCAAGCTTCGAAATGCTAATCTTCTCACCGTAAGCATATTCCACACACAGAGACCTTTCCTATGGTCCTATCCCAGCAATGAAACGTGCCTCTCTTTAAATTCTGACCACTTTCTATGTACCTGCTGCTGATTAATCCACACGCCGATAGAAGTAAAACCATCACTTAGTGCTTCATTTATTTGTTTTATTTTTATGCATGTGCAGGTACATGCATGAATGCATGCATGTGTGGTCCGGAGGTCTACCTCAGATGTTGTTTTCTAAAGGTTATTTTGTGTATGTGTGTTTGCATGAGTTGGTGTGCACCACAATCATGCAGGAGCCTGAGGTCAGAGGAGACCCTGGAGCCAGAGTTATGGGAGACTGTGAGCCATCATGTGGGTGCTGGAAACAGAACCAGGTCCTCGATAAGAGCAGCAAGTGCTCTTAGCGCTGGAGCATCTCCCCAGACCCTACCTTGTTTTCTTCTCAGGATCTCTCACTGGCCTGGAATTTGCCAATTAAGCTACAGTGGCTAGCCAGTGGGTCTCAATGAGCCTTTTATCTCTGCCTTCCTCATGCTGGGATTACAAACCCTGTGTGTGTGTGTGTGTGTGTGTGTGTGTGTGTGTGTGTGTGTGTATGCCTGGGCATAGGTGTGACAACCAGGGATTGATGTCCGTCATTTCTTTAATCATTCTCCACCTTATTGGTGTGCATACGTCCATATGTGTGTGCATGCTTGTGTGCTTATGTATGTGCAGGTCAAAGGTTAATGTTAGGTGTCTTTCTTTTTTTTTTTTTTTTTTTTTGGTTCTTTTTTTCGGAGCTGGGGACCGAACCCAGGGCCTTGCGCTTCCTAGGTAAGCGCTCTACCACTGAGCTAAATCCCCAACCCCCAATGTTAGGTGTCTTAATAACTCTCTACCTGTATTTTTTTTCAGAGAGGGTCACTCAATGAACCCAGAGTGCACCCACTAAGTAGATTGACTGGCCACAGACCCTTCTCTCTCTCCGACTCCCCAGTGCTGGGAGTTCAGGCACTCACAGACACACCCATTTCTGATATGGGTTCTGGGAGACTGAACTCAGTTCCTCAAGCCTGCGCAGCAACCCCTTCCCTGGATGAGCTGTTTCCACAGCCCCTCAATATTTTCGGCCATTTTTCCTCGTCACCCCTCCCCCTGCTCCCATCTGCTCCTCGTGTTCTTCGGGTTCCTGCCTCACTTCCCTTACCGCCATCTTCGATGCTCTTTGCCCTCTCTCAGTTTGGTGTCTTATTTTCTGAACCCTATCCTTTTCAGCTTTCCTTCCTCGTTTGCTCTAGGGCACCCTTAAGTAATTTCTTGAGGAACTCGCAAGCTAAAACACTTTTGTGACCTTAGGTGTGGAGCACGTCTCTTGATAGCTTTGTCAGAGGATAAGCTGTGGGAGTCAGTTCTGTCTTCCCACCAAGTGGGTTCTGGGAGTCAAACTCAGGCCACCTGCCTTGGTGGCAAATACCTTTCCCCACTGAGCCTTCTCAGTATCCCGTAAACACCTTACATCTGGGTTTTTATTTTTACAGTTGAGCTCCTTACATATACCAGATGAAGCCCATTCTCATACAAATAGATCCCTGTCGTCCCTCCACTTAGGTCTCCTTTAACATCATTTAACTATGGTTATCATCTTATCATACAGGTATAAATGTGTATCCGTAAATAGTCATGGTTTTGATGGTAAAATAAATGCTAGGTTTTTTAAAGATTTATTTATTTAACGTATATGAGTACACTGTCTCTGTCTTCAGACACACCAGAAGAGGGCATCAGATCCCATTACAGATGGTTGTCACAATGTGGTTGCTGGGAATTGAACTCAGGACCTCTGGAGGAGCAGTCAGTGCTCTTAACCACTGAGCCATCTCTCCAGCCTCCTATAAGAGATAGTTTCGAACATCAGTTTCCATCATGTGCTCTTGCATTTTCCATCATTTCTAAACGTAATCACTGCTTATAATAGTCCTTTTGCTTATCCTTTAGGGCTTTTTACATATGTAATCATGTCATTTGCCAATGGAGTTTTACTTCTCTAAATCACGTGCCACCACCTTTCTCCTCCACCTTCTTCCTCCACCTCCTCCACCTTCCTTCTCCTCCTCTCTTCCTTCTCCTCCTCTTCTCTTCCTCCTCCTCTCTTCCTCCTCTTCTCTTTCCTCCTCCTCTCCTCCTTCTCCTTCTCTCCTCCTTCTTCTCTCCTCCTCCTTCTCCTCTTTTCTTTCCTCTTCCTCCTCTTCCTCCTCCTCTTCCTCCCCCTCTTCCTCTTCCTTCTTCTCCTCCCCCTCCTCCTCCCCCTCCTCCTTCTCCTCTTTCCCCCTCCTCCCCCTCCTCATTCTCCTCTTTCCCCCTCCTCCCCCTCCTCCTTCTCCTCTTTCCCCCTCCTCCCCATCCTCCTCCTCTTCTTCCTTCTCCTCTTCCTCCTCCCCCTCCTCCCCCTCCTCTTCTTCTTTCTCCTCTTCCTCTTCCTCCTCCTCCCCCTCCTTCTCCTCCTCTTCCTCTTCCTCCTCCTCCCCCTCCTTCTCCTCCTCTTCCTCTTCCTCCTCCTCCTTCTCTGCTCCTCCTCCCCCTCCTCCTCCTCCTTCCCCTCCTCCTCCTTCTTGCTTGTTGTAGACAACTGCACTGGCTAAGGCTCCCCCAGGCCCATGGTGAATGAGTGAGACTGAGTATCATCTTTAGGAGAGAGGGTGGGGAGATGCATGTGGGACAACACATGTATAGGTGTGAGTACATGTGTGTGTTAATGTGTGTGGAGGCCAGGGGTTCATGTAGGGCTTCTCTTTGACTGCCATCAACTTTATTTACTGAAGCAGAGCATCATGCTGAACCCAGACTCATTGATACCGATAGTCTAGCTAGCCAGCTCACTTTAGGGGATCTTCCTTTTAAGGGCCACATTTTCAGAAGATGGCCATGCACACCCAGCATTTGTGTAGGCCCTGGGGATCTAAACCCTATTCCTCATGCTGGGCAAGTGCTCTGGCCATTAAGTCATCTCCCCAGCCCCAGGCATCTTCTTTAATTTAGAAGAAAGCATTTGTTGTTGTTTTTTTTTTTTTTTTTTTTTTTTTTGGTTCTTTTTTTTCGGAGCTGGGGACCGAACCCAGGGCCTTGCGCTTCCTAGGTAAGCACTCTACCACTGAGCTAAATCCCCAGCCCCTCTTCCTCTTTCTCTTAACCTTGTTCTGGTTTCATGAATAGTAAAATCTTTCTCTGAATATGTCAATGACAGCACATGGTCTGCTTAGATCTTTTATGCCTTTGTCTCGGGTTCGCCTAAGCTTTTTGTTGATGTTGTTTCATTTGAATTAGTGTTTGTTCAATTTTCTTTCCTGCTATTGCATTTCTTATGTTGAATTGAGTCACTCGTCTGCTTGCTCGCACAGAAGAGTAAGACCCCCAGGACGACTGGTTAGCCCCCCGGGTCCTTTCTTCCTGTGTATGTGGCTGTCCAGCCACAAACTACATTTCCAAGCCCATTTCGTGACCGCATGAGTTCAAGTAACCGAATAGTCATCAAAGGGGGGGGGGGCACAAAATATGTGCTGTTTCTGCTTCGTTTGCCAAAAGTAAAACCGCTCCTGTCTGTTTTCTCTGTTTTCTCTTTCCTGCAAGTCAGAATACAGATGTAACTTGGCTAGAGGAAGATCATCATTTAGTGGGTGGTTTAAAAATTTAAAAAGAAGAAGAAGACAAAACACAATAGGGGGGCTGGAGTGATGGCCCTGAAGTTAAGAGTACCGGCTGCTCTTCCAAACTCCCAGGATTATATTCCCAGCACCCACATGGTGACTCAAAACCATTTATAACCCCAGTCCCAGGCAGTCTGATGCCTCCTTCTGGCTTCTGTGAGCATCAGACAGCTACATGATAGATATACAGGCAAAACATTCCTACAGATTAAATGGAAAAAAAATTTTAAAAAAGCACAGGGTTGGGGATTTAGCTCAGTGGTAGAACGCTTGCCTAGCAAGCGCAAGGCCCTGGGTTCGGTCCCCAGCTCCAGAAAAAAAAAAAAAAGCACAATACAAAGAAATGGAACCTGAGAGTGAGCTGTACTTCAAAACTAAATGAACTTCTGCTGAGCATGGTGGCACACACCTGAAATCCAGCTTCAAAAGAGGTTAATTCTATCTTCTTTAGTATGAGTGTGGGGGGCGGGGGGCAGGGGGCAAGTGTTTGTGTGTCTGCACGTGAGCACATACATGCGGAAGTTAGAGGTCATTGGAGGTCATTGTCAGGTAACTTCCTCAGTGGCTCCCACCTTATTTTTTGAGGCAGGTCTCTCACTGAACCCAGAGCTGGCTAATTCAACCAGAGTAGATGGCCAGCGAGCCCCCAGGATTCCCCTGTCTCCATCTCGTCTGCACTGGGCTCACATAACTATACATGATGCTGTGTGGGACCAAGCTTGGCCCTCAGGCTTGCTTTGCTGACTGAGCATCACTCCTAACCCCGTCTCTCTAACTTCTTTTACTGTGTATTTTATTTGTTTTCTTTGTAATAGAATCTCACTGTGGAATTCAAATGGGCCTTGAGTTTGTGATTCTCCTGACTTAACCTCCAGAGATTAGAGATTACGTAGTAACATGGACCACCACATCTAGCTCACTGCTATTCTCCCGAGTTTTCCAGAGGTCCCTTGACTTACGATAGCACAGAGATTAAAGGAAGGATCCAAGATTTACAACACTGTGACACAACATCCCTCTCCTCAGCGAACAGTTTTGAGACGCTCTGAGTTTCTGTAGATAGTCTCTTGTTTGCTGTTTCGCTGTTTTGTTTGGGACACAGTCTTGCTATGCAGTCCTGGGCAGCTTGGATCTTGTTATCTAAACTAGGGAAGGCTTGAACTCATGAAGATCTACCTGTTTGTGCCTCCTTAGCACTGGGGCTCAGGATGTGTTCCACCATGTCCTGCTGTTGTTTGACTTCTGAGCCAGGATGTTGACAATAGCCTCATGACCCTCACGCCTCAGCCTGGGTCCTCGGATTACTCGTGTGTACCACACCTGGCTACTCTTGTTATTTTTAAATGGGCTCGAAGTATTAAGTTTCTCACTTTTATTTTGAGTGTACAGAATTCATATTTTTAAAACTCTTTGAGGAACTTGATCACTTTAAAAATAGCCTGGTGTTCTATAATAAAATAATTCAAGAGTAGCTGGAGATGTAACTCAGAGACAGTGCTTGCCTAGAATGCATGAGGTTCTGGGGTCAGGTCTTAGCACTGTCAAAATAAAAATTAAGGGGGAGAGAGATGGCTCAGTGGTTGAAAATGCTTGCTGCCCTTGTAGAGGACAGAGTTTAGCTCCCAACACCCATATCAGATTGCTTACAACACAAAAAACGCCAGTTCCAACAGCTCTGATGCCTTCCAGCCTCTACAAGTACCCTCATACCCATGTGCATGTGTGGGTGCATGCATGTGCACACAACCATACATACATATACCACACACAAGCACACACAGGCACAACCATGCACACACACACAACAGCATACATACATACACACATATACATTCACAACCATACACACCACACACATACACATAACCATCATACATACTATACATGTACAAATACACACACACAACCATACGCACAACTATATACACACAAGCACAACCATGCATACACAGACATGCACAAATAAAAATAAAATAAATACTTAAAAATTTTTTAATTTAAAAAACTTTAAAAATTCTAAGAACCACTAGGTAGGGTTACCTGCCTGGTTCTTTTGCTGGGGAATCCTACGCGTCATCGAATTTATACATTTTCTCTTGGGTCCACTCTTCTCCCCTAAAGAATCATCCATTCTGGTACTTCAGAACTTTCCAGGCCTCCCCTATACCCTTAAAATAAAGCAAAGATTCCCTGCCAAGCCTCCAATAACTGGCCCTTGCTCATCCCCCTGCTGTAACTTTAGGGTGCACTTTCCCACCCACTCACTACACTCGAATGTAACTTTCATTTTTTAAAAGCCTATTTTTAATGATGGTTCTTAAACATCATTCACCAGAGGTGGTGAGGAAAAAAAAAGGATACGGGGAAGTGGACCTGTTTAGAAAGGTTCTTTGGAGCATCTCCGGGCTGTGTCGTCTGGAAATTGGCAGGTCAGCAGGTAGCAGCGGCTTGATCCACTTGCAAACACTTCACAGATACACCCGCAATCCAGTTCAACAGAGTTGGGATAGCAGACATGGATCAGTAGCCGTAGCATGACCTAGCAGAGACAGCCAGGCCTCAGCCTTGGCACAAGTCAGCAGTAGAGACCCAGAGGGAGGCCAGGAAAAGTTCTCGGCAGGGCATCTCTCGGCAAAAATGGAAGATCAGTGAAAATGAGAGAGACCCACAAGCATTGCACGGCAAGCTCTATAGCAAGACAAACTCCGCCTCCATCACTGTCCGTCGAGTACTACTCATACCCTCCGAACCTCATGCGGACTCCATGGGTCTTGCCCCAGCAGATGCATTTGTCTCAGCTGACAGCACTCTGCCAATCAGTCCAAGTTCACAGATGGGGGAAGAAGCTGCAGCGCACCACCACTAGGTTTTCTGGCGTGTCTCCCTCTATGGAGTCCCAACAAATAAAGCACAGTTACGCAGTGTAAGGCGGACCAATACATGTGCATTGTTAGCGAAGAATCCTTCATCACGCGTCCTTTCATGTGCTTGCTCTAGCAAAACATCCTTTCCCCTGTGTCTGCTTCAGCCAAACATTCCTTCAGGAGACTGCCTTAGCCTCTCAGCTAAACGTTCCTTCACGAGTTTGCCCCAACAAAACACCAAACAACAGACTTTCCAAAGAGCCCTTCAGTTTCCACCTCACTCTGGCTATCTTCTTCTTCATCTGATGCCTTCGGGGAACCAAGCTTGATCTGCCTCAAGTTCTTTGCATGGTAGAGAAATAGTTCCCCATGGTGAGGTCAACTACCTAACATACCCACACGCAGTCGCCCCAAGGAGGAAGCGCAGTGGAATCATAGTCTGGTTGGAGCAACACAGGGGAGGCTTGGGAGATGATAGGAGATCCTCTCACCCTCATGCCCCACCTCCAGGCACATGGCCATGAGGCAGATTCTCATTGGCCACCATCCTGTCCCACACCCCAGAGACACAACTGCCAACAGCATCAGCTTCTCAGAAATGATGTCCTGTAATCATGTCGCACTCGTCTATCCAACCGTGTTGTTGGGCTGGTACCTTAGGCTACTTTTTTGTTCACTGTCTAAATTTTGTGCCTAACTTCCTGGTCCTGTCCTGTCCTGCTTGGTGTCTGCCACACGTACTGATCCTTTTGGCCAGGTGATTGCCCTCTCTTTGCCCTTCCAAGGCTGCACTGTTTCATGACCTGCCTTCAATGCTATCTCCTCATAGAGGTTTCCTTCACTAGCCTGTCCAATATGGATCATTCTGGAAGACACTGTTGGCTCCACCCCCAATATCCAATCTGCCTTCCCTTCTTCTTCCTCACTGGGAAGAATGGTCATTTTGATTTGCTAGGGGACTGGCAATCATGAGGTTTAGAAGCGAAGGTCTCCTGCTGGAGTTTGCCTCTTGAGTCCTTGCACCCCAACGTGTCAATGGTTTTCTTTGGCCAGTAAGTGGCCTAGAAATGGGCAAGGACACAGTTCTGCCCAGTGACAGAAGTGGACGTTTGATTGGCATATCTGAGAAACTTTAGTTTACTCTTTTAAAAAGACTTCAGAATATGGCATGCCTTGTCCCTGCCTTCTGGCATTTGGTTATACTATGAAACAGTTAGGCTTGGACCTCCTATAGCTTGTGACCTGGAGGCGCCAAGCGTGAGAGCAGGGGTCAGCACCTGAAGGAGTCAGGACTGATGGATGAAGGCTTCCCTCATCTATGAGATCGGTGGGTACACAAGCTTTGCTGTCCCCTAGCCTGGACCTAGAATCACACAGAAACACATCACCAGGTGTGCCCATGAGCGTTTCCAGAGAGTTTTAACTGAGAAGACCTGCATTAGTGTGGACGACACCACCCCATAGGCTGTGTCTTCGATTAAAGAAGGAGAAAGCGAATGGAGTGGCATTGTTGATTTGTTTCCTTCCTAGAGATGCAAAGACAGCTGCCCCCCAGTCCTGCTGCCCCGCCCCCTCAGCTCATTCTTCCAGCCAATGGGCTACACCCTCAAACAGTGAGCCCCAAATAAACTCCTCCTTCCTTAAGTTCCAGGGATCTTGTCACAGCAATTAGAAAGTAATTAACAGTGTGTGAGCCACTGAATGAATCACCCTCAGAATGGCTCCCCCAGGCTTCATCCTACGCCTTTCCTTATTGTCCAGAAGAGTTGAGCCCACAAGGTCTGCACAGCCCAGACCTGCCATACACAATTTCCACATCCTCCATCACATTCTCTATTATTTTTATTGCGTTTACTATTCGATGTGTATGAGTATTTTGCCTGTGAGGGTATTTGTGCACCCAGTGTGGAGGTTAGGTGGTGTTAGATGTCCTGGAGCAGGAGTCACAGAGGGTTATGAGCCTCTGTGTGCATGCGGGGAATTGAACCCGGGTCCTCTGGTGCAGTAGCCAGTGCTCTTAACCACTGAGCCACTTTGGCAGCTTCCCATATCCTCCAATTGTTTGCTCATATTCTTCAGGAAACTATCAAACTTTCACCTAAATGTCCACGCCTAATTTGTTTTCGTCTAGACCACCAGCTCTCAACCTTCCCAGTGCTCGGAACATTTAATACAGCTTCTCACATTGTCGTGACCCCCTCAGCTATAAAATTATTTTCATTGTTACTTCATAACTGCCGCTTAGCTTCTGTTATGAATAGTACTGTAAATATTTGTGGAGGCAGAGGTTTGCCAAAGGGGCTGAGCACACAGGTTGAGAACCACTGGTCTGGCTACTTCATCCTTACCAGAGTGAGAGGCAGCCAGAGTCCCCTGACTTCTTCATCTAGTCCGTCATCCAGCACGCCTGAAATAATACGCTTCCCATACATGTGTGCTGAGGAAAGTAAAAGAGACACACTTCTGTGACCGTTTATTTAATTGCCACCGTCTCTGTGTGTTAAGCTCAAAATCCGACGTTGCTAAGGTGTTACTTACTGACCGTGCCATCTCAAAGCTTGGAAAATTACAGGTTGCAGTATCAACAATCGGCCATTTGTCCGCTGTGTGGATGTAGCCTGCACTGGACTTCTCTGACCAAGCTCCACACTGGGGCCAGTGAGATGGTTCAGTGGATTAAGGCGCTTGCTGCCAACCCTGACAACTTGAGTTTGATCCTCGGACTCACATGGTGGAAGGAGAGGGCCAATGCCTGTGAGTTGTCTTCTGAACTCCACACGTGCACTGTGGTCATACATGACCACGCACCTATACACTCACAGGAATAAATCGACATCTATATTTTATTTTTGTTTTCTGTATATGGGTGTTTTGCCTGCATGCATGTGCGTGTACTATTTGCATGAATGGTGCTCGTAGAGGCCAGACCAGGGCATCAGATCTCCTGAAAACAAACTTCCAGACAGTCCTAAGTTGCTCTGCAGGTGCTGGGAATTGAGCCCAAGTCCTCTGGGAGAGCAGCCAGGGCTCTTAACCCCTTAGTCATCCAGCCCCATGAATGTATTTAAAAAAACAAAAAAAACCAAAAACCTCCTTTCCTTATTTCCAAATGGAGATGTAAAAATGGGGCTAAAAACATTTATTTTTCATAAATGCTCAATGGACGTCAAACAGGTATAATGCCAAATATCTTTAAGCAAATGTTAATGTTCCAAACATTCTGAATGTTTTAAGGTGTGTGTGTGTGTGTGTGTGTGTGTGTGTGTATGTCTGTGGTTTGTGTGTGTATATGTATGTGTGTGTATATGTGTGTGTATGTGTGTGTATGTGTGTGTATGTGTGTGTGTATGTGTGTGGTGTGTGTGTATGTGTGTATGTATGTGTGTGTGTGGTGTGTGTGTATGTGTGTGTATGTGTGTGTATGTGTGTGTGGTGTGTGTGTATGTGTGTATGTATGTGTGTGTGTATGTGTGTGTGTGTATGTGTGTGTGGTGTGTGTGTGTATGTGTGTGTGGTGTGTATGTATGTGTGTGTGTGGTGTGTGTGTAGTGTGTGTGTGTGTGTGTGTGTGTGTGTGTGTGTGTGTGTGCGTGCTGGAGAAGAAGGCATTAGATCCCCTGGAACTGGAGTGACAGGTCTCTGAGAGTCACATGCCCTGTGCTGGGAACCACACTTAGGTCCTCGGGAAAAGCAACTTTGTGATTTTAACTACCCAGCCTCTCTCTCCCCAGCCCGCTGCCGTTTTGAATATTGTGTAAGTCCTTTTTTCTAACAGTGCTGTGACTTCGAACTGAAGACCTCGTGCATGGTAGGCACGTGCTCTGCCTCAGCAAGGGCCTTTGCTGTGCCCTTCTCTTCCTCTGTGAAGCCAGCAACCCTCGCAAACACTAAGACTCGAAATCTGTGGCTCATTTATTTAATTGTTTATTAGCAGGGAAAGCTCTTTGCAATTGATTGCTGCCCATTCGAGTTGTGTGACGTCATTCACACTTTTATTTTTTCTGATGAAATTTATTTTATTCATTTTAAGTACTTGCTTGTATTCAGCACCTTATTTACCCTCCCCAGGCCTTTCTCCCACCTTCCAGGAGTCTTTCTTCCTTGTGTCTTCATTCCCTCTCTCTCCTCCTTCTTTCTTCCTCCCTCCCTCCCTTTCTTTCTTTCTTTTTTTCTTTCTTCCCGTAGTTCTGGGTGCCTTGGAACTTTGCTTGGTAGACCAGGCTGGCCTCGAACTCTCAGAATCCACCTGCCTCTCTGCCTCCTGAGTGCTGGGATTGAAGGCCTGCACCACCTAGCTTGCCTTTGTGTTCTTTATGTATGTGTGTATATACAAATAATCTCTGATGAGTTTGTTTTAGGGAGCAACAAGTCCATGAAAATAAACAGCACTTCATTTTAGGTTTTTATCGAATTGTGGAGAGAAATGCTATAAAAGTCACAATTTGCTCAATTGACAGAAATGGAATGCAGACACGGATTATATTTACTTAAGTCAGAAGATAGATATCCTTGTTCTTAGAGAACAGTACGAGAGGAAAAAAGTGGAGGGAGGCAAGGAGAGTGAACAACAAAAACAACGGCAAATAAGGAAACTGCTGGTAACAGGTGAACTTGAGAAACCATACGCACGGTCTCCGTCCCATTTTTGCAATTTCTCGACTATAACTTTTAAAAAGAAAGTGCCCAGAGATTTAAACCCTAAATCAAGAGCTTTTACTGAAGTATTGCAAGACCTGAATGACTGACTCTCTTCCTCTTTCTAAGCCGTTTTGAATGTTCTGAAGTGGCTCTGAAAATTCACGTCTCACATCCCTGAAGGTCGCCCTTGGCTTTCCTAGAAGTCTCTCGGTGCATGAATTATTTCACCTCATCTTTGTCCAAAACACCCCCCACCCCCCCTCACCCACCCCCCATTCCTTCACCACCCTGTTATTTCCTCCAAGTGGAACTGAGCTCCTTTCTGATCCAGCCACCTTTCCGCTTCTGGCACCACCTCCTTGCGGACTCGGCACGTGCATATATTACCAAGGCACTACAACCCCCGAAAGGCTCTGCGGCAACATCCCATCCGTTCTCACCACTCAGAAACGGGTTTCCTGAACTAGCCCGTTGTTGCATAACCTTTTGGGAGTTGTAGTTGACCTCAGAAAAACCACAGAGTCCGCAGAAGACGGCAAAACACGTTTCCCAGAATGCACTTCGCTCGGCTTCACCAATTAAAGGATCGGATCTTGAAGAGGGCGGGGGAAAGGGAGGAGCTGCCTGGCGCACGCGCAGTATGCGAGGCTGAGGAATTCATGTGGAGGTCAGAGTGGAAACAGGTAAGCGTGGTAGGGGCGGTGTAGGCCTCTGTTTCTACGTCCCTGTAGCCCTCCTTTGCTTTTCTGTGTTCAGTGAGAGCATAGGATGCATGCGTAGGTACGCCTAGTGGACAAGGGGGAAAAGACTGAGTCCAGAACGAGCTAGGAGACGAGCAAGGGGACGGGACATGATAAGGAAAAATTCAGAAGCTAGTGGAGATAGAAAAGACTGGGTGCCAGAAACGAGGATAAATGTACGTGGAGAAAACAGGCTACACTCGCAGTTGAAGTCAGGGTAAGGGGAGGGAGGATTTGAAGAGTGTACCAAAGGCGACGCAGGGGCGGGGCATTAAAAAGTTCAAGGCTAAATGGTTTCTAGTTTGTCAGCTACGTGCTCCCACCCACCCCGCCGCAGCCCCACCCCCAGTCCTTCAACCTCTCTGCCCCACTGCAACCCTGCCAGCCCCCGCTTTCCTATGAACAGGTATGGGGAGGAGTTCTACAATGCCTTCTAGAATTCGATCTTCTCATTCTAACAACTTAATAGCGTAACCTGTCTGTGCACCTCGGCAGTAACAACCTTCAGAAAGTAACTGAAGGTTACTGTGGAACTTACATGTTAACAGGAATTGCCCTTTTGTTGTTGGCTTCACCCGTGCAGGACCGTTCTCTCTTGTGGCCTATTTGTCTAGGAGATGGGAGTGTGATTTTCTGTGGCACTAGCATCGTTCCTACGCTGAGCTAAGTGTGGCACAAAAGCAAACACGATGCTACAGATGGCAAGATGTTCCGTGTTGTGGGGTGTTGAGTGAGTGACTTAGAGCCCACAAGCGTAGATACATGAAAATGTATCTTGAGACATGAATGCTGTGCCTCTGAGTGGGCTTTTCCTGAGAATCTGGCGTCAAGTTGTTTTATTTTTACCCCCTGTTTAGGTGTGAGCGGAAGCAACAGAAGGAGTCATGGCTGCCAAAGTGTTTGAGTCCATCGGAAAGTTCGGCCTGGCCTTAGCAGTTGCAGGAGGCGTGGTGAACTCTGCTCTATATAACGGTGAGGCACTGAGGAGAATTTCTGCCTGGTTTCTGTTGATCTGCATAGCCCACCTGACATTCCTGATGCTAGCCCATGTCTGATGGTGCGTGAGGGTAAGGGGGCTCACCTACTGCTACCCCCCAAACTGTGGTTCTGTATTATCAGAGGCCCTGTGTCCACTTAGGCAGTGGTTTCAACCTTCCTAATGCTTGGAACATTTAATAGTCTTCCCCCCAACCATACAGTTGTTTTCATTGCTACTTCATAACTTGTAATTATGAATTGTAATGAAAATATCAGTGTTTTCCGATGGTCATAGGCAACCCCTGTAATAGGATCTTTGGATCCCCCCATGAGATTGTGAGCCACTGACTTAAAGCCTTTGTTCAAGAGGAGCCCTCCTGTCCAATTGCTGGTTGGATGTTTCTATTACTTATAGCCACTTTGAAGTGATACGGTATTACCCAGATGCCTCTTCGGTGACAGGATTCTATTGGTACCCCCACCCCCACGCCCACCCCCGGAGCTGAGGGCTGAACCCAGGGCCTTGAGCTTGCTAGGCAAGTGCTCTACCACTGAGCTAACCTCCTCAACCCCTGGTTCTCTCTTTTTTTTTTTTTTTCTTTTCTTTTCTTTTTTTTCTTTTTTTTTTTCGGAGCTGGGGATCGAACCCAGGGCCTTGTGCTTGCTAGGCAAGCGCTCTACCACTGAGCCAAATCCCCAACCCCTCCTGGTTCTCTTCTTTATGTGCATGAAACAACTTGGCAACATCTCTAGACCAATTTGAGAGAAAGAAGGTTTTGCTCAGCTAGTCGCAGAGAGGATAGTTTTTGAGATGCATTGCCAGGCCTTTAATAGTGCCACAGGGCTAAGCCGGGTTTTCTTTGACTTACATGGTCTTATCGGCAAGTCCTTCCTTTTAGTTCAGCTTTCTCATTGGTCAAAAAAATGGGACTGAACTGGTTCTTCTTTTAAGATTCCCCCTAACTCTGGTACTCTCTGAAAACAGCCACAGATATGACATGCCTCCTGTGTGGTTTCTGTTTCGTTTGTTTTGGGTGGGTTGATTTTGTTTGTTTTGTTGAGACAGATCTTTACTATGAGCTCTTGACTGGCATGAAACTCTCTGTGTAGATCGAGGTGGTCTGGAACTCAGAGAGCCTCCGCCTACCTCTGTCTCCTAAGTGCTGCTATTGAAGGTGTGCGCCTGTATACCCTAGCCCAACTTTGCAGCTTTAAGTGACTCAAGGCCACATCCAGCTGTTCTGTTTTTAAGACTTGTCTCCTATAGCCTCAGGCTGGCTGGCTTTGAACTCCTGGACCTTTTACCTTTGGCTATATGACTTTTTGATTTTTCAAAGTGAAGGTTTTTAGATCACTTCTAATTCAAATGAGAAACGAGAGAAAGTAGTTACTTCAGCCTGGGTCTGGTGGCATACTCCCGTAATTCCAGCATTCACAAGGCTGAGGATCTTGAGTGCCAGTCCCACATAGTAAGGCTACATCGTAAGGCCTTGCTTGTCTCAAAAAGTTAGAGGAGAGGGAAGGAGGGGAGAGGCTTTTCCCTTAGGCTACACAGTCAGCATCTTTGAATTTCTTGAGTCCACAAGATATCTCTACATCTCCTGCAAATATTAGAGAAACGGTTATTGGAAAGACCCTGGGCAAGCCGCCCGTAGTGGTGTATACCGTCGGTGCATACAAGTCTCTTCAGTGCAGAGCTAGCTTGGTCTATGTGGTGTGCTCCAGGATAGCCAAGGCTACATAATGAGAACTTACCTTAAAAAAAAAATAAAATAAAAGCAAGACAAGGCAGGTGGTGGCTGTGCACAGCCTGGTTGTTTAAACCCAGTCCTCAGGAGGCAGACACAAGCAGATTTCTTGAGCTCTAGGCCAACCTGGTCAACAGAACAAGTTCCAGGACAGTCAGAGCTACACAGTAAGAGCTTATCTTGGAACAAAACAAAACACAGAAGGCTGCTGGGCAGAGTGATTGCCTCCTTATACTGCTAGTTCAAAAGAAAAAAGAAAGGAAAGACTAAACAACGGGAACATGTCTGAGGGTCCCCAGTAAGGAGCCTGCCTCTGGGAGCATCAGATTATGTTGGAGCCAGTATACACATGGCCCTGGGAAGATCTTGAATTATAGAACTCTCGGGAGGTGATTCCTGGAATTGTGCTGCTGGGAGTTGGGGGCAGGGTAGGGTGGCCAATCAGACATTCAAAGGCCAGCTCTTTAAAGGAGAAAGGGTGCTAAGGAGCAGCCTGAAGTCCCTGGGGAGACATACAGGACAGGAAGTGATTGTTCAGGAAGACAGCAGGAAAGGAGGAAACCTAATAAAAGGGAAAGGGGTCTAAACTCTTAAAATACTACAAGAAAAGAGGGGGGCTGGCGAAATGGCTTAGCTGGTAAAAGCACACACGCCACAAACCAGGTGACCTGAGTTTTATTCCCGGAGCCTGTGTAAAGACAGAAGAAACAAACAGGCTCCAGAAAATTATCTCCCTTCGTCCACACATGCATCGAGGCACGCACACTGCCCCGCCCCACCCCAGTCATATGAAGTTATGCCTAAGAATAAAGGGAAGGATTGGCAAGATGGCTTGGTGGGTAAAGACCCTTGGTACAAGCATGACGACCTGAGTTTCATTCCGAGGACCCACTTGGTGGAAGGAGAGACCTGACCTCTGCAGGTGTCCTCTGACAAAGAAAGCGTTTACAAATTTGAAAGCACAGAAAGAGTCAAGGATCTTGAAAAGATAGGATTCTTTTTGTCAAAGAGTGACAGGGTTTTTCTGACCTGCCATTATTCCTCCCTAGTGGATGCCGGACACAGAGCTGTCATCTTCGACCGATTCCGTGGCGTGCAGGACATCGTGGTAGGGGAAGGGACTCACTTCCTCATCCCCTGGGTACAGAAGCCAATCATCTTTGACTGCCGCTCTCGACCACGTAATGTGCCGGTCATCACCGGCAGCAAAGGTGAGTCTTACCTGTGGCTGTGTAGATGTGGAGGTGTGCCATGCTGTTCTGCTCGTTCTAGAAACATCTAGGACACAGGTTAAACTTCACCTCATAAGAACTTCTGTGCTGTGTGAAGGTGGTGAATGCCTTTAATTCCAGCACTCGCAAAGGCAGGTGGATCTCTGTGACTTACAGGCCAGCCCGGTCTGCTCAATGAGTTCCAGGCCAAGCAAGGCTACGTAGAGAGATCCTGTCTTAAAAAATAACTTCTAAATTAGGTGATGGTGCATGCCTTTAATCAGGTGGATCTTTGTGAGTTGAAAGCTGGTCTGGTCTGCTGAGTGAGTTCCAGGACAGGCTGTCTTCACAAACACACACACACACATACACACACACACACACACACACACACACACACACACACAGAGAGAGAGAGAGAGAGAGAGAGAGAGAGAGAGAGAGAGAGAGAGAGAGAGAGAGAATATATTTCTAGTATGAGTAGGGTGGCAGGAGTACCTGGGGCATTGAGCAGGATGCACCAAAGCCGTGACTCTCATATAACTCCATCATGTATATCAGCACTCAGGAGGATCAGAAGTTCAGGGTCATCTTTGGCTGCTCAGTGAGTTCGATGCTAACCTCTTCTATATGTATGAGTCCCTGTTTCAAAAAAAAAAAAAATGTGGAAGAAAAGGAAAAGAAGTGTTGTACCAGAACTCATCGTTCCTCATGCTCACTTAGAAAGGTAATTCGGGACTAGAGAGATGCTGGCCGCCGAGCCCGACAACCCAAGTTCAACACCCAGGTCAAATGTGGTGGGAGAAGAAAACCGATGCCTGCAGGTGGCCTTTTGACCTCTACACACACATCCTGGCCGTACACGCCTACACGTACAATATACAATACATGAATCAATACATTTTAAAAGTTAATTTAAAAAAGTAAAAAGAATCGCAGACTGGTAAGTTAATCCTGGCACCGAGCCTGAGTTCGATCTCCAGAAACTACCCTGTAGAACCATAGAACTAGGTCCTGCAGGTTCTCTGCTGACCTCCACATGTGTCGTGTGATGCGCTCACACACATGCACGTAAAATGTGTAAATATTGTAATTAAAAAAATGTTTAAAAGAATTCATAGCATGACTCTCCTGAAGAGGGGTGTGTGTGTGTGTGTGTGTGTGTGTGTGTGTGTGTGTGTGTGTGTGTTTGTAGACTGAAATATATATTAAAGGTGAACACAGGCAGCAGGATAAATGAAGAGACAAATATAAAGGGTTAACCTAAGAGTTTCTTATCGAGGGCTGGAGATAATGGCTCAGTGGTTAAGAGCACTTGTTGCTGTTACAGAGGACCTGGGTTCGGGGTTGGGGATTTAGCTCAGTAGTAGAGTGCTTGCCTAGCAAGTGCAAGGCCCTGGGTTCGGTCCCCAGCTCCGACAAAAAGAAGAAAAAAAAAAGAGGACCTGGGTTCAAATCTCAGCATCCATGTGGTGACACAGCCGTCTGTAACCCCAGCTGCGGGGGGAATCCAGTAGGCACGTGCACAGTGCACACACTTACATGTAGGCAAGACATTGTACATAAAAAGTAAGGTGAATCTTAGGGGAAAGTTCCATGCTGTTCTAACTTTGAGGAACTCTAAAGTGTCTTTTGCTGCTGTGGTTAATCCTTCCCATCAGTTCCTGGTCCCCAGAGTGACTGTCCAAACTAGTCTTTGGCAGTTTGTCTCTCCTTGTGGCTGACAACTTTCCCTTTGCCTTGTTTTCCACGGTCTCTGCTCCAGCAGGGCAGACCTCAGACTGCCCTCTCACAGGCTGCGCCACACAGCCCTGTGCCTGAGATATGCCACTGGATTTCTAGTTGGAGCCTGAAGTGACCAGCCCTTACCATTCCCCTCCCCAGTCAGTGAAGGCAGTAAAGGGAGCTGACTCGTGGGAAGAAGAGGGATCCCGTGGGGCTCACGGCACTCGATGCCCTCAGAGCTGTTCCTGGGCAGATGTTTGCTCCTTGTGCTGTGCAGGCTTGCTGCCAGGTTGAAGGCTCCTGTACAGGGATGACCAAAAAGAGAGCTAACTATTAAGGACCTCAGTCCTCAGGAGGGCAAGCATGAGAACCGGTAATAGAGCAAGGAGAAGATGGCCAGGGGCAAGTGGAGCAGAGGAGATCTGCCTGCTCTCCCTAGTGCTGACCTCTTGATTGGAGAACCTAGAGTGAGAAGTCAGGTCAGAGAAGAGAAGAGAAGAGGGGAATAGGAAGTCTGCCTGCCGCTCCTGCAGAATGCTGGGCCTGGCTTGCCTGCTGCCAAGAGGAAATAGAAGGTGGGGTGGGGTGATGGGGATGAGTGAGGTTGGATTTAGAATCCTGCTTCTAAACGTCCGCCTTTGCGCTTTATATCCGTGTTGTCTCATGGCTGTGCTAAGTCGTATTTGTACCTGCACATGCTAAAAATTGGGACGGGCGATTCTAGTCATGAATTTCCCACTTCTCTCAGTGGCTGGGTCAGGACTCCAACCCCTGGCAGCCCTTAGCTGCTGGTGCTGGCGAACTTACACAGGGTGGCTGTGCCTTAGCCCTGCACGGGCCTGGATTGTCAGGAGTAGGTAGGGGCTGACTGTCTCCCCAGATGCTTGTGGACAATGAGTCTTTTGAATTCGCCCTGCCTTTGGCTTAACGGCCTTTGTTTTTAGACTTTATCAGAAATCCTCTCACATCAGCGTGCTGTAGTGCCAGCTGCCACCTTCTCTCAGGTATCAGGAAGCAGGCCCTGGATGGATGAGCCTTAGTCTACTATCTATGAGAAGGTGCTGTCCCCATTTCTCCTCATCTCACAGACTAATACACTCAGTTTGACTAAGACTGGTCCCCACCATTAGAAAACAGCACAGTGGTACCACAGCCCAGGTCAGTGGACTCCATGGATGGACGAAGTTTCACCAGATCCAAGTAACCCAGGGCTGCTGACTCCTGACACGAGCACATATACCAGCCCTTAGAAAGGCTCCCTCTAGAATTCTTGGCATTAGCTTATACGTTGTCCAAAGGTGTTCACGGTCCCTAGCACTCTTTGGTCACACAGTCTGAATTGCTCTCATGAGAGGGCATTCACGGTGTACTGAAAAGCTAATACGTCCCCATCCTGTCAGTGGTTCCTGACTCTGGTGCCGAGTGCAGGCTGGGCTCTGCTGAGGAACTAGATGTAGCCAGCTCTCTCCTCAGGGTCTAACTGAACTTCTATATATGACTTACAGTGGACTTACAGGAAGGTCATAGAAAAGTCCACCTATGGTGTTTGTGTCTAACTCCCATATATTCCCTACCCTAAGACTTGCAGAATGTCAACATCACACTACGTATCCTCTTCCGGCCGGTGGCCAGCCAGCTTCCTCGTATCTACACCAGCATTGGCGAGGACTATGATGAGCGGGTGCTGCCATCTATCACCACAGAGATCCTCAAGTCGGTGGTGGTAAGTGAACAGAGTGCAGCCCTAGAGGTGGCTGGGTGGCCAGGAGAGCACGAAGGGTAGTGGGTGGATGGCTGGGTGGCCAGGACAGTGTGGGGTAGTGGGTAGGGAGTAGGTTCTAGCCATGAGTATGCTGCTTGTTTCTCCTTCCTCAGTAACCTGACCAGATTTCTGTCCTTCCCCCTGTGGCCAGGCTCGATTCGATGCTGGAGAATTGATTACCCAGCGAGAGCTGGTCTCCAGGCAGGTGAGTGATGACCTCACAGAGCGAGCAGCAACATTCGGGCTCATCCTGGATGACGTGTCCCTGGTAAGATCCCTGAGGAGGCTGAGAGAAAGGGCTGCTTCTCTTGCTTTGGTGACTGGCTTGGTTTCTGGGCACACGGGGTTGGGCCCCATATCCACTTACCTGGATATGGGACTTGAAAATGTGAAAGTGTCCCAGCGCCTGAAGTCATCGCCTCAGGTCTCTGTCACTGAACGTCCTTTAGGTTTCATCTGCCACACACTTTTCTCATAACTGATTGCCCTGTTGGTCCCTAACCACTGAACTATCCCCAAAGCTCCCTGGAACGTGATTCCTGATGGCTGACTGCTCGGCCTGGGAGCGGCTGACAGTTTTCCTCTCTAAAGTGGGTCCAGCTCAAGGATTCCTCAACAAGGGGTCCTGGAAGCCTCTGGTGATAAGAGTGCCAGTGAGTGACTGTCCCTGGAGTGGTGGGCGGGAGGCACCTCAGGTGTGAGCCAGCCTCTCAAGACTTTGTATTCTCTGTATTAATGTGGAGCTGGGGTCATAGCGTCCAACGGAAGGCAGTATAGGAAATAGAGCATTTCACACCAAGGCGAGGGGAAGGGGTCGTGTTTCTAGAGTCTCTGGGAAAAGTCTTGGAGTGATTTGTCGGGTAACAAGGCAGAGTGCTTCCTGTTCTCTCTGCGGCCTGCCTGGGAAAGGCTAGGCTTCCCCTCAGCATCTGCACAGCTGTTCAAACAGCCATTCTCTGAGCAACCTCTGCTCCCCTCCAGGCAGGGCCTCTTTCCTCCCTCCCTCTCTCCGGGGAAGGGCATGTGGCTCCCTCTCCTGGCACTATGCCAGGCTGCAGTCCTTGACTCTGCAGCCTGCCTTGCTCCAGGCTCTCCCATGTTAACACAGCACTCTGGCAGTGAGAACACACGGAGTAAAAACCTGAGAGAAACTTGGCATCTTTCTAGACTCTGACCACATACTCTATCCTGGGGAAATGTGGCCTGACCACAAGAGACCATAGCTAAGAGGTGTGAGGAGAAAATTAGATTTCCTGGGGAATTTGCTGCCCTCAGCTGGCCCTTTCAGAAAGAAATTTTATTCTTTAATTACACATTTAGCTTTTCAGTTCTCAGGATTGTGTTTCCAAATCCAAACTTCAAATGAGAGTCCAGAGTGGGTCCGACAGAGTAGAGCAGCGGCAAGATAAGATTTAGCTGGCGTATTTGGCACACGCCTGGAATGGCCGTGCGTATCAGCCCTCCTGGGCTCAGAGTAAGACCGTCTTAGAGCAGAAACAAGCCAAAAGACTTAGGTCTGTATTGTGGAAAACTCGGGAGGATGTGTGGTCAAGATTTTTGCCTGTACAAAGCAGAGTTTGGGAGGGAGCAGGGGATGGGGGATGAATGAAGCAAAATTGCATTTGAACCTAAATTAACACCTTTAGAATTTTTTCCTAGACTTATATTTTTTTTAGCTCGCATGTATGTTTTGTCCGTGTTTGTAAGGGTGCCACGTGTGTGCATCAGATACCCTGTAACTAGAGTTAGAGATGGTTTGAATCACCATGTGGCTGCTAAGCAGCAAACCTGGCCCTTTGCAAGAGCAGCCAGGGCTCCTAAGCACTGAGCCCTGTGCCTGCTCTTGCAATAGAAAGATGGACTCAGTGACTTCCTGTAGGCTGGGCCTTAGGAGTGCCAAGGTCTGTCCCTCTTCTGTGCTACCTCAGAGATCGTCCCTCCAGCCAAATACTCGAGCTATTTATGTGATAGGGAAGGTCTGTTGACAGTCAGGCTCTCCTGAGCAATGGCTTCACCTGCCTTTCTTTTAAAACCTTTACCAGAACTAGTGTGTGTCAGGGATGCCATGATCTGTGGGCCACCCTCTGTCTTCCTGTCAAGGGTGGAGGTGCTCTGAGAAGGAAGTGGGCTGGTTAATCCATAAGCAGAGACCGCCAGGCTCCTCCATCCCTGGGAACCAGCTGCATCCCTTGCTCTCAGGGGCTCAGCTTTCCGTCCGTCCCCCCACTCAAGTCCTGGAACGGGGCATCAAAGGATCTCGGAAGAGCAATCATCAGTGATGGGGGTCCTGGAACCCATGAGTTCCTTCCTCTGGGGAGGGGATTGATTTGAGTAGATCCCTTCTCGTATCCCTGGGTCCCATCATTTTCCTCATGGGGTGACTGATGCGTTGGTGACAGAATTCTGTGTAGGCACAGTGTGAGCAGCTAAGAATACAGAGGTGTGAACTCAGCGTGAACAAGGGGACTGAGATTGAAGGGCATCTTGTAGCTCCAGCCGCTGCTAGAGCCATTCCTGGCCTCTTCCTTGCAGTGGCCAGGGAGGCCTCCCAGCAGTGCTGTGTAAGCACTTACTGCCTCAGCTTGTGCTCACTTTCTCCCCATAGACACATCTGACCTTCGGGAAGGAGTTCACAGAGGCGGTGGAAGCCAAACAGGTGGCTCAGCAGGAAGCAGAGAGAGCCAGATTTGTGGTGGAAAAGGTGAGCGTCCAACCAGATGGCAGAAACAGCCTTCCCCTCCTAGTGCTTGGCTTCCCCATCTGCCGGGTGGCCTAGAAACTGGTCATCTGTCATCTGTCTGGGATAAGCAGAAGAGGGTTGAAGGAACCTTACTCCTCCAATCAGTCCCAGAGTCTTTGGGAGCTGTCAGGGTTATGAGGTTATGGTCCTAAATCACTGAAGGGTCACTTATTTCCTGCTTCCCGAGATCAAAAACCCTCTCCTACACATGAAAATGTTACCCCTGGCATGTTCTCAGCTTCGCTGAGGAGTTACTTTTACACCGAGGTTACATAGTGAAACCGACAGTAAAAGAGATCAAACGTGCCAGATGTGCGTGGTGGGTTTTTTCTCTGTTGTCGAATCTCTCCAGATGTTTCAGAGTGATGGAACACGATGTATGTGCAGAGTAGCCTGTTCTCCCTGGTGTATGTAAAGGCCCCTCGCTATCTGCCTCCTCCCCCCACCAGCTTTCCTAATGTAAAGATGTTTAATCTTTAATGTGTAGAAGAGGGGTTTGGTCGTAGGGAGCGCAGGCCCTGAGTGGCAGGAGTGTGTTTCCCTCTGTGTCTGCTGTGGCTCCAGACCTGTAACAGGTCTAATACTGCCGGTGATGCTAGGTGTGAAATAAACGTGTTTTGAATTGAGCGGTGAAGACACAGCTCGGTGACAGTGTTTACCTAGCGTGTACTAAATGGTTAAATCCCGTTCAGCACCAAAATGGAGGATGGGAGGGAAGCCTGTGTGTTGAATTCAGCCTTAAAGGCAAACTCTCCCCCCACGCTCTGAAAATCATATATCCTGATGTCATCATCCTGCTGGCGTGGTAGGGTGAGCCAGGGCCATCTTTGGGTAACTACAAGGGAGTAGTAACTAACACGGGAGCACACTGCTCTTGGGTACTTCATTTGTTTATTTGTGGTGCCAGAGGCCAGTCCCTAGCCCAGCTCTGTCCGTTGGTTTTGGAGTTTTTGTCTGGTTTTGGGGTTTTTTGTTTGTAGCTCTGGTTGACCTAAAATGTCCTGTGTAAACCAGGCTTGCTTCAGACTTGCAGCGAGCCTCCCATCTGCCATTGCCACGTTAGTGCTAAGGTTACAGTGGTTAACCACCACACTGGGATGCCCTGGCTTTGATGGAAGTCATTTTGACTTGGCGCTGGAAGGAAAGACGGACCTAAAGATTGATGCTGTTCCAGCCTTCCTTTCCGGTTTCCGTGGCTTTGGATCAGAGTATAAGAAACCGTGTCCATATAGCCAAGAGAATCATGTGCTATCGTGACATGCATGACACAAGGGCATGAAGGGAAGGAGGAAGGCTGGGGACAGCTCTGACCCTATCATAAGGGGAGAACACTCCCAGGGGACCTTGCAGGCCCTGTGGGGGGGCCTGGCTTGGTTCTGGTTAGGCCATGGCTTGATCTGAGTGCTATGGAGTGATCGCAGTCTCTGCCTCTTCTCCTGTAGGCTGAGCAGCAGAAGAAGGCGGCCATCATCTCTGCTGAGGGTGACTCCAAAGCGGCTGAGCTGATCGCCAACTCACTGGCCACCGCCGGGGATGGCCTGATCGAGCTGCGAAAGCTGGAAGCTGCTGAGGACATTGCTTATCAGCTCTCCCGCTCTCGGAACATCACCTACCTGCCAGCAGGGCAGTCCGTGCTCCTCCAGCTCCCCCAGTAAGGCCAGCCAGGCCAGGGCCTCCATCGCTCTGAATGACGCCTTCCTTCTGCCCCACCCCAGAAATCACTGTGAAATTTAATGATTGGCTTAACATGAAGGAAATAAAGGTAAAATCACTTCATATCTCTAATTATCAAATGAAGCTTTTATTGTTACACTTTTTGCCCACTTTCATAACAAAATTGCCAAGTGCCTATGCAGACTGGCCTTCCACCCTGGGTGCTGGCAGTCGGCGGAAGAAAGGCAGGGCAGTGTGTGTGGTGGACGGGGAGCCAGCTGGCAGCCTGAGTAGACCTTGAGCCTCCATTCTGCCATATATTGAAGATTTACAGACAGTGGTGCACACACGTGAACCAAAAGGCAAGCCCTCAATTTTTCCAGCCATACGAACCCGGACAGATGCAGCTGAGGAGGGCCTGAGGAAGTGGTCTGTCTTAACTGTAAGGCCATTCCCTCTTAACCGTGACCAGCGGAAGCAGGTGTGTGCGTGCGACTAGGGCATGGAGTGAAGAATCTGCCCATCACGGTGGGTGGGCCTAATTTTGCTGCCCCCACCAGAGACCTAAACTTTGGATAGACTTGGATAGAATAAGAGGCCTGGACTGAGATGTGAGTCCTGTGGAAGACTTCCTGTCCACCCCCCACATTGGTCCTCTCAAATACCCAATGGGATTCCAGCTTGAAGGATTGCATCCTGCCGGGGCTGAGCACACCTGCCAAGGACACGTGCGCCTGCCTTCCCGCTCCCTCTCTTCGAGATTGCCCTTCCTTCCCAAGGGCTGTGGGCCAGAGCTCCGAAGGAAGCAATCAAGGAAAGAAAACACAATGTAAGCTGCTGTCAATAAATGACACCCAGACCCTCCAGCTGCATTCGGGGTTTGTTTTCAATTTGCGGGAGCCAGAGGATCAGAACAGTCCAGCAGTCACGCGTGCGTGTTTGTGTCACCAGGTGGGGAGGGGCGTCCAGCAAGGCTGAAGATGCTTTGGTTTTAGGAAATGCTTAGCTGTGTGAGGTGAATCCTCCCCCAGCCTGAAGTGAACCTTGGTACCAAACCTCACCTGGGTGAGTTTTTCATGAAATGAGTTCATAGACAGTGAGGCAGGGGAAGAGGTTAATTTTCTTCTGTGGTTTTATTTATTTTTTTATATATAAGTACACTGTAGCTGTCTTCAGACACACCAGAAGAGGGCATCAGATCCCATTACAGATGGCTGTGAGCCACCATGTGGTTGCTGGGAATTGAACTCAGGACCTCTGGAAGAGCAGTCAGTGCTCTTAACCACTGAACCATCTCTCCAGCCCTCTTCTGTGTTTTAATTTTGTTACAAACAGGGTTGCCCCGCCTATCAGAGTTGTTCAGTTCTCCCCTGGCAAGAGGGATGCAGATGGTATCAAATGATCAGAGCCAGGTCTCTCCTGCCCTCTAGTTCTAGACATCAGGTGGCTTGAATTTCTCTGCAGTGGGTTATTCTGCTTTACTTTGGCTGGTGGACTTGGATGTGAGGAAGACCACATGAATGCATTTAGTGGAGAGAGAGCTGACCTCCTACCTTGTGTCTTTAAGAACAAGGCGGACACACTTTCTCCTCTCAACTGACCTCGCAAGGGCCCTAAGGAAGGCTCTAAGCCTCTGTCTAAATTCCTCTCTCACAGGGCCAGGCAGGACAGTTTTGGGGTGGAGCTAAAGGTTGGGACCTCCCAACACTTCTCTTTATACACCTTTCTCACCTCCCAAGAAACACAAAAAAAGGCCCGGACTTCTGGCCCTCCAAGCTAACCCACAGCTTCCGTCTCTGCTTGCCTGGGTGTCCTCCCTTACAGCCTCAGGCCTCCTATCTCTTCTTATAAGACTGGGGAGGCGAGCAAATGATGAGGTGCCTGACTCAAGCACACCGAAGACTGCAGCAGAAAGAGCCTAATTTCTAATAAGTTCCAGACCAGCATCCACTCTACACCCGTCCCCTTTTCCTGCCATTTATTACTTTGGACACCCCTGGGAGGAGGAGGCAGGAGGCTCCCCTCTCTCCCTCGGGCCCTTTTAAGGACCCTTGTGTTTCCTGCGTTTGGCAGGAGATTGGGTTTCGTTTCCAGGTGTCCTGGCTGCCTGCGGGTGACTGGATCCCTCCTGCCTCGGGTTAGCCATGGGGTGATGGGCAGGCTGGTCCCCTGCTGGCTTCACTGTGGGTCTCCCTGTCATGGATGGCAGAGGTGCATCCCAGTGGCAACCCTGGGCCCCTCTCTGCCTTCACTTCCGCAGAATAAATCTTTTTACAAATGTTCAAGAGCTGTTAAGTGCCTCCTTAGTCCCTCTGGTGGCCTCCGGGTTTGTGGGCCTATCAGAATGGGCCTTTATCAACTCTGTTCTCCCAGCCTGGGATGGAGATGCCATGTCCTGGCCTGGCCAGGAAGGGAGAGAACAGGAAGTGGCTTCCTCCCTGTTGGCTCCATGGGGGATGAATAGTTAGTTTCCTTGTTCAGGCTCAAAGGCTCACATGCTAAGACAGTGGACCTGGACAAGGAAGGACAAAAACCACAAAGGCTTACTGTTCTCCACACTTCTGGGAACTTGATAGGTTCATGATGGTGGGGCAGGGTTGTAGTCATTCCTACGTGGGTCTGTGAGAAATGAGAAAGCAAATGGATTATTTGTCAATTGGCAAGTGACATTTGTTCTTTTTTATCTTTGTTTAGAGGCAGGCTCTCATGTCAGAGGCTAGCCTCTGGATCTCCTCTTTCTCCTTTCTCCTGAGTGCTAGGTCACAGGCATGATATGCCACCTTGTCCAGTTTGCAAATGCCACACTGTTCTAATGAGGCCTTCCAGCAACGGCAAGGGGAGCTGTATAGTTAGGACCTGCTGGTGACCTTTGCCATCTGCCACCAATTTTGGGTGAAGCCACCAGCTCTACAGGAAGTAACCTGGGTAAGAAGGAGGCTGTGGGACAAGGCTCGTTTTATCAATAGCACCTCCCCTGAAAACACTGACCCTCACCCACGCCAGTCCCCCACCATATCTGTGCTACAGCTCTTCTTACAGTCACCTCATGTTGGATAGCCTGCCCTTCTCAACGCCCACGGGTCCAGATGCTCTGACCTTTGAGTCTTGATTCATTTGCTTCTCTTTAGCAACACTTTTGTTCCTGGTTCCTTGTCCCCTATCCCCACTGCCTCTCCCTAGCCTGCACAGTGTGCATCCACATTCCTGGGAGGCACTTGCATTCTGCACTGGAGTGCAGTTCTGTGTGTGTGTTTGTGAGCATACATGTGCGTAGTCTCCTCTGCCATAGTTAGGCCAGGGAACCCTCCCTCTTCTTACCCCTTTGATCTTACGGGAATCGGTGTTGGTCAAGTGAATGGAAAAAGGAACTGAACTCACAGGGCTGAGTTAGAAGGGCATGCTGGGAGCTAAGCCTCCAGCTCTGGGTTAACATGGTTTTATTTGAGGCAAGGACTCGTGTATCCCAGGCTGGCCTCCAACTCATTATGTAGCCGAGGAT
Organism: Rattus norvegicus; assembly: GCF_021556685.1. Taxonomy (NCBI): domain Eukaryota; kingdom Metazoa; phylum Chordata; class Mammalia; order Rodentia; family Muridae; genus Rattus; species Rattus norvegicus. The sequence continues at coordinate 86,860,356 of NC_141543.1, forward strand.
GGACCATGAAGTCATCATCCTTCTACAGTCTATGTCCCAAATACTGGAAGCACACGGGTTTTGTGATCTCTCGGTTAGGCAGGATACCTTCTAATCGCATCCCTTCGATTCTTGGGGATTATCCCTCCCTCCATATGGTGCCCGTGTGAGTGGAGACTCACCCTGTATGGTCCACCCAGCAGCCCACTCTCCTGCCCACCTCTCTGCTAGCCCCTTCCTTTATCCCTGAGCTCACCCTATCTTATGCCCAGCTCACAACTGCTCTACTCCAGAACTTCACCAGCAATCGCTGCCCTCACTGAAGCTTTGCTCACATAGGAAGTCTCCCTTTATAAAGAAGAGCCTGTCCCTGGAACTCTAACATCAGGACTGAGATTGAGTAGAAACAGAGTTGTGAGACTTGCCCCAGATGGTAGATGGTCAGGTGCCTGGGCAAAGCCCAGAGGAACATAGCTGAGAGAGAGAATGGTTAAGAGAATGCCGGGCCTGGTTTGTAGCTGGAAGAGAAGGCCTTTGCTGTTGAAGCTGGGTAGATGGAGGATAGGGAGTTTCTCTACAATATCCTTGAATTCAGGCACTACTGAAGAGCAGGTGAAGCCAAAGTGGCAGGGCTGCTGTGGGGGGGCTTACAGCTGTTGTCATCCTGCCTGACGAGCAGGAAAAGCCATGAGCTGTGAAAGGCTAGGACCATCTAAGTTTGGCTGCAAGAGTTCTAAGTACTCGAGAGCTGGAAAACTGTCACCTGCAAGCCAACAGTAGCCACTGCTTGTCTTCATGTAGCTGACAAACTAGGAACTGTTTGAACTCTATGCCTTTAAAGGGTCGGAGGGGGAAATCAAAATGATAATATTTTGTGACACATGAAAAATGCCCATGTTTAATGTCCATAAGCTAGGTTTGTTTAGAGTGTGACTGTGCTCCTGAGTGCTCCAGCTGAGGCATTGAAGGGTTGCAGCAGAGCCCATTGGCCCACGGAACCTAAAATACTGCCTCTTCCCCAGGGGTTAGGAAGCATGGCTGACCCCTGACTTGGGGAATCTGATCATCTCAAAGGAAGAGCTCTGGAATCTGGAGGCCTTGGGTCCCAGGAGGAGTGATCAGATACAGTGTATTGTCACTCGTTTCTTGATTGTGTCTGAGGCCACAGTGGTCCAAGGAGTAGTTACACTGAGGCTCTGAGGTGTGAACTACACCACCTGCTGCTTGCCCACTTGTTCACTGGCTTGCACACATGTCCAAGGCACCAGAAGGAGAATGAGGGAGCAAATGGGGCTTAGGAAGGACAGGGAACCCATAGCCTCCAAGGGATCTAAGGAGGTCTAGGTGTCAAACACATTTATGTCCATGGCTTTGTCCTCTGGGAAGTGTTTGCCGCTGCACCATCCTCACAACGCCAAAAGAGGCCACAGCCAAGGATGGAGACAAGAGTGATGGGCCCCCTGGACCCCAAAATTTAGAGCTTCTAGCCCTGTAGTTTTCAGCCTCTGGCTTAGGTCATGTCAATTCTTGGCAGTCAGAGAACCTGCAGAAGCTCTTTATGGTAGAATGTGCCAAACCTGACCTTTTGCAATTTGAGGGATTGTCCCCAGACAGCAGGGAACGGAGCAGGCAGTTTTCAGCTCCTTGGGAACACTTCTTCCTTTAGGGGTGGAGGGCCAGGAGTCCTGCTGAACATCCCACAGAATCAGGTAGTCATCAGGGAGGTCCAGGAGGAGGTGGCCACTGGGTGGGACTTCCCATAGGTTCACTTGAAGGTGACTCAAAGTAAAGGACCCAGAGAGATCTGGGTTTGAATTCTGGCTCTTGAGAGAACTCTGATCAATTACATAAATTCTTCCTTCTGGGTTTGGTTTTCATTTTTAAAAAATATATGTGTTGGGCTGGAGAGATGGCTCAGTGGTTAAGAGCACTGGCTGCTCTTCCAGAGGTCCTGAGTTCAAATCCCAGCAATCACGTGGTGGCTCACAACCATCTGTAATGGGATCGGATGCCCTCTTCTGGTGTGTCTGAAGACAGCTACAGTGTACTTATATATAATAAATAAATACATCTTTAAAAAAACATATGCGTTTACCCTTTTTAATGTTTTCTTTATGTATGTGCCCTGGTGTTTTGCCTGCATGTCTGTGTGTGGATGTTGGGTTCCCTGGAACTGAAGTTACAGACAGTTGTGAGCCGCCATGTGAGTACTGGGAATTGAACCCAGGTCCTCTGGAAGAACAGCCAGTGCTCTTAACCACTGAGCCATGTCTCAAGCCCCAGGGTTTGTTTGTTTTAATTCATACATAAAAACAAAACTGAGAGAGCTGGGGGTGTAGCTCAAGGGGAGGAGAACATGTGTCTAGCATGCACAAACTCGGGGGTCCCATTTGTAGTAGCTCACAATAAAAAACAACTTCAGCTGCAACAGTAACAACAAACCGCCTGACGATAGGACTCTTGTCACTTGGATATAAAAGGCTACTGCATTAAAGGCTTGGTTTCTAATGCAATGTCCAGTGGTATGGTTTGTGGGGAACTGAGTGGATCTGGGAGGTCCTAACCTAATCAATACATTAATCAGGAGCCAGGAAGAGTTCTCGGTGGATAACAGTGCTTTCTACGTAAGCATCACAGCCTGAGTTCAAATCCCCAGCACCCATTTAAAAAGGGCAGGCATGGTTATTCATGCCTGTAAGCCCAGTGTGGGCTTGGATGAAGACAGAAGGATTGATTGCTGGGAGTTGTGGGGCCACCAGCCTAGCCATAAAAGAATTAAATACATAGCAAGCCCCAGGCTCAGTGAAACCTCCTGTTTTATGGAAACCCAGAGAAATAGAGCAGGACACCGGACTTAGACATCTGCCTTTAGTCTCTGCACGTGGGCTGATAAATACAGACTTTATATACATGTACACATGCACAGGATTGATCCATTGATGGACTCACAATTTAATGTATTGGGAGGAGGTGGAAACCGGCCTCACTGGAGGAAGTCAGTCAGCGAGGGCATGTTTTTACCTCTCCTCTCCTCTCTTCCTCCTCACCCCCAACTCCCCCCAGCTGATATGAGGTAAGCAGTGACCCTCCACGTGCTCCCCCTGTAATGATGTTTCTGACCATGGATTGAGGCCTCAGAAGCTGTAAACCGGACTAAACCTTTCTTCCTTTAAGCTGTTTTTTCTCAGCAACAAAAAGTTGGCTAACATCTCCATATGACAGCGCTGTTGAAGGAGGAACTGGGAGGCACCGAAGGACTCCCTGTCACAGTACCTCGGAGTGTCTCTACCTCCCACGGAGGCCTTAGACGCAGCTGTGGTTTATGGGAAGATTCCGTGATGGGCAGACTTGGAATCCAGTGTTTACTCTCAGGAGTTACCCTCATAAAGTCAAACCCTGACCAGGCGTGACTATACCCACTCTCCCCCACCAGGGGGCAGCAGCCCTATTGCCATCGCGGGCTCCAGGCTGGGCAACGGGAACAAGATGTTCCTTAAAAGATCCATCTGTTCTGGCCAACACTGAAGATAAGCAAATAGGTTAAGGTGACCCTCTGTATATTGAGTTCCTGATAGAGAACCCCCTGGGCATCTGTGGCTGTAAATATACTAACAGTTCTAACCACAGGCCAAACCAGTGTTATCCATGTTTTTACCAGGAGGAACCGGAACCTCTAGGTAGCTCTAGTCTCACCTGATCTTAGACCAGTGAGGTTCTCAGGGTGCTGAATGCTCAGATTTTAGTGGCCTGAGGTCAGTTGTGTGTGGGGGTGGGGTGGGGAGAGTGGCTCATCCAGTTGTTAACAAATTTGTAGGACATAGAAGGAACATCAAATTTTCTTTCTGAAACCCCAAAGTTTTCCTTGCAGTTTCCCAAAATACTTGGGAGGGGAAGGAGGTCACCATGAAATCTGATAGGTCAAGTGCTCAGGAAGGCTCAACCTGTAGTCGAGCTGCTTGACCTGGGTGTTTTTAATGAGTGGACAGACCTGAAAAGGCAAATGCTACACCATTTCTTCTATCCATTCATCCAGCAAGTATCATGGGCACTTGCTATGGGCAGTCCTAAGCCAGATGCCTCAGAGGATAAAAATGCAGATAGGACACAGATCGTTTGTCAAAAGGCTCCATCTGAGGGATTGGAGAGGTAGCCTAGCAGTTAAGAGCACTGGGTTCTCTTCCAATGAATGCAGATTTGATTCCCAGCACCCAGAAGGTGGCTCACGAATATCCGAATATTCCAGTCCCAGAGAATCAGATACCCCTTTTCTCTGCCTCAGCCCAGGCACACACAGTGGTGCACAGATAACATGCAGAACCAAACGGCAACAACAACCCCGCACATACATAAAATAGATAAAATTAATCGCCACATGACAGGTGAGCTGGTCATCTGTATTTAAAGACTTCATATTATCGATTTTCTTCTTTTTTTTTTCTTCAGATTTCCGTTCCTCAGGCCAAAAATTAAACCACGAGGCTGTGAAATGGGGAAGAAACAGAAAGGGAGTGGTTGGAGGCTTCAGCCTTGTCACACGGGACCCACAAGGCAGAGCATGAATCCCCTACACGGTTTCCAGTGAGTTCAGATCTGAAAGGGAAACCTCGCTCCCCACCTCCTCCCTGCCAGAGTCTAGGAACCACTGGCCCTAGCCCCACTCTTCAGACACACCGGAAGAGGGCATGGGATCCCCTTACAGATGATTGTGAGCCACCATTGAACTCAGGACCTCTTGATTGTCAAAGACACAGAGAAATGTAAAAGAGAAAATAGATTAGACTGCTATCTCTTTGCCCTCAGGTAATATTATACATGTACATACATGAATAATAATATATATTTGTTTTGGAAAGGAAAAGATAATCAGGTATATAAATAGGAACTGCTTTCTGCAAATAATTGCAAAAAAGACACATAGAGGCTAAGAGTTATATGCAGTACTGAAGGGGGTGGGTTTTTGTTTGTTTTTGTTTTTGTCAGGGAGGGAAATATAAGAAATCAAATAAATTATTTGGGGAGGAAGAAGCCATGAGAGAGAAATGGTCAAGAATGCTTTCACTTTCGTGATCTTTCTGTGCTATTTACATTACACTGGTACGGGGGGGGGGGTGGAGGTATTTGTGTCACAGCACACTTGGGGAGGACTTTCAAGGCCCGGCTCTCCGGGAGTGGTGGTGCATGCACACCTTTAATCCCAGCACTTGGAGTTCAGCACTTGGAGTTCGAGGGCAGACTGGTCTACAGAGTGAGTTCCAGGACAGCCGGGGCTACACAGAGAAACCTGTCTCAAGGGCTGGTTCTCTCCTCCCGTAGATCTGGAGAGCCAGACACAGGTCTTTTTTTTCTTCATGTGAATTCATGATGCATCTTTGCTTTTGTTTTTACTCTTTTTGTGTTGCCTCTAATCGGCTTTTACTGTTGCCCATAAATCTTAACATTTGTTCTCTGGTTCTTCAAAGGACCCAAGAGATCCCTGCACTTGGTTTTTATCACAGGATTGTATCCAGAAGTGACCTTTGTGGTAAGGAGGACAGTTGCTCCTGGCCCTTAGCTTCCCAGGGACTTAGCATTGAGAATCTATGGCTTTGGCTTCTTTGGGGAAGTTGCTGCCTTTCTTTCCTGCTCTGCAGGCTTAGCTGCTCCGGGCCTGCTCTCCTGAGCACCCACTCCCCTGAGCACCCACTCCTCTGGGATGGAGCACCCATTGCTCTGGGATGGAGTGCTGAGACTGACTCCCAACTGTGGAGGGTGTGCTCCACAGCAAACCCACTCCTCAGGACTCAGACTCCTCAGGACCGGATTGTTCTGTGTGACGGCTGTACACGGCTATGCCATGCAGCTCTTAGAGTCACAAACAAACAGGAAGCCAGGCCACTTCCTCTTCGGTGAGGCTGGCCCCTCGTCTTTATCAGTGTGTTAGCCCAGAGGGGAAGGAGCAGCCAGGATTCAGAAAACAACTTCCTGCTAGAGATCTCAAGGAATGTTGGCCCCGCTGCCAGGACCGGGCTCCCTGTTCCATGGATCTGCTTGCCCAGGTTGGTCAGCCTTCCTGACAATGAAAGTCTAGCTTGAATCTCCCCCACGGGGAAGGCTTTTCTGATAAATGCAACCCTGCCTGGGTCCCGTAGTCTCCACTACTCTGACTTGGAACACCGCTGAACTTCCGTGAAGCTGCTCTTTAGGTAACAACCATGAGAATGTGCTGTCCCTACAGGGAGCGCAGACTGACATGTTTTTTTGTGTCTTTCTCAGTGTCTGCCCCACAAAGCTCTTCCTGTTCACTGGGATGGCCAATTCATGCTCACAGACTATATAAGCAATCGAAAAAGGGGCACCCGACAGAGCTGGCTCCTGATGGGGCCAGAAAGCATTGCTACATGGAAGCAGGGGTCAGCTGAAGCAGAGGGAGTTGTGGGGACAGTTACAGAGTGTGAAACTGAGGTATGTCCAGGGTGGAGGCTGGAGATGAGAACTGTAGATACTTGGTGCAGTCAACAAGTCCTGCATGCCGCCAGTGCACATGGGAGGTAGGCTGCCTAACTGAACAGTCCCGAAGGCATCAGACAGAGAGCCCGAAAACGTTCAAAAGGATACTCAGAGTTTTACACACACTGCCAGAGGGGCTGGGACGGCTCTTCAGTGGAAAGCACTGGCTGCTCTTCTGGGGGACTCTGGTTCCATTCCCAGTGCCCACATGTTAGGTAAGAACCCTCTGTAACTTCGGTCCAAGGGGATCTGACACTTTCCTTCTGGCTTCTCTGGGCATTCATGCATGCAGTGTGCAAACACAGCGGCACAGAAAACAGCCATACACGGAAAATAAATAAATCAGTAATTAAAACGTAAAAAGCTACTGTCAGACATAAACACAATGTTGAACATCTTATCTAATCCTTTACAGCGTGACTCAGAGTATAAAGTAGGACGCTATCGAGCCTCAGGCAATCTTTGTGACTATCAACTACTTTGGGGAACAGTAGATGTGGACCTGGCGGCCTGGGTTGAGTCTCCATCATTTACTAAAAAAGGAGGAGGAGGGAGAAAAGGAGGAGGAGAAGAAACCTCTCTGCTACCAACCTGTTAGGTTATTATTGTTTTGTTTTTTTAAGAAAACTGGATGCAGAAAGAAAAGAACACACACACACACACAAACACACACACATAAACACAGAGACACACTACAGAACTCTAAATACCCAGTCATCTCTTCTTTGTGTTTGGACTTTAAATAAAAGTTTATTAAGCACCTGGGTGCAGAGAAGAGAGACAGGTGTGGAAGGGTGGGGACCAGGTGTGGAAGGGTGGGGACCAGGTGTGGAAGGGTGGGGACCAGGTGTGGAAGGGTGGGGACCAGGTGTGAAAAGGGTGGGGACCAGGTGTGAAAGGGTGGGGAACAGGTGTGGAAGGGTGGGGACCAGGTGTGAAAGGGGTGGGGACCAGGTGTGAAAAGGGTGGGGACCAGGTGTGAAAGGGTGGGGACCAGGTGTGAAAGGGTGGGGAACAGGTGTGGAAGGGTAGGATGGGGACCACATGCAGGCGGGGATGGAGGACAGACTGCAGTAGAAAATGACCAGAATGCCAGGATGGGGATGAAATAGGAAAGTATGGAAGAAGATGTGTGGAGAGGCCCTAGGAAGGAGCATGGTGTCCTTGGAGTTATGTCACAAAAACCTGCAGCAAGATCTGGGTGTGTAGCTCAGTGCAGGATCTGGAGCTCAACTCTGTTCCCCAGCACTAGAGAACGGCAGGAGGACGGAAGTGGAGGGGTCCTTGAAGCAATTGCTCTGAAAGTCCCCAAGGGGTACCATGCTCATAATGAAGGTCCTGAGAGTGGACAGAGACCCGTGCTGGTGACTGTCCCAAGGACGCATGCCCATGAGCTTCATAGTGTTGCAGTCTTTTACTCATCTGCACACAGTCTTGCCAACAGCATCAAGTGAGAGTTCCTTTGGTGCCCTACTAGGTTTCCAAAGCTTCGCCCCATAGCCATTTACAAAAGCTCTGTCCAGAGAGCAGGGTAGAAGCTGGGCCAGACACTCCTGGCCCTGTTGGCATGCCAGCAACCCCCGCCCCACCTCAGCCCAGACCCCATAACACAGACAAGATGAGATAAATGGAAACCTCAGGTTAAAAATACCCAGCTTGTTGTAAAGAGAAATAGGCACAGGAAGGAAGTGCGGGGAGGCAGCCTAGAAAAAAGCCCCAGAGAAGAAGGTGGTATAAGAGGCTAAGAATGAATCCGGTGGAGATTCTGGGGTGTGCTCTTCGGGTATCCTTGGGGGGTAGGCTATTCAGGCAGGTCCTCGCAGAGAAACGGTTTGTGTACAGAGACCAGGACTCAAATCCCCATGAAAGTCTCCACCCAGATTGAGAAAGACGAGCAGACTCTCAGGTTGGTGGTGGGACTCAGAGGATCCGAGGGAGGCCAGTCACGGTTGTCTCTGGGACGAGTCTCTGAGCCAGCAGTCTTTCCACCCTGGGGACATTGGGAAGGGTGTTTAGCTGGCCTGGAACCTCAGCCACTCTGGGGGAAGGAAGAACAGTGAAGCAGAGAGCTGAATGGAGCCAACATAGTGTCTGTGCCACAGAGATGGCGATCGAGGGTGCAGGAAACCAGACTCTCTCCCCGTACTAGCTGCAGTGACCTTGGTCTACTGCTTGACCCGGGTGTGCGCCTGTTTCCTTATCTGTGGAAAGTAGATGGCTGTAGGTGGTTAGCCTGGTAGCATTGCGGAGAGGATTAAGTAAGCCAATCAAAGTTACTGGTCCCTACAAGCTGTTTCTTAAAGATGGCTACGGAAGGTGTGTGGAGAGGTGCTCTTACTAACCAACCCCAGTGGGTGGCCTGCTTTCCTGGCCAGGAGGGAGCAGAAAAAAGATGATCTGTGGTCAATACAGCACGGACCCGAGCATTCAGAAACTAATGCCTGGTGGCGGATACAGACAACGGAGCAATCACATTTTAGCGTGGTATAGTATTTTGTGCCAACCTCCAGGAGGCAAAGCTAAACCCTTTGTCATTAGTGTTGGGAGGGGGCCAGGCTAGCTGGTCACGGCAAGAAGGAAGCCAAGGGAACATAGTCAAGTAAAAGGGAGTGTGCACACAAGACGAAGTCTCTGGAGCGGCAGGAGCAAGCGGGAGAGTCAACGGGGACCGATTCAGGGTGCTTTGTTGAGAGTTTGCTTCTGGTTGAGTACAGTGGATTGCACCTGTAATCTCAGCGTTTGGGAGACTAAGGCAGGAGGATCATGAGTCCTGGGCCAGCCTGGCAATATAACAAGATGAGAGAGAGAGAGAGAGAGAGAGAGAGAGAGAGAGAGAGAAAGAGAGAGACCCACGGTGGAATATGACTTTAATGTCAGCACTTGGAGGGTAGAGGCAGGTGGATCTGTGAGTTTGAGGCTAGCCTGCTCTACATATCCAGTTCCAGGACAGCCAGGGCTACACAGAGAGACCCTGTCTTGAGAAACAAAATAAAACAACAAGAGGTTTGTACTTTAGGGGTCTGGAGAGATGGCTCAGTGGTTAAGAGCACTGACTGCTCTTCCAGAGGTCCTGAGTTCAATTCCCAGCAACCACATGGTGGCTCACAACCATCTGTAATGGGATCCGATGCCCTCTTCTGCTGTGTCTGAAGACAATGACAGCGTACTTCCATACATGAAATAAATAAATAAACCTTAAAAAAAAAGTTTGTACTTTAGCACTTAAGATGCAGCTCGGAGACAGAATCCCTTCCCATAACACAGGAACACACTTGAGGCTCTGGGTTAGAACTCCAGCGCCACAACAATGGCAACAGCATCGTATAGTCCAAGCATGAGGCAAAAGGAGGGGATCTGGAGGTGGCATTCAATCTGTGTGCCGAACAGATTTCATCTGTAGACCTGTGGACTGTAAATGAGAAGGGAAGAGGTTTGTGGCAGGGAGGCCAGCAGGTCAAATGGCCCCAGCTACGGCCAGACAAGAGACAAAATGACAGCTCTTAGCAAGCAGAGTAACTGGAAAGATGATAAGGAGAGAGAAGACATCTCGGTGATGTGTGGTCCCTCACCTGGACATGTAGTAGTGTCCTGAGTGGAGACCACCGGGGTGAGGGTTGGGGAAGAATAAAGGGAGAGAAAGGGTTACAAAGAATCTTTGTATAGAATAGCAGGTTTCAGGAGGCTGAGATTGAGATGGCCAGGTGCATGGGGTAGGTGGGAGGCACAGAGGGCGGAAGTGAGAGGTGTAACAGTAGGAGTAAGGTGCGCTACCAGAGGACTCCCTTCAAATTAAGCAATAGTTACTTTGTTTGTTTAAGACAGGGCCTTTAGGGGTTGGGGATTTAGCTCAGTGGTAGAGCGCTTGCCTAGGAAGCACAAGGCCCTGGGTTCGGTCCCCAGCTCCAAAAAAAGAAAAAAAAAAAAAAAAAAAAAAAAAAAAGACAGGGGCTTTAGGGCTGGAGAGACGGCTCAGTGGTTAAGAGCACTGACTGCTCTTCCAGAGGTCCTGAGTTCAAATCCCAGCAACCACATGGTGGCTCACAACCAACCATAATGGGATCTAATGCCCTCTTCTGGTGTGTCTGAGGACAGAGACAGTGTATTCACATACGATAAATAAATAAATAAATAAATAAATAAATAAATAAATAAATATTAAAAAAATAAGACAAGGTCTCTAGATACCCATGGCTGACTTGGAACTTTATTAACTTATATGAGACAGGGTTCTGGCTGTCTTTGAACTCACCATTTAGACCACGCTGGCCTTGAATTTACAGAGATCCACCTGCCTCTGCTTCTTGAGGCCCCACTATGGTTTTAACGTATAGTCACTGGCTTTGTATGGTAGATGGAGCTTCCTCAGGAAGAGGAGATGGGAGGCGTCCCAGGGCGGCCAACAAGGCTCCCTGGCTCCATCATTTGTCAGGAAGATGATAGAGCACCATAGTTTACACTGCGTCATAAATGACACTCATTATTATTGGGCTTGAGCTAAATCCATTTTTTACAACATAGAAAAATGACTTAAGGCAATCTTGCCAAGACCTGGCAGATAAGGATCATGGGAATTCAGGAAATGCTAGCACGCAACAAATGGCAAACCAGGCGTGGAGGTGAACGCCTGGACTCTCGCCACCCAGAAAAACAGGGAGCACCACAAGGTTGAGACCAGCCCGGTCTACACAGCAAGGCTCAGGCCAGCCAGGGCTACCAAAGGAGACCCTGCTAAAAGGAAGGGAGAGTGGGAGGGAGGAACAGAGGGAAAGAGAAAGAGAGAAAGGCTGAGGAGCTAGCTCAGTCAGTGCAAACATTAGCAGTGCAAGCGGGATGACCTTGAATTTGATTCCCAGTACCCATTAAAGGGGTGGGGCACAGGAGCCCATAATCCCAGTACCAAAGAAGCAGACATGGGAGAATCCCTGTGTTTTCTGGCTGGCTAGTTTGGCTGAATCAGCAAGCTCGAGGCTTTGAGACCCTGTCTCAAAGAATAAGGTGGAGAGTGACTGAGGAAGATGTCCAGTGTTGAACTTTGACCTTTGTATAGCCCCTCCACACGCATGTGTACTTGAACACACAAAAAGAAAAAAGAAAACGCAGTGGGAGTTGGTAAGATGGCTTAGTGGGTAAGTGTGTTACTACTTGGAGGCCTGAGTTTAGAACCCATCACCTATGTAAATGCTATAGGCTCTTGTGAACTTGAGGCCATGGGGGACAGAGATAGGAGAGTCATTGAAGCTTGCTGGTCACTTCTCTAGCTCCAGGTTCAGGGTGGACAGTAGTAAGACAAGACAGCCAGCATCCTCCTCTGGCCTCCAGGTGTGCACTGGCAGTTGCAGACACGTGTGTATAACACACACGCACACACACACACACACACACACACCACATTTCTCAAGTGAAAGGGGGAGATGAAGTGATAAGAAGAGAAGGAAAGAGCAAAGCTGGCCTCCTCTCCATCTGTCTCCGTCCATGGTTCCACTATGATGCTAAAATAGTGAGGGTTTAATGAAGTCTGACAGGAATGTGGCAGACATAACTCTTGACACTATCAAGGCAACAATTTGAAGTGGACAGTTGTGCCACTGTTAAAAAAAAAATGAGACTCGGGGTTGGGGATTTAGCTCAGTGGTAGAGCGCTTGCCTAGGAAGCGCAAGGCCCTGGGTTCGGTCCCCAGCTCCAAAAAAAAAGAACAAAAAAAAAAAATGAGACTCACTTCAAATATATACTGTGGCTTGAGAGAGCAGGCTGTGGGTTAGAAATAGCTGAGCCAGGTTTGATGTATGTCTTGCAAGATGGAGGCAAAGGGGTCAGGAGTTCTGGGCCAGCCTCAGCTACATAGCAAGTATGAGGCCAGCCTGGAGTACATTTCCTGGGGGAAATGCATTTGCTTTGAAAGCACAAGGGCCTTAGTTTGGATCCCAGCAACTATGTAAAAGGCTGAGTGTGACTGAGTCCATGGACCTCGGTGTTGGGGTAGGGGTATGGAGACAGGTGGATCACTGGGACTTGCTAACTAGCAACCAAACTCTCCAGGTTCAGTGAGAACCTTGTCTTGACGGAAAAAAAAAAATGGAAATAATGGAAAGTGGTAAAGCGGGACTTCCAATGTCCTCCTTTAACTTCTACTAAGAAGCACACAGGCATATAACTTGTACACAGCTGTGCGTGCACATACATACATACATACATACACACACAATATACACACATACATACACATGCATGCACACACATACATGTACACATACACATATATACATACATGCACACACATACATTCACACATACACACATACACATACATGCACACATGCACACATACATACATATACATGCACACACACATACATACACACATGAAATAATTAAACACATTAAAAGCTGATAAGATGTAATACCTTAGCTGAGGATAATGGCACATGGCATACACCTTTAATCCCAGCACTCAGCAAACAGAGGCAGATGGATCTCTGTGAGTTTGAAGCCAGTCAGTGCATTCCAAGACAGTCAGAGCTAATAGTAAGACACTGTCTCAAAACATCAGCAGATGTAAGTAAGTACTTTGCTCTGGGGGATTGTCACCTCACAAAGACTGTAATTCTAGCGAAAGATTTAACAATCCCGGGCCTTGGATCCCGGAGAATTAGCTACCTCTCTACTCCCTCAGTGCTCCCCATCTGAAATACTTAGGATTGTATTTACCCTGCAGAACAAAGGATGCCTGTATTTGGGAGTGTGGCTGCAATGGCTCACTTGTCCTTCATCGCCTTGGTCCTTCCCTTCCTTCTGGAGATGAGAGAAAGATTAGTGGAGCTCCCTGGAGAAAAGCCGTAGGTAAATACAGGACGTTGCTGTGTTATTGTTACTATTTAACGACAGTAGCAGCTGTGCTGGAGGTGCCTCTGAGGGGTTTGAGTGAGCATCCAGAGCAGGGGTCTACAGCACTCCACCACTTGCTCTCTTGACACCATATGAACCTAGGGGTCCCTGTGGCATTCCTAGGGGGCATGGAGGCTGCTGGGGCTTAGAACAACTGAAGCCCGAAAGGAGGGAACTGTCATTTTCTACGGGTGGAAGAGCTTACCTCCTTCTAGACAGAGGCCAACAGTGAATCGGGCCAGTGACCAGTCATGGATATCATTATATGTGTCAGCTTAGGGGCCAAAACCATGGGGATGAAATCTTCACTGGGGCTTCGGTGCCTGTAGCTCACCAGCCAAGAAAGCTAGGTTGGGGTTCATCTCCCCCACCCCCGTCTCTTTCCACACCAGTGACATTTTGTAGTAACATAATTATGCGTTCTATTTAAAAAATACATTGTGTGAGGGTAAAAAGGATTCTTCTTCACAATTTATGTCCAACACATATTCATTGAACTTATGCCTTCCTCGGCTTTGCAGTCATGTACCAAGAAAGTGTGGGGGGACGCCAGGGCACAGATGACCTTGTGGTAAGTTAAGATAGGCAGATAGCTATGGCACAAAGAGGTAGAGACCTCAGAGGTTCAGAGGAAGAGGAACCAGAGTGGATGAGAGTCAGACAGAGTCATGGCTCCATGGCCTAGCCTTGGAGGGTCAGAGAATCTGACCAAGCCAACCCCACAAACGGAGAAGCGTGGGACCCATGTGGTGAGCTGAGAAGTTACTTTACTAGGGGTGCGGGGGGGGGGGGGGGCAAGGAAAGAATGCAGGAGACTAGGATTGCAAATGTGTATTAGAAATGAGAGATGCGGGGTTGGGGATTTAGCTCAGTGGTAGAGCGCTTGCCTAGGAAGCGCAAGGCCCTGGGTTCGGTCCCCAGCTCCGGAAAAAAAGAAGCAAAAAAAAAAAAAAAAAAAAAAAAAAAAAAAAAGAAATGAGAGACGCTCTCCCTGCTCCCCTCTCCTCCCGGTCATCACTCGCAAACACTACAAACTTTGGAGAGTTTCTGGGTAACAATCAAAATAAAACTTGTCTGGAGCCCTAGAGTGGGTGACTTGGGAATTGCGACTCAGATGGACACTTGCAAGGCTTCAGGTCTTTGTACTGACCAGACACAGATGGGTCTGTGGGAAAGTGCCCTGGGCCAGGGGCAGGTGGATTGCTTCTCTGAGAAACCCTGGAACCCAAGTTTCCAAGAGGCTGGGCGTCCTTCACCTGTGTTGGCTTGGGTCTTGTTAAGCCAAATCTTCCCATGGAACCTGGGTGGTGGATGAGGCTGGTGGTGGCTAGACTGAAGCTCTTGGAAACTCGGATGGGTTGGGCTGGGAATGGCAGAGTGTGGGATCCCTGTAATAAAATCTAGGGAAAGGAGCCCTTGTAGTGTCCTGGGGTGTGAGGCACAGGGCGTGGGGCCCTGCGTTCCCAGGTGGCTAAGACGCCGCCGCCGCCGCCGCCGCCACTGCAGATGAGTATCATTATTATTCCTGCTCGGGCTTCTTGGAACTTTCATCCTGCAGGACCCTGCCTGGCTGGGCAACTAGCAAGGGGTGGGGCGGGCAGGTAGCTCCTGGCAGCAAGGGAACAGGGCATAACTTGGGTTTTCCGGCCGTTCGGAGCTCCTTTATAATCATAGACGCATGGGCGGTTTCGCCAGGGGAAACCGAGAGACACGCCAGCAGTGAATGAGTTGGTGAGGTCCCTCAGCGGAGACCCCTCCTCCTCGTACTATGTCCTTCCTAAGGTCATGCTCGTTCTCGCTAAGCTGGGGCTGCTCTCGCAGGGCTGGAGGAGCGCCAGAGAAGGTGTGGATTCTAGAAGAGAGAACTGGGCTGGGGCCAGGACATCAGAGCTGGTACCCTCTGTGCCAGGTGCTTCGGGCATCATGAGGTCAGGCTCCTAGTTTCGAGTCTCTCTGGAAGGTTCTGCCATATGGGTGGATCCTTCACAAGCCCCCAAGGGAGGGCAAGGCTGGAGACGTGCAAAGTGCCCAACTCTGTCCCATGGGAGGCCAGATTCAGCATCCCGGGATAGGAAGAGCCTAGATCTCATAAAGATGGGTCAGGCCCAGGAGCAAAGGACCAGACAATGGCTCATAGAGTGAGAAAGGTGTGTGTGTGTGTCTGCGTGTTGTGTGCATCTGTGTGTGTTGTGTGTACATTTGTTAACACCAGCTTCCCGTGGAGACGTGTCCCTGCTTGCTGAGACAGATCAAAGGCAGACTGATGACTTAGGTAAAGGGTTGAGTGGAATCCTACAAAACACATGGATTCTGGCCCACTGGGCACCCCCTGGAGAAGGAAGGGAGCGGTCCAATGATCTGCAGGCTGAGGCTCATTCTCCACCGGTATCTGTCACTTAGAGAGTAGCAGTTCCTGGAACCATCTTCTGGCTTAAAGGGAAAGTAGGTCACAGAATAGGCTGTGCTGGAGTAGGGTGCTGGAGGAGAGATGGTGATAGGCAGTATCCCAGCAGTCTCCACAAGCGCTCCCGGGATCCACCATCAGTCACGCACTCGTGAAGCGTTTATAAAGCGAGGGCGACTTGGTGCAGTGCATGGGATACGTTCTCTGCTCTCAGAAGGCTCTGTGGAGAAAGTCAGTCTTTCTCTTCGATGAACTTCTCAGTTGAGTCCAGAGACATCTTCGCCCTGGTGGTGGTTGTGGCTACTCTTCCCATGTCAGCAGTCTGCCAGTTCTATGGAGACACACACACACACACACACACACACACACACACACACACACACACACACAATGTTACACTGGGACTCTTCCTGGTGTCTTGACACCCACCCAGCCAAATCACCCAACCTTCAGCTACAAAAGTCATCGCTTGGGCTCTTGGGCTTCCTGTTGAGTCAGACCACATAAGAGTCACTGTGTCTCTGTCAATCAAACCCACCCTTCTGCCTACATGACCTCCACTTACTGGCTTTCTCCTCTTAGTGATACAAAGAATTCACAATAGACCCTCAAAGCTAGTTAGATACAATATGAGTTTCAGGGGGTAATTTCAGGGCCCTGCCACGAGTTTTTATTCTTACTGCCCAACAGGGTCTCTCCTCATCCCCCAAAGTGTCCCTTCCTGTCCCCAGTAGTTTCTCTTCCCATCCTCAGCACGCAAACATCAGTAATGTTAACTGTCAACATCTGAACAACAGCACAAACCTTTCCAAGAGAGACCTTTCCATGTTTGTAGCCAATTAATCTGACAGATGTGTGTGGACTAGAGGCTATGGACCAGGTACTGCGACAGTCACTGTGATAGCTCTTTTGATGTTGGGGGACAGATAGGCCTGTTGCCACAGAGTGAGGAGCATGCCCGAGCAGACACTGATGGAAACAGATGTACTGAGGGTCAGAGCTGTGCTCATGGCTTCCCCAAATCCTACTCCGTTGCCCACCACGGTCCCCTCCAGCTTTCCTTCCTGGGCTCTTCCCATCACCTAGAGGGCCTTGCTGGGAGGAATGGAGAAGGTTCGCATGGTGTGATCCCGTAGGCACCACATTGTTCTTCTGCAGAGAAAAAAGTTCCTCCATTTCTGTAGTCAGCATCCTCTGGAAGTGATACAGGAAACGGACCCAGAAATTAGAGTTTAAAATATCTGTGTGTGTGTGTGTGTGTGTGTGTGTGTGTGTGTGTGTGTGTGTGTTTAAACCCTTTGGAGACTGGTCAGTAAAATGCTTGCTAAACAAACCTGAGGGCCTGAATTCAATCTCTAGCCCAGGACGGCTAGCCCAGAGACTCAGCCCAGAGGCTGTCTGTCTGGGGTTCGCCAGTCTTGACAAGTCAGTGAGCTCTAGGTTCAGTGAAAGACCCTATCTCAGAAACTGAGATGACAAACGGCAGAGGAAGACACTCAGTGTTGACTTGTGGCCTCCGCACACCCATGTGTGCATGAACACGCTCACCTCACCCATACACCCTTTAAAAATGGAAGTTAGGAAGAGCTGCAAAAGGTCCTCACCATTCCCAGTAGTTGGGAAGTAACAGCTCCCATCCCCTGACCCGTAGGGCAGTCATCTTGTGCGGAAAGAAATCTGCTGTCCTTGGCTTTAGCTGCAGGGGTAGGTGGGTCTCCTGTGTGAGACTTGGCCATGAAGGAAGGCTCTAACTCATGTGGTTGTTTGTCGTGGGGTGGATGTTTAACTAAACTAATCAGAAGTAAAGTCTTCCAACTGCCTCACCAAGGCAAGATGCTACAAATCCCTCCTTCTCGCTTATCTGCCCCAGACCACCTGGCAGGTTTTGAGACGTTCTCTGCTCTGAATGCACAGCTCCTACAAACCAACCTAAGGAAGTGGCCTTTGGCTCTGACCACCCACCATTTCCTTAAGCATAAACATTCACATGGATATAGTTGCTGTGACGTGATAACAGGGAAGCAGGTGGGAGCCACAACATGCTTGACTGCTCTCCCCCCACAACTCGGTGACTGTCTCCAAGGCAAACTTGGCCCAGGGGTAGAAACTGGCCATGAAACTGGGAGAGCTCTCAAAACTGCTAAGAGAGAAGCTGAGCATTAGGTCTGCAACATGGAAAAGTGGGGCTGTACAGTGAGAAAAGCGTGAGAAATAACATGGCCAAAATGCTGCCTTAAGTATGGAGTTTTCCAACAGAAAGGGTAGGTCATTACTCTTATATTTTTGGTTGTGAGCCCAGCCTTTAACGGCTGAGCCATCTCTCCAGCCCAGGGTAGGTCATTACTAAGTGTAAGAGCCCCGCCCTTACCCTTCTCTCCCCCCCATTTCCCCCTCCCTTCCCTTCTCCCTTCTTTTCTCCCATTTCTCTTTTCTCTTTCCTCTTCCCCCTCCCCCTCCTTTTTGCTTCCGGGTGGAATCGAACAGGGAGTCCCTACATGAGGCTACTTCTGTGGTCCACAGCCAAGCACACCCTTCACCTATTTGGCTCTCGTTCCAGTCTCAGCTCAGCTTCAGGCTTTTTTGTACTACCTTCCCCAGCTGGTCAAGCCCTGGTTGAATTCTCCTTTCTCTGAATTCCAGTTCCATTGCAGAAGGCGTGCTATATGATATATTTGACAGCACATACCTGATATCTGTGTAGATCACAGACCATTTTAATCCCTTAAAGCACTGAGTACAAGGATGAGTCATTGTAGGAGTTGATGAACCTCATTAAACATGGGAGAGTGTGCCCTGAAAGGTGGCCACCAGACTAGTGAAGGCCCACAGCTCGTTTGGGTGGAGAAACACTCATCCAGCATCAGTTAGATTCCTGATAGACAGAATTACACCTTCAGATGCACCATAGAGAGCCCTGGGGACAGCCCGGAGGTAGGAAGACATCTTTTACAATGCCATGGAGTTCAATTAACCATGGGGGAGTCTGCGGTCCAGGTGATTCCGAACAGCAGTGTGCACCTTAGGAAGAAACTGGGAATCCAAAGCATGTGGGAGAGCTTTCTGTAGGACTGTCACCTGTCTACATGGAAGAAGTCGCCTGAGACTAAAGCCTGGTGTAAATGCTAGAGGTAAGAGGAGGAGCAAGGCAGATAAGGCTCTTTGTCATGAAGCTTGTCTCAGAATCATGTCTCAGTCTGAGGAATTGAGAGTTGGAGAGCAAGTCGCCCATACAGCAGGGACTAATGGGTTATTATAATATCATCATCACACACCCCCCCAGATCCTCCTTCTTTTGAGATGGGGTCTCCTGAGCTGTGATTCTCCTGCATCCACGTCCTAAGTGCTGGGATTACAGGCGTGCACCACCACACTTAGTTTATACACCATTGGGGACAAAACCACGGCTTTGTGTTTGCTAGACCAGGATTCTACCAGTTGAGCTGCATTCCGGCCCAGCACCTTTTACTCTTAAGGCAGAAGCACTGTCTCCTTTATCCTCATCTCTTGTTAAAGAAGAAAGCAGCAGTCCGCCCAGGGCACACTATTGGTGGGAAAATGGAGTCAGGGCATCACACTGATGGGCCAAGGTCACACTGGCAGTCAAGGAACAGCCCTAGTCCTTGATAGCCTTCATTTTACAACTGCTAAAGGATACCAAAGAGGAAAGAGGAAACCCTACCCTCCTCAAATAGCCTATAATCCAGGGAGGCCCTGCTTTAACCAGACTGGATACAGGATGTAGCAGAACATAGAGGAAGTGGCCCAAGGCCCTGTGGGGGAAGTAAGGAAGACTTCCCAGAGGAGGCGGCATTTGAGCTGAAATGGAAAGGACAAGCTCTCTGCCAGGTAAACAGGTAAGGATGGGGTGCTCCAGGTGGAGGACGTGGTATGAGCGAACCCGTAGGCAAAGGGACATGACCTATCGCAGAGATGGTCAGCATAGAGGAGTCAGGGGCAGTGATGTCGACCCCACATTTGGGCAAGTCCCGAAATGCCTTGCAAAATAGCTTGGATTTCCATGTAAGCTACAGAGAGCTGGGTGTATTTCCTATGGCTGCTGTAGCGAATCGCCACAGACTGGGTGGCATAAAACCACACAGATGTGAAGTCTCACTTGGCCGCAGTGGGCAGCGCCGGCTCCCCTTTGGGAGCTACTGGGGAGAAATGCTTCCTTGCTTGCTCACTTCCGCTTCTCCGGGCAGCCCACCATCCTTAGCTCACATCCTTCTCTGTCTCCTTAGCCAGCATCACGCGGTTTCAATCCTGTTTCCCTAACTGTATCTCAGACCCCAGCACTCTTCAGAAAAGTGGATGTGGGCCTTTGGGGAGCGCTATTCTACACATACACAACAGGACACAGTGAAGAAACCTGAGTGAAGTTTGGGGTGCCAGGTAGCACCGTGCTGTGGCTAAGAGAGCTGGTGTGGGGGGACTGCTCTTGCAGAGGACCGGAGCTCAATTCTTAGCGCCTATATAGTGAGTCACAATCAGCTATAACTCCAGTTCCAGGGGGATCTGACCCTCCCTTCTGGGCACCGAGTATGCATATGGCGCACATACATACATGTGAGCACTTATCATATCCACATTAAAAAAAAAAAAGGGGGCTGGGGATTTAGCTCAGTGGTAGAGCGCTTACCTAGGAAGCGCAAGGCCCTGGGTTCGGTCCCCAGCTCCGAAAAAAAGAACCAAAAAAAAAAAAAAAAAAAAAAAAAAGCCTTGGGGAAAGAAAAAAAAAAAAAAAAAAAAAAAAAAGCCAGTGTGGGCTCTGACTACCCCAGTTCACTCTTAGCTCTGCCAATAAGAGCAATGTGACCATATGCCATTTCCGAGTCGTGGTCTCTGTACCTGGGTTTTCCTGTCTGTAAAACAGACAAAAACACCCTACTTTCTCCATAGTCATTCAGGTTATACGGGGTAGCAGTGGTGAAAGTTAGGACAGGAGGAACCATTCAGTAAACTGCAAGTATCTTGATGCTCAGTGCTTAAAACAGATCCGAGCCCACTATAAGGCTCACCAGCACGGGAAGGAGACGCCCGAGCACCAGGGATTCTCTGACATGAAGAGCACGTGATACTACAATCTTGGGGATGGCTCTCCCCTGCTTCCTCTGTTGGAGTAGGGAAACAAAGGCTGGAAGCCGCCTACATCTGTTCTCCTTTCTGCTCAGATTGGTGCTGAGTGCAGAAGAGTAAACGGTTTGTTGGTTTGTTTGTACTCTGAGACAGGGTTTCTCTGTGTAGTTCTGTCCTGGAGCTCATTCTGTAGACCAGGCTGGCCTGGGACTCAGAGCTCTGCCTGCCTGTGTACACAAGGCTTACCTGGAGCTACAATGTAGCCAAGTGATGGGATTACCAATTTGAGCTGCTATGATACTTAATTCTTTTTTTTTTAACTTGTTTATTTTTCTTTCTTATGTAATGATGTTTGCCTGAACATCTGTCTGTAAGAGGTTATCGGATCCCCTGGAGGTAGAGTCACTATTTAATTCTTTAATGTTATTTACTTAGTCCCCTCTGAGATTTCTGCAACACTGTTGGTGACGTTTGGCCATTTGAAGACTTGGTAATGTCTCAGCCAGGTACCCAGTGTGTTGATATATACTTGACTGATTTGGTAGTGGCCCATTCTGGTTTCCTAGATAACCTTACACGCATTCGACCATCTCCTTTGTCCCTACTTTCTACTATGGCACCAACATCTTTCCTTTGTTGATTTCTTCTCTAAGTTCCTCCCCGGATGCTGATCTAGGCGCTTGCCTATCAGCAGGGTTGTCAAACAAAACAGAACTGGGCCAGTGAAATTTGGATTTCAGAAAAATAATTTTAATGGAAGTTTATTCCAAATAGTACTCCCCGTTGAATGGTGCATTATTAATCAGTTATTTGATTAAGCGGGACATTCCATTCTGTAGCATCTCCAAGTAACACTTAACTCTGTTCTCTGATACAATTTACAGGGTAAAGTGGCTCTCAAAGCCAGAAAGTTTCAGTGTCTTCTTTACTTGTAGATGATGGTTCTGGAGGGATGGTGGTCAGAAGATTGGGCACTGGTCCCTGCTGTCTCACCACACAGACCCTTCTGCTGCCCGGCTCTGTGTTCCACAATACACACAGGCAAGTCCCACTTCAGCCTCACTCCCTGGGCTCTAAAGGGCACTCAGGATACTCACTCTGTTGAAGTATGTTGAAAACTGCCGCTCTGCTTTCTTCTGAAAACAGGTGCTATTTGGACGTCATGGCACATGTGTGTAAAAATCCCACAAATTGGGGGGGGGGGAGCTGAGGCAGAAGGATTTCATGTTTGAGCCCAGCCTGAACTGCACAGAAAGGCCATCTTTCAAAATGGACTCAACCAATCCATCTGTATGCCGTGCATGTTCTACACTGCAGTCTAGGATAAGGTCAGCTCGCCCCATGAGTGGGTTATGCATTAGATTAGTTATGCATGAGATCTGTTGTAACAAGCTATGGTTTGAATATACAAGAGGTGTCATTCTATTGACCAAAAAGCTCTCTCTAAAGATCAATTACAGGTGCTGCCCTAGTCTAGCATCCTCCTCCCCGCCCCTGACACCTCACCCTCAATTCCTCATTCTAAATTTCCTTCCATGGTCTATGTGGATTAGTTGCCTGATACCCCACCTATCCCAATATCTATCTATCTATCTATCTTTTTTTTTTTTTGGTTCTTTTTTTTTTCGGAGCTGGGGACCGAACCCAGGGCCTTGCGCTTCCTAGGCAAGCGCTCTACCACTGAGCTAAATCCCCAACCCCCTCTATCTATCTATCTATCTATCTATCTATCTATCTATCTATCTATCTATCTATCTATCTTTCCTTTCTTTCTCTCTTTCTCTCTTTCTCTTTCTTTCTTTCTTTCTTTCTTTCTTTCTTTCTTTCTTTCTTTCTTTCTTTCTTTCAGACAGTCTTTCTTGCCTGCCCCCCCTGCCTCTGTCTCCCAAGAGCTAGGAATAAACCTGTTTGGCCCAGGTAATTGTGACTGAAGACCACAGCTCAGTGCTGGGCCTCTCCCTGAATGAAGCCTACAACCCCTCCACTTTTTGGCTTTCCACTCCAAATATGTCTTGGTCTTGTCACACTGTCTCAGACAGACTTCCGTTTGCATCAGCGCTGTCCCGTCATCTAGTGGTGTTGATCCCTCCATTTCCACTCTTTTAAGTATCCATTCCGAGACTAAACCATGCAGAATACTTAACAGCGCATGAAATCTTTTTTTAAAAAATGTTTACTTTTTATTTCACTGTGTATGTGGGAGTGTCTGCATGTATGTGTGTGTGCGCCCAGTGAGTGCCTGGTATCTGTGGAGGCCAGAAGAGAGTGTCAGAAACCCTGCCTGGAATTAGCACGTGGTTGTCAGCTACCACGAGGTGAGTGGTGGGAATCAAATTCTAGTTCTCCTCAAAAGCAGTAAGTGTTGTGACTGAGCCATCCCTCCAGCCTGTGCCCCCAACTCCGCCCCCCATCGAACCCCCATGCCCAAGCATGAAGTCTTAAATCCTGGGCTTTAATTCTGAGTAATGAACAAAGCCACCTAACTAAGGCAGTAAGCCTTGGGGGCTAGCAAGGGATCCTTAGGTGCGCAAGGAGAATGGATACCCTCTTAAACCCTTATTTACTTTCTAGGAACTGTGGCCCCGAGGGGCCAGGGGAGTTAAAGACGTACTGGTACAACCTCTAAGAAAAACTTGCTCCAGATAAGGTCTCCTCATCCTTAATTGTTATTGTTATTGTTATTAACCCAACTCCTAAGAAAAGCTGCCGCAGGTTTGTTAACAACCGCAAGTCTGGGTTTAATTAATACCTCTGAAGGCTGAGCCCTCAGGCAACGTGTTGTCCACCCCCACAACTCCTCAAGCAGGCTCCACCTCCTCTAACTCCGCTCACCAGGCCCTCTTCTCAGGCAGATCCTCCTTTAGTCTCACTCCTGCCAATCACTGCTTTTCAGCCCCCTTGCTCCCAGACTTGGTAACCTCGCTTCTTTCCTCCTTTGACCTTCTTTCTCCTTTTTTGCAGCTACCAAGTTTTTCCTTCAAGAGTCAAGCCTCTGGGGGGTTGACATCTGAGGTGCCCAGAATTCCCTAGCAGTCCCCAATTCCTGCTCTGCCCGCCCCTTCTTGAGAACTTCCGGATGCTTCTCAGGTGGTGCAGCCGGTTGGGTGGGTTGGCTGGTTTAGGGTTACAGAGTTTGGCACTGACTCTAGCCCCTCTCAGCTGTCCTCTTTAATTAATTCCAATTAAAAGAAAAACTCAATTGGAGCTCAGTGCGTGCCTCTGGGGCACATGTCACATCAATTACAACAAAACAAAATAAAACAAAACAAATTATAAAAACAATCATAAAAGAGTGAGTGAGCCTTTTTGAAGACTCACACACAGCCTAAGGGGCTTGGAACCCTTTGCTCTAGACAGACCTGGAGGTCAAACCCTAAGGAGGAACTGGGCCCAGTTTCCTGAGGCATTCCTCTTAGTACTAAGACCAAAGTCTCTCAAATTTAAAAGTTTACCTCTCCATTATAGGAAGTGGCCATTTGGCAAAGGTAAGGATGAATCTTTACTGTGTGCTCCAACAGTAAAACGGATATTGAATTCATCTATCATTTTGCCATCACTAGAGACCTTGCATGGAGAATAATGTTGAAGATGTTACTGACTGAAGAGGAGGCAGAGATCCATTATCCTCCCTCCCTCCTTCTCACCTCTTTCCTTTTTTTCTTTCCTTTTTATTTGTTCTTTTATTTTTCATTGATTTTGGAGAAAGAGGTCTCACTATGTAGATCTGGCTGGCCTCAAACCTCAAATCTCAAAACTCACAGAGATCTGCCTGCCTCTGCCTCCCTGATGCTAGAATTGATCAAAGGTGAGCTGCCTTTTTACTTTTATAGACTCCCACTTATTTTTATTTTATATACATATATATGTATATAAGTGTGTATGTGTGTATTTTTCCTGTGTGTATGTCTATGTCATGTACATACCTGGTACCCCCATGGGTCCTGGAAATCAAACCCATGTTCTCTAGAAGAGCGGTCTGTACTCCTAACTGTCAAGCTAGTTACCCTACAAATACTTTTTCATCTGTGAAAAGTAAGTTGGCAGATTGAGATAAGCCCTAACCCTCAGTATTACTAATATTGTCCTCTTTGCCTGACTGGAATTAAAATAATATTAGTAGACCAGATAAACATAGCCCTGCTTATCTGTTTAGCTCCTTCGTCTATGGCCTGTGCTGACTACAAATCACTTTGTTCTTTTATGTTTGTCAGCATCCTGGCTGACCATTTGAGTCCAAACTTTCAGAGGGCAGAGACCACATCTGTTCAGTTTGCTTTGTATGGTGTCCAGCAAAGAGCTTACAGGGTGGGGTTGGAGAAGTCTTGGACTTGGACCCTGGCAGCCCAGGTTCTAACTCTGCCCATGTGACTCTTAAAATTAGGCCCTTATTTTTATTGACTATTTAAAAATTAATGTGGGGCCAGGCGTAGTGTGCACACCATTAATCCCAGCATTCCAGAGGCAGAGACAGGAGGATCTCCATGAGTTTGAGGCCAGCCTGTTTTGCACAGCCAGTCTCAGGCCAGCCAGGACTACATAATGAGACCTTGTTTCCATTGAAAGGGGGATGGTGTCTGAGTTAGACATGGCAATGAATGTCTATAACTTCAGTACTTGGGAGGTGGAGGCAAAAGGATCAGGAGTTCAGGTCTTTGTTATCAACCTAGAATTTCTAACTCCAGTATCAGTTGCATAATATTCTGTCCAAAAAAAGTGGAGTGGGTTCCTGTTGACTTCTACACACAGTCTTAAGGAACAAAATTAATGAAGAGTCTTCTAAGACCAAGAACGCAGAGTGGATGTATGCTGAAGGCCTCCTTAAATGCCTCAGTCAACAGTGTGGCCATGGATCAGGGAGGCCCAGCTACTCCATCGTGTGTGTGCGTGCGCGCACTCGTGGCTGCAGGATTAGTACCACTGGGAGGAAACCCCCTGCCTGCAAAGGAGTGAAAGGGGAGCAGAACTGGGATGTCTAGTTGCATCTGATTAACTAGGCCTGAAGCTCAAAAGATTCTAGAGGCAAGTCCCAGGGGTCAAGAGAAAGCAAAAAGAAAAAAAAAATTGCACAAGATACAGAGATAGACCTAAATATTAGGATTCTTTTCTATCGTGTGCCAAAGGTACCAGTTTTCACTTATTAAGAATATGTTGTGGAGGGACTAGAAAGATGGCTCAGAGGTTAAGAGCTCTGGCTGCTTTTCAAGAGGACCCAAGTTCAATTCCCAGCAACCACATGGCAGCTCACAGCTGTCTGAAACTGTAGTTCCACAGGATCCAACATCCTTACACAGACATACACACAAGCAAAACACCAATGCACACACGATAAAAAATATAAAAGAATATGGGCAGAAGCCAGGCATGCTGGTGCACGCCCTCAATCCCAGCACTTGGGAGGCAGAAGAATGCAGATCTCTGTGAGTCTGAGGCCAGCCTGGTCTACAGAGCAAGTTCCAGGACTGTGAGGGCTACAAGGAGAAACTCTGTCTTGAAAAGCAAAAAATAAACAAAAACAACAACAACAAAACAAACAAAAAGAAAGGAAGAAAAAATATGTGAGGGGCTGGAGAAATAGCTTAATGGTTAAGAACACCAGATGCACCAGAGGGAACCCACATAGCTTATTGTCTGTGACTCCAGTTCTATGGGCTCTGGCATTCCCTCACAGACATGCATGCAAAACACTAATGCTTATTGAGAATATGTGACAGTTTTTTAGAGTGGGGTTATCAATTCCTCCCCCTTCCCCCAGACTAGCACAGTGAGAACTAGGGGACTTGGGTCTTGGTTTGGCTCTGTTGTCTACTGGATTGGATGACTTTGGCTAAGCCATCGAAACATTCCTTGGCTTAAATTTCCTTTATTGGGGATTATACCTGTTCTGCCTGCCCTTGCAGTTGTTAGAAGTTCTGATGAGATGACAGATATAAACTCCCATACAGTGAGGCAGGGGAAATGGCTCGCTGGATAAAACTGCTCGTCCCTAAGCCTGATGACCTGATTTCAATGCACAGGACCACATGGTAGAAGGAGAGAACTGACTCTCACAAGTTGTCCTCTGACCTCTACACATGGAGTGGTCGACTACACACATGCATAAACATACATATAAAAAATGTAACAATTTAAAAAAAAGCCCACAAAGCACTGTGGAGTGGAAAGCTGAATTAATATATAATCTTCTCAGGGGCCATCCTGAGAGTTGACCTATGGATGGAGCGTTTGAACACTTGAAAGGTCACTTTAATTTTTGGCCATCACGATGCCTGCCCTGTCCAAGCAGGGCAGTCTGACCAGCACAGGGTGGAGGAATAGATCAGGTGTCCAAGAAGACATTCTGAGTTCCCCAGACCCAAGCTCACTCTCACATTGAATGTAATTATTACATATGTTTATTTCTCCTGTTCTGCTTGAGGATCTTCTCTCTACCTGTTGCAATGTGATAGAGATTTGAGTGTTTATCCACTGAAAGCACTCACTATTGGAGACCTGGCCCAAAGTTCCAAAACTGTGATCCCTGCTTTCTGGAGTTCAAGCACAATAAAGGGGCCAAAGACAGAGCCAGCTCTTTATAATGTTCTAATCTCCTAACTTTGTCCCAGGCTCAGGTCATTTTATTCCCTGGAGGATTTGGGTGAGTGGTGATTTTGGCTGGCTGCTCTGGGAGAAAAAGTAAGTAAGCTACATCTATATGGAAACAGTTTCTATGATGGGGGGGGTCAGCTTTTGTGGAAGAACATTAATATCCTACGTTCTTAATGATAGAAGAAGGGTCTGGAGAGGTAGCTCAGTGGTTAAGAGCACTCGTTACTCTTGCAGAGGACCTGGGTTCAATTCCTAGCATCCACACAGTGTCCTACAAACCACCCACAACCCCAGTTCCAGGGGAGCCATCAAATGGTCACAGGTGCACATGCATGCATCCAGGCAGTTCATACACACGAGGTAAAATAAATAGATATAAAATGTAGTAGAACCCAACAATAAAAAAAATAACAATGTTAGGAGTTCCAGTTAAGCTGGAGAGAACTTCAGGAAGTTTGGCTTCTGGTGGGAAAGGGTTATTCCGAACTTAGGGATGTCACCCTGGGCCTTTTCCATGGAGACTTCACTTGCCAAGTCATTTCCTCTCCCTGTACCCTAAGCACTTTCAATTGCAGACACTCTCTCTTGGCTCTGAGCTTGGATAAATGCTACCTTGTTAGCTAATAGTACCATTAATTATATTAATGATTAATAGCTAATTAGTCATAATGTGGTCATGCTTCTTCCAATGGAGCCTTCCTTTCTTGCAACAGTTCTGGGACTCTAGGGAGGGTGCGTGCGTACACACACACATACACACAACTTCCCTATTCCTGGCCACAGGACAAGCTCAGCAATCCATCCTGTTTGCTGACCATCCTGTCAGTCTCTAAATTCCCCTCGTTGTTACTAACTATCCCATTTATCTGGAGGATGACTACTGCTTATAAATGTGTCACCCCTTCTATTTCTGTCACCCACTGCTCTCTACTAACAAGGTGGCCAGCAATTGGGGATTTTTTCTTTTTGAACCATATTCCGTAAGTCAAAGACATCTACTTCCAAATCTCACTCAGATCCACTTTTCCACTTTGTCCCCCCTTTTCACTTTTATCTTTCCCTATTTCTTAGGATCTCAAACCCCCTGCCCACAGATACTTCGTCTTCTGCATTTTAGGCTTCCTTTTGAAAGCCACGCCCCCCACCCCCTTAAGCGTCGCGCATGCGCAGCCCACGCCTTTACCTGGGCGCTCGGGAGTAGGCGGAGTGGGCGAGGGCCGGGGGTGGAGCAGGCAGCCAGCGGTTATCTGCTCCGCTGAGCGCTCACATTGTGGCAGGAGGGAGAAAAGGTGCGCCCGGGCCGAGCCGAGGGCCGCGCATGCGCGCCGACCCCACAGCCGGGGATGGGGGGGGTGGGGAGGTGTCGGGATCCCGACCGCGCGGGGGGAGGGGGGGCGAGTGCAGGGGCGCGCGCGCGCGCTCCCGCCGTCCTCCCTGCCCCCTTCGCGCACACATCCCTACAGCACACCCCCTCCCCCGCCGCCCGCCCCGCGCGCCGCCCGCTCCGCGGCCCCGCTCGGCCTCGCGCGCTCGGAAGGGAGTCGCGAGACGTCGGAGCGGCGGCCACGTAGCGCTGCGGCGGCGGCGGCCGAGGCCGGGTCTGAGGAGCGGCCCAGAGCGCAGACGTTGGGCAGGGGGAGGGGCCGGCCCGGCGGGCGGTGGGGACTGGAGCGACGCGGCGCGGCGACAGGCCCCCGCCGCGGGGATGGGCCGCCGAAGCGGCGGCGGCGGCGGCGGCCCGGGTGAGTAGGAGCCCCTTCCCCGCGCTCTCGCCCCCCGCCGCGGCGGCGCCTTGGCAGCCGCGTTTCCTCTGCGCCCGGCCGGGCTGGCGGGGCCGGCTGAGCCTGCGCTGAGGCAGCTGCGTGCGCTAGGCCGAAGCAGCCCCCATCCGGCGGGCAGGCCCCGGGCGCTGCGCGTCTGCGGTTCCCAGCTTGGCCCAGGGTGCTGGTTCTGTACCCCCGCCCCCTCTCTCGGGGACCCCAGCTTGGCTGCAGTTTTGCAGCCAGTGGGCTTTCCTCGAGGCCTGACGGGGTGGCCGGGGTGCACGGGTTTGCAGGCTGAGGAGAGCATTCTCTTGCCCTGCAGCTGGTGGCTTGCACCCACTACCTCCCCCGCCCTGCGGTTGCGCCCAAACCTCCAGCTCTCGAGAGTATTGTGGCACCAGGAGATAACACGCATGTGATGTACACTCGCCACCGGCAGCACCACACTCAGCCCAGTGGGCGATGCAGACCTTTCTCCACCCCCACTTCGTCCTCCCCTCCAATCACGCTTTACTGAAGAGTCCCAGGTCGGAGACACCAAAGAGAGTGATACCCCTATTACATCTCTATGAAACACGTTCGTTGTTTCGTTGTCGAGGGATGTCTCTTGTAGAAATGATAGATGTCTGTCTCTGCCTTGCTTCGAAGTCAGTTTTAAGGATTTAAGATCCTATATGCTCCTCTTTGAAGCCGGCCAGTCTTTGATTACATCTAGCTCATTCCTCCCCCAACAACAACATCACGAACATGCGCGAGCACACACACACACACACACACACACACACACACACACACACACACATGCACAAGCACACTCGCACACTTCCTGATTGCGGAACGGCCCCCTGTCCTTGCGGTTCCATTGTCAGAAATGCCTTGTGCCAATCAAAGGAATGTGCCTTTGGAGGAAGATATTTTTCACAATCGAGCTACAGGATGTCAACCAGCCTTTGGTTACCCACCCTGGATCTTACCCATGTTTAAGCACCTTCATGGTGTTTCCCTTAGATGTTTCTCCAGCACACTCAGTATCACCTGAACGATGCTCTCCCCGAGAACCCCCAGTTAATTAGATACCTACTGCCCACAGTGATTTCATCGGTTTTGTTGTTATTGTTGTTGTTGCTGCTGCTGTGACGTTTAGCGTAAGGCATAGCCTGTATAAGTAGTGAAGTCTTTTGAGATGTTCTGTATACTTTTTTCCAAAGGATGGTCGGCTCCGTATTGTTCTGAGAAAGGCAAGGAGCACACGCTTTGTTGACAGCATGCATAGTTGCTTAGGAAAGGAAAGCTGCTCGAATGTGGCAGGTGATAGTCCCCGGTGGGGCCGGTCTGTAGTGGGTATGTTGCCTTGTGTCGACGGATCACCACTGTGCACATGTGTTCACATAGATACTGTCTTTAGTATAAAAGATTGACCGCTACACCAAACTCTTCACTAGGACTGGGGAAGTCTTTAGGGCCCTTGGCAGTGAAATGAATACGTGATTTTGTATGCAACTACACAATCATCTCGAAGCTAGTCCAAGGACCTCAAGTTAAGATCTGTGTTAGGCAAAAGTGAAAGCGTTTGAGTTTGTGTTTTGTTTCTCTTAAGCATTAGACTTAACTTTGGCCCTGGAATAAAGACCAAAGGAGCTTGCATATGTATCATTGTGGGTTTTTATAATTGAAAACTTTTTTTAGATTTTATGTGTATGAATATTTTACCGGTGTGTATGTGCACCATGTGTATGCCTAGTGCCCACAGAGGTTAAATAAATAAAAGGTGGCAGAACCCCTGGAACTAGAGTCAAGGATGGTTGTGAGTCACCATGTTGGTGCTTAGGAATAGAGCCTGCGTCCTCTCTGTAAGAGCAACAAGTGCTCTAACTACTGAGCCATCTCTCAGGTGGCTTATTATTGTATGTGGTTTTTGGGTTTTTTTTTTTTTTTTTTTTGAAGTAAGACCAGTTAGAAATTATATTTTTCTTATCTCCCCATAAAAAAAGCCTGAGAATCATTCAGAAGAAAATAAAACTAGAGACAAAATCGTCTACATTTGACCAATTGATCCTTTATCTTCTTGGCATATTCTAATTGTAGCAAATTTCAGCAGTCGAGTGTGTAATCTGCTTTAAAGAGCCTGTATGGGACTGTGCAGTGCTTAAAGACTGAGGCTGATCTCTTTGTCACCCCATGGTAGGGCACCTGTCCAGGGCTGAGGCTTTTTTCCTACTTTGCTAAATCTGATTTCATGGCACATCAAAACCATCCGTTTTAGTTAGTAAATTTGGGTTATAATTAGAAATTTGCTCTCCACATTCAGAATCTAGAGCTGAGACTGAACTTTGTACCATTCTATCAAAAAGCAATTGATAGATGTCTCTGTGTGTGTGTGTGTGTGTGTGTGTGTGTGTGTTTTACTTACTCTTCATTCAGCCTTCCTTTGTCTTTTGATCATATTTCAACCAAGAGATATGTGTTCCAGCTTATGATAGTTCTGTGATAGGCAGTGATGGTAACCATAGTGCCCAGATCTCTGGGAGCATACACTTTGCACTTAAAAAAAAAAAAATTGTGGTTCTGAGAGCTTAAGGAATTCCTGGTATTAACTAGCATTTTGAAAGGCAAAAGAGGCTTGGGATCTTGCACAGAACCTGTTCCACACACCTGAAGAATAGCATTTATTCTAATAATTAGGCAGTGTATGCCGTGATGTTTGAAAGTATGCTGAAGTTGCATATGCTGCATTTTTATTACCTAATATGCGTAACTGAAGTGACTTATATTACAGGTTATATTTTTTGTTGGTGGCACACCTGTAGTTTTATCATCTGAATTATTTGCCTAACCTAGACGCAAAGGACTTCAAAGTTGCAAACATGTTATTTTTCATTAGTGAATGTAGTGTTAGAGGAGGACCACAGGAGTCTCGAACAATGTGCTTACCTGGTTTAGCTGTGCAGAACCTGTTCTAACCAGTCACTTAACTAGTTAAACACCCACATACCATGGGGCAGCTGATCAAGTAACACTTCAGGGTGTGAGAACAGCGTTGTCTCTCTGCTTGGCAGATTCAGAACATGGGATCTGGGAGACAGTAGCATAGCACAGCAGTGAGCCACGGAGCCACGGCAGCAGCTCGCCCTCACTAGCACCACCAGCTTGGGCTCTACGGCACTCCTCAGCAGACAGCCTTTCCCTAGGAGGTTTCGGACCAGCAGCTCCTCTCTGCAGGTGCTGCAGATCCGCCTCCAGACACCCAGAGGAGCTGTTTTCATTTGTGCTGAGGTTTGGGAAGTAAGCTTCTAGTATGGTAAGAAAATCCTTTTCAAGTCTATAACAAATATGGATAAATGATAAATAGGTAGGTAGATAGATTAGTGGGTTACTGATGTGATTTTTTGGTTTTACATGTCTGAAGCCTATTGAAGAAACAAACTATAATGTGAACTCTACTTTTCTCTCTTTTCTCATAGGTTTTTGATGGTTGCGTCAAAATTGGGAGTATATACTTTAGTTTCTTTACCTTTGTTCTAAAAAGTCAGTTGAGAGATAGAAAGGAGTGAAGGAAACTGGATTGTCTTAGAGTTTGAACAAATAGCCTTTGAATTGAGTTCTTTTGGACTGGGTGACTGTGTCTCCTGGGTCACTCATGGGCTTGTGCCAGCCACTCTTTTAGCTACGATGTTTTTCTCAGCTCTTGTCTTTGAGACAAGTAGTGTGTGTGTTGACTCTGATAGGGATGAACTGGCATTTCAGTTGGCAACCTTAGCTAAAGAAAGAGTTGCTTAGACTCAGGTAACTCTGCTGATATCCCAGTCCCTTTGTTTCCTGGCCTTATGGCATTGAGGAAATCACTTTGATTTCTTTTCCCTCAGTTTCTTCATCAGTACAATGAGATTTCTTGTGAGGATTACAGATGCAAATTAAAGTATACAAATTCTGAGCACAATTAGTTCCTGGTATATGTTCATAAATGGTAAAGGATGGGATTTGGATAATGTTATCATGAAACTAGAGTGAAGTTTTAACTTATGACGAGACTGGGAGGTTTGGTGTATTTCTTCTGTTTGCATAGATTTAGGATGAAAAATTGCAAGTATGTGACTTGGAGCCTGCCTGTGCCTTGCAGGTGCAGCATGATTATTAGAAAGTTGTTTTGTTAGTGTGTGTGATTTGTTAGCTGATCAAGTTTCGTGGAGACAATAAACCTAGCTTCAAATTCTTCAGCATTACCGCACAGGCTGTGCTTGTATGTTAGCCTATTCAGCACTTAAGTGGTTAAAAGAGTGTTTTAGGGGGGCTGGGGAGATGGCTCAGCAGTCAAGAGCACTGGCTGCTCTTCCAGAGGACCCAGGTCGAATTCCCAGCACTCATATGACATCTTAGAATTGTCTATAACTCAAGTTCCATAAGATCCAACACCCTCACACAGACAGACATGCAGACAAAATACCAATGTACATTAAGTAAAAATAAAAAATCATTAAAAAGGGAGAGTGTTTTAGGACATAAATGTATTTCAGTGAGTTCTGTGTCAGTCAAGTCATGTGGAAAGCTTTGTGTAAATACTTATGGTTAATGCAAGCCATAAAGTGTTTGGTAGAGTTAGTAGGGACATCAGATGCTTATTTGAGTGAATCTGTTTATTTATAGAGTAGTTATGTTTGTCTTGAAAATACCTGTGTATATTTTGTGAAAACACTTATGAGAAATCCCAGTGTTTATCTGAATTTTTGATCATGAACTGTCACTAGGACTGTAGGTTTGCTTTAGACATTTTTACCTTAGTGGGAAAGGAATGAAAAGTAAGGTTTTTCACCTATTAAATTTAATTAACTATGTGCTATAGATTGTGTGTGTAGCCTTGCTTATTAGTTAAAAAAAAAAAAAGGGTAGTTCTGTGGTAAAACATGACATCTTTCCTTTTAAAGATAGATTACCTATTGTTTTGAAAAGTATTGGCGGTTGGGGATTTAGCTCAGTGGTAGAGCGCTTGTCTAGCAAGCACAAGGCCCTGGGTTCGGTCCTCAGCTCTGGAGAAAAAACAAAAAAACAAAACAAACAAACAAACAAACAAAAAAACCCGAAGAGTATTGGGCTGTGGCGGTGCACATCTTTAATCCCAGCACTTAGGAGATGGAGATGGGCATAGATCTATGAGTTTGAGGCCAGCCTGATCTTTTACTTGGAATGAATTCCGAGGCTATACAGGGAAACCCTGTTTCAGAAAGAAAACAGACAATCAAATAAACAAAAAGAAAGAAAGAATGAAAGAAAAAATAAAGAAAAACAGGTTTAGTTAAGGTCATATGTGAATGTTATTTGGTGCATGGGGCATTTAAAATAAAATCTCTTTGGCTAGAGTAGAATAAACTAACTGTCACCTTTCGCAGGATAGCATTGTGGTAAGTCTCTGAGTCCCAGAGTTACCCAGAGACTTTTCAGATAAGGAGGACACATCAGCGATGCATTAGGATTTACCTCAGGGGAGACTGTTAATCCTTGTTTTCTTTTATTATTGAGCTGCCTAGTGGCTTGCCTAGTGGTAGAATCAGTCACTAACTTTGAATTATTATAAAGGGGGATTGGCAAACAGTGGTCTTTGACTTGCCATAGATTTTGCCACCCACTGAGAAAAGTTACCCTTGGCTAGAGTAGGTAATGGTAATAGCACTAGCACAGTGTATGCTGGGATGAAAGTGCACACGGATGGAGTGAGGCCACGTGTTCTGATAAACTGTAATAGACTTTTTTTTTTCCTTCTTCTTTTTTTTTGGAGCTGGGGACCGAACCCAGGGCCTTTGTAATAGACTCTTCTGAGCAGATTTTTTTTTTTCTGGGAGGGATACTTTCTTTCAGCAAACAAGCATTATTACTTTTCCTGAGTCACTAAAATCAAATGGTATACCACAAAGCTAGCCTGGGTGTCTCTCCTCTCTCTCTGTGTCTCTGTCTTTGTCTCTGTCTCTGTCTCTCTCTGTCTCTCTCTGTCTCTCTCTGTCTCTCTCTCACACACACACACACACACACACACACACACACACACACACATGCACGCACACACCGTGCGTGTGACATTAGAAGGTTAAGCAAAGACACAGTGTTGATGGCGCAGAATGTATTTTTGTGCATGTTTCTGCCTCTTGCCTTTGGCTTTGGAGTCTTTCGGCCTGAGCATCGGAACAGAACTTATTACTTCACAGTGTGACCTACATAATGAGAAGACCTGAATGCTTTTCCCCTTCTGGGAATGTGTTATCATTCTAACATATTCAAGAAGCATCATATGCTAGAGAAGGGCGTGATCTCAAGACTGTGAATAAATCTGTGTGATTGGGCAACTGGAGTGGCCAGGACTTCTCCTGGTATTAGTACATGATTGTAATTTGAAAATACCTTGCTTGAAGGTTACTCATTGTGGAAAGCCTTGTACATCTCTTTTTGGCATACAGTCATTTAAATGAAAATAGAAACCAGTCCAGTATGGTGATGAAAGTCTTTAATCCCAGTACGCAGAAGGCAAATCTCAGACGCACTCAGAAGAAAAAAAATCTCTAGGTGTCTGTGAGTTCAAGGCCAGGGAACTCATATAGACCCTGTGTCAAAAAAAAAAAAGTTAGGAACCATCTCAATGTCCACTGGTATAGAATTATTAAATGAGCATATATTTACATAGTAAAATAATATAGAATTGCAACAAAGAAAGAGGATACTCTATATTGTTGTGGAACACTCTATACATAGCAGTGTTACCTTTGAAAGGCCAGAGGAAAATTAGTGTGGTGACTTAGGCCTGTAATTCCAGCACTCGGGAGGCTGAGCCAGGAGGATCAAGAGTTCAAGACCAGTTTCAGCTTGAGGCCATCCTGGGCTACAAGAGACCCTGTCTCAAAAAACAGAAACAAAACCTAAAGACTCAGAATAGTATTCTGTGTGTGTCACTGTTTATATTTAGGGGATTTTCCTGAGTTAAAAAAAAAAACTTATAAAAACTTAGTAGTTTCTCAAAGAGCTAATGATAGTGGTTGTCTGTTGGGGGTTAAATTGAGTGATGGAGAGCCTGAGGAAAGGTAACTTGTTCAGTATATTCTTTTTTTATAGTAAAATTTTACTAAAGTGCACACAGAACCTAATGACAGTGGTTGTCTGTTGGGGGTTAAATTGAGTGATGGAGAACCTGAGGAAAGGTAACTTGTTCAGTATATTCTTTTTTTATAGTAAAATTTTACTAAAGTACACTCAGAAAAGCAGAAAAAATTATGGATGTACTGTTTGTTGAATTTTTTTAAAAAATTATTTATTTTATGTATATGAGTACACTGTGGCTGTCTTCAGACACACCAGAAGAGGGCATCAGATCCCATTACAGATGGTTGTGAGCCACCATTTGGTTGCTGGGAATTGAACTCAGGACCTCTGGAAGAGCAGCCAGTGCTCTTAACTGCTGAGCCATCTCTCCAGCCCTGTTTGTCGAATCTTTTTCTGTGTAATCAGTACCCAAAAGAGGAAATTGTCTTGATGTTGTTTTGTTTGTTTTGTACACAGGGTCACGTAACTCTGGTTGGCCTGAAAGTTCCTATGTATTCCAGCCTGGCCTCAAACTCACAGAGATCCTCCTTTCCTGGTCTCCATATATACCAGGACACATTCTTAAAACACAAATATTTTAGATTTATTCTATGTGTACGAATGTTTTGCCAGCATGTAAGTGTCAGTGTAAATGTAAGTGTACCACATAGATTTCTTGTACTGTGGAGGTGAGAAGAGGTACTTAGTCCCTTGGAACTGGAGTTAGGGAGCCGTGAGCCCCTGTGAGGTTGCGGAGAACCAAACCAGCTCCTCTGTGAGAGCAAAAATGCTCTGAGCCGTCTCCAGATTTGGGGATTTTATTTTTAAAGCTCTTACTGTATCGTCCAGGCTGACTTCGAACTCTTCAGCTTAGGTTATCTTCCTTCCTCAGCATTTCGAGTAGCTGCTATGTAGGTGCTGCTACCCTGACTAGCTAAGAAGCAGATAGATGGTTGAAGTCCTAGAAACCTCTTCCTGTTCCTCCCAGTTGCTGCTCCCCTAAAGGTACTCTGGTTCTCAGATAATATGGTGAGAAATGTCATTGACACACCGCAGCTGAGCCAAGTGTGGAGGTAGACAGCTATGTAGTCCCAGCTGTTGGCGAGGCTGAGGCAGAAGAATTGGTCAAGCCTGTCTGGCAAACATAAAAAAATTTATTTTATTTTATTTATTTTTTTCTTTTTTTTCCGGAGCTGGGGACCGAACCCAGGGCCTTGTGCTTGCTAGGCAAGCGCTCTACCACTGAGCTAAATCCCCAACCCCAACAATTTTATTTTTAAAAAATTACAATGCCTGAAAGATGTATTTCTATATTTTCTAAGTATTTCTTTTACTATCTTATTTTATGTATCAAAATCACAACTGGACATGATATTGCATATCTATACTCCCAGGATGAGAAGTTCAAAGTCATCCTTCACTACCTAGTTTCCCTATATTCCTCCTTTGCTGGACATTAAAATATTTATATTTACTTAATATAATTTTTTAAAAAGATTTATTATGTGCGTGCGTGCGTGCGTGCGTGCGTGTGTGTGTGTGTGTGTGTGTGTTTTCTATCTGCATGTGTACCTGCATGCCAGAAGAGGGCATCAGATCCCATTGCAGATGGTTGTGAGCCACCATGTGGTTGCTGGGAATTGAACTCAGGACCTCTGGAAGAGCTGCTGAGCCATCTCTCCAACCCTTCTTTTGTTTTTTTGAGACAAGGTTTCTCTGTGTAGCCTTGGTTATTCTGGAACTCATTCTGTAGACCAGGCTGGCCTCAATCAGAGATCTTCCTGCCTCTGCTTCCCAAGTGTTTGGATTACAGGCATTGCCATTGTTGCCCAGGTAATATAGCTTCTACAAATGGCACATGTAAAGTATATTTTGGTGTGCATAAAGTACTAAATAAATAACAATGTAGCAAAATCTTGCTCTGACTATTTTAGGATGTGGTAGCTTTGTCAATCTGTTGGCTGATGGAATGCAGTTGTCATAAATACACACACGAGTAAATCTTGGTGTGTTACTGTTCCCAGTAAAAGCCAGGTTGAGCAGATGGTTTCCTTAACTGTAGAAAAGTTACCCACCCCTGCCCCTTTGCTCAAATGCAGAAATGACTAAAGTATATCTATAAATCTGTAAAGCCAGTTCTCAACCATGATTTATTTTGCCTGCAGAGGACACTTGGCAATGTCTAGAAAGGTTTTTTTTGTTTGTTTTAATTTTGGGACTGAGGTGGGAATGTGCTATGGAGCACTGCTAACCCTTCAGTACACAGGATTCCTCACCACAGTTGTGAACTAAAATGTTTAATGTCCTGGCTGAGAAGGCAGTGACTAAGCCGATGGTAGGAGGCGAGTGACAGTTGTAGCTTCAATCTTATTAGATGAGTACGAAAATGACTCTCAGCTCAGCTTCGGGAGGACATCAGGAAGGCTGTCTTCTGAGTAGAAACTGTGCTAAATAGGAAGACTGCAGTAGAAGGTATAGTGGACAAGTTTGGTTTGTTTGTTTGTTTGTTTGTTTGTTTGTTTTGGAACTTAGTATGTATGTAGACCAGGTTGGTTCTCTGAAATCTGTCTGCCTCAGCCTTCGAGGTACTGGGGACTGAAGCCGTGCGTGTCTCGCCTTGGCAAATCTATTCGTGGATATTGGTGTTTGTGTGAGCGCAGGGGTGCATTGCATGGGACACAGGATAACCTCAGATGTTGGTGTCATTGTGGGACAGGGTCTCTTGTTCATCTCTGCGTATGCCAGGCTAGCTGGTCTGTGGGCCCTAGGAGTTTTCTGTCTTCACCCATCTCACCATAATAGTGTCAGCATGACAGAGGTGTGTGACTGAGTCCCAGCTTTTCTGTTGTTCTGGGGATCTGACCTCTCAGGTCAGTGGGTACTCTGCTTATATTCAGGTCTTCTTCATTTAGAAAAAGTGAGTAGTTGGGCTGGGCAGACAGTTTGGAAAACCTATTGCTGGGGCTGGAGAGATGGCTCAGCTATTAAGAGCACTGCTGTTCTTTAACAGGGCCTGGTTCCAGAACCCACATGGTGGATTGTAACTGCCTCTAACTCCAGTCCCTGGGGACCTGATGCCTCCACAATACTGCATCCACATGGTGCACAGACATGCATGCTGGCAAAATACCCACACACTAAAATAAAAGTAAAGGTTAAAAAAATAAAGAAGACCCACTGCCCTATATGTTTCATAAAGAGCAGCCTCTTAAAACAGAGGCTCAGCTGCTCACCAGATACAGGGAATGGAAGAATCAGTGATACAGTTTTTATATCTGTGGACTGGGGAAATGGCCCAATAGTTAGGGGTGTTTACTGTTCTAGCAGGAGACCTGAGGTTGGTTCCCAGTGCTCTGATCTCTAGGCCCACACCTGCCTGTAACTCTGGTGCCCTCCTCTGGCCTCCTAAGGCACTGTATGCACTTGTACTCATAGTACCACATAGACACACGTACACATAATTAAAAATTGGTAATTAAAAAGTCATTATGTGTATGATCTTATCCCACATAAAGTGGTAGTTCTTTCAAGATTTGAAGTTCCAAAACAGAATTTAAGATTGGGTGCCATTCTGGGCTGGAGAGATGGCTCAGTGGTTAAGAGCACTGACTCTTCTCCCAGAGGTCCTGAGTTCAATTCCCAACAACCACATGGTGGTTCACAACCATCTGTAATGGGATCCAATGCCCTCTTCTGGTGTGTCAGAAGTCAGCTGCGGTGTACTCATAAATAAAAATAAATAAATCTTTAAAAAGCTCTTCTGTAACGCTATATGCTTAACATTACTTGATGTCTACACAAGCACACACATTCACATCCTGGGACCTGTTGTATGGGTTACATTGATAGACCTCATGAATATATGGAAAGATCTTTAAAATTTTATATGTGTGTATCGGTAGTGCGGGCATGCTTCATTGCTTTGGTGCATGTACAGAGGTCAGAGAACAACTCAGGAGTCAGGGTCAGTTCTCTACCTCCACCATGTCGCTTCTGGGGATGGAACGCAGGTAATCAAGCTTACTGGCAAGCACTTTTACCTGTTAAGCTATGTTTCTAGTACACAGAAGATTTTTAAAACTATGTAGCTCAACCTCCTTTAACACTGGTCCTGTTTAAATAGCAGCTTACATGTCCAATGGTTACAGAATAAAACACGAGGGCCCAGTAGTGAACACTTACTTCTGTATAAACCCGTGTATGAACTTAGACAATATTTCAGAGACAGCTTAGTCAGAAGTAGTGATTACACTGGACAGTGTCATGCACACCTGTACCCAGCCAGCACTCAGGAAGCTCATAGTGAACCTAGGTCACATGGAGACCCTGTGCCGAAAATAATATAATCAGAACCTGGTTATCCAAAGGACAAAGTTCCTTGGTTGGAGTGGTCTTTTAATTTTTATACCCAAATTTGTATATACTGGGTATAAATATTTAACTAACTAGGCATTTACTAGTTAGTAACTAGTTTACTAGTAATCTTAGAACCTTTTGAAGTATTATTATATTGTCATATTATTATTATATCAATTATTATTCCACATTTCCAATAGGTCAGTTGTTAATGTTCCAAGTGGACTGTTTTTTACATTAATAAAAGATCTTTGAAACTATTTTAACCTCACTAATTGAAAAAGTAATATAAAAGTTTAAATCTCATAAATATTTCTGGCTTTTAGAAACGTGTAGGTGCCAGTATGAGTACACACCTGTGTTCCTATATCCTCACAGTGAGGAGATAGTATAAGTCCCACCTAAATCTCCCTCCAGTCCCTTTGCATCATCCCTCACCTCCCCAGCTCCCATCACTGTAGCTTAGTCTTCTGGAGAAGATCACAGAGACAGGACTGTTGAGGATGTAACCTGTAGCGATGACTTGTGTGCCGTGTCTGTGAGGCGTATACACATGTCTGCACATCAGCAGCTTGCTGAGTTTTGTTGCAGGAGGTATCCTATTGGCGAGTGCACCACTAACCACTCTCCATCTGAAGGACATTGGAGTTGGCTCCAACTTCTGGCGATTATGAACAGAACCACTGTAAACATTCACGGGCAGGTTTGGAGGGACCACTGTGTCATATGATGTATGTGTTATTGCTGTAAGAAGCCAGGGGCTTGTCTGCCAGTGCTATATTTGTTTGTGTTTTTTGAGCAGGCTCTTGTGTAGTCAAGTCTGACTTCATACTGAGGTTCCTCCTCCCTCAGCCTCTCAAGTACTATAATGTGCTACTGTATCTGACTTTCCCTGAGCTTTTATTTTATTTGAGACAGGCTTTGTAGCACTGGTCAGTTAAAATGGAACTCTGATGTATAATGGTGCTAGCATTGTAGATCTGAACCACCATGTCTGTCTCTTGATTTTTTTCTTACATTTTATTTTAGATTTAATCATTATTGCATGTATATGATGTCTGTATGCAAGAGAGAGTGTGGTGCTACAAAATGGAGACAGGAGGAGGGTCTCAGGGACTCACAGCTACCAGCAGACCCCAAATGGGGGGATACTTGTGGAATTGTATAATGAATCTCTTTTCCCACACGGATCTATTTCTGTTTCAGTTAATGTATATTTATATCATAAATGCAGGTGGCTTTGTAATGTTTCTGTATCTATACATATCTTTTTTGTTGTTGTTTAAAGTTTTGGTTACAGTAGATAATGCTATAGGGATGTCCCCACTCGTCTTCATGCTTGCGGTGGTGAGGTCTTCCCTGCCCCACTCCAAAGTCAGGTACCTCTCAGAATTAGGAAAAGCACTCACTACACTCAGGCAAGTTGTTCCTGATTCCCAGTTCCTGAGCTGTAGGCAGCAGTGCCAGTTAATGCCAAAAGTTAGTCAGGTTATCTTGGCATTAGTCACTTGGGGATTTATGCCATAAAACATATTTACACATGTTGGTACATGGCTTCTGGTGAAAAACCAAGCCTATTTGCTCACTGATAGTCTTTACCAAATAAACAGAGAATATTTAAAAACATCAAAGCTTAAACAAAACCACCAGTTTTTTTAAAGCTGACTTGGGCAACTTAGCAAGACTTTGTCTCAAAATAAAAAAAGGCTAGGACTATGTCTCAGTGTAAAGCTCTTAGGCTGGAGGCCCTGGAGTTCATTTCCAGTGCAGGGTAGAGGCTGGAAGAGGCAGTGGGAGAACCAAAACCAGAATGTCTGGAGAAGAACAATCAAAGCAGACTCCAAAGCCTTCTAAGGTGGTTATAATGCAATATATGCTATTGTAATAAGCTGTCTGTTTATTTATTTCATGCATGTGGGTACACTGTTGCTGTCTTCAGATGCACCAGAGGAGGGCATCAGCTCTCATTACAGATGGTTGTGAGCTACCATGTAGGTGCTGGGATTTGAACTCAGGACCTCTGGAAGAGCAGTCAGTGCACTCTCAACTGCTGAGCCTCTCCAGCCCTAATTTGAATGATTTTATGTTTACCGAAAAGTTGCAAAGAGTTATACACCTGTAATCCTAGCACTCAGGTGGAGGCTTAAATTAGATGCTAGCTTGGGCTACCTAGTGAGACCCTAGGGGGTGATGGGTGGGGGTGGAGGTGGGAGGGGGAGTAGAGCTGAAAAAAGGCACATGCACTTTCCTCAGTGTCTCTATTGATAGTCTTATGTAGCGGTGTTTCTCAGAGCTAAGAAATCAGCTTTGCTCTATTCCTTTTAACTAAATCTTCACTGGGTTTTCAACATACAGACTTTTCTATTTGAAAACAAATTAAGCTTCTAAACATTAAATTCCTGAACCTTGTCATATTAATTTTATATCATTTATTGCATACTTGTGTTATATATAATTATATGGATTTCTATTGTTTAAACAAATGTTATCTTTGACATTAATTTTTCAAAAAATTCTTTTAACATTCATAGACAATTCTGCCCAGGGCAATTTTAAGGAAGGGCTAAAGAACTTTCTCCACCCTTCTTGTACTCTGGCAGAAACGTGATTTATAATTACCTGCATGGTTCACACACTGCTGCCTTTTCCAGTAGAGTTAGAAGCTCTCGTCTCCAAGAGCAGGGAAAATGGCACTTTGAATTACTAGGAAGTTGACCCAATTGAGAGTGGTAGTCACTGGGCTCTGCTGTAGGGTGCTTTCACTGTTAGTTAAGTTGGTTAACTATCTTGGATTGTTCTGTTTGGTTTCTAGAGCTAGGGACTGAACTCAGGGCCTTAAGCATTCTAGGCAGGTGCTGCTCTCATTTCCAGCCCTGGTGGGTGGTGCTGGAATACCATTGGAATTTAGTGCATAGAATCCTGCTGAGGCTGACTGTGCTACTTATCTAGACTCACTAAATTAATCTGAGTCATTCATTTAAGATGAGTTTATGGCATAGAAAGAAGGAATTGATAACATCAAGTAGAGATAGCATTTTTATTTATTTTCTGTGAGTGTGTTTAGAGGCCAGAAGACAATTTTGGGGAATCACTTCTCTTTCCACTATATGTTTCTAAAGGTCAAACACAAATTTGTCAGCTTGGAGGCAAAGTACTTTTTACCTTTTGAGCCATCTCACAGGTTAAAGATGTGGCCTTTCCCCCCAGACTTACTTACTTTTATGTGTATGGATGTTTTGCCTAGAGATGTATACGTATACCATATGTTTGTAGTGACCAGTGGAGGCCAGAAGATGGCATCTCATCCTATGGGACTACAGTCACAGATGGTATGAGCCACTGTGTTGATAAGAATCAAACCTGGGTCCTCTGCAAGAGTAAACACGTGTTCTTCACAGCTGAGCCAGCTGTCAGGTGTAGATTTTTTTTAATAATTAATTTTTTATTTTATGTGCATAGGTTTTTAATTAATTAATCCATTTATTCATTAATTGAGGCAGAATTTCTCTGTGTAGCCCTGGCTTTCCTAGAATTCACTCTATAGACCAAGCTGGCTTCAAACTCACAGAGCACCCCCTCCCTCTGCCTCC
Organism: Rattus norvegicus; assembly: GCF_021556685.1. NCBI lineage: Eukaryota > Metazoa > Chordata > Mammalia > Rodentia > Muridae > Rattus > Rattus norvegicus. The sequence goes on from NC_141543.1 coordinate 86,904,534, forward strand.
CCAGTGTTTGGAGATTAAAGGCACTGTATAAGCAAGGCAGTAGTGGCACATGCAGCGTTCTGGAGGGAGACAGGCAGATCTTGAGTTCAAGGCCAGCCTGGTCTACAGAGTAAATTCCAGGACAGCCAGGGATACATAAAGAAAGCCTGTCTTGAAAAACCATAACCAAAAAAATAGAAGTATTACTGCTTTGGGGGCTGGAGGCATATTGTTAGCTCAAGAGAATAAGATAGGAGGATTGTGAGTTTGCTTAAAAAACAAAATAAACAAAAACCCTAAACAACAAAACTAAAAACAAACAGAGACAAAATAAAGAAATAAAACTCTTGTATTACAGTAAATACTCAAGTATAAAAAAAAAAGAGGGAAACAAATTAGTCACCAGTGGTTCATTTCTGTAATCCCAGCATTCAGGAGTAGAGGTAGCAGCATCCAGAAGATCCCCATTAGTCCAAGGCCAGACTGGGTTACAGAGTAAGGTCCCCTCCCTCTAAATAAAGGGTGGGGTGGGGGAAAGGGCTCAACTTAATCTATCCATGTAATCAGTTCCAGTTTCACTTCTCCATATTGGAACTGCCTTTGTGTACGGACATTCCTGCTCACTATACTTCTCAACCTACAGCACCTATCATTAATTTGAAGCAATTTCAGATATTATTTGATTATCAGTATAAGAAAAAAAAGACAACTACCAATCTGGAGATGCAGCTCAGTTGAAAGACTCTTTGCCTGCCGTGCTTGAAACCCTTAATTTGATCTTCAGCTCCACATAAAGCTGGGCCTAGTAGCACACTCTTGTAATCCTGGTATTCAGGAGTCAGGCAGGAGGATAGGAAGTTTAAGGTCCTCCTTGGCTACATATGAACTAACTCTAGGCCAGCCTGGGCAACCTGAGGCTCTGACTTGAAAAAAAACAAATGAAAAAGACAGCTACCATTGTTATGCTCAAAACACATTTTCTGATAACCTTTAATCTTGCACTTGGGAGAAGAGCAGTCAGATCTCTGAGTTTGAGACTAGTCTGGTCTACAGAGAGAGTTCCAGGCCAACAGAGTAACATGGTGAGACCCTGTCTCCAAATAAAAAAGAAGCAGCAACAGAAGGAGGAGAGGGTGCTGCAGATTAGTTAATCCATGTAAGTCTCATTACATCTCCAGGTTGGTTGGCTGAGGTGCCCCCCCCCCCGCACCCCCTAACCTTTGCAGTTCTTTTGTTGAAGAGTCCAGTCATTTGTTGTATAGTTTCCCGTTATCTGAATTTTGCTGATTTGTATCCATTTGATGTCATGTGACATACTTAATTCGTTTTATGGCTTGTAATTTGGTTTTAGCTCTCTGTGCTTGATCAGATTACTGTTCAATTCTTGCCTGCCATGGGGCAGATTATTTTATAGGCAATAGCAGGCAATTCTAGCAGGAAACATTGTTTCTTCTTGGTGGTGTTATCCAGCCCTTAATTAGCACTGCCTAGACATTCCTTCATCAGGAGTTGCAGAGCAGTATACCATTGTATAATTCCTCCTTCGTCTATTATCAGAAATACCAAAAAAGAAATTTCTAGTCAGCTGTACTAGCTTATTCTGTAAGCCCAGAAGAGGCTGAAACAGGAGAATTCAAATTTGAGGCCATCTTGGACTGCATAGCAAGACTCTGTCTCTAAATTAATTGAGGATATTAATTCATTTCAAAAGTGCCGATAACAATATCCAGCCTGGGTAGCACTGGGAAATTGCATTTCCTAAGAGAAATACCTGCCCTCCTCCCAAAGCTACATGCCTCAAGGGATTTGTAATATGTAAAGTTTTGAAATTAGTTTTAAAAGTTTTTAAACTAATTGCTTTATATATATTTTGATATAATCCCAAATCAGATTTTATTTATTTACATGTGGAGGTAGCTAGGGATTGAATTGTGCTTTTGTGTGTGTGTGTGTGTGTGTGTGTGTGTGTGTGTGTGTGTTTATGTGTGTGTGCCCAGGCACACACATGTGGAGGACAGACGCCAACCGTGGGCGTTACTCCTCATGAACCATCTACCAGTATTTTGAGACAGCCTTTCACTGGGCCCTGGAGCTCACTGGTCATTAGGCTGGGTTGGCTGACCAGTGAGCTCCAGAGGTCAATCATCCTGCCTGTGCCTCTTCAGTACTGAGATCATAGCTTGTGCCACCCAACCCAGAATCTTACACAGATGTTGGGGATTGAACTGAGATCTCCATGTGAGGTAGGACTTTACTAACTGAGCTCTCACCTTGGTCCCCAAACCTGGCAAAGGTTTGATCTCATTATGTAATAGGCATGTATACATATACATATGTCAAGTTGAGTTATCTTTTAGATTGTTTGAGAAATCTCATGTTAGTTAGTTGTTCTGTATTGTACTGTTTGCCTAACTTGGACCAGAACCTTGATTTGAACCCCCAGCACATACATGTAGACAGAAAGAAAAAGAAGAAAAGCAAAAGGAAGAAGTAAAAATCTCAGTAAACTAAAAACTAAAATTGAAGGGAAGCATGATTTGTCTGTTATCTCAGCATTCAAAAGATGGAGCCACGTAGGTTAAGAGTTCAAATCCAGTCTTGACTGCATAGTGAGTTCAAGGTCATCTGGCCTACAGAGAAACCGCCTAAATAACTAAATGATAGGTACACAGGTAGGTAGTAAGTCGGTTGGGTAGTTAAAGTGTGGTGATGCATGTCTGCAATCCCCCACATGGAAACCGAGGCAGGAAGTTTCGGACTTTGAGGCTAGTCTTGGTCACATAGTAACTGGAGTCAGCTTGGGCTATAAAAGAAAACTATATCTTTTAAAAAAAAAATTGAAAAGGGATGGAGAGATGGCTCAGTGGTTAGGAACACTTACTGCTCTTGCAAAGGACCCAGGTTCAGTTTTCAATATTCACATGTGTCTTAAAATCCATTTGTAATTTCAGTTCTAGGGGATCTGATGCCCTCTTCTGACCTCTGCAGGTACCAGGCATGTATGTGGTGCACATACATGCAGGCTAAACACTCACACACATACAGTAATGTCAACAATTCTTTAAAATTTTAAATAAAAATTTAAAAAATGAAAGAAAATCAGGCATGGCTCATACACCTTTAATCCCAGCACCCAGGAGTCAGAATTAGAGGGGTGTGTGTGTGTGTGGGGGGGGGGAGACAGAGAGAGACAGAGAGAGAGAGAAAGAGAGTTTGAGGGTAGCTTAGAGCAAGAGCTGCATTGTGAGACCCTGTCTTTAAAATAAAAGTAAATGAATGTTTTACAAACCTGAGTCCCTATAGCAGTGGTTCTTAACCTGTGTTTACAACCCCTTTAGGGTCAAATGACCTTTTTACTAAAGAACATTGCAAAACAGAGATATTTACATTATAATTCATAACACCAAAATTACAGTTATGAAGTAGCAATAAAAATAATTCTTTGGTTGGGGTCACTACATCACGAGGAACTGTATTAAAGGGCCACAGTGTTAGGAAGGCTGAGAACCACTATCCTATAGGAACAGTTAGTTTTTAAAAGTATTTGTGTGTGTGTGTGTTTGCGCGCGCAACTGATATATGCATGTGCAACGGGTGTGCTGAAGCCCTAGGAAGTCAGAGGCGGTGTCAGACTCCCTGGAGCTCCAAGTGGCTGTGACCTACCATGGGATTGCTGGGAAGCAAGCCTAGACCCTGGAAGAGCAGCCATCTCTCCAGCCCCAGTGGTTGTTATTTTTAATAAATAGAATAACTGTATGATATTCCCTCTGGGAGATGTGTAAGAGGGGCATTATTCACAATTGCTGTAGTTGGGTCTGGAGAGATGGCTCAGTGGTTAAGAATATTGGCAGCTCTTGCAGAGGACTTATGTTTGATTCCCAGCATCCACATGGAAACTCCAGTTCCAGGGGATTGACACTCTCTTCTGGACACTGCACACACATGGTGCACATACATACATGTAGACACACCACCCATTTATAGAAAGTAAAGTAACTCTTGCCGGGTGGTGGTGGCCCATGCCTTTAATCCCTGTATTCTGTAGACAGAGGCAGGTGGGTCTCTGTGACTTCAAGGCCAGCCCCATGTACAGAGCAAGTTCTAGGACAGTCAGGGCTACACAGAGAAACTGCCTCAAAAAACAAAAAAGAAAATAAATCTTACAAAAGTTACTGTGGGAGAATCAGGCATTAACTAGAACTAAAGCAGATGAAAACAAATGACCATGTGTGTGTATGCCCATGTGGTTAGCATGTACTGCTCACGTGGTTAGCCTTTAGCCTTTAGAGACCACAGATCTTGGCTAGTCTCATATTTGTGTCTGTGACACATGATGCATAGTAGGTGCTTAATAGATGTTTGATGACTGCTCATACAATCACTAATATTTTGAAGCTTGATGTACATTTTTAAGTAGCTCTTATGTTTAAATTGTATTTTTTTTTTTTTTTTTTTGGTTTCTTTTTTTCGGAGCTGGGGACCGAACCCAGGGCCTTGCGCTTCCTAGGTAAGCGCTCTACCACTGAGCTAAATCCCCAGCCCCTAAATTGTATTTTTTTATCTTACTAATGCTTTATCTAATGACCTTTAGACATTGGATCTGAAGATGGTAATGGGCTCATATATGTTTATAGGGCTGGGTGAGGATAAATTGTTTTGCTTACTGTAGGGACAATGCATGTTTGCTGTGAATAAAACATACAATAATATAACAGCAGCCATAACAACAATCATTTAAAAAGAAAAAGAAATGTGGAAATTGGGGGCTGGGGAGTTATCTTAGAGTCTGTCAACACTTGCTGTACAAGCATGAGAGTCTTGAGTTCAAATCTCCCAGTGGCCCTGTAAGAAACCGAATGTGTTGGGGTGTGTCTGTCCCCCAGTCCTGTGACAGGGAGGGAGCAGGTGGATCTTGGTTTTGGTGGCCGCCAGCCTAACTTCAGATTATTGTCAGGGGAATCAGGTACAGAGTAATGAAGCAGGACACCCAGCATTCTCCTCTGGCTGCCCACACGTGGTGTTTGCACACCCACACACAAACCCTACACACATAATCAAAAAATTAAAATATAAATCTGGAATACTAGATTTATATCATCACTCCTCACTTCAGTTCTAAAACCAAAGAGAAAAGGTCTAGTTGGGTTTTATCATCAGGAAGAACAGCCATCTACAGGACAAGCTCTCACAGCCCCTCTGACTCATGTTCTAGCCAGTGGGCCTTTGTCTCCTCAGTTCATGGAGAAGACTCATTTGACAGGGACTTTGTGGAGTTTAATGCATGTGGGTTGTTTTGCTTTTTTTTTTTTGACAGTTTCTCTGTGTAGTCCTGGCTGTCCTTGAACTCACAGATCCTCCTGCCTCTGTTTCCTACGTGCTTGGATTAAAGGCTTGTGCTACCTTAGATCCATGTGCTTTTAAGGACTGAGGTCAGGGAAGAAGTGATTCCTTTAACCATGTTTCTGCAGTCAGGACTATTGTCCTCTGCTCTGGCTGTGTTATTTGAAAATGTTACAAAAGACAGAGATAGGGAGTCCCCGGGGGCAGAGAGATGGCTCTTCCAGTGGACCTGGGTGGGTTCCCTACACCCCTAGGAGGTGGCTTACAACTACCTGTAACTCCAGCTCCTGGAGATCCACGGGCACCGCACACACAAAGCCGTCTAACTCAGGTGCTTGTTCGTTCGCTCATTCAGTCATTCTCTTCCTCTTTCTCTCAGGCACATTTAAAAAGATTATTTTTTAATGTGTATGGATATTTTGTCTACATATATATCCGTACAGTGTGCATGCCTGGTTCCTGTAGATACCAGACAAAGGTATCAGATCCATTGGGGCTGGAATTATAGATGGTTGTAAACTGCCTTGTAGGTGCCAGGGATCAAATCCAGGTCGTCTTTTCTTCTTTTTTTCAGATTTATTTATTCTATTTATGTGCGTACACTGCTGTCTTCAGACACACCAGAAGAGGGCATCAGATCCCATTACAGATGGTTGTGAGCCACCATGTGTTTGCTGAGAATTGAACTCAGGACCTCTGGAAGAGCAGCCAGTGCTCTTAACCGCTGAGCCAGCCCACCAGCCCGAAGCCAGTGTTCTTAACTGCTCAGGCATCTCTTCAGTTCAATGTGTGAAATTTTTTTAACGAAGAAATTTTCATGGTTTCAGCTACTGTAAGAATTCTCATCAGGCTGGTAGTGGTGGCTCATGCCTTTAATCCCAGCAGTCAGGAGGCAGAGGCATGTGATCCCTGTGAGTTTGAGGCAAGCCTGGTCTACCTCATATGATAACCAAGGCTACATAGTAAAACCCTGTCTCAACAAAACAAAACAACAAAAAATTCTTTGGTTTCAGAAAAATAACTGTATTTAAAAATATTATAGTAAAAAATCCTCACTTGTTTTTCCTCTCCATCAGTGAAGGCAAGCCAGGTACACGTTCCTGTATGTTCACATCATTGCTTTATGTTTGGCAATGAACTAGATTGTGTTATGACAAACCAACTTTAAAACAAAGGCAAGTGGTTCTGTGAGATGGCTCAGCAGGTAAAGGTGTCTGCCACCAAAATCTGATGACCCATTTTATCCCTTGGCAACTTCTCCTCTGACCACCACACAAGTGCCATGGCACATATGCTAGCACACACACATGAAATGAAACAAATACAAAAGTTTTTAAAAATTAAAACATTCTATTGATTGTGTTTATTCATAGCACATGCATTGTGAGGAGTTAGGGTTTTCTTTAGATTAGTACAAGCACTGTGTATTAATTACAACAGTTAATGTAAAAACCATTTTCCCAGTAAGTGTTCCTTCTACCCGCCTGTCTGCAGGCCAGGAGTGTGTTCACTTCTCTTGGATCAGTGCCCTTGTTGCTCATTGATGCTTTTTAGACATTCTAGTGCAGTTAAAGTAGAAATGTCTAAAACAAATGGGTGCTTACTAACAAGTACATCTTATATCCCAAAAGTAATTTCTTTGGGATGTATGAAAAGGTCATGGAATGAATAGAGTGTCCAATTGGAAATATGGGAATGTGGGGCTTCTGTCCTAGTGAAATGTTTTGGGGAAGGTGAATAAGAATTCTCGTGGGGGGGCTGGGCATGCAGCTTAGTGGTAGAGCATTTGCCCATCATGCCTATCTCTAGCACTGTACTTAAAAGACGAGTAGCTTGTCAGTTAAGAGCACTGGCTGCTCTTCCAGAAGATCTCCATTTGATTCCTGGCACCCACATGGCAGCTCAAAACCATCTGTAACTCCAGTTCCAGGGATTTAATTCCCTGTTCTAAGACTGAAGGTTGGGGCAAGCATCCCCCTCTTTTCTTTTGAGAGAGCCTTGGTTAACCAGCATCTCATTGTATAGATCAGGTTTGCCACAAATTTGTAGACATTTGCCTGCCTCTGCCTCCTAAGGAGATTACAGATATGCATCACAACCCCTAACTTGATGCCTCTTTCTGGGCTCCACTGACATCAGGCACACAAGTGGCAAATGTATAAAAAAAAAAAAAAAGGCCACGTGGATAAAACTTTATATATTCAAGCATCATCAGATTTGCTGGATAAGGTTATCCATGAGCAGTCGTGGATAAAACAAATTGCCAAAAATAATTCCCTGTGACAAGGGGAATCCCCACCCCCACCCCATTCGGCCATCACAAGTCCTGCCTTTAGCCTCTGCTTAAATTTCAGCATTCGGTCAGAAATAATGAATAGAAACTTGTATGCATGTGTGAGTGTTTTTCTGGAAGTGTGCTTTCCCCCCCCCAGACAGAAGACTTGAACAAGGTTACAGAATCAGTGTGTGTTGTTGGCCCTCCCTGGTCCCTCTGTTTTACCTGGTGTGTAATGAAGGAAATCTTGCTTGAAAGTTGCAGCTCTTTTGAGAGCATCAGATGCTCCACTCAGAACGAAACTAGGTTACTACCTCTGCAACTGTGCAGTGGTTTGCATCAAAAGCTGTCTTGATCTTGACTTTGAGACTATCCCTTGACTTTGAAGTGGTCATATTTTAATTTTAAAGTGTGTCTTAGTCACTGTTCTACTGCTGTGAAGAGACACAATGATCATCGCAACTCTTATAAAAGAAAGTATGTAATTGGGGACTTGCCTACAGTTTCAGAGGTTCAGTCCTTTATCGTCATGGTGGGGAACATGGTGTCGTGCAGTCAGCCAGAGGAGCAATAGCTGAGAGCTACATCTTGATCTGCAGGAAAGGCCACGCTTGGACTAGCTTGGGTTTTTGAAATTTCAGCCTATTCCCAGTGACACACTTCTTTCAACAAGGCCACGTCTCCTAATCCTTCTAGTCATTTCAAACAGTTCTGCTCCCTGGTGGCTAAATAATTCAAATATCTGAGCCTATGGGGGCCATCCTCTTTCAAACCATCATATTCTACTCCTTGGCCCCAATAGGCTTATAGAAACAATGCCAGAAACTGGGGCACCATCTTGTACCTGTGTTAGGAACTGTGAAGAGGACAAAGTATGTTCAAGTTGGTGTGGCAGAAAACTGGGAAGAATGGGTCGTAAATTTTATCACTAAACCAGAGTCAAGTGTGTGTGTGTGTGTGTGTGTGTGTGTGTGTGTGTGTGTGTGTATCATATATTTATATGTGTGTATGTATCGTTCATTCCAACTTCAAAAGTCCTCAATAGTCTTATTAAAGAGTGGTTTATTTTAGAATCTTTCAATTTTTTTTTTTTTGAGACAATCTATGTAGTTCTGACTGAGGTGGAACTCACTCTGTAAACTAGGCTGGCCTTAACCTCACAAAGATTTGCCAGCCTCTGCCTCCCGGGTGTTGGGGTTAAAGGCTTGTGCTACAGTGCCTAGCCTTTTAATTTTATCTTATGTGGTTGGTGAACATACATTTCATGTCATAATAAAGTCAGAAAAAACCTTGTTATTGTAAGTCAGAGACAATCAGTATATATGCCCAGCCCTGATTCCTCCTTGGTCTGGAGGCTTGCGTGTCCACCTGACTGCTTGACAGATCCTCAGAAGTACCTAGGTTATATTGCAACATGATTAGGTGAACTTGGATGTTTTGAGCTTCAGATAATAATCTAATTTAAAGCAACATGAAAATAGGGAAAACTTACCCTCTTTAACAGAATGTCTTTGTCGAGGATTGGTTTGATTCTGCTTAATGATAGAGTTCAAGACCCATTCTTTCCAGTTTTCTGCCATAGCAACTTGAACATGCTTTGTCCTCTAAGTCCTAGCATGGGTGCAAGACGGTGTCTCATCACTTCTACACAGATGGCATTCAGAAGCCGGTGGCCCTTTCTTTCTTCTGTTAATGCTTGGTAGGACAGTTCACACCATTTTCTCAGAAGTCTCGGCCGAGTCCCACTTAAATCCTATCGTGTAACTCCATCGGGCTACCTCCAGACCGTCTAGTCCTAGCAAAGGGATGGGTATATAGACAGTAGTCAAAGCATAGAGTACAGGAATGGAGCAGGAATCACTGATGCATAAGCCTATCCTATCTGTAGATTTACCTTTATAACCTGGGAAAGAGAGATATAGATGGCCTTGTATGTACGCCCTAGACTGAGTGGCACCAATTTCAGTATTAGTCACCTCAGTTCTATCACAATGATACCCAGTATTGTGTATGATTTGTTAACCGCTGGGCCTGCAGAGATGGCCGGTGGTTAAGGGCACCTGCTGCTCTTGCAGAGGACCCAAGTGTGCTTCCTAGCATAAACATGAGGTGGCTCAGTCACATGTAGCTTCAGCTCCAGGAGATTCATCACGTTGTTATGGCTTCCATGGGTACCAACATAGGTAGCATCACTTACATAAAGCACATGCAAGAGTGCACATAGGTAATAATAAAATCTTCACAAAAAGATTCACTCATCATAGTTAGTGTGACATCTCGGATCTCAGTATCAACCTCTGCTCTCTGTTAACCTGAACTCCCCAAAAGAGAAAGGGGCCACTGGGTAGCTTCCCAGCTTCCCTCCAGGGAAGACCTATTTGGGCTGGTTTTACTCAAGCTACTTATGAGGTTGTTGCACATTCTTGCTTTGAGTTTTGATGTGGCTGTGGCATTGTTGCTAGGTTTTAAGTCACTTAACCTATTATGAGTTACATTTTTTAACCCCCTTTTACAGTTGCAATAACTATGTTGTCTGGTGTTGAGGCTCTATGACTTTCTTGACATTCTCCCTTGACCTCCTGTCCTTGGGCACCTTCTGATTAAGGTTCAGGCTTAAGTATCAACATCCAAGGAATGGTGTTGAGAGTGGACAGGTCTGTGTGCCCTTTGGAGGTAGACCCAGTACTGTCTCTGGGAAAATGTACTTATCCCATGTGTAATGTTATAGGTTCAGTCCCACTAAGCATACTTATTTCAAGACTATTCTATTATCTTAACCCCGGGGTCCCCAAGTGAGATTCATAAGTAGGTGTTTTTAGTCTAATGGAAGTCATAATGACATTTTACAGTCAAACTAAGATATAGTGACTGGCTGTTTTATTAGTGATACACACACACAACACACACACAGAGTTTTTCAAAACAGAGGCATGTCATGGTGGGGGAAAGAAGAAGCACATCATAGCTTATAAGTTTAGAGGTTGGGAATTAACTTGTGTGGCAGTAGATAACCAAGTGAACTATTTTGTGGGACAGTAAATGTTAGTGGAATGGAATTCTCAAAGTTTATGTTGAAAATAAAACAAAAACCCCGAGGGTTAGGAATGTAGCATAGCCTGGCCCCAGGGCAAAAGAGCCTCACATGTGGCAGAGCCCATTGCATCCCGTGCCTCTCAGCACTGTGGCTGTTGTTCGCCATCTAGTTTATACTTGATGAGCTGTCCAAGAGACCAAGAAGACTATGTTTATGTGAAGTATGGTGTTACTGTTATATAATGTTTAGATTGTTTGTATTCGGGTGTTCTATTTGTTTTTGTTTATTTTTATTGATTTGTTTCTTAATACTAGAGAGTAAAGCCAGGGCTTCACATATGCTAGGGAATACAGTTTATTACCACTGAACTATGTCATATACTATAGAACTGTTTTAAATGTACAATTCAGTGTGTTTATGTGCATTCACATAACTATCACCAATACATAATTGAGAAACATTTTCACTGACTCTGGAGTCCATTAACAGTGATTGCCATACCTGCCTAACCATAGCTCCTACCAGTCCCTCTGTGTGTGTGTGTGTGTGTGTGTGTGTGTGTGTGTGTGTGTGTGTGTGTGTTGGTTTATCCTGGCCATTTCACAAAAAAGAACCTTCCAATTATGTGGATGTTTGTATTTGGCATGATGCTTTTGGGGTTCATGCTTGTTAGAATAGGCACCTGAGTTTCTCCCTATTGGGTGCCTGATAATGTTCAACCACATACTTATGTACCTGTTTCCCAGCTGGCATGGGTCTGTGTTGCTCTCACGCTGGGCTGTTAGGGATGCTGTTATGGGTGTTTGTGTTTTAAGTTTTGGTATGAGTGTATGTTTTCCAGTCCTAGATATGCTTAGAAATGGAACTACTAGGTCATCTAGGAACCCTTTGCTAATCCTTTTTAGGATTTACCAAACTATTTTCCAAAGTGTACCATTTTAAATGTACCAATAATGTGTGGAGCTTATGCTTTTCCCATACCCCTCTAGCTTCTTTTCACCTTTTAAAAAAATTTTAGACTTGTCTTAGTGAATATGAAGTGGAATCTCAGTGTGGATTATTGTCTTAGGGTTTCCAGTGCTACAATGAAACACCATGATCAAAAAGCAAGTTGGGGGGGGGTTGGGGATTTAGCTCAGTGGTAGAGCGCTTGCCTAGGAAGCGCAAGGCCCTGGGTTCAGTTCCCAGCTCCGAAAAAAAAAAAGAACCAAAAAAAAAAAAAAAGAACCAAAAAAAAGCAAGTTGGGAAGGAAAGGGTTTATTCAGCTTATACTTATACATTGCTGTTCATCACCAAAGGAAGTCAGGACAGGAACTCACACAGGGCAGGAACCTGGAGGCAGGAGCTGATGCAGAGGCCATGGAGGGATGCTTCTTACTGCCTTGCTCCTTACAGCTTGCTCGGCCTGCTTTCTTTTTTTTTTTTTTTTTTTTTTTTATTAACTTGAGTATTTCTTATATACATTTCGAGTGTTATTCCCTTTCCCGGTTTCCGGGCAAACATCCCCCTCCCCCCTCCCCTTCCTTATGGGTGTTCCCCTCCCAACCCTCCCCCCATTGCCGCCCTCCCCCCATAGACTAGTTCACTGGGGGTTCAGTCTTAGCAGGGCCCAGGGCTTCCCCTTCCACTGGTGCTCTTACTAGGATATTCATTGCTACCTATGGGGTCAGAGTCCAGGGTCAGTCCATGTATAGTCTTTAGGTAGTGGCTTAGTCCCTGGAAGCTCTGGTTGCTTGGCATTGTTGTACTTTTGGGGTCTCGAGCCCCTTCAAGCTCTTCCAGTTCTTTCTCTGATTCCTTCAACAGGGGACCTATTCTCAGTTCAGTGGTTTGCTGCTGGCATTCGCCTCTGTATTTGCTGTATTCTGGCTGTGTCTCTCAGGAGCGATCTACATCCGGCTCCTGTCGGTCTGCACTTCTTTGCTTCATCCATCTTGTCTAATTGGGTGGCTGTATATGTATGGGCCACATGTGGGGCAGGCTCTGAATGGGTGTTCCTTCAGTCTCTGTTTTAATCTTTGCCTCTCCCTTCCCTGCCAAGGGTATTCTTTTTCCTCATTTAAAGAAGGAGTGAAGCATTCACATTTTGATCATCCGTCTTGAGTTTCGTTTGTTCTAGGGATCTAGGGTAATTCAAGCATTTGGGCTAATAGCCACTTATCAATGAGTGCATACCATGTATGTCTTTCTGTGATTGGGTTAGCTCACTCAGGATGATATTTTCCAGTTCCAACCATTTGCCTACGAATTTCATAAACTCGTTGTTTTTGATAGCTGAGTAATATTCCATTGTGTAGATGTACCACATTTTCTGTATCCATTCCTCTGTTGAAGGGCATCTGGGTTCTTTCCAGCTTCTGGCTATTATAAATAAGGCTGCGATGAACATAGTGGAGCACGTGTCTCTTTTATATGTTGAGGCATCTTTTGGGTATATGCCCAAGAGAGGTATAGCTGGATCCTCAGGCAGTTCAATGTCCAATTTTCTGAGGAACCTCCAGACTGATTTCCAGAATAGTTTTACCAGTCTGCAATCCCACCAACAATGGAGGAGTGTTCCTCTTTCTCCACATCCTCGCCAGCATCTGCTGTCACCTGAGTTTTTGATCTTAGCCATTCTCACTGGTGTGAGGTGAAATCTCAGGGTTGTTTTGATTTGCATTTCCCTTATGACTAAAGATGTTGAACATTTCTTTAGGTGTTTCTCAGCCATTCGGCATTCCTCAGCTGTGAATTCTTTGTTTAGCTCTGAACCCCATTTTTTAATAGGGTTATTTGTTTCCCTGCGGTCTAACTTCTTGAGTTCTTTGTATATTTTGGATATAAGGCCTCTATCTGTTGTAGGATTGGTAAAGATCTTTTCCCAATCTGTTGGTTTCGGCCTGCTTTCTTATAGAACCCAGGACCGCCAGCCCAGGGATGACACCACCCAGAATGGGGTAAGCCCTCCCCCATTAATTGAAAAAAAAATGCCTTACAGCTGGATCTCATAGGAAAAATACTAAATTTTAAATTATCGATATATTATGTGTGAGTGTTTTGCCTACATGTATGTCTATGCATCATGTATGTGCCTAGTGTCAGGCAAAATTCAGAAGAAGGCTTTGGATCGTGGGAACTTAAGATGTCTGTACACCACTGCGTAGATTGTTGGGAACCAAACCCAAGTCTTCTGCAAGAGCAATCAGGATAACCACTGAGCTGTTTTTCCTGCCCATATTGTTTTATTTTTATTCGTCTTTTTATTGTTGAGTTGTGGGAGTTCCTTATATATTCTGGATACCAGACCTTTATCAAATATATGATTTATTAATATGTTCTTCTGATTCTATGTGTTGCTTCTATTCTTTTGATATCCTCCTTTGCTGTACAGACATTATTAATTTTAGTAAAGTTCAGTTTGTAGTTTTTCTTTAGAGTTCGTAGTTTTTCCTTTTCTTTTGCCCTTCCCCACCTCTCCCTCTTTTTCACTTCATGTTTTCGTTTGGCTCACCATGTGACACAGTTCATCATGGTAGAGAAGGCATCTGAACAGAGCATGAGGTGGCTGGCCACATGCAGTCAGCAGAAAGATTGAATATCTGTTGGGGACCACATCCTGTAGGGTGCTACCACCCACAGTCCAAATGGAAATGCCCACAAAGACACAGGTGATTCCAAGTACAGTCAAGTTGACAGTGAAAATTAACTGTTGCCCTTGTTAGTTTGGACACTTGAACACAACACGGTTAAACCATAATTTACCGCTCCTCCTCAAAGGACTGGTAAAAATGCATTTCACTCATCTGTAAAAGTTCCCAAAGTATTAACAATTCTAATATTGTTCAAAAACCCAAATCCAGAGTCTCTTCTGAAACTCAAAGAAATGCCTTAATAAAATAAAAACCAGTCTCACACTTCCATATACAAAGACACAGTACAAACGTCCCTAAGAAAAGATTAGACCAAAGCAAATCAAAACGCAGGAGGGCAAGCACAGTATCTGGAGCTTGGGATGGGAACCTGTGGGCTCCAGTGACCTTGGGTGGCCCTGCTTTTGCGCTCTGTTGTGGATGGCACATAGCTTGTCTCCTTGGTTAGTACCTTCCCACCTGTGGCTTTACCCAGCAGATAAACCACTTTCTAGCATCTAGCATCCTGGTTTCTCCATTGAAAACTAGGTTTCGCTTGCTGTGCATTTAGTGACTGACTCTAGGAAAGCATTTTCTAGATTGTTTCCCCAAGTGGGCATGCCCTGCAGCAGTCTGTCTCAGTCCCAGCCTCACCTTTCAGATGGACCTGCCCTGGAACACCTTCCTTTCCTGTTGCCCCACTGCAGGGCAGGTTTCGCCCCCGGGTGCTGATAATCTCTTTACCTGCCCTTTCTGTACCCTAAAACTCACAGCTCCTTTCAGTAATGCATGTTTTTCTGCTTTCTCTCACTGTAGATATAACTGAGAGAAGGAAGTAGTAATGGTGCCACAGCTCGGATATTTGCAGTCTTACATTGCTTTCTCAAGGCAAGGTAGTTTGTTAATTCGAATCCAATCTCATTCAGACTTTCAGGACTGGGAGAAATGTAACCAAGTCTTTGCTGGAATGTAACAGGAAAGGACATTAGCCTGGTTCCCCTGGACCAGACCTTCAATGACTGCATTGGCATACTGGTCCTCTAGACTCCCATTTGACTGGCTCCTCTCCATAGAAAGTTTTTGTGTGTCGGTTATTTTGCTTGTTGCAGTGACAAAATTAGCTGACCAAAGCAGTGTAAGGACGGGAACTTTGGCTTAAGTCTGAGGGAAAGCACTTCATAGTGACATGGAAGGTTTGCTAGCCGAATACTGGGTAGCTAGTCACATAGTGTCAGCAGCTTGGAAGCCGATACAAGCAGAGGGAGATGAGTACTACTGGAGTGAGTGTGAGTGTGAGTGTGAGTGTGAGTGTGTGTGTGTGTGTGTGTGAGAGAGAGAGAGAATATATGGGGTGTGTAAGTGAGTGTGAATGTGTGTGTGTGTGTGTGTGAGAGAGAGAGAGAGAGAATATGGGGTGTGTGTGTGTGTCTGTGTCTGTGTGTCTTTCTGTCTGTCTGTCTGTCTTAGGCCAAGGTCTCCTGGAACACAGGCTGCATGTGAATTTGTTCTTAGCCAAGAATGACCTTGGTCTGGCCATTTCTATGTTGCCCATGCTGGCCTCTACTAGCGACTCACTCTGTTGGTGTTTGTGTGTGTCCATGACTAGAGGCTCTTGGGGGTTCATTGATGGGTTCTTAGAAGTGGACAGCAACCCGGAAACTGCACTTTAAATTTTTCTGTGCTCTGTTTTGGGGGTAGTGAGAAGATTTTTAAGTTTTAAAAGCACCTTATACTGTTTTAGAATTACTACTAAGAAGAGATAAATGAAGGTTTGCTGGCAGGAAAAGGCAGGGGGCGAGTTTGCAGTTCATCATTTCTCATTGGCTGTTTTGGGTATGTTATGATTTTGGAGTAAATCTTCCCATCTGGTTCAAATATTTTTATTTTAGACTTTATTTATACCTGTTGGACTTAGATTAGATAAGATCTTCTGCCCTAAGTGCTAGTCTTTGAAGTGCCAAAAAAATTTTACTAGTGAGAAAATAACAGATGATTAGTGTTCCCTGACACTATTCCACACATCTAAAGTAAGGTGTGTGTGTGTGTGTGTGTGTGTGTGTGTGTGTGTGTGTGTGTGTAAGCCATAGTGGTACAAACCTGTAATCCTGTTACTTGGGAGGCAGAGGCAGGAAGGAGCTCGAGCTGAGGCCAGTTTAGGCTGTCTAATGAGACTGTGTGACCAACACACAGAAGACTTGAGTTTGGTTCCCAGCACCACATAAAACTGGGAGTGGTGGCACCTGCTGGTAATCCCAGCACTCAGGAAACAGAGACAAGGGGATCAGAAGGTCAAGGCGGGAGCTGGTGAGAAGGCTCAGGGGTTAATTCTCAAAGGAGCCAGGTTCGCTTCCCATCCCCCACATGGTGGCCTACAGCCATCTGTAAGTCCAGTTCCAGAGGGTCCCATACCTATTTCTGGCTTCCTTAAAGATAAATAGTTCCTTTTATTTAAAACTCATCTCTACATTTAGATGTTTGCGGAGAGAGCTGAATAAAGGAAAGTGCTTCAAATGCCCATTGGGATCCTTCAGGTCTCGCAGAGTAGCTTACTTAGGATTTGGTTGCTTCTTTGGCCCAAGGGGTTGTTTGATGAAAGTTAAGTGCTTCAGTTGGCTTGTGCTGAGTAATACATATTTGGTTTTGTTCTCGTGTGGAGACTGTTTATGCTGGCAAGTCCTTAGATAGTACCTTAGAGCAACTCTGCTTTGTCTGCTTACTATAACTCGTATCCAACAGATGGGAAGCACTTAAGTGTTCAACAAGGATGTGACCAAGTGCTTTGCATAAGTGCAAATCCTTGTGATTATTATTTTATAAACCAGAGAATCAGCCAAGCTTTACAGTTTTGTAGTGTGCACCCTTGGCTCCCACTTTTTGTATTAGTAGACTGTTAAGGTATAGATTGTTGCTACAGTGTAGATTGACAGTACCAAAGTCAGGTTAGAAATTAACCCTCTTTATTGGTCCCTTTGTGAACCTCATTGGTCACATGTTCCCTTCCAAACAGTATGATTCGTTTTATGTAGAGAACAGCAAGGCGAGGTCTACATGATTCCCATTACCTGTTAAAGTTACCTCGCAGGTCAGCGTCAAGTGTCCTGAACAGTTTCTTACTAAGGTTACTTCATAGCAAGATTTCACTCACTTTAGGCTGTAGAACCAATAAATTAAGAAAAAGCCAGAAGTGGTGGCCATATCATTCTTCCCAGGATTTGGGAGGCAGAGGTAGGCAGAACGCTGTGAGGCCTGGTCTGTATAACAAGTTCCAGGACAGCCAGGATACATAGTGAGACCCTTGTTTTAATAAAAAGGAGTACAGAGTAGACGGTGAATAGTAAGATGCCCATCACACGCCTTACAGATATTCCGTAAGCACTGTTTCCCTCCCTTCTGTCAGCTTGGCTGCACAGACCCTTCATTGTTATTTGTATGACTCAGCTGGTAGGTAGCTGGAGAAGTAGCAGTACAAGCATGTGGCAAGCAAATTGTATGCCTTCATTTTTTTTTCATGGATGGTTTTAGTTTTCTTAGAACCACAGGCCTGGTGGTTACTGATTCTCAGAATTTTGACTTCTCCACAACTGACACATGAGAAATCACCCGGTTGTAGGAGAGATCTAGTGAGCTATGCAACAAGTGTCAAAATGCTTCAGCTGTGCGCCTGTAGACCTGAAGCCAGTTATGGTTACAGTTCATTTAGAATTACTGAAGGCCAGGCCATTTTTCTCGTGTGATTGTACCAGTTAGCTGCTTTAGTTCTGTGGCCTGCAGTGCCCATGTTGCCGACTTTGTTTGTGGGCTCTCATTGTGGTAGATGTGGTGGCCGATGCTAAAGGAGACTGCCTGTGTGACTCTGTTGAGTGTCCCAGGGCTTCTTGTCATGAGACTGATGCTAGCAGACTGTGCAGCATCCAGTGTGGCAGACGCCATGTAGGTATTTATGCGTCAAACGCATGCTGTATGATAGCACTGTTATATGCTCTAAAGATGCTTCGGTGAGTTTGACAGACGTGGCTCTTGGCATGATAGAATTTACATTCTAACTGAAACTGGGGACTCACACAAGCCTGTAAAACAATATCCATCCCAAACCATTTGAGCACTATGATGAATCAAAGTGTATGGAGTGTAAAGATTTTAAATTTTGTGTGTTGTGAGAAGTTTCGTGGCCTAAGAAGAAAATGGTGGTATAATTTTTCCCTCATTTTTTTTTTTTCTTTTCATAGACAAGATGCTCCAAGTCCCTTGTAGTTCTCTTCGAAAGAAGATCAGGAGCGTTCTGCTCTGGCCGTAAGAACAGCCTTTTTTGACTAACATGTTGCTGGTGCTGTGACACAGGAAGAACTGCGTGCAGACTCCAGGAGTTTCTTATTTTCACTTCTTGAGTAGTTAGTTCTCTGTGGATGGAGAAAGATTCGAGTTTTAATTGCCCTGTTTTCAAGGTGTTCTGTGTAGTCTGAACTGGGCCACTTCCCAATGAGCTACACAGCCAGTCCTTGTCAGGAACTGGTTGAACCCTGTGCAGTGCATGCAGAAGGAATGGCCCAGGAAGAGAGCCATCGAAGTCAAGCACCACCTACCTTCTATCATGGTGCTAGCCAGGAGCTCGACCTGTCCACCAAAGTATATAAAAGGGAATCTGGAAGCCCTTACTCTGTTCTAGCAGATTCCAAGATGAGCAAACCACATCTCCACGAGACCGAGGAGCAGCCATATTTCAGGGAGCCAAGGGCAGTGTCTGACGTGCACACTGTCAAAGAAGACCGGGAGAATTCTGATGACACAGAAGAGGAGGAGGAAGTCTCTTACAAAAGGGAGCAGATCATAGTGGAGGTAAACCTTAATAATCAAACATTAAATGTATCTAAAGGGGAAAAGGGTGTCTCTTCTCAGTCCAAAGAGACTCCTGTTCTTAAGACAAGCAGCGAGGAAGAAGAGGAAGAGACTGAGGAGGACGCCACAGATAACAGCAGTGACTACGGAGAGAACGGACGGCAGAAGAAAAAGGAGAAGCAAGTGGAGAAAGTCAGGGTTACACAAAGGCGAACCCGGAGAGCTGCCTCTGTTGCCGCAGCTACCACTTCCCCTACGCCCCGTACAACTCGAGGCCGGAGGAAGAGTGCAGAGCTACCTAAGAGGAAGAAGCGGGCCGCCAAGGAGCCTAAAGCGCCAGTCCAGAAAGCTAAGTGTGACGAGAAAGAGACTCTCACCTGTGAGAAGTGCCCTAGGGTGTTTAATACTCGCTGGTACCTGGAGAAGCACATGAACGTTACTCACAGGCGCATGCAGATCTGTGATAAATGTGGCAAGAAGTTTGTCCTGGAAAGTGAGCTGTCCCTTCACCAGCAGACAGACTGTGAAAAAAACATTCAGGTAGGTCTTATCAGCGAGAGGGCAAAGTCTCCAGGGTAGAGCCTGGCTGTTCAGAGCCATCCAGTGTCTGCCCAAGAGAATAGATAGAGAATAAAGGCTGAAGGGACAGATTTCACCAATTTATCACTCTAGACTCTGCTGCTTGGGTCTTTTCAAAACCAAGGCTTAATCCTGTATTTCAAAAACATTACACTTAACTGACGATGGATTAGTGGGAATCCAGGTACACTGGAAGGGGGATTGGTTATAGATGACTGACCAGGATGTAAAGTCAGCGCCGACTTTGCCCTGAGAGCCTCTGTTGTGGGACTGTGAGATAATTCGTTCTGGCATCTTCTGTCACAGTGGGAGGTATGCTGAGTGAGGGTCAGGAGTAGAGCAAGTTCCTTTCTGTTTAGAAGGATGCCAGAGTCTAGTGCAGCTGATGGGAACAGAGACCGTAATGACTCAGACCTGTGGAAATGGAAGATCTCCTTACACCCGTGGAGAGATGGCAACACTAAATGTGTCAAGAGGCGAGCCCGTGGGAATATATAAACCTTAAACTGAGGCTGAGCTGTTTGAAAATGTTGCTTACCTGGCAATAGGGTTTCATAATGTTGCTGTACAGTGCTGCTGATGTAACAAAGTGTGCTACTCACACCAGGCTGGTATGGTGGAAAAACTGTATTGTGACAGGTTAACAGTGTCCACTGTATTGTAACAGGTTAACAGTGTCCACTGTATTGTGAAGGTTAATAGTGTCCACTGTATTGTAACAGGTTAATAGTGTCCACTGTATTGTAACAGGTTAACAGTGTCCACTGTATTGCAGCTGTATTGGTATATGGGTATGTTTGTGTATTAATGGATATTCATACATGGTAAGTCTGTCGTGTTTCCATAAGATGTATATAATAATTACCATACTGAAGATGACTTTTTAAAATTACTTTTGGTTTAGGAACTGCTAATATTGGTGAGCACTTTAATTTTCTCTTCTTGACAACTGTTTTTAATCAATAACTGAGTGCCTTCCTTTAAAGAGCTTTTTGGTTTTTTATAATCCACTGATTTAGCTTGTATATTGTGACATGATAGAGGTATGCTGGGTAAACAAAAGACTGTTCGCCAGCAGGTGCCTGGGTAGGAGTTGGTTGCAGAGTCAATCCAATGGAGGATGGTCTAGTGCTGCCCCCTAGAGGTCAAACTTGGATCTCACAGTGGCTCTCTACTGAAAAGGCATTCCTCATTACTTCCTCCCTCCACCCTTCCTTCTTTCTTCTTCTTCTTCTTCTTCTTCTTCTTCTTCTTCTTCTTCTTCTTCTTCTTCTTCTTCTTCTTCTTCTTCTTCTTCTTCTTCTTCTTCTTCTTCTTCTTCTTCTTCTTCTTCTTCTCCTTCTTCTTCTTCTTCTTCTTCTTCTTCTTCTTCTTCTTCTTCTTCTTCTTCTTCTTCTCCTTCTTCTTCTTCTTCTCCTCCTCCTCCTCCTCTTCCTCCTCCTCCTCCTCCTTCTTCCTCCTCCTCTTCCTCTTCTTCCTCCTCCTCTTCCTCTTCTTCCTCCTCTTCTTCCTCCTCCTCCTCTTCTTCTCCCTCCTCCTCTTCCTCCTCCTCCTCCCCTTCCTCTTCCTCCTCTTCCTCCTCTTCTTCCCCCTCTTCCTCTTCTTCTTCCTCCCCTTCCTCTTCCTCCTCTTCTTCTTCCTCCTCTTCCTCCTCCTCCTCCTCCTCCTCTTCCTTCTTCTTCAACTTGGATTTGCTAAAGTAACAGAAAACAGGTCTCTTTGTAAGCTTCCATGTTTCTCCTAATCATAGTGTGTTCACACTTAGATTGTGTGGGTTCTGCTGAATGAACACTGCAGATTCCTGGGTTGGAGAGATGGCTCAGCCCTGCTGCTCAACAGTGCAACTCAGCACTGGCTGCTCTTGCAGAGAACCTGAGTTTGGTGCCCAGCACCCACATGGCAGCTCAGAACCCTGTTCCAGGGATCTAACACCCTCTTCTTTCCACCTTGGGCACCAGGCACATATGCAGTATACATACATACAGCAGGCAAAACACTCAAGTACATAAAGAAATATTTTTAAAAAAAGCTTCCCATTCCTAAAGAATCGTGTGCTGTGTGTCTTCATACAGCTCCTGATAATCCTGACAATCTCATGATAAGAGAGAATTCATCCTTGCAGAAATGGCGGCTTACAGTATCCAGCCAGGGGCTTGTCTCTTAGCTCTTGGTTCTTGTCTTCTGCAGTGGCACTCAAGGCTGTAGTGACTGAGTTCTCTTACTGTTCATTCCTCAGAGCCTGGTAGTTGTCAAGATTTTTCTGGGATTGTTTGGTTGATTTAGTCATACTTTATGCCTAATAGTCCAGGCTGCTAATGAGCCATGATTTGGAGAACTGCATTGTGACATAAGGAGGTCTGGAATTGGGGGTGGGGTGGGTGGGGAGATGGTCAGTGGTTTAAGAGGTTACATTAGCTTCTGTCGGAGGGAAATGGCAACAGACTGGATTAAATTTAGGGAGAGTTAATAAATCTAGAGCATTTGTTACAGAATTCTTCAAAATGTTTTTTCTAAGGCATGAGGACTTTTTATACCCTTCAGATCTATCTTGTCTTTGGTTGTGTTAATTTCAAACTTACTTATATTTTCTGATAAATACATCTCAACTTTGTAGCAGCCTGGGTAGGAGGCAGCTGTGCTTGTCGGCCTATGCCAGAGCACACCCGAAGGTTCTAGCAGGTATGCTGGCACGTACTTATGCTCCCCGCACCTGAGTTTGGAACAGGATCATTATTTGAGGTTGGCCTCAGTGGCTCATGATTTGAAGGTGGTTCTATATGAGACACCTTATCTCAAGAAGCAACAACAACAGAATACTTAAACACCAGAGTGCACCTTCTTCTCATCAGTGGAACCGGGAGTGGTAATAGCAGTTAGTTCTTTGGTGCTAGTGAAACTTCTTAATTCTTGCCTTAGATTTTGCTGCTGTTTTGCTTGCTTCCAAGGTATCTAAAAGATGGGTCTTGAAAAATAGAACATACAGATGTTAGTGTTGGAAGATGGACACCCTGCAGGAATCGTTTTTGTCAGAATTCTTGCCTTGTGCCAAGAATCTAAAGTAGATCTGTTTCATCAGCCAGGAGGTAGAATGGCTCCTGAAGCCTCCATAAATAAAGATTCTCTCTATTTATCCTGCTCAGTGTGTCTCCTGTAACAAATCCTTCAAGAAACTCTGGTCCCTTCATGAACATATCAAGATTGTCCATGGATATGCAGAAAAAAAATTTGCCTGTGAGATTTGCGAGAAGAAGTTCTATACCATGGCTCATGTACGGAAACACATGGTTGGTGAGTGTCCACCCCTCTGTATTCCACCTGTGGACTCCTGGAATACTCTCTGGGCAGGATATGTGGAGCCAGCATACTGCAGTCATTCTAGCTTGTTGAGCCTACATGTAGCTTGTCTTTAGTAAGTGTGACCAGGTTGGACAGTGTGGTCTTCCCTACTCAGAGCTCTTTTCGGTAGTGCCATTTGTTCTCTCTGGAGCATTAGTGCCTAAGCAAGAGGTAGAAATGAAGTTTCCTCATCTCATGTATCTGTCTTCTCCAGTCTGAGGGGTTTGGTGGGATTGTTCTGAGTTTAAATGCATTCTGTATTACAGCACACACAAAAGACATGCCATTTACATGTGAGACCTGTGGAAAGTCTTTCAAGCGCAGTATGTCACTCAAGGTGCACTCCTTGCAGCATTCTGGAGAGAAACCCTTCAGATGTGAGGTAAGGGGCAAGCTACACCCAGGCTCAGTCCATGGCTAGGGCTGTGTGGAAGACGCAGCAGGGAGATGGAGTGCGGGGTGCAAAGCACAAGGCTGTGTCACATTGGAGCTTCCAGCATGCCAGGTGTTTGGTGATCTCTCACTACTGAGAAGAGAGATGTCCCATCAGCACCCAGTAGGGTAACTTTAGAGCAATGTGCAGAAGCTGATCTTTCTTTCTCAGTGATTCAGAAAAGTTGACTATGAGCCAGTAATAAGTACATGAGAAATTCTCCCTTGTATTCATAACGCAGCTGGAGGAACATAGTGAATACAGACTGCTGCCATAAGCAGGCTGTCTGTGTTTTGAGTGTGAGGAGAAACCTGTAAGTTTCTGAGGGTAGGCTGGAGTGATGCTTCTGTGCTTGGCAACCAACACTGACCTCTGTGCACTGCAGAACTGCGACGAGAGGTTCCAGTACAAGTACCAGCTCCGCTCCCACATGAGCATCCACATCGGGCACAAGCAGTTCATGTGCCAGTGGTGCGGCAAGGACTTCAACATGAAGCAGTACTTCGACGAGCACATGAAGACGCACACTGGTATGGAGCCCTTGGGGAAGGCATAAATAGCCCTCAGTGCTCATGGGTAGTACCTGCTGGTCTGTCTTTAGACCCAACCATAAATTTGCATCATTTTCCTGTTTTGCTTTGTTTTGTTTTGAGATGAAGCCTTGTTGTGCAGCCCAGGCTGGTCTCAGACAAACAGCAATCCTCCTGTTGTAGTCTCCCAGGTGCTGAAGGTTGAGGTGCGTACCATGGTGACTGGTACACCTTTGCATTGTGATCTCACTTTAAGTAAGCCTGATAAATATGCAATACCGAAATCTTCTCTTTATAACTATTTTTAAAAGAATTATTTATGTGAATGCCTTTTGAGTTTTTGTTTTTGTATTTTGTTTTTTTGAGACAGACAATCACGGAAGCACAGGCTGCTCTGGAACTCATAGTAATCCTCCTGCCTTCTGTTCCCATGTGCTAGGATTATAGGTGTATGCCACCATACCCAACTGTAAATAATTTGTTTGTTTTGTCTTATTTCCTGAGACATAGTATCTTTGTAGACCAGGCTGGCCTTTTCTCTGCCTCTAGAGTGCTAAATTAAAGGCATTAAAGCCTTCTCAATTTTTTTTTTTTTTTTTGGTTCTTTTTTTCGGAGCTGGGGACCGAACCCAGGGCCTTGCGCTTCCTAGGTAAGCGCTCTACCACTGAGCTAAATCCCCAGCCCCCCTTCTCAATATTCTTATAGTTGATTTGATTTGATTCCAAAATTCACTACCTTTCAGGAACACATCCATTTAGTGGAGTTTAATAAATTTTAACTCTCTCTATATGTAGGGACGTATGCTCCATAGCATTGATAAGGATGTTATAAATATTTAGTTATCTAGCTTCTGGAAAACTGGCTAAAATATAACAGCTCCTTTTACAAACATTAGTGCTGTCCACAGCTGACCTTGGCACTCTACCAACTGGACTATATCTGTGGCTCCAAAAGTTTTACTTTGTGGTTCTCCTAGTTATTATGTAAAATTTTATGATCAATACTCTTTGGCCAATAGGCAAGGGATGTTTCTTCCAAAAGAATACGATTAATTCACTTAGATTTTTCTCTTCCCCATTATCAGAGTTACACATACTTATTAAAATAGGTTAGAAGGGGCCTGCCGAAATGGTGGCACATGACTTTAATCTCAGCACTTGGGAGGCAGAGATCAGGTAGACCTCTGTGAGTTCAAGGCCAATCTGCTCTATATAGCCTGCTATGAAAATTAGGAATTAAATAAAATCTCACCACAGAGAGAGCAAAGAGATTTAATCAAATTGGCTGGTTTAACTTATTTTATCTTTTTAAAGATTTATTATTTTTATTTTATGTGTATGAGTGTTTTGCCTGCATGTATGTATGTGCACTGTGTGCCTGATGCTCTTGGAAGCCAGAAGAGGCCACCAGGTCACCTGGAACTGGAAGTGAGCATATTTATAAACTGCCATTTGATTTCTGTTAACTGAACCTGGGTTCTCAGCAAGAACCAAGTGCTCCTAGCCACCAAGTTATCTCTCCAGCCAAGGGTTAAGAGTGTAGCCCAGCAGTACAGCATTGCTAAGACGTGCAGCTCCCATGGCCAGCATCACAAGCAAAACAAGCATTTCAGTTTGTAACAGTGCTACAGGCAAGTGCTGCCCCTAGGATGGTCACGTGCTCATTCCTATGCACATCTGGCTCCGTGTACCCTTTGATAGTTTGCTTTTATTCATTTAATTTTAGATTAATTAATTTCGTGTATATAACTGTTTTGCTTGCATGTTTGTGTGTGTACCGTGGGCATGTCTGGTGCATTTGGAGGATATTGAATCCCCTGGGACTGGAGTTGCAAGTGGTTTGTGAGCCACCATGTGGAACTGGGAATCAAACCCAGCTATCTGGAAGAGCAGCCAGTGCCCTTAACTACTGAGCATTTTCCAGCCCCTTCCCCCACAACATGATTTTTAACCTACTTTGTCATATATCATATCATTATCAATAGTATAATTTTAGGCTACGTAACAGTTCTTCTTGAAAGTTTGCTATAACAGTAGCTATCATTTATGTACAGTTATGCCAGGCATTATCTGACCCTCGTTACATTTACCTCTATAGCATGACCTTTAGAGCAGCCCTTTGAAGTAAAAGATGTTTTCTGTTTATTTAGCCAACTTCCTGTTGGATATTTAAGCTGTTTGTTTCCTCTTCCTATTAAAAATAATGCTGTAATGAATAACATTGTTAACACATCCACAGTTATTTACTTAGGGCGAAGCTCTGGGAATGGGGTTAATAATTAGGGCAAAGAGATGAGAATGTTTTCACATCTGATGGCATATATTATAAAAACACCCTCCTCATGTATTCTTACACATGTACATGAAAAGCCCTGCTCTCCAGCCTAAGAGCTAGGAAAGACTTTCCGACTTGTGGGAAACAGTCTCATGTATTAATTTACACTTTTAACTACTAAATAGGATTGAATGTTTTTCATTTGTTTATTGAGTAATGATATTTTTTTTCTTTTTTGAATTGTGCCTTTTGTGTTCATCCTTCTTACTATTTACAATAGGTCTTGATATATTAAGTATATTAGACCTTGTTTAACACACATATTGAAATACCCCCAACTCCCAGTCTTGATTCTGCTTTTCAGTATTGTTTGTAATATTACAACTGGGGGCTGGGCAGTGGTGATACACATGCTTTAATGCCGGCACTTGGGAGGCAGAGACAGGCAGATCTCTGGGTTCAAGCCTAGCCAGGGCTACAGAGTCCGTTTCAGGACAGCCAGGGCTACACAGAGTCTCAACAGAACAAAAACAACCCAAAAACTTGGGTAAGCAACTAACCGACTGGTAGGTTTGAACAAACCTTATTAGCAGAATTGTACAACTGCAGTTGACCTCTAGTTCCATGGTATTAAATACAAATGACTGTAGTAGAATCTGAGAGAGTAGAAGGTAAGAGAGCTTTGGAGGGGAAAAGAGAAAGGCGGGATGAAATGACATTTATAGGCGCAGTCTGTTTGGGTGGGGATCACACCTCTTGAGGGAACTGGCACAGATTGAGTTATCTCTTTGCAGTTAAAGAGAAGTAAGGCAGGCCTTACCTAGGGAAGCCGGCCACTGTCAGGCAGGGTTCCTAGTAAGCCTGAGCACAGGGTAAGTTCAAAACAGAATATTTGCAGATTGTCCTTATACCACATGCATAAGGACAAAAGATGAACAAAGACCCAGTTTCTGCCCTTTAGAAGTTCATGGGCCACAGAATAACAGCAGTGATAATCCAGCAGCACAGGCTGCCACACACTGAGTCCCTGTGTTGTGGGTGCTGCCCCAACCCCCTGCCTGTGTTTACTCCACAGTGACCTCTGTAGGGGTTGTTATCTTTATTTTCCTGCTGAAGAAACTGAGGCTAAAAGAGTAAGTAAATTGCTCCAGGCAGCTTTACTCTGAACTGGACACTTGGTGGTTCTGTTGTCAATTTAGCGTAGCAAGTAATAAAACAGACTATGTAGGCCATCACTAACGTGGTCGGCATCATCATAGAATCTGATTCTCGGATCTGTCCACTGCTCAGCAGCTTAGGAGCAGAAGTTCTTATGTGGGCCACGTGGTCCTGGTGATATCAAACTGCTTGTTTATTATTTATGAATGGCAAGTAGTTTGGAAGGCTGAGTATTATTATTATTGTTATTATTTAATATGTATGAATGTTTTGCCTACATGTATATTTGTGCCTCATATGCTTGCCTGGTGAAGAAGCCAAAAGAGGGTGTTGGGTCCCCTTGGACTGGGAGTTAGAGCTGGTTGTGAGCCACTGTGTGAATGCTGGGAATTGGACCCATGTAGCTGTAAAATAATAAAAAATTGGCTGTCTAAGGGGTTGGGGATTTAGCTCAGTGGTAGA
The DNA here is from genome assembly GCF_021556685.1 of Rattus norvegicus. Lineage (NCBI taxonomy): Eukaryota > Metazoa > Chordata > Mammalia > Rodentia > Muridae > Rattus > Rattus norvegicus. The sequence goes on from NC_141543.1 coordinate 86,932,380, forward strand.
GCGCTTACCTAGGAAGCGCAAGGCCCTGGGTTCGGTCCCCAGCTCCGAAAAAAAAAAAAAAAAATTGGCTGTCTTTTATCCCGCACTAGGTTTGGCACCACAGTGCCCCAAGATATCTAATAGATATCTTCATCTCAGTCAGCAAAGCCTCTCACCCTCTCTGCTCCATCCCATATCACACTGCCAATGGCTTCCCCCTGAGCCTGGCAGCAATCTCTCTACCCATCCAGTTCCCAGGGCAGGTTGCCACCATGCCAGACGTACACATCCCAATTCTGTGGCAGCCCAGTGTCTCCAGCCACTACTCTTGAACTTAAATCACCACATGAAGGAACACATAACACACAACCTCTGATCCAATTGATAAGATATGATTGCCCACCTATGCATGCAATCATCCACCCCTTAAGAATATTCATAACAACCTGTAAATGTGCAGAAGGGAATCTTAACATTGGCCTCCATGTTCTCTGCTGCTTCTTCTGCCTCGTTCCAGTCTCCTCCTCTCTCTAAAACTTTTCTCCCGCCCATCCTTCTTTCTCGTCCAATGCCAGGCCTCGTTCTATCTTTTACCTGCCTTCGCCTGTATGACATCCTACAGACCCAGAACCTCTGGAAGAGCAGTCAGTGCTCCTAACCATTGAGCCATCTCTCCAGCTCAGCTCAGCTTTGTTTGTTTGTTCCTGCCCTGGGGTTGAACTTAGGGTCTTGGCATGTGCTGGTCAAGTTTCCTACCACAGAGCTACATCTCCACCCCAGACCAGAACTGTTCATGCCTTTTGGTCAATATTGTTTGCTTAAACTAAACTCTGTATTAGAAGCTGAAGTATGAGAAGATTGCCAGGGATAGAGAATTAGAGAAGATGGTAATGTAACGATCTAAGTGGTGATCACTGTGCTTCTTTGAAGCTCGGTTGCCATCAGGTGTAAGATCAATTCATATGCTGCTAAGGAAATGTTGTAAATCAAACAATGGAAAATCAATTCAATGGCCATTGAGCATAAGGTAAACGAGTTTCAGAGGCATTAAAATGTGGGGAGAAATCCATATTTAAGAAGACTTTTAAATTTATTTATAAGTATTTATAAAAAGGCTGGAGAGATGGCTCAGAGGTTAAGAGTGTCGGCTGCTTTTCCAGAGATCCTGAGTTCAATTCCCAGCAACCACATGGTGGCTCACAGCCATCTGTAATGGATCTGATGCCCTCTTCTGGTGTGTCAGAAGACAGATCATTCATGTGCATATAAATAAGTAAATATTAAAAACATGGAAGAGCCTACTAAGGCTGGGCATAGTGGTGCACACCTTGAATCCCCCAAATGTGGGATGCAGAGGCAGGTGGATATCTATTTGAGGCTAGTCTGGTCTGCATAGTGAGTTCTAGAACAGCCAGAGCTACATGGAGAGACCCTGTCACAAAAAACCAAAAGCAGGGGAGAAGAACCTACTGAGTGAAGCTAATGTGGGAAGCAGGATCGCAGTAGCCCTTGGCTCCACAAAGCTCGTGCTCAGATTGGCTGGGGGGTGTGGATGAGAGGCCACTGAAGTAAGAGTCACGGGCGTACAGAGAGGCAAGGAGTAGAAGACATGACGCTGAAGAGCATTTTGAACAGAGACTATAGCATAAAGAATCTTGACCTTTTTTTTTTTTTTTTTTTTTTCCTTTTTTTTCCGGAGCTGGGGACCGAACCCAGCGCCTTGCGCTTGCTAGGCAAGCGCTCTACCACTGAGCTAAATCCCTAACCCAGCATAAAGAATCTTTTAGCCCATATGAAACCTTTAGACTTGAGAACAGGGAGTAGGGTGTGGTTTTATGTGGTGTGTGCCACAGTGTTTTAAAAGTTGGCTTTGGCTCCAGGAGGGATATTGAGGGATCAAGAACACAGATGGTAAAACTAGTTAGATGAATTAGGAGTTAGTCTCAGAGCCTTTAGAATAGTGCAATTTAGGTAGAAAATAGTAGAGAGTAGAGTGGTTTGCTAGTGAAGACAATGGATTTAACTTTCTTTTGTTGGTTTTGAGATCTCTGGGGCATTCAGTGGAAATATCCAAGAAGCAGTTTGAGGATGGAGTTAAAGCTCAAGAAGGAGATTTACGTGAGATGATGGGCGGATTTAAGTTAATGTACATGTTACATTAATGTACTGGTTATCTTGTAACTTTCACTTCCTGTATCTTTAGCTCACATTTCCCAGCTCTTCTTTAAAGCAGAGCAAGGTATAGTAGTTGACTGCAATGTTGCATTTCATTTTGCCCTAAGCTTCAGAGTAACCTTCACATTAACTTAAGCACAATTAGGCAATGGGGCCAAAAAAATAGTGAGTCAGAGGTGGGTGGTGATGGGTTTATACCAAGGGAAGGAAGGCATGGGAAAAATTATTCAACTTCTTAATCAAAAGATCATCAATGCAGTACGAGTTCTGCTTGAACCATTAGGTTTGTTATCATCCTTATTCCTTGGGGCTCCCTATGGCGAGTCGCATAGCCCGGAGATTGTGAATGGACACCATTAAAGAGGTCTAGAAGTCGAACATGTTTTGCTGAGTGAACATTCAGTATATGCTGCTTGTGAGTGAAGCGTGTGCGTGGTCAGTGAGTCAGGGAGAGACGTGGATGCTCTCACTGGACTAGTGGGTCAGAGACTAGGGCGTCCTCGGGCTGCTTCCTTGTGGCTGCTGCAAATGAAGACGCTGACCTTGATAGAAAGACAGGGATTCGGGGCTTAAGAAGTTAGCAAACAGCCGTGCTTTTAAATATTTCACTAAGGAACAGTCCTGCTTTCTAGAACTCAGGAGGAGAAGACAAGAGGACTGTAGGGAGTTTGAGTCCAGCGCAGATTGCATGCTGATTGCCAGGCCAGCCTACCTGAAAAAAAACAAAAACAAAAACACAAACATTTTATTGAATAAGGAAGTCATGTTTATTTCAGCAAAAACAGAAGTAAAGAAAAGAACTAAAAATAAGGATGGGACCTGGAGAGACGGCTCAGTGTTAAGAGCACTTAATGCATTTGCAGAAAGCCCGGGTTCAGTTCCCAGCACCCATCTTTTGGCTCACGACTATTCGTGACTACAGTCCAGAGAATCTGGTACCGTCTTCTGGCCTCTGGATACCAGGTGTGAATGTGGGAAAAAACCCCACACATAAGAACTAATAATTAAAAAAGGCTGAGTGTGAGTGTGGTGGGTTACACCACTAATCCCAGCACTTAGGACTCAGAGGCAAGGGAATCACTGTGAGTTTCAGGCCAACTTGATTTACATATGCAGTTGTAGGCCAGCCAGGCTATATTGTGAGAAGCTGTCAGGGGTGTGGGGTGGGGGGAAGGACAGACAGACAGATCATCTGCAATCCTGTTACCTGTAAGTAATCTTAGCAACACAATGTATTTCTTTCCATATATTTTCTGTGCATATCTTATATCAGAGTGGACAATGCTAATGATAAGGACATACTTTCATAACACGTTTGTTTTAGTTTACTAGTAGATTATCTTTACATAGATTGCATGTTATCAGTTATATTTCTGTACTATATACAGTTGTTTCCAGTGGCATTTCTCTCAGATGGATACAACCAAAACCACTTAGTGTACAGATTGAAGGGTTTGTTTGTTTGACTGGTTGATTACAAATGTATATTTGGGGGTGAAGGTGAACTTGTACCGTGGAGTATTTATGGTGGTCAGAGAACAGCTTTTGAGGCCATTTCTCTCCTACCGTAGAGATCAAACCCAGGTTCTCAGGCTAGAACTTGCCCACTTCTTACTGGCCATATTTGAGGTTTTTAAGATAATTAAAGGAAAACTGAGCATGGTGTCACAAGCCTGTAATACCAGCACTTGAGAGGCAGAGGCATGAGAATTAGAAGTTCAAGGACATCCTTTGGTACATAGGCATTTCCCGTGCACTTCTGGATGCATGAGACCCTGTCTACAGGGAGGGGGAAATGATTAGAGGAACCAGGTACTTGTGGTTTATACCTGTGATCCCCACACTCTGGAGGCTGAGGTAAGACATCTTGAGTTCCAAGCCTAAGATATATAATGAAATTTGTCATAAAATAAGATAAAATAAAATAAAATGAGACAAAGAGAAGATAGGAAGAAATGGATAAAAAGGAGACTAGCTAGGCTCAGAAGTCAACCAGAAAGACGAGTGTCAGTCGCAGGGAGGAAAGGTCCTTCAGAAAAGGGTAGCTGGCCCCATCTGACTCTTAGGAACTATGGGTGGGTAGGGTAGGGTTCTGGATTCTGTGGAAGGAAGCAATAGGGGATCCACTTTCTTCTAGAATAAGAAAGAGATCCAGCTTTCTTCCAGACTAAGAGAGATTGAACTGTGGTGTGGGTAAAGAGGTATTTGCTCCTGGTTATGGGAGTTACAGAAGGAAAAAAGGAAGAAAATGGGAAGATGCAGTGGTTGGAATGGAGCCAGGCTCCCTGAGTAAGTCTTGAAATGCAGTCTAGACTGAGTGCCTGATGCAAGGGAAGGGGCAGTAGCTGAAGTCACAGCGAACTGACAGAAGACAAGGTGCCCAAAGGCCACACCGTGTCTGCAGCATCCACACTAGCTCTAATTTTCCTCCTCTTTTCCTACCAGCATGGTAGCTTATAAGTTGCATTTGTGCCGACTGCGACTGCTAAGCCTCAGTCGGGGAGACAGGAATGCTGTAGGGAGAGCATGAATGGCGGGTGCCCGTCTTTATACCCGGAACACCAACCCTGTTTGTCTGTGCTCATCTCAGGAGAGAAACCTTTTATCTGTGAAATCTGTGGCAAAAGCTTCACCAGTCGACCCAACATGAAGAGGCACCGCAGAACTCACACAGGCGAGAAGCCCTACCCCTGTGACGTGTGTGGTCAGCGGTTCCGCTTTTCCAACATGCTGAAGGCCCACAAGGAGAAGTGCTTCCGAGTGACCAGCCCAGTGAATGTGCCACCAGCGGTCCAGATCCCATTGGCCTCAGCTCCAGCCGCTCCAGCTCCAGCCGTGGCCAACACTCCCACGAGCCCAGCCCCCGCAGTCAGTATGAACCCTGTGGGTGGTGCACTTCCCTCAAGACCCGTCCCACACCCCTTCTCACACCTGCACATCCACACGCATCCACACCACTCGCACCACCTTCCCATCCCTCCTGTGCCTCACCTGCCCCCGCCTCCAGCTCTCTTCAAGAGTGAGCCCCTAAACCACAGAAGCCAGAGCGAGGACACCTTTCTGAGGCACCTGGCGGAGAAGAACAGCCCAGCCCAGGCCCAGCATCATTAGCACCAGCTGGTGAGTCCCCATGGTGAGTCGGCAGAAGGGCTGCAGCGGACTTCTCTGGGGCCTTCCTGTTTCCATGGCCTCCGTCAGGGCCTCTGCCATTGTCCTGGGGAACCACAAGACTGACATGAGGGAGTGAGTAAGAAGACTGCCCTTGAAACCAGGGGAACCACCGAACTAAAGCCCAATTTGCTTGCATTTTCTGATGACTTTTATAAATTTCAGATACTGTGATTGTGGGATTTTATAATTTCATATCAGCGGATGAGGTATGCTTGCTTTTATATCCCGGTCTTCTCCTCAAAGAGGGGATGGGCCTGGTTTCCTTTATACTAATCGGGAAGGCTGTGAGATTAATCCAGAGCATTAACTGTATCACTGTGTATTGTAATGAATTCTTTTCAGCTTTTGGTGCTGGCTGCAGAGTCGCGCTGGCCTTGTTTCACACAATATCAAGCATTATAGAGAAGATGGGAGTTTCCTTCTTTGTGTAGCTCTTTTAACACACTCTTTATTTTACTACAGAAATTATTTTAGAGGTTTTGTATAGACTTTAGTAGTCTGTTTCTAAAATGAGATGTATTTCAATAAGCTGTGTAATTTTTTCAGTGTAGCTAAACCCATGTTGTAAAATAGATAAATTTTTATAATCATCAAAATGTGATTCTTAAAGATGCATAAATAACTTCTATTTCAAATGTATTCTTACATCCGTACAACTCAAAGGTGCTTCTGAGACTGGATGTATCTGAGCGGCTCACCAGACCAGGTACAAAAGCAAGGCTCAGTACAAAGTTAGTCCTTAGTGAGTTGAAAGTCTGCTGGGCGTTCAGTCCGTTGGGCTCACTGACACAGCCAACGTTGGTGTCCCTTTGAGCTACTCTGTGGATTCATTGGGGCGGTGAGTGGGAATGGGGTCACCCAAAGTTAGCCAGGTTTATAATGTGAATGGCGTTTGTGAATGCCCTCTGGAGGAAGCAGCAGAGGTCATTTCCTTTGACCACATCTGTTTCTCAATTTTCTTAGGAACCATGTTGTACTCAGCTGTTAGGGGAAGATGAATTGGACCTCTTGCTTTGAGGTTCCTGTGTTTTCCGAGAGTTGTTAGAAGAAGCTGATATGGTGAACCGAAATCACAAACGTAATTGCTGATCATGACTGAGAAATGTGGATGAGAAGACAAGTTGGCTTTTGAGTTTTAAAATGTCTGCAGTCTCTAAAACATGGATGTCCACAACTGACCGTTATCTGCCATTGAAACTGTAGTGAGAGGGAACCCTAGTTCTGCTGCCTGCCCTCTGCAGAGAAGTGGGGCTGCAGCATCTTAAGTGAGGAAGGAACAGTGCCCTCACCTCTCCAGTGCAGCTTACTCGGTCAAGATTTGGGGAGCTTGCACAGCATGGTCACCCTGCAGTGTTTATATGGAAGGCCAAAGACAAGGGCTAACATGGTAGTTTCAGTCAAGTGACGCGTGTGCACAGCATAGCCACACGCTCTGTGTTCTTCTTCTCAGAGGCTGAGTTCTGAGAATGGCCCCTGCCTTCTGCCTCTCTCCTCCTCATCTCTCTGTCCTCAGGTTCCTAAATCAGAACCCTAGCTGTTACTTATCCCTCTGTGATACTAAATGCACAGATATGCGTCACGCACTTTTTTTCTGGTTACTTAACTCTGCAGTGGGGACACACAGACTCTGGCCCGAGGTTAGGTCACACTCTAAATAGTTCTCTTTGGTTTACTATTTCTAGATTTACTCCAGTTTTGCCCTTGTCTTCTCTAAACATAGGAAAAATTGTGTGCTGAGTCAGGAAAGCATCTCAGGACACAAGCGCTTTCCCTACAGTTTCTAGCCATGAATTTTAATGAATGGCATTTTTAATATTTGCATACATTCTTAGAACCCTCACCTACCCAAGGCAAACAAGGAAATAGATTCCTTTTCTGAATGTCGTGACTGACAAGTCACCCTCCCCCCCACTTACCTCCACAGTCTCCTTTGCATCCTATGGGAAGTCTGCAAACCCACACTTTGATGTTGGCATATCAATATTTCATGATTCAGCCTATAACATTAAAATATTTTTATCGAAAAGGTATAAATTGTACCTAAGTTAATTGGTTATACTTTATCTTATACTAATGATTTTATAATATGAGGCTGAGATTCTGAGTTCTAGACTTGAGGCTGTTGAATTAAACCCATTCAAAGGTTATACTATGAATACTCATTGAGAAATTCAGGTAGTCAGTTCTGACTTCTTTATTCAAATGACTATAGCCATAAGAAACTGTCCTCCACATAGGAAACCCAGTAAGTAGCAAGTCAGTTAGCATCGCTATCCTTAACAGAAGCAGAAAAAAAGAATTTAAAGCAATGACTTAGTCCTACCACACTATGTCATTCTTACTGAAATGTGGGACAATGTAGAAATGCCTTTCCTTTTTCTGGATAAGTATATCTTCCCTTATTCAAGAAGTCTGCTCTAAAAAATGACTCTAAAAGTGTCATGTATGAATGATGGGCACACGCACGACAAGATCCATAACAGAAATGCTTCCGAGTCAGAAACCACAGGGTCGCACCTCACAGGTAGGCACTTCAGCTGCCGAAGACGCAAACTCAGGGTTGGTGACGTGCTGGCTGTGCTAGCTACTAAGGTTAAAGCCGCAGTGTGTGCCGTGCTCCCCCACATGCACTGTGGTGCCCTGGGAGTTCTGCAGAACCTGTTCCGTTCTCGTTACCTGTCCAGGGGAAAAGACCTGTGGATGTTCTAGGCCCGTATCTGTACTGTTGTCTCATAAACACATCACCACATTTCAGAACAATGCATTTGAAATCAAGGCTTTCTCATTACGCCATTTTGTACTATCTTCAAAGGCTTTTGTTGTTGCAAGGATTACTTACTTATATGTAGACCACGCTAGCCTTGGATTCACAGCCCAATTGCTGGGTCTAAAGGAGAGAGCCACAACCAGCCCACCCCAGAATTTTGTTGTTGTTGGGGTTCTTGTTTCATTTTTTGAGAAAGGGTCTTTCACTTAATACCTAAGCTGGAGTTGAACTCCCCAGTGCATGTAGACCATGGTTAGCCTCAAACCCATGACTCCCCCCACCTCAGCTTCCCAAGTGCTGGGCTCATGGGTACCTGCTCTCCACTCTGCCTGGCTTCCATAGGATGTTTTCGGGCGGCATTACAGTTTTGGAGGTTGAACAGTGCATCTTTTGTTTCCTCGTCATAGATTTACCACTAGATACAAACTTTCTAACCTGTTGAAAGGCTGCTGCTCTCAAACTGAGTCAGGTTCACACTGGGTTAGAGTCAACCGGAATGGAAAGAAGATGGACCATTTAAAGCACGTGGCTTCATTTTTCTGTGTGTTATTTTGGATTGGTTCTTATTTTTTGCAAATAGGGAAGTCTCCACATAAAACTTTAATAACATTCAAAGAAACCTTTGGAAATCATTTCCAGGTACTGTCTTAGTCACACTCAAAATCAGTCCCTCAACAGAGACTTTCCAGTTGTCCAGTCATGCACCCATACACCCCAGCCCACATACACCCCATACACCCATACACCCATCACCCCAGCCCACATACACCCCATACATCCATATACCCCAACCCACATCCCTACCACTTCTCACCACAGGCCAAATCTTCGAAGTTTTGATTTTTAAGTTCTTGAAAATCTTTTTCAGTTTTATTATTGTTGAGTGGATATGTGTTTAATTTCGTTTTTATTTCCCTGGAAGATTTAAATTTTGAAACTAAAAGGCAGAGAAAGAACTTCCACTGCAGAGGCGTGTGTGTGTGTGTGTGTGTGTGTGTGTGTGTGTGTGTGTACGCACGCGCACACACACATGCACTCATGAGTGTGCATGTACATATATATGGATCTAGTCCCTCTTGGAGATTTTGGTTAGGAAAACATACTGTGGTAGGTGAGTTTTTGTATTTAAAGAGAGAAAAACTAAAACTTCCATTAAAAGAACCCCTGTTGGGGTTGAGGATTTGGCTCAGTGGTAGAGCGCTTGCCTAGCAACTGCAAGGCCCTGGGTTCGGTCCCCAGCTCCGAAAAAAAGAAAAGAAAACAAAACAAAACAAAAAAAACCTGTTTCAGTTAAAGGAGCCCCTCTGTTTAAGCTGCTGTATGAAATACCACTTTTGTTACTTTGTTCCACATGATAGAGATTCTGGTGCTATTCCGCATGTGGAGCACGTCATGAAAAGAGAGGGTATGTTAGATCTCACCATTTTATCAACTAAAAACACATCCTCTGGGATTCTTAAAATTCTAAAGCTGAGCAAAGAATTATCAGGTTTTTAAGTTTTTTCTTTACTTAAACCAACTTAGAATTTTTCCCAGGAGTTCTCTCTTTCCATTTTTTTTCTTTTTTAGGAATAAAAGGTCATAAGCTGTTAGAAATAGTGGCGTCATTATGCAATAACAATTCACTAGCTAATCTGATTCTGTCCTCGGTAGCATCTTGAGAAGCAATGCTGACCTTCTAACCTGGAACTACCTCGATAAAGCAGCCCAGAGATCCTCGCTACACTTTCTTTGGAAGCCATAAAAGTCGTCAGTGTGTCCACCTTCACAGTTGAATACTTTTATACTCGCTAGACCTTTTCATAGACTTGTAGTCAGACCTTGCCTCAGAGGACAGCTTTTCCGAGACTCCGAGGAAAGTCAGACTCCTCAAATGCTCCGACTCTGCAGCCCTAGCTTCAGTACCTTTGGTTTAAAGAACCAGATGCCATAACATTCAAAAAGTTACACGTTTAACTCAAAACTACTGTGCAGACTACAGATTCTAAAAACAAACTCCTTCTTGTTCCCTAGGCAGAGGACATGTTGTTATAAAGTGGGTCTCTCTCTCCACCCTGTTAACTCAGGGCTCCTGGCTGGTGTATGTGTCAGGACAGTGTTCTTGAGTTGTTTCTATGACTGTAGCACAGAGACAAGAGTACCTGTCCGTCTGATCCCCTACTGCCATGTGCAGCTTTAGTCTCAATCACTCTGCTCTCGAGTGCCTTCAAAAAGCCCATGTCCTGGAACCCTTTCCCAGTCTGAATCCTACCTCTGATTGCTTCATTCTCCGTGAGTATTGGAATTCACCCTATTCCAAAGGGCTCAACTACAAACTTGCTAAAACCTGGCTGAGGATGACGAACACATTTGTGTTTTGCTGCCCCTTGTCACTCACTGCTGGGTCACCTTTGTAGCTTCTTTGTATCTTACTCCCCCCTCCCCATACCACGTCTGGACTAGAGCCATTGTCCCCTCACCTTCTAGTCTTTCAGCATAGACCAGCTGTTCCTTTAAAAATCTAAGGTCACCCAGTGGGTCTCTGGGCCACCCTGTCCTCATCTGATGTCTTCCTGAGTACCTATCCTGCCTGATGCCGCCCGGGTGCATATCCTCCTTCCCAAACACTTACAGGGTTCTCCCCATAACTTCAGCTTAGTCCTAGGAATGGAAGAGTGCTCTCTGGGGTTAATAAAAGCCCTGTCTTGATTTTTGATCAGCCCCTCTCTTCAGCCACCTGTCCCCCTCATCAGTCCCAGTTTATTTTCTTTCCTAGTTGTCCTCTTATACATCATTTAAAAAGTGTGATGTCTAATAAATGAAAGACATGAAAGGAGGAAAAAGGAAACCGAAGTGTGCTCTGTGTGTAGCACGTGCACTTCATTGATAAAAATTGCTTCAGCAACTGGCTGGTCTTTCATATCCCAGATTAAGTTTGGGCTATGTAATGGGTTGATTGTTCCCTCCTAAGGTGAAAACAGATGAACTCTTTCAGTGAGGAATTTGGATTGTTTTCCCTTGTAGACGAATGAAGACTATTGAGTATTTTGACCTTAGTCAAAGTTTTGCTTTCTGACTGATATTCTCTTTCCAGTTACTGGTACCCAGGCATCCAAGACTGATGGCTGCATGAGGCAGGGGCCTTTAAAAGGCAGCTAGTGATGGTTTTCATCCTTTTTGTCTGGGGACAGACAGGATGCTAATTGGCAGGACAGTGCCAAGTTAGGAGAATTGGTTTGAAAATAGAGAAGTTGAGACATTGGGATGTTTCACTGGCTGCTTAGATTGAGGGCGGAGTGCAGACTGCACAGGGTAGAGTGTGCTGTGGAAATCATTAACATGTTCTAGAGTGCTCTCCGCATCTGCCTTTGCCCATTGCTGACTACAGAGTCAGTCTTAAGAACTGGGTGCCTGGACGGATCTGCTTTTAAATTGGTTACTTTTCTCTGCAGTGTCCAGGCCTTTGGATCGTATGGGAGCGCCATACTTACCCGTCACTGGGAGACCCATACCCTTTGAGGATGGCTGCTTGTTGTGTGTCTCTTTTGGTCAAGTGTCAGAGTTCTTACCCCTCAGAAGTTTCCCAGTCACTGACTCCAGGTTACTTTCATCCTTTTTGAGCTTCTCTGGTGAGATTGGGCTATGACAAATTACTTGAAAATGGTTTTATAGGAAATGGAGATGTTCGAAAATGGATGGAAGCTGGGTTTTTACTTAATGTCAGAGGAAATCTAACCAAGAGCCTGCCTGTATGGGTCTGAAAAGAAAGCAGCAGCAGCTTCTGCCTCTCTGGCCCCCTGGATGGACACAGACGCTCCCATCTGCCTTACCACACAGGGAGCCGGGCGCCAGAAACTGGGTCTCACGAATACCTCGCAAGGGTTCTGAGGCTCTGGCTGCTTTGGAAGATATGCATGATTACTTGCGGAGTAGTGTGATGTCTGTGTCTACTTCTCAAATTGTATCACTAGGTACATGGCCTCAGAAAACCAGGTGAATTATCTTCCAGAATATGGGGGGTTGGGGGTAGGGATGAGGGATGGGGTTGTTTTGGGCTTTTGTTTCCTCTGCAGTACTTGTTTTGGCCATAAGGGGTCATAAAGTACTTTCTTCTCAGCTTTTAAGTCTCTTCTGGGCTATCCCTTGGGTAACTGATTGGATTTGACTAAACATTTTCCGGATCACTAAGTTGAGCAGAGATGGAGTCCTGTGTCTGAGGTCCATGTAGCTCGTCAGGCAGTGTTACCAAGAAGCCTTTGTTAATATTGGTGAGACTGAAAGCTGGCCCTTATAAAGGCTCCATTGTTTACTAAATGCAGAGCTAAAAGGTGACCTCCTCCCGTTCAACCCTCCAAATCCCATTGCATCTCAGCCTGCCCTGTGTGTGGCATCTGTGACAGCAGTGGGGACCTTTGGCGTATGTGTGAACATACGCTCTTTCACTTTGTCTGCTCCAAGTGGCTATCTGACATCAAGAGCAGATCTTCCACCAGGGTGAGTGGGGAGGTCTCCCAGAGCAGGCAGGTGCCCGCCAGGCCTGGCCCTCTGCACCCGTTGCTTATCTTTGGTCTCCTGGTCCTCTTCAGCTCTCTGGGAAGTTCAATTGTGCCCATTGCAGTGTCTCCAGAGGAACAGTTGGATATCCACTCAGGAAAGCACCAGCCTGAGAGTATTTACCTTGTAGAGTCAGGAAGCATTTACCTGTGGAAGGGTCTCTCCACTGACTTCTTCCTGGTCCCTCTTCCCCCAGCAAGAGCCTGAGCAATGCCAGACACAGAGTGGGGGCTCCTTGTAATTCCAGCCCAGGCAGAAGTGGAAGGGAAGCTGTGACCAGGTTGGGCAGTAGGTGGCTAGGTGTTGTCCCCACAGTTCTGCGGTCACTTGCACTTTCTCATTTCTTAAAGGAAGTCCAGTTTTCTTGCCAGGAATCCTTAGCCTTAGGTTTACAAAGCTGTTGAATGTTCGTCCAGAGGAGTATAAGAAGATCTAAGACTGCGTCTAGTCTAGGACGGGAAAGTCTCTCCCTTACCTCTGTAGAGGGTGTTGAAGGTCAAGTTGGGACTCGGTGAGGGAAGGCACCTGTCATGCTGTAAAGAAAATTAGAGGGCCTTCCTTCAGTTGGGGTAGGGTGAGTGATAGGCAGGGAAGAGTCTACTAGGAGGGGAAGGAGGGAGAGGGTTGCTTGGCCCAGGGAGCTAGCTGCATGATGGAGCCAGGAGGGCTCTGGGCTGGTCCAGGATGCCGGGCTCCCCTTAGTCATCTTTCTTCCAAGCATCCTGTCAGATGCCCGCTGTGACGGTCTTCTTCCCTGTGTTAACTATACCAATATTATTTTTTTAGCAATGGAAATGCACTTTTTTTTATTTCAACTCAATCATGATTTTAAGTATAAAAATTTATAGATTGTTAAAACTACTTTTTTGTGTATTTTTAACCACTCAATGTAGCATTGTATATTTTATTCTTATTAAGACTCTGGTACAAGGTGTGCCATTTAATGATTCTTTTTTTTCCAACATGCTGGGCCTTTGGATGTGTACGGTAACCAACTTCATGCTAATGTTCAAAGTAAAAAAAGAAAAGTAGCCATATTCCTATGTGTCTTTTCTTCATTTCTCTCTTAAGCTCAGAGGACATTTCGAGGGCCCCTTGGTTAATGGTTGTCATTTTGTGTAAAGTAATCTGTGACCCACGTCTGTGTTATTGGTTGGTATCTCCAGTGCTATTGCTAGTGTGCCTACCCCATGCCCCAAATCCAGCCCGATGCTTCAAGGATACCATAGTTCCTGTCTCCCACCTTCCCGCCCAGCTCTAGTGACCAAGTCTAGGGCTTATACAAGAGGTAAGCTGCACCACTGGCCTGCATCCTCCATCCTCTTCTTACTTTGTGTTTTGAGAAAGGCTCTTACTGAGGCACCCACCCTGGCCCTGAACTCACTTGGGAACTCAGGCAGGTCTTTAACTTTCTGTCCTCCTGTCTCAGGCTTCCTGAAAAGCCTGGGTCACAGGCCCGCACCACCAGGTCCATGTGAGCGACTTGGCTTCCTACCACAGTTACCCCATCTCATCTGTACAGTGAGTGCTGCTGCCATGGTGCCCCTGAGCTGCAGGAGCATCGCTCTGGCCAACTGAGCAGTAGCTGCAGACTTTGTGAGACGGGTATTTGGCGAAAGGATCAGGACTGGGTGTGGCCCAGCTAGAAGAGCAAACCCAGGTATATCACATGTAGTCAGTGGGAGGCAGCTCTTTTCCTCACCCCGCCAGGGTCAGCCCCCCACCAGTCATAGCACGTGGGTCTGGTGAATGCCTGGAGAGTGAGCAGTGGGCAATATAGGGAGCCCTCACTCTCACAAAACATGCTTTCCAGTGGAGAAAAGCTGATTTGCTGACTTATATCAGCTAAGCCTGGAGCCAGGGCCTATATATAATTCAGCCACTTGAGAGGCTGAAGCAGAAGGATCAGACATTCAAAGCCTGCCTGGAAAACTTAGTGAGATCCTGTTTTCACTCCAAAACAGGAGAGATCTAGGGATGGTGTTTGGTGACAAAAGTGTCCACCCAGCAATGAAAAAGGCCCTGGGGCCCGTCCTTTGCACTAGGGCAGTGGGTATATAGATTTAAAATTATGTAATTTGGTATCAGGTGATGTGGGTCCCTGTAACCTGAAGCTTGCCCTGTGAGATAGGGCTGCACCAACTGGAAGATAAGCCAGCTCTGTCACAAGCCTTTCCAGCTCTCATCCACCCTGTTTGTTCCTGTTACAGGATTCCAATTAGGGAGCTTAGAGTCTAGGAAGGAAACCTCATTGTTCATATTTCCCTCTCTTTGAAAGCTCATAGAACAGAACAGCTCAACAGATCACAGTATTGCCCTTTTTATTCTCTCTCTCTTTAAGGTTTGTTATAGCGCGTGCGTGTGGGGGGGTGTACATTGCATATGATGTGTGAATGTGTGTGGTATGTTGTGTATGTATGTGTGGTGTGTGAATGTGTGTATGTATGGTATGTATGTGTGTGGCCTGTGTATGTGTGGTATATGTGTAGGTATGCATGTGTGTGTGTGTGTGTGTGTGTGTGCGCGTGCACATAACACATGTGCTTAGAAAGCCAGAAGGAGGGTGTCAGATGCCCTGGAGGGTGGAGCTCCTGGTGGCTGTCTGATGAGGGTGCTGAGATTTCTTAACTGTTGAGTCATCTCCCAGTCCTGTTGTATCTCCGACTAGACACAGACATCAACACAGTTTCTTTTCTTGTTTTTCTGTTTGTTTGATTTTAACTTTGAGACAAAGTCTCACAATAGCCATGATTGGCCTGAAGCTCTCTGTAAAGACCAGGCTGCCTCTGCCTCCTCAGGGCTGGCACTAAAGGGTATGCAACCACACCTAGCTGCTTTTGTTTGGGGCATGGGCTTAGGTAGTCCTGGCTGTGTACTACTTGCTGTGTGTTTGAAGGTGACATTGAGCTCCTCTTCTTCCTGCTTCCAACTCCCAAGTGCTAAGATTACAGGTGTGTGCCACCAGGCCCAGTCACACATTTTCCTTATTAGTACACTTGGAGTCACCTCCACCCAGCACACGGTACATCAGTGACTTTCAGACTTTGGCCACAACTTTAGTAAGACATATATTTACTGGTATTTTCTGTCTAACACACATATAAACATTTACTTATATAAGTGAAAACAATTAAAAAGATAACCTTATATACCGTGCTTTTTTCATTCATTCATTCATTTGAGAGAGTTTCACTATGTACCTCAACGTGTGTATGGTACATGTTATGTGTGGTATGTGTGGTGTGTGTATTTATGTATGTATGTATGTGTGGTATGTGAATTGTGTATGTATGTGTGTGATATGTGTATATGTGGTGTAAGTGGTGTGTGTATGTGTGGTGTGTGTCCGTGTGGATATCAGTAGGCTAGAGGATAGCCTCAGGTGCCATCCTCAGAAATGTCATCCACCTACTTTGAGAAAAGGTGTCTCACTGAGCTTTGAACTCACCTGCTGAGTCTGGCTGGGCCAGCACGCCCCGGTGACCCTTCAGTCTCTTCCTCCCTAGCTCCGGGATTAACAATGAAGGCCACCAATGCTTGGCCTTTTAATGTGGGTTCTCAGATGAACTCTGGAACCCATACTTGCAAAGCAAGCCCTTCACAGACCGAACTATCTTCCTTAGCCCCTGGCTTTATTATTTTTTTTTAAATGTGGATCATGAGCCCCTAAATTAATTTTGAGGCTTACTAATGAGTTCTGTTTGGAGTGCAAATCCTGGCCTAGAGCAGCATACATCCACAATTTTATTCAGTCCCTTTTCAGCAGCAGCTTGAATTCAATTGCACAGACAATCAGGCTGTTTTAACTGAATTTTCCCATGTCTTAAGCTTTGCCGTTTCTCTCTCTGATTGCATCCAAACTGGCCATGACTCAGCCTGGTGTCCTGCAGCAAAAACCCTTTATTGTCAGACACTTTGCTGTCCTTTCTCGCTGGAGCCCATGACCCATTACTAGTACCACCATAGGTAACTAACTACAAGCGCTTCTTTGCAATTCAAACAAAGGCCCACTTTGGGAAATGGGTGCCAGGTATTGAACCCGAGGGCTTGCACATCTAGGCAAGCCCTCTATCACTTAGCTACCTACAAGGTCCTTCATAACCCATCTTTTTGAGGTCCCCAAGGTAAGTTATTGTGACTTGCGCTGGTGCTCACCTCCAGTCCCAGCACTCAGGAGTCAAGGGGATCTCTGTGGGTTCTAGGTCAGCCAGGTCTACAAAGAGTTCCAGTTGAGCCAGGGATGCACTGTGAGACCCTAGCTCAGTTAAAAACAAAACAAAATGTCCTTGTGCCCACACCCTTTATTATTTGTTCTTACACCTCCGTCAGATTCTCTGTGCTTAGAGCCACCTGGCAGCTTCTGGCTTTGTTTCCTTGGAACATGACTCCCAATAAAGACAACACAGGCTTGGAAAATGGCCCAGTGGTTAAAACACTCAGGCTACAAGCATGAAGACCAGAGGTGAGATCCCCTTAGCCCACAGACACACTAAGTGGCCTGTGATTTGACTCTCAGAAGGTGGGCCCCCAGAGCAAGCTGGCTAGCAAGACTAGCTATCCTGATGAGCTCCGGGATGAACTAGAGGTCCTGACTCAATGAGTAAGTGAGGGAGCAATGGACCATGATTCCCGACGTCAGCCTCAGGCTTCCACAGACATATGCACAGGCATACACAGACGTGAAAACTGAAGGGGGTACAGAGGCTGTGGTCAAGTATGGTGCTAGCTCATACCTCTAATCCTAGCACCTCAGAGGTGCAGGCAGGAGGATGAAAAGTTCAGGGTTACCCTCAACAATGTAAGTTTCAGAACAGCCTAGACTTAACAGAACAAAAACTCAGGCTACACCACTAAAGGATCGGAAGTCTATAGACAGAGTTCCCAGCTTCCCTTCCAAGTTCCAGATATACACCAGTTCCGCTGACCAACAGCTAATGTCATGCTTAGAGCCCCAGTGAGACAAGCAAAATAACCACACAGTCCACTTTCAGAATCTGAGAGATCAAATACTGTTTCAGGCCAGTAAGATTTGGGACAGCCTGTTGTAAATGTGTATGTTGTAACGGCCCACAGATTTTGGCTTAATAGTTACTAGGACTTGATACCTTTGCATAGACCCCTGTACAAGAAGTGTAGTACTTTTTGTTGTTTATGTAGCCCTAGCCAGCCTGGACTTTTTCTGTAGTAGACCAGACTGGCCTTGAACTCAGAGATGTGCCTGCCTCTGCCTCCTGAGCCCTGGGATGTTAGGTGAGCCCGGTGAAGTGTAATACTTTAGAGTGCAATTGTCAGCACTGACATTTGTTTCTAGATCCCTGCCTCCTCTGTTCTGTTCTCAAAGACAGAGGGAGAATTTCACCCATACAACCATTTCAGGTTTCCCTTCAGGCATGCGTCCCATGTTCCCAGCCCTGTTCCTGAATTCTGCATTCAGGAACTTTGGGGTTTCCAGCCCTCTGACTGTCACCAGTTCAGCTCCACTCAATCTGCACAACCTTGATTTTTCTCCAGATACCGGGGAAGGAACTCTTACAGCAAAGGAAGCAGAAACACGTGAGCTTGTTCAAAGTTGAGCACAGGGTACATCTCCCCTCCACCACACAGTTCAGTGACTCTGTCTTTTTTTTTTTTTTTTAATTTATTTTATGTATGTATAAATACACTGTAGCTGTCTTTGGACACACCAAAAGAAGGCATTGGATCCCGTTACAGATGGTTGTGAGCCACCATGTGGTTGCTGGGATTTGAACTCAAGACCTCTGGAAGAGCAGTCAGTGCCCCTAACCACTGAGCCATCTCTCCAGCCTGACTCTGTCTTCTTAACACTGCCACCCCTTAATACCATTCATGTTGTGGTGACCCTCCACCCAGTCACAAGATCAATTTGTTGCTACTTCATAACTGTAATTTTGCTACTGTTATTAATCATAATGAAACACTTGATATGTAGAATATCTGACATGTGACTCACAGGTTGAGACCCGCTGAATCATAGTCCATGGGTGTGAGCAAGCAGTTTAGCCACTTGGCGCTTGTCCCCATGTTTTCAAGTAGTGTTGATACCACTGCCATAGGTCAGCATGAGGGTTAAGTGAAGTCCTGCAGGTAAAAGGCTCAGCTCAGTGCTTGCCAGATCAGTTTTGTGACAGTTAACTCCCAACGACGAGCCCACTTCCTGGTGTACTTGTACCCGTAAGTGATGCCCTCCTTTATGTGGCTTGGATTCAGTGACTTCCTCCTGGTAAGTGAAGTATGACAGATGTGACAGGCAAGGTGAAATCATACAGAACCCTAGAAATTTAGCTGTGATCACAGCCCTCAGAAAGTGGAGCCAGGAAAATGAGAAATTCAAAAGCATCCTTGGGCTGTCTAGAAAGTTCTGACCAGCCTGGCCTCTATGAAACACTATTTCAAAAACACAACCACTTCAGGATGCGGCCTTGATCTTCAGTCACCAGCTGCTGAGTCACGAGGGCACTTGGGCAGCTATGAAGAATGCCAGAAGCTGGTCAACAACCACGGGAGTGAACTTGGAAGCAATCTGCTACGGCTTGCCAGGAGATGCACTCTCGAGGTTAGAAGAGGGCTCTCCAGTCAGGGCAGAGCCTTGAGAGTCTAGGCTGGGCATGTGATAACAGTCTCACGGAAGCCCAGGAACCAGACTCCTAACAACAGAAACTGAGGTAATGTGTTTTTTAGCCACTACTGGGTGTGGGGGGTGGTGTTGGGGTAGGTGTGGTGGTGGTGGTGGGGCAGTTTTGTTTTTTGTTTTGGATTTGAGTGGCACTGAAAATCAAGAGCCTCATGCACGCTGGGCAAGCACTCGTTGAGCTATAGCCTTTCTTGTTCTTCATTTTGAGACAGAGTCTTAAGACGTTGCCCGTGTTGGCTTTGAACTCCCTCTGTAGTCCATGCAAACCTTTAACTTTAAATCATACTGCCTCAGCCTCCCAAGAAGCTGGGGTTACAGGCCTGGTTCTGGGTGATAAAGTGTGATTTGCAAGGACTAGGGATGTATGCATGCACCAAGTCTGGGGTTCAACCCCCAGGATTACTTATATCAGATACGGTGACTGGCACAGGCCAGTAATGCTAGAACTTGGGAAGTGGGGGCACGAGAATCAGGAGTTCAAGCTCATCCTTGACTAGATAGCAAGTTTGGGGCTAACCTTGGCTACATGCAACCCTGTAATTATGACAGCCAGACACAGTGGTGCACAACTTGTAAACCCAACACTGAGGAGGATCGTGAATTTCAGCTTGTATTACATAGGGCGATCTGTTTCTCTATTGAGTCTGATCTCTGGGACCTGGATGGAGGAAGGGGAGAACTGACTTCAAAAGTTGACCTGACTTTCCACACATGCACTGTGGCATACTACACACACACACACACACACACACACACACACACACACACACACACACACACACACACACAGAATAAATAAATAATAAAAAATTAAGGACTGGAGAGATGGCTCAGTGGTTAAGAGCACTGACTGCTCTTCCAAAGGTCCGAGTTCAATTCCCAGCAACCACATGGTGACTCACAACCATCTGTAATGGACGCCCTCTTCTGGTGTGTCTGAAGAGAGTGACAGGGTACTCACTTATATGAAATAAATAAAATCTTTAAAAAAAATTAAAAGTACCGTTATAGACTACCAAGAGGGTCAGAAAACATGGCAGTAGCTCTGTGGCTTGTGCCCAGATTTTCCACTCCAAGATGAAGGGGGTCAGTCACTCAGTCCTGTTCTCTCAGCATCTCCCCCTCTCCCTAGGGGAGGCCCACCTCCGGCTGGAATACAAACCAGACAGACCTGTTGCTTTGGATGGGATGGAATCAAGAGTTACCCTTTACTGAACTCCTGTGACATCATCTGCAAACTTTGTTGTGACTGCATCACAGCCAGACCCTGTATCCAACATGACCTCTGACATGACCTACTTCCTTCTCTTACCAGCTCTTGGCTTTGGCTGCTGGTGTCAGTGCCCAGAACATCTGATGTGTTTGGAGGAAGGCAGCTCTTGCGTGGGACTGGCTAGCCAACCAGTAATACGGCCTCCACCCTGATGGTGGAGCCACGGAGCATGGATAAAGTAGGGCAGTGTTCAGCAGAGCAGTGCCCTGGATGCAGGTCCCGGGGCCAGCCAGGGAAGTTCTGTGTGGGGGCTCCTGGTGAGCACAGATGGGGAACTAGAGGAAGGAGAGAGGCTGTGGGTGTTTTGTTACCCATAGGGGCAGAGAATTGAGGAATAAATATAAAGTCACAGGGTTCTGAGTTGCTTAAAGGCACTCTATTTGAGCCTTGTAAAAGTCTTTAATCCCAGTTCTTAGGAGACAGAGGCAGGTAGATGTCTGTCATAGGCCTGCGCGGTCTACAGCAGTGGTTCTCAACCTTTCTAATGTTGCGACCCTTTCTTTAGTGCGATTCCTCATGGTGTGGCGACCCCCAATCACAAGATTTTGTCCTTGCTGTTTCATAACTGTAACTTTGCTACTGTTAGGAAACATAATGCAAATGTCTGTTATGTAGGATGTGACCCCTGTGAAAGGGTCGTTCGAACCCCAAAGGGCTCTCAGGTTGACAAGCAGTGGTCTACATAGTGAGTTCCAGGACAGCCAGAGCTACATAGTGAAACCCCCTTTCTCTAAAAACAAAACAAAAACAAACAAAAAACCAAAAAACCCAAAACTGCTACTTGTTATCCAGCAGAAAGCCAGAATGTAAGTGGCGACGGTGGGACGATACACACCGACAGCCACAGCTCTGGAAGTGGGCAGGCGAGAGGGGTTGGAAGGACTTTGTGAAGCTTGATTTTAAAACATTATTATTGTTTGTTTTTTTCTTTTTTGAAGGATTGCCTTGATCAACAGAAGCTGCCCTGGATATGGTGGCACTCAGGAAGCAGAGGCAGGGGTGTTCAAGACTAGCCTTGTCCACATAAGAAAGTCCAGGCTAGCCAGGGCTACATAGTGAGACCCTGTCTCAAAAAAAAAAAAAAAAAAAGAAAGAAAGAAAAGAAAATAAAATAAAATTGCATAGCGTACAAGCTAGTAACACTGGTAGTCCAAGTGAAAATTCCAACTACTCTGGCTGTTATAAAAATCTTAGATTGCAGGCTGGAGGGAGGCTCAGCTGTTAAAGGCTCGGCTCAGAACCCAAAAAATAAAAAATAAAAAAATCTTAAATTGCCTTAGAGACAACACCCTCATTAGTTGGTTTCCTTTTGAGAGAGTGTCACAGTGCCACCTTGGCTAACCTGGGAATACCCTGTGTAGACCAGGTTATCCTTGAACTCACACCAATCCTGCCTGTGTCTCCCAAGTACTGGGTGATAGGCCACGCCCAGTAGAAATCTTGAATCTTGAGGAAGAAGCATTGGTAGAAGCATCTGGACACCGGCGGTGTTGGTGACCAGCTTGGTAGGACTGTGTGGGGTCATTCTATGCAAAGCAGGGTTTGCAAACGCTAAAATGATTTCCAGGGCCAAGCCTGGCTGCTTTTTTTTTTGGTTCTTTTTTTCGGAGCTGGGGGCCTTGCGCTTCCTAGGTAAGCGCTCTACCACTGAGCTAAATCCCCAGCCCCCTTTTTTTTTTTTTTTTTTTTTTTTTTTTTTTTTTGCTACTCACGGTAACACTTGAGAAAAAAGGAAAGGAATGCATCAGGAAAGAACTGTTCAACAAAAATCAAGGGGAAGAGGCAAGATGGCTCAGTGGGCAAGGCGCTTGCCTTGGAAGCCTGAGGACCTGAATTCAAGCTCCACAGCCAGCGGGTCTCCCCGCCCCCCGCCCACAATTTCTTTAAAAAAAAAGCAAGCTCAGAGTGGTGACTTGTAACCTTAATATTTTTAAACCTTATTTTTAAATGATGGTTCTTAAACTCTTAAACCTCCCTTGTAGCCTATCACTCACCAGAGGTAGTGGGAAAGAAAGGATTTGGGGTGGACCTGTTCAGAAAGGTTCTTTGGAGCAACTCCTGTCTGTTGTCTGGAGACCTACAGTTCAGTTCCCAGGTTAGCAGGCAGCGGCAGCTCGATCTACTCACAAGCACCTCGCGGATACACCAGCAGTCCAGTTCGGTAGAGTCGGGTTAGCAACAGTGGCGAGAGGATCTAGCAGAGACAGCCAGGCCTCAGCCTCAGCAGGAGGGACCCAGAGGGATGTTCTCAGCTGTGTTCTCTCAGGGAAGTGAAGAACAGTGAAGACCAACAAGCGTTGCACAGCTAGCTGTACCAGCAAGCCAAGCTCTGTGTGTGTCACTCAGCCGAGTCCTGTTTATAGCCACGTGTTTTGCCTCAGCATGGGCCTCGCCTCACCACGAGTCCTCAGAGTCCCGACGAATTGAGCTCAACTATTCAATGTAAGGCAGGCCAAGATATATGTGTTGTTAGCAAAGACACGTGTCCTTTCACATGTCTATTTTAGCAGAACATCCTCTCTCCTGCGTCTGCTTCAGTGAAACGTTCCTTCATGCGTCTGCCTTAGCCTTTCACCGGTGTCACTTAAGGGAAACCCTCCTTCCCCTGTTTGCCCATGCAAAACACCGTCCAACACAACTGATTTTCCAAAGAACCCTCATGTTTCCATGACTTCTGCCTGTAGTCCCTGCACTTGGTACGCAGAGGCAGAGGGATTGGGATCTTCAAACTGAGCCTGGCTACATAAAACCGTGTTGTTTGTTGCAGGGGCCTGTGACGTGGCTCGGTGAAGCACCTCCCACCAAGTCTGAGGACAATTCATAGGATCCACCTAGGGAAGGGGACAAATGGCTCCTGCAGCTGGTCCTCTGACTGCCATAGTTGCACCATAGTGGCTTGGCATTCCCATGGCACAAGTGAGTACACACACACACGTGCGCGCACACGTACACACACACACACACATGCACACATGCACACACAACACATGAACTTACACAAAATAAAGTGTAATTAAAACAACCGCTTGGACACGATGGGGAGGACCTTTAATCCCAGCACTTTGAAAAGCAGAGGCGGGTAGATCTTTGAGAATTCAAAGGCAGCCTGGCCTATGAGACCCAGGGCCACAGGAAGAGACCTTATCACTAAAGAGAACAGAACAGCTTAGAGTTACTTGTTGCCCTTGCGGAAGACCTGAGCTCAGTTCCCAGCACCAACATGGTGGCTCACAAACATCTCTAACTCCAGACCCAGGGGATCTCCATCTTCTGTTTTCCTGAGGCACCAGGCACACACATGGTACGCATACATAAATACATCCAGGGAAACATTTACACACATAAAATGAATAAGTCTATAAATGAATGAATGAATGAATGAATGAATGAATGAATGAATGAATGAATGACTGTTACAAAGTCCAAAAGAGGTCAGGACTTAATCTGAGAAACAACCTAGCCTACCTGTAATCAATGGTTTGTTTGTTTGTTTGTTTGTTTGTTTGTTTGTTTGTTTGAGTCTTACCATCTAACTCTGACTGGCCTGGAACTTGGTATGTAGACGGACCAGGCTGACCTTGAACTCAGAGTTCTGCCTGCCTCCCCCTCCCTAAGTGCCCGCAGTGTGTGCCACCACGGCCCTAAAGCTCAGGGATCCTGAGCATGCGCAAGTGGCTTATGCCTGCAGTCGACTCTGGAGAGGTTGGTGCAGGAAGGCAGCAAGTTCAAGGCCAGTCTGAGCAGCTTAATAAAACCCTGTGTCTAGAGCTAAAAGTGGGGCTACAGCTTAAGCATGTGCTGACTCAATGTGTATGGGGGCTCTAAGTCCATCCTCACACTCAGGAAATTAAAATTAAATTACAAAATTACTAAAGGCGAAGGCAAGAGGATTCAGATTTCAAGGTGATTCTTGGTGACATGCTGAGTCTGAGGCCAGTCTGGACCAGTCGCCTCATGGTTCTGGTGACTGCCAGGATACTGTGCTTATCTGTGCTCTGTGAGAACATGTTCCCTGATACTCCTTTCTGGCAGTCTGCTGGCAGCCTTTAATACTGCGTGGCTTGCAGAAATGTCTACCTGATCCTTGCCCTCAGGAGGCGTTTCCTTATGCACGTGTCTGTACCCAAACTGCCCCGTCATAATAGATCAAAAGCCCACCTATTCCTGTTCTCTTTTGAGTTCATTGGTTTGCTTGTTTTGATTTGAGTCTCCACTGTGGAACCCAGGCTGTCTTAACCTTTTTATGAGACAGAGTTTCCCTGAGTAACCCTGTCTGTCCTGGAACTCAGGGATCTGCCTGCCTCTACCTCCTGAGTGCTGGGCTTAAATGTGTAGACCGCAACACCTGGCTTTGTCTTGAACTCATAATCCTCCTGTCTCAGTTTACCAGGGAGAGGATTATAGGTGTGTCCCTGCTTTCTTTCACGTATTCATTTTAGTAGCATTTTGGATGCAACCGGGCATCGCTTGCCCTCAGGAGGCGACACACCTTTTGGCTGAGATCAAGTGTGGATGCAACCAGGCTTCGCCTCTCCTGAGCATCTGCTCTTGTCCCTCAGCCACAGTCCTCGGCTTCATCTCGGCTAACAACTTCTGGGAAACCCATGTCCTAATCAGGCTAAGTGCCAGGGTTAGGACTTGGCCCATGAATCCATCCTGTGCTGAGGTTCTTATGCCTGTCAGAGACTTAGGGGACTCTAAGAAGCGCACGCGGCCTTGGCCTTGTTTTTCAAGATAGGTTTGCAGGGTGGAAGCACAGGTCACTGCAGTCAGGAGGCAGAGGCAGGCCTGGTCTACAGAGAGTTCCAGGATAGCCAAGGCTACTCAGAGAACCTCATCAAAATTAAAACAACGACAAAACAAAACCAACAACAGAAACCACCAGGGTCTCTGGCT
Organism: Rattus norvegicus; assembly: GCF_021556685.1. NCBI lineage: Eukaryota > Metazoa > Chordata > Mammalia > Rodentia > Muridae > Rattus > Rattus norvegicus. Next base: position 86,957,826 of record NC_141543.1, read on the forward strand.
CTCCTGGAGCTTGAAACTTGCTATGTAAAATCAGGCTGGCCTAGAACTCACAGAGCTCTTCCTGCCCCTGCCCCCAAGTGCTGGGACTAATGGTGTCACACCACCACACCACACTTGTTTTTGTTTCTTTTTTGAAGACAGAATCTGCCAAGATGGCATATACCTTTAATCCCAGTATGGGAGGGAGAGGCAGGGTAGATCTCTGAGTTCAAGGCCAGCCTGGTCTACAGAGTGAGTTCCAGGTCAGCCAGAGGAAATCCTGTCTCAGAGTAGCCTGGGCTGGCCTTGAACTCCTGATCTCCCTGTCTCAGCTTCCCAGCGCTCGTAATATCCTGCTGGCTCAGGAAGGATCATTTGGGGAAGATCTGCAAAACATTGAGATGAATAAAATGAGTCCCTGAACACCTGTGCTGATCCGCAGGCTTTTTTTTTTTTTTGGTTCTTTTTTTTTCGGAGCTGGGGACCGAACCCAGGGCCTTGCGCTTCCTAGGCAAGCGCTCTACCACTGAGCTAAATCCCCCAACTCCCCACAGGCTTCTTAAAAAGCTTTATACCCACAGGATTCAGAGCCTTTAACTACGTGAAATGGAGTTCAAGATGGAAGATTCCAGGCTTCCCGAAATGTGGCAGGAAGCAGGTTGATAAAGGATGAGTTGGCCTATGGCCTGGGGAAACTGGCTCGTACTGGGGCATTTCTCCCTTGTTGAACCAAATATGATAGCTCACCTTATCCTGTCCCTCCGTTGTGTATTGTGGCTCTTGGTGACATACTAAATCCTTTTTAAGTTCTAGAAAAATAAGTCTCAGACCCCATCCATGCTACTGGGCTGGGATATACCTCCTCCCTCCCTGTGTCATCTACTTTTTTGAGATACAGTCTTGCTAAACTGCCCTGAACAGCCTCAAATTTACTAACAACCTGGGCAGGTCTTGAACTTTCAACCATCTTGTCTTATCGTCCCAAGAAACTGAGATTGTAGGCCTGACTTGTAACTTTTTTTCTTTAACTTTGTGAGTTCAGAAGTGGAGAAGAAATTTACCTACAGCTGTTCCTTTGGGCTCATTTTATTGTGTGTGGATGGGCGTTTTGCCTGCAGTATGTATGTGCAGTCTGTGTATGCAGTACTGGGGGAAGCCAGGAGAGGGCACCAGATCTCCTGGGGTTGGGGTTTACAGCTGCGAGCCACCATGTGGTTGCTGGGAATTGAAACTGAGGCCTCTGGAAGAGCAGCCAGCGCTCTTAACCACTGAGCCATCTCTCCAGCCCCACCTCCCAATTTTGTTTCGTTCGTTTGTTTTTGAGCTAATATCTACATGGGCTTTAAGGCTTGCAGTTCATATTGTAATTGGATGAGGCAGTGCCAGGGGATCCTGTGGGTTCTGGAAGCTTCTTCCCATCTTCAGTAGCACTGGCTCCGTTCACAGCCTGGGGAGCTGCCGGCAGTGTCTAGAGTAGGAAAGCAGGCCCCAGCCATAGTGTGAGCACTAGCAGGAGGCAGCCACTGGTATACAACTACAGTACGTGATGTCTTTGAGAAATTGTGTGCAGTTTGTGGAGCGCTCCAGTGGAATGGAGGCACGTGGGATTCTGGAGCAGGTCCCTTTCATCTATTTAAGATCACTGTGCATTTTTTTGCTGAATGGCTTCTGAAGGCCTGACATGTAGGTCAGAGGTAGAGAGCACTGTAGTGCGTATGCCAAGCCCTAGATTAAATCCCTGCTGTAGAAGGGTGGGGGTTGTGGCGGAGGGAGGCGGTCTCTGGTAGGAAGGGGACAGCTGACCATGTTTGTGTTCCTGAAACTAGAATTACCCATCCCGAGTTCAAGTCTGTCAAATCTACGAAGTCACATGGGCCTAGCAGCACTTTACGGTTTGAGAAGGAGTGTTTCCAGGATTGAACCAGAGAAAAACAGGACACCAGAGGCATGGGCTGTACAGGCTTAAGGCCCAGACTATGTCATCCTCCACCATGGCCCTGCCCACATAGGGAGGTGACTGTCCTTCAGGAGCCTAGGTCACAGAGGGGTTGGCTCAGTAGAAATAAGCTAAGAACAATGTCAATTGCAGGAAAGTCCCAGGGTTGCCCTCTGGTTAACATCAGTGATAGCCAGTCCTCCCAGCAGGTGGGGCTTTGGCAGGGGCCCCTGGAACAGCCAAGACTTCCTGGTAAAAGGACAGGGAAGAGGATCTAAGAGTCATGCCCAGGAGGAAATGGCTTGAGTGGTGGCCAAGGACTTGAAAGATGGGACTACCAGGGAAGGGGGCAGGGCTGAGAGCTGCGGACGGACCCGTGGGCGTGAAATCCAAGGGTCTCTGTGTTAAACATCTGCCGGGGAGATCTCACAGTCGACCCAAGTAGGATAGCTGGGTCGCTGGCCTCAGCCAGCTCTGTCACTCTTCAGCTCACTGCGGGCAGCGTGCACTGTGATTTCGATAGTGTTTGCCCCCTCTGGAGTTCACATTGGAGATTAGTCACCCTGAGGTATGAGAAAGGTGCAATTTGCCCTCCCTGCACACATACCTGGTAGATGGGCAGCTCATTCTTCATGGGGGTCCCCCAACAACTGGAGCAGGAGCTGTCCCTAAAGCCATTGTCTGTCTATGGATCCCGTTCCCCTAACTGCGTTGCCCTGTTTGGCCTCAGTGGGATCAGATTCGCCAGGGTGGAGGGACACCCAAGGGGCCCTCCTCCCTCTCATAGGAGAAAGGGTCGGAGGTATGAGGGGAGGGGCAGCAATTGAGATATAAAGTAAATAAATAAAAGAATTAATGGGGGAAAGGTGGGATTTAATCTGAGAGTAGTATTTAGAGGTAAGGACTTGGGGAAGAGGTTAAGATTAAATAAGGTTGGGGAGTGGAGCCCCCATAACTGAATACTGATGGCTTGCTCTGTGACAGTGGTTCTTAACCTTGCTAATGCTGCAACCCCTTAATCCAGTTCCTCATGCTGTGGTGATCCCCAGCCATAAAATTACTTCATTGCTACTTCATAACTAATTTTGCTACTGTTATAAATCATAAACATATGATATGCAGGGTATCTGCTATGTGACCCCCAAATGGGTCAAAACACACGGGTTGAGAAGTGCTGACTCTATAAGAGGAAGAGCCAGGCAGTGGTGGCACAAACCTTTAATCCCAATACTCAGGAGGCAAAGGCAAGCAGATCTCTGCAAGTTCGAGACCAGCCTCAGACCAGCCTGATCTACAAAATGAGTTCCAGGACATCAAGGGCTACACAGAGAAACCCTATTTGGGTGGTTGGGTGGGGAGACCAGAAGAAATAGACACACATATTCCGTCTCCTTTCATGTGCTAACCTGTGCTGTCTTGAGACTCTGTCAAGAAGTATATGACCAGACACTGCCCTTGAACACCAGGCCTCCAGAACCATGGGCTGAGAATAATCTTTTCTTTTTTTTTTTTGGTTCTTTTTTTCGGAGCTGGGGACCGAACCCAGGGCCTTGCGCTTCCTAGGTAAGCGCTCTACCACTGAGCTAAATCCCCAGCCCCCAGAATAATCTTTTCTTTGTATCTTACCCGTGCTCTGGACACTGTGTTATTAGCAAGAGAAATAGAACCAAGACAGTACATGAATGGGAATCTTATGTTGTGGGAAATAAAACTATGACTAGGCCAACTGCATGGGCTCCCACTCACCAAGAGACATTTCTTCTGCCAATAGCCAATCTACTAATAACAGTACTCCATGCCAAACCCCTGTTTTTTTTGTTTTTTTTTTTTGTTGTTGTTGTTTGCTTGTTTGTTTTAATTTTATTTATTTTTTTTATATATGACGAGTACACTGTAGCTGTCTTCAGACACACCAGAAGAGGACACCGGACCCCATTACAGATGGTTGTGAGCCACCATGTGGTTGCTGGGAATTGAACTCAGCACCTCTGGAAGAGCAGTCAGTGCTCTTAACCCCTGAGCCACCTCTCCAGCCCCAAGCCCCTGTTAAGGCATCTGTCGTCCTCATCCTGTGCTTGGAGCCTGTCATCCTGTCATATATTAATATGGAACTGAAGTTCTTTGAAGAAGTGACATCTACACTCAAGCTCAAGACTTGGCACATGTTAGGCAAATGCTTTTTGCCTTTTTTGGGGGGGGTGGAGGGCTGTTTGAAGACAGGGTTTCTCTGTGCAGCCCTGGCTGTCCTGGAACTCACTCTGTAGACCAGGCTGGCCTCAGACACATACACATCTGCCTCGGCTCCTGAGTGCTGAGATTAAAGGCAAGCTCAAGCACCACCTGGCTCTTGCTTGTTTTATGAGACAGGACTAAGTAGCCCAGGCTGACCTTGAACTTGCTGTAGCCGGGTACTTCCCATCTCCCTCGGAATTCAAGCCGGGCAGAGCTGGCTTATGGGCACGCACACCACACCCAGTTACTGTCCATTTTGTAAACACATTCACTCATGAGTTTCCTTTCTGGGAACTATAAAAAGTTCATGTCAGGCTACGGATGTAGTTCAGTGACAGTGCGCTGGCCTATTCCGTCTAGGGCCAATTCTCTCCTCACCCGTGACTATGCCATTAGTTAGACAGAGGTCATTGTTCCGAGGAGTCTGACTCCTGTAGCTTTAAAGGTGCACTCTCCAGCACATGTCGCAATATTCTGAGGAAGTTATACGCAGTATTTTGAAAATCAGTGCTCGCGCCATCTTTGCATGGCGAAACTTGCCGTTTGAGTTCATTGGAATCTATGATCCCAGGCCACCGTGCCATAGGCATTTAGATTTGGCTCCGAATAAATTTTTTTATCCCACTGAAGCAGAGTTGGTATTTTTTATGTGAACAAAGGTGATTACAGGGCCGGTGAGTTAGCACAGTGAGTAAAGGGCTTGTCACAGGAGTCTGGTGAACACTGGTAACGTCAGAAGGTATGAAGTGACTCCACAAAGTTGTCAACCCAGGCACCCCAGGCACTGTGGCACATGCTCCCCTACCCCTACAACACACATGAACACACACACACAGACACACACACTCACACATACACACACAACACACTCATACACATATATGCACACATACACACACATTCACACACAGACAGACATACACGTACACACACGTACACACATACATACACACACATTCACATGCACATACACATGCACATACACATATACACATACACACATACATACACAACACACACATACACACACAATACACACAGACACACACAATACACACAGACACACATATACACACACACAGACATACACACACATACACACATTCACACACAGACATACACACACATTCACACACACAGAGACATACACATACACACACATACATACACACATACCACACACATACACACACACCCATACACACACACTTACACACATACCACACACACATACACACAAACACACACACACACACACACACACACACACACTCGGGGTTGTTTTGTTTTGTTTTTGAGACAGGGTCTCTCTATGTAGTCCTGGCTGTTCTAGAGCTCACTATACAGACTAGGCTGGCCTTGAACTCACAGACCCACATGCCTCTCAAGGTTGTTCTGCTGTTCTGTCAGTTTTAGACAGCTTTTCTGCAGATTCACAAGAATAGTTGGCATTTCCAATCCTCAGCTTTTGGTCTGCTGGGCTCAAGTCCCCCAGTTCTCTTCTTGACCTGGGCTGGGGTCAAAAGAACTTGGATCACAAAGAGATGGAAAAAGCCAGCAGTTTTGAGAAGGCCCCTGTTCTTTCACCCAAGATGGCGGGTGTGAATCTGAAGAGACCCAACCCAAACATGTCCCATCATAGCAACTTGCATTAAATCTGTTCACTCTCTTTGTTTTGGCGACCGTCACAGAAAGACGTGGCCCACTGTGGGAGACCGAGGTAAATAAAGGATTCCTAATTTGTAACTAGCTAATGTTTGAAGTTCTAATTCCGGAGCTTTCCAGGGTGAGCAGTGTTTTGTGGTCTGAGATGGTCTGGGGTGTTATTTGCTAAACCACATCACTGACCCTGGCCCGCCGACATTCCTCCTCTGGAAAAGTCGGCAACTCCAGGCCTGCGGTTGGTGTTCTCCCAGGACCTTCACTGACTGTTCATCTAGGTGCTGGCCTGCACTAATAAATCCCCACTCACCTGGCCCGAGTGTGCACAGAACAACCGCACTGTGAAATCAGCCCACCAGCCAAGGGATACGGTGGCTTGCTGATCTGAGTTTTACAGACTCAGGGCTGAAGAAGGCAGGAAGTAATCTCCATGAGTTACGTTCGGATCTTTCCTTCTCTTCGGTATCTCAGAGGAGCATTCCTCACTATTTGACTGGTCAAACTAACTGGCCCGTCTCAGGGCTTTATCAGGGGAGGTGTCCAGCAGAACTATCTACAGCATTTTCTGTGTCCTCTGCTGCCACAGCTCTGCCTCCAACAGATGGCCCTTCCGCCTGTCCAGAATCCATAACACCCAAGTGTCTCCCACACGCTCTGGTGTGCCTAGGAGTGACCCTCACGCCTGTGTCCTAAAATGATGAGGGCTGTCCCCAGGGGCCACTTCTCAACAGTTCTTACTTTTATTTTTATTTTTATTATTATTTTTTTTTGTTGTTCTTTTTTTCGGAGCTGGGGACCGAACCCAAGGCCTTGCGCTTCCTCACTAGGGCCCAGGCAAGCGCTCTACCACTGAGCTAAATCCCCAACCCCTTTATTTTTATTTTTATTTTTATTTTTATTTTTTGGCATTGGGAGTTGAACCTAGAGCATTGTGGACACTAGGAAATGTTACATATCCGTAGCCCTCCTTTACTTATTTTGAAAATACCGAGTAGCCCAGGCTATACTTGGACTTGTGATCTTACTGCCTCAACTTCTCAGTAGCTGGGATCACAGGCCATGTCACCAGGCCTGGATGCCAATACTTTTTAAACCACAGTAGCTTGTAGTGCAAAGTGCTGACTTCAGGATAGCATAGAGGCTACACCCCTCGAGAAGCCATCCAGTGCCGAGGCTATACTCTCAGGAAGCTATCCAGTGCTGAGGCTAATCTATCAGGAAACCATCCAGTGCCCAGGCTATACTTCTCAGGAAGCCACCCAACATGTGTCATATCTCCTTCGTGTTGGTACCTCTCTTGTTCTGTTCTCCAGAGAACATTAAAAAAAACCCTCGCCTGTCCCTCTCACAGGGACTGAACCGACATGAGAGGAAATGGTTCCAAACGCCTTTTTAGTGCCAGTCATCATCCCATAATTGCATGGTGAATGCAACACCTTCTCTCCCAAGCGGGGACTGCCTTGTGCTAAGACGCTGGTTTCCTCTGAGCACCCCCTGCCAGATGGCAGGAACCACAAGTCTGGAAAGTGCTTTCTCTGCCCATGAGTGAGCCACACACAGTCAGGAAGCAAATGTTCAGATTGGCCAGGCTACAGTTCTGGCGCCTACAGACGGAGAATTAGATGGAAGCCGTCCCTCCTCTCCTCAACTGGGACAAATGGAGCAACCAGACCTCCAACAGCACGGCTTCCATCAGACTGTGCCAAGGCTGAAAGAACTCGCATTGTCCCACCAGTGCCTTTGAAGACTCTCCACCCTAGCATCCTCAGAAAGCCATCTCAAGGTGTGAGGAAAAGACTATGTCTTGGTAGGGTTTCTATGGCTGGAATAAAACACCCTGACCAAAAAGTAAGCGGAAGGGGAAAGAAAGGATTTATTAGGCTTACACTTCCATATCACTGTTCGTCATAAAAAAAAAAAGTCAGGACAGGAACTCACACAGGGCAGGAACCTGGAAGCAGGAGCTGATGCAGAGGCCATGAGGGATGCTGCTTACTGGCTTGCTCCTTACAGCTTGCTCGGCCTGCTTTCTTATAGAACCATGACTGCCAGTCCAGGGGTAGCACAACACACAATGGGCTGTGCCTGCCCCCATCAATTGCTAATTAAGAGAATGCCTTACAGGCGTCCCTGCAGCCCGATCTTATGGAGGTTCCCTCCTCTGTGGTGACTCTAGCTTGTGTCCAACTGACATAAATCTAGCCAGCACAGACCAGGTGCTGAAGGAATAGCAGCCTGGAAACTGGGGCTTTCATGCTGCATCCCACCTCACCTCTCTAGGTCAACAATTCATCCTTCTGCACTCAGCTCAAGGACTGAATGATTCTTTCCCAAGCAGAGACGGCCCCTCCTCTGCCACCCCACACTCAATATAATAATTGTCACAGCTTTGTGCAAGTTGTCTGTTTTGAGACAGTAGTCCCAGTTGGCTTCGAACTCCTGATCCTCCTGCTTCTGCCTCCTAAGGGCTGGGATTCCAGGTGTGTTCTACCACAGCCAGTTTAACTCTCACAATCCTAACCCAGCCTATCATAACTAGTGGCAAACTCATCTGTCCCCTAGTCCTGTGAGCTCCTTGGAGAAAGAAAGTTATCTCCAGTCTCTCAGTCTAGCCAGAGCATGACAGTAGGTACGCAAATGAGCACTTAAGGAGACTCTCCAATTGGGCTAGGCAAGTTATTGTAGTCACAGAGGTACATGACCATCCAGAAAGAATTTAGAAGTCAAACGCACCTCTCTCTTGCTCCTCTATGGGCATAGATCAAACACCTAAGGACACTCTGGGACCTGTCACTCTGGACCCCCTGAGGGGTCTCTGCTGTCAGGGACTGAGGATATTGGTGTTTTGAGATGAACACTCAATATTGTCCAGACAGGCCTGACATTTAATCTTTAGATCAGGCTAACCTGGAACTTGTAACAACACTCCACTTGCCTCAGATTTCCAAGGGAACTAAGTCATCTTGAAGATCTCTTTCTTAACGCAGCAGTCCATGATGAAGCCAGGAGTGGTGGCTTCTGCCTGTGGTGTGAATACTCAGGATGCCCAAGAGGGAGGATTGGCTTCCTGTCCTGGGCTAGCCTAAGCTGCAAGAGTAAGACCCTGTCTCAAAGAAAATGACAGTCATGAAGAAGATTCAGTGGTGATTCCCAGTCACACTTCATGACTGGGCTGTCATGCCTAGGGGGTGGTCATGGAAGACCTAGAATTTCTAAGCCCTCAAACCAACCTTGCTTAACCCAAGCATCCTAACTTAGTAGTCCTTGCTCGCCAGAACTTAAAGAAACTACAACTGCACATCACATATAGAGGTACATGACCGTCCAGAAAGAACTTAGAAGTTGAGCACACCTCTCTCTCCTCTGTGGGCATGGATCAGACGCCTAGTGGCACTCTGGGACCTGTCACATTGGGCCCCCTGAGGTGGTATTTCTCTGCTGGCTGGGACTGTGAGGGTATGGCTCGGTTGACAGAGTGCTTGTCAAGCATGCACACTAAGCCCTCAATTTTCTTTTTCCTTTCTTTGTCTTTTTGAGACAGAGTCTCACTATGTAGCCCTGGCTGCCTGCCTCTGCCTCCTGAGTGCTGGGTTAAAGGCATGTGCCGCCATGTCCATTTCAAGCTCCCGATTCTGGAGAAAGTGGGAAAGCTGGTCTTGAAAAACTCAAAAGGAGGGGAGGTATTCATATCTATTTTATGTGTATGAAGGTATTACCTGTGTGGATGTCTGTACGCCATGCACATGCCTGGTGCCCTTGGAGTTCTGAAGAGGGTATTCCCTGGAACTGGAGTTGCAGACGGTTGGGGATCACTACGTGGATTCTGAGAACCCAACCCGGGTCCTCTGGAAGAGCTGTAAGAATAACAAGCACCTTTGACCACTAAGCCATCACTCCAGCCTCTCAGTCCTCGATTTAATCTTCTATACTGTGTAAATCTGAACGCAGCGCTCACACCTACAATCCCAACACAGGGAGGTGGAAGGAAATTGTTTATGATCCCCCTTGGCTACATAGAGTTCGAGGCCAGAGTGGCTTCTCTGAGACTCTGCTCCCCCTCCCCCACGCCCCAAAATAGATCAAGCAAAGAGTAAGAGCGACCAATAGCTCAGTCAGGCTCACATATTTAGAGAAAGACCTCAAGCCCTCCCCTGGTACCCCAGCTTCTTTCTAGGTCACCCTAAGTACCTACCCTGGGGTTTGCAGTTAGCCACGGCAAGAGCGAGTGGCCCTTCCCATGGGACACCGTTTGCGGGCAGAGCAGGGATGGAGAAAGAGCTACTTTTGATGTGTGCCATCGAAGCAGAGGATCCTCCTTGGTGTGGTTTGAAGCACTGCCACGGTGTGTTTGGATACTGTCTGAATTAGCCCCTCCAAAGAGACTGGAAGTGAAGCCACATCTAAATATAACCACGGAGAACCTTTGCAGTGGACACAGGAGCAAGATGGCAATTCCAGGTCATAGGACGAAATGGGCTCAATTCTGCCAAAGAAAATGGCGGCCACACCCTGCTTTGCAAAAGTAAAAACCATCCATGTGAGAGAATGATACTGGAAAGGCCCCTGGTGCAGACAATGTCTGTGCCTTCAGCCTGCACCACACACAACCGACGTGCATGAGGCAAAAGAGAGAAATAACAAATCAGCCCATGGGACAGCCCAGAGCCATCAGTGGCTAAATAAGGAAGCTTGGCAGGCTGGAGAGACAGCCTAGTGGTTGAGAGCGTGTACGGGTACTGGTCTTGCAGAGGACCTCGGTTTGATTCCCAGCACCCACAGCAGGCAACTCACAACTGCCTGGGACTCCTCCAGGCTCTTCAGGCACTTGTACATAGCCACAATTAAATCTCCCTTTTTTCAAATATTTATTTATTTATTCTATATGAGTACACTGTTGCTATCTTCAGACACACCAGAAGAGAGCCTCAGATCTCATGACAGATGGTTGCGAGCCACCGTGTGGTTGCTGGGGTTTGAACTCAGGACCTCTGGAAGAACAGTCAGTGCTCTTAACCACTGAGCCATCTCTCCAGCCCCACAGTTAAATCTTAAAACAAGAAAGAAGGAAAGAAAGGAAGTCATCTAGAGGCATGAGACAGTAAGGAAAAACAGTAACATCACCCCTTCTCGTCTCTACCTTCCAACACGGGGCATTTCAGATTTAATTAAATTAATTAATGTGTGTGTGTGTGTGTGTGTGTGTGTGTGTGTGTGTGTGTGTGTGTGTGTGATACCATATGCACATGGAAATCAGAGGACAACTTATAGGACTCATGTCTCTCCTTCCATTCTGTGGGGGCATCTCCACATGGTAAGCATCTCTTGTAAGGGAGAGGAAAAGCATGGCTGTTGCAAGTTGAGTGTTAGGATTTTCTTTTGAAGTGGGGTTTGGTTGTCTTTGCTTTTGTGTTTTGTTTTACTTTGACAGAGTTTCCCTGTGTAGCCTTGACTGTCCTGGAACTCAATCTGAAAACCAGGCAGGCCTCAGACTCAGAGATGTGCCTGCCTCTGCCTCCCAAGTGCTGGGATCAAAGGCCTGTGCCACCATTACCCTGGAGTAGGCAGCAGGATTCTTGTAAGCCGTGATGAAGAGATGTTTTGGGCTTCGGCCAAAAAAGAGGTTAATAATGGGACTAGGGATGTAGTTCAGTTGAGCTAGTGCTCCCCTAACACAAACAAAGCCTTGGGCTCAAACCCCAGCATCCCATAAACGGGGCATGGTGTCGCTTGAGAAGTGAAGGGGTTCATGGTCGTCCTTGAGTACACAGGGAATTTAAAGCCAGCCTTGGCTACAGGAGACCCCGTCTCTAAGGGGCTAGAGGGTGAGGAAAGGCTCTGTGGCTCGACACAAGAGCACAGTCGCCTGCCTGAAGACCCTCATAATGTAGCACGGATGAATGGCCCTTAGGAGTGGGTCCTCTTGGCGACACCAAGTCTGTCAGGAGATACCACAGGGGCCTCCCGAGCTGGTTCGGTGCAGCTATTCTGAGAACAGAAAGAAGGGCCCTACTGGAGTAAGGTCACATCAGGTCCCTGGGCATTTCTTCCTCTGGACGCCAAAGAAAGTGTCATTGTGTGTATGGACGGAGCTGCCAAGCTGCAAATGTCAAGCAAGGTTGTGCAGGTGAGAGGGGGTGTCAGCGGGCAAGCTGGCCCAAGAGGATGGCTTTTATTAGAAACCTTTGGTGGTTTTTTTTTTTTTTTTCAGACTTTTTTTCTAATTTAGTCTTGGCAAAGTCTGGGTGTCCTCAGCCTCAGGGCACTTCTGATTTAATGCAAGGTGGGCTATGGAGTGTAAGAAAGGAGACAGCAATTCAAGACAAAGGCAGGAGGACACTAATCGAAACATGTTAGTTACACTAAAGACTCGAATAAATCAGCGCCCCACCCCCACCCCCAGTCGGGGCCTCAGTTTCCTCATCAGCGAGACACAATGAATTGGTCCAGCCGTAGGCTCTGTGTACCCCTGGACAGAATGCCAGGATCAAGCATTCCACGTCCCATCCTCTTGAGACAGGAGAATAAGCCAGCCTCCAGAAACCCTTTAGAACAGACCCAGTTCTGTGCAGAAGACTGTAGTTGAGGTTGCTGGGTTCTGGGATCCCTCCACCCCTCAATGCACGCCCGCCTCGTTGCCAACTCATAGTTGATCAAGTGTCTGGGGGTCTTCATGTAGGTCCCACAGTAAGTTGTCACACTCATGAGCAGACAGACCTCTGCGGTAGGGGGCGCAGGGCTCAGAGGTCCTGGTCCCCGCCCCATCCAGCTCCAAACTCCGGCGCTCTGGCAGCCGCAGTGGACCCTTGAGGGCGTCGGGCCCTGACGCGCCCGGCTGAGACCTGGCGCCTTCCGAGGCGTGACCGGGGCTGGGCGGTGGCGCTGCCCAAGGGACGAGGGTCCCCGCCACGGATCCAGGGCCCTTCTCGGACATGCCAAGCTCAGCATTCGCCCGCCTTTTGAGGCCATCACGGGAACTCCCCGGGAAGCCGCGGCACGTGCAGCGGGGCCGGGGCCATGGCAACCCCGGTGCGCACCGCCCGGCCCCCGCGCCACCCCCGCGTCTGCCGCTGTCTCGGCGGAGCTCCGCGTCGGGGCTGCTGATTGTTCACCCGAGACTGGCTGGCTCTGCTCAATTTCCAGACGCCTCCATGGTCCTGGGGGAGGAGAGGAGGAATCTGTGCTTAGAAAAAACCAGGCATAATAACCTGCTGCTCTTTGGATGCAAGTGTGGCAGGAGCAGCCCCATTTCACAGATGGCAAAGCTTGGGGCTCACAGCAGGCGGTCCCGGGAGGCCCTCCGCCCTCTGGATTATAGGGCCAATTCTCTTCACCTACCTGGCTGTGGCCCCTGAGGAGGAGAGGGCAGTCTTCAAGGGTCTCTGACCCCTGTTGGAGCATACTAAAGAGGCTTGGGATCCCCTTTAGGAAAGACCCCACCTCCCTGGCTCCCCCCATACTTCTCAGAGCCCATAGTTTAGCTACAAAACACGTGGTATGTGGTGGTGGACATCCATAGCTTACTGTAAGACCTAGGTCTTAGTTTCCCCTTTCATTCCACCAGAATTGGAAGCCAAGGACCAAATTCCCTGTCTTCTCCTTCCTAAGTCCAATTAGAAACTATTTGAATGCCTCCGAGTGTGTTACTTGAGCGAGCCCCTTCTCTCTTGTGGGTTCCTTTTGTTTTGTTTTTGGTGCTTACATGTTCCCAACCACCCGATGTATTTTATATTTTAGGCCTCAATTTCCCTATCTATTTAGGGACTAAATTAACCCCTAAGATGCCTCCCAACGGTGTTATTCCAAGATACTAGCATTCACTAATTTTCTTCGCAGGCCTAAGCAAGGGGTTTCTTTTCATTTTTGCTCTTTCACGATTGGGTTCACCTCCCCAGCACTGTGTACCTATCGCACTCAATAAGAGATTGGGAGGTGGGGGAGCTCAGCAAATAAAGGCCAGGACACCAAAGCTGATTGATGGGCTGAGCTGCAGTCTCAGGACTCAGTGGTATAAGAAATGAGCCAACTCCCTCAAGATTTCCTCTGATCTCCATCCATGACATGACCTGTACACACACAGAGGGGGGGGAGAGGGAGGGGGGAGGGAAAGAGAGAGATGAGACAGGGAGGGGGAGGGGAAGGAAGAGAGGGGGAGGGGAGGGGAAGGAAGAGAAAGAGAGACAGGGAGGGGGAGGGGAAGAGGGAGGGGAGGGGGGAAATATTTGGCTGGGCAGAGGTGGCACACACCTTTGATCCCAGCACTTGGGAGGCAAAGGCAAATCTCTGAGTTCGAGACCAGTCTGGTCTACAGAGTAAGTTCCAAGACAGCCAGGGCTAAACAGAGAAACCCTGACCCCCTGTTGGGGGTGGGGGGAGAGAAAAGATTAGGGGCCCGGAGATAGCTCAATCTGGATTAGTTTGCTAAATAAGTACAAACAAAGCCTGTGTAAAATAGACAAGCATCACCGTATATACTTGTACACTTTTGTCTTTTAAAAAAATATTTACTTTGTAATTTCCTTCTGTGTGTGTGCCTGAGTGTATGTCTGTGTGTGTGTGCCTGAATGTATGTCTCTGTGTGTGCCTGAGTGTGTGTCTGTGTGTGTGCCTGAGTGTGTGTCTGTGTGTGTGCCTGAGTGTGTGTCTGTGTGTGTCTGAGTGTGTGCCTGAGTGTGTGTCTGTGTGTGTCTGTGTGTGTGTCTGTGTGTGTGCCTGAGTGTGTGTCTGTGTGTGTCTGTGTGTGTGCCTGAGTGTGTGTCTGTGTGTGTCTGTGTGTGTGCCTGAGTGTGTGTCTGTGTGTGAGCCTGAGTGTGTGTCTGTGTGTGTGCCTGAGTGTGTGTCTGTGTGTGAGCCTGAGTGTGTGTCTGTGTGTGAGCCTGAGTGTGTGTCTGTGTGTGTGCCTGAGTGTGTGCCTGAGTGTGTGTGCCTGAGTGTGTCTGTGTGTGTGTCTGAGTGTGTGTCTGTGTGTGTCTGTGTGTGTCTGTGTGTGTGCCTGAGTGTGTGCCTGAGTGTGTGTCTGTGTGTGCCTGAGTGTGTGTCTGTGTGTGTGCCTGAGTGTGTGTCTGAGTGTGTGTCTCTGTGTGTGCCTGAGTGTGTGTCTCTGTGTGTGTCTGAGTGTGTGTCTGTGTGTATGCCTGAGTGTGTGTCTGTGTGTGTGCCTGAGTGTGTGTCTGTGTGTGTGCCTGAGTGTGTGTCTGTGTGTGTGTCTGAGTGTGTGTCTGTGTGTGTCTGAGTGTGTGTCTGTGTGTGTGCCTGAGTGTGTGTCTGTGTGTGTGTCTGTGTGTGTGTCTGAGTGTGTCTGTGTGTGCCTGAGTGTGTGTCTGTCTGAGTGTGTGTCTGTGTGTGTGCCTGAGTGTGTGTCTGTGTGTGCCTGAGTGTGTGTTTGTGTGTCTGTGTGTGTGCCTGAGTGTGTGTCTGAGTGTGTGCCTGAGTGTGTGTCTGTGTGTGTGCCTGAGTGTGTATCTGTGTGTGTGCCTGAGTGTGTGTCTGTGTGTGTGTCTGAGTGTGTGTCTGAGTGTGCACCTGAGTGTGCACCTGAGTGTGTGTCTGTGTGTGTGCCTGAGTGTAAGTCCGTGTACCACACATGGTGTGCAGGAGTCCGAGGAGGTCGGAGGACATGTTAGATTACTTGGAGCTAAGCAGTTGTGAGCCACCCACCACGTGGCCATGAGAAAATAAACCTGGTTCCCCTGCATGAGCAATTAAGTATTCTTAACCAGGAGTCATGACAACCTGCCTCTTAGGCAGGGTCTCACCATATAGCCCTTGCTGGCTGGGAACTCACTAAACTGGCCCACAATTTACAGAGATCTGCTGACCTGTGACTACAGAGTGCTGGGATTAAAGGCCTGCACCACCATCCCTGGCTAACATTTGTAATCCCAGTACTGCTGAGGGAGAGACAGTTGGATTCCTGGAGCTTGCTGGTTTATCAGACAGTTTAGCATGCTTAGTGAGTTCCAGACAGGGGCATAGCCTTTGTCAAAAAAAAAAAAAAAAAAAAAAAAAATCCGTAAGGAGCTGGAGAGATGGCTCAGTGGTTAAGAGCACCTGTTGCTCTTGCAAAGAACCTGGGTTTGGTTACCAAAACACACATGACATCTTACAACTATCAGTTCCAGGAAATTAGAAACCATCTTCTGGGGGGTTGGGGATTTAGCTCAGTGGTAGAGCGCTTGCCTAGCAAGGGCAAGGCCCTGGGTTCGGTCCCCAGCTCCGAAAAAAAAAAAAAAAAAAAAAAAAAAAAAAAAAAAAAAAAAAAAACAAAAAAAAAAGAAACCATCTTCTGACCTTATAGGTACATGAAAGCAAAATACTCCTAAGAAACCAGTCGGTGGTGGTGCATGCCTTTAATCCCAGCACTCAGGAGGCAGGGGCAGGGGCAGGGGCAGGGGCAGGGGCAGGGGCAGGGGCAGGGGCAGGGGCAGGGGCAGGGGCAGGGGCAGGGGCAGAGCAGGGGCAGGGGTAGGGGCAGGGGCAGAGGCAGGTGGATCTCTGAGTTTGAGGCCAGCCTGGTTTACAGAGCAAGCCAGGGCTACACAAAGAAACCCTATCTCAAAAAAACAAAACAAAACAAAAAAACAAAAACAAAAAAAACAAAAAACAGGTTGGGGATTTAGCTCAGTGGTAGAGCGCTTGCCTAGCGAGCGCAAGGCCCTGGGTTCGGTCCCCAGCTCTGAAAAAGAAAAAAAAAAAAACAAAAAAACAAAAAAACAAAAAACACCACCACTCATATGCATTAAATAAATCAATCTAAAAAATAAGTACATAAATAAGTAATAAAAGTGGTGGGCGCCCAAGGATTACCACCAAAGATCATCCTTTGCCCGCCATGTGCAGTGTGACCATGTGTTGTACATGTGACCCACATGTACAACTTAGGGTGCTGGGGTTTGGACCCAAACTTTGTGCCTACGAGGCAAGTACATGCATCCCGAGTGCTTTTTGTATTTTTAAAAATATTTTGTCATTGCGTTCCTTACTTATTTATCTGGATTTGTTATTGTTGTTTGTTTGAGACAGGCTCTCACTTGTTTTGTAGCCCTGGCAACACTGAGATTCATTGTGTAGAGTGGGCTGGTTTCAAATCCACATTGCCTCTGCCTGGGAAGTCCTGGGATTGAAGGAGTTGGGGCCACCGCCACACCCAATGTGTGTAGATGTTTTGTTTGCTTGTATATCTGTGCACACCTGGGTCTGTGGAGGCCAGAGGAGAGCATCGGGTCCCACAGAACTGAAGTTACAAAGGTTGTGAGCTGCGGTGTGGGTGTTGGGACTGGAACCTGGGTCTCTGGAAGAGCAATTAGTGCTCTTAAGCACTGAACCATCTCTCTAGCTACCACTCCCCCAGCCCCGGGTGCTTGTGTGTGTGTGTGTGTGTGTGTGTGTGTGTGTGTGTGTGTGTGTGTGTATGCTAGTGCATGTGCCTGTGTGTTTTTCTTTTCAAGACAAGGTCTCACCACTAAGTTTTCCAGATCAGCCCATTGTCTTTCCATTCTTTTGCCTTAGCTTTCTGAATAGCTGGGATTACAGCCCTGTACCACAAGACCCAGCTTCAATGAAGACCAAAGGTACCTTGGGCCACCCCTTTTCTGTTAGCACATTTCTAGAGATGACCAAAACCAAGATGGCGCACACCTTCCATCCCAGCACTTGGGAAGCAGAGGCAGGCAGATCTCTGTGAGTTTGAGGCCAGCCTGGTCTCCATAATGAGTCCTAGGCCAGCCAGGCTACAAAGTGAGGCATCCCCCCAACACACACACATACACACACACACACACACACACACACACACACACACACACAAAGGAAAAAGAACAGGTTTATTTTTTTTCAACTCTTTTTTTTTGTTTTGTTTTGTTTTGTTTTGTTGTTTTTTCCAGAGCTGAGGATTGAACCCAGGGCAAGCCTCTACCACTGAGCTAAATCCCCAACTCCAAAGAACAGGTTTATTAACCATATGAAAGACCTGAGAGTCTCTGGGGGTTGAGGGGGGAAGGGGTGGAGACTCAGGGGAATGGAGGGCTCCTGAGGCTGGTGGGCAGCGATAGAATCTCTCTGTTCCTTTTTCATTGGCTCTTGTCACTCGAAATCCTGGTTCTTTATCGTCCCGATTTGTTGAGAACAAGGCCGAGAAACAATGGCTTATGTCTGATAGATAAGGAAATTTAAGTACCTCACTTGGCTAAGAGCACGCCACAAGATAGGATACAAGGTACTAACAGCCCCATCAGGGCTCACCGTGTGCCGAGACAGCAGCCAACTGGGTGACACCCCAGCTCCTTCTCCTTGTGTGGTAGGATGACTCTGCACGACTCAGGCCAAGTCTTGGGAGCACGTCACTGGCTCTCCTGTCGTCAGTCTCTTTATCTGTGTACGAAGGTTTAAAACCGTGAATAGGTACAGCAGCCTCTGGGAGTACATAGAGAGCTTTGGACTGGGACAAGGTTTCAGATGAGATCAGTGTGCTGGTGCACACCTATAATCCCTGTACTCTAGAGTCTCAGGCAGGAGGATTGCTATGAGTTTGAGGCCAGCCTGAGTTATATAGTAAGTTTCAAGCCAGCCTGGACTAAATAGTAAGACCAACCGATTTAACAAACTTTAAAAACCGAGACAAGGCTGCTGGACACGGTGCGTGGCGCATGCCTTAATCCCCAGCACTTGGGAGGCAGAGGCAGTGGGTCTCTGTTTTGAAGCCAGCCTGGTCTGTGTAGTAAGTTCCAAGCTAGCCAAAGCTACACAATGAGACCCTGTCTCAAAAATAAAATATATATTTTTTAAAATGGGGTTGGGTGGGGATTTGGGAATGTAGATCATTGGCAGAATGTTTGCCTATCTTGGATGGGGATCTGGGTTGGATTGTGTAAGCCAGATAAAATGTTGTAGACCCATGATCCCAAAACTTGGATGGCGAAGGTGAGAGGATGCTACTACATAGCAAATTTGCAGTCACCTAGTCATTTGATATCCTATTTTTTAAAAAAAAAGTTTCACCAGCAAAACAGTTCAGTGGATAAAGGGATCTGCCACGCAAAGCCGATGACCTTCAAACCTTCAAACCCCTGGAATGCCCTGTGGAAGAAAACAACCAATACCTAGAACTTGCTCTGTGACTGCCACACACACACACGCACGCACGCACACACACACACACACACGCACGCACGCATGAACACATACACATGCATGCACACATATACACACACATGCATGCACACACACATACACACATACACACGTGCACACACACGTATGAACACATGTACACACATACACACACACACGCATGAACACATACACACACATGCATGCACACACATACACACACACATGAACACACACGCACGCACACACATACACACATGCACACGAGTTTTCACACTGATAGCAAATAATCTGTTTTATTGATTTGTGTGTGTGCAGGTGTGCACATGTCATGCCACAGTGGGTATTTGGAAGTTAAAGGACAATTTTCAGGAATCAGCTCCCTTCTTCTACCCTGTGAGTCCCTGGGATTGAGCTCAGGTCACATCGGGCTGGGTGACAAGTGCCCTTACCTGCTGAGCCATCTCACCAGTCCATTAAATAAATATCTATTTTAAAGTTTCAAATTTACAATTGAGATAAATTTACAACGACAAAGGTTTATTTCTTTGCTGTGTTAATGCCCGTGCACCATGTTTGAGCATTGCCTGGGGAGGCCAGAAGAAGATGTCAGATCCCCTTAGAGCTGCAGTTACAGGCACTTGTGAGCTGCCTAGTGTGGGCGTTGGGAACCAAACCAGGGGCCTCTGGAAGAGCAAGTGTTCTTAACTGCCCATCAATCTTTCCAGTCCTAAATATACAGTGTTAGTAATGGCAACAGATTGAGGTATGTGAGACAGAACTCTGCAAGTACAAAGGATAAATACTCTGAAAGTAAACTCTTCTCAGCCTCCGGGTGCCACTCCGACCAGAAGAGGGCATCAGATCCCATTACAGATGGTTGTGAGCCACCATGTGGGTGCTGGGATTTGAACTCAGGACCGTGGGAAGAGCAGTCAGTGCTCTTAACCACTGAGCCATCTCTCCAGCCCTCTTACTGGTTTCTTAAATGTCCCGCAGAATCCAAAATGCTCGCTTTTAGAGATTTTGTTTTTTAAGTTTTAAAAATGACATTTATTTTGCGTGTGTGTACACATAACACACAGCATACTTGTGAGAATCAGATGACAGTTTCTGGAATTGGTCCTCTCCTATCCTGTGGGTCCGAGGTGTTCCAGGCTTAGTGGCAGGTACATTTAACCCCCCAGGCCATCTCACTGGCCCTCTTTAGAGCAATGTATATCAAGATTTGGTTGACAGGGCACCAGTCAGAATCAACTATATCACAAACACTAGAAGGGGAGAGACTGCTTTAAAGAACTTGCCAACTGTGTTTTTCCACAGTAGGGGAGAGAGGAGGAGACTTCTGAAGGTCCCCCACTTCTACATAGGGAGGGAGACTGAAGCTATGCCTGTTCAGATTCATGCTTGGTCTAGAACCCAGGCTACTGGCACTTTGCACCTGACCAGTGTGGTTGTTTGAATAAAAATGGCCACCATAGACTCACAGGAATGGTATTATTGGAGGCGGGGCCATGTCATGTCACAAGGGGTGGGCTTTGAGGTTTCAGACGCTCAAGCCAGGCCCATCGTCTCTCTCCTCCTGCTGCTTTCTGATATGATGTAGAACTCTCAGCTACCTCTCCAGTACCGTGTCTTTCTGCGTGCCACCATACTTCCCACCACAGTGATAATAGACTAAACCTCTGAATCATAAGCCAGCCCCCCAAGTAAATGTCTTCCTTTATAAGTGTTGCCATGGTCGTGGTGTCTCTTTCAATTAATCTTTTTTTTTTAAGATTTATTTATTCATTTTGCATGAGTACACTGTAGCTGCCTTCAGACACACCAGAAGGGGGCATCGGATCCCATTACAGATGGTTGTGAGCCACCATGTGGTTGCTGGGAGTTGAACTCGGGACCTCTGGAAGAGCAGTCAGTGCTCTTAACCACTGAGCCATCTCTCCAGCCCTGTGGTGTCTCTTTACAACAATAAAAATTCTAAGACATCCAGTATTGTGTAGCCTCCAAGTGTGTGCCTGTGTGCCTGCCTTTGTGGGGGTCCTTATTAACAAGCACCTCTTCCAAATAGAGGTTACATGTGACCTGGTAACACACATGTGAAATAAAGCGGAGTCCCTTCTGTTCCAGTGACCAGGGTGGACAAGGGTGTCGCAGCACCTCCCTTCCCCCACACTTCATCATGAAGAAGCTTAAAAGTAGTTCCTCCAGTTGGCAGGATATTCGAACCTGTCTCCAGTTAGGGCATGGCACAGCCCTTAGCACACACTTTTAATCCCTCTGGCTGAAATACAGACACAGGTAGAAGAGAGTACAACCCAGGAATACAGTTCATAGAGAGCAGGGCAGTAGAGTTGAGAGGGAGGGCAGAGCAGCACAGAGAGGAAGGAGGAGAGTTTTATCAGGAGAGTTCTACAGAGACGGACTGAAGAAAGACACAGGTGAACACAGAACACACAAGAGAATGAGAAGGAGCCAGATTAGAAAAGATTGCTAGAGTTAGTTTGAAGCCAAGCAGAGCGACTCCGAAGCCAAGAGAAAAGCTTGATTGAATCAGTCACCTGGAGAGGAGTTTGAACCAGAACAGCTGAGTTGAACCAGCCAGCCAGAGTCAAGAACGAACCAGAAAGGGTGAGCTTATTCAGCAGCAAGTCTCGGAGGCTGAAAGCATTCTGTGCCTAGATTAGCTTATACAGAGGCTGGAAGCTTCCAGGCCTAGGCCTAGGTGAGCAGTGAGAGGCAATAAGCTTCAGAGATGATGAATGATACAGGAGAATAAAGGCGCCATTTGCATCCTCCCCTCAGTTCAGCTGGAGAGAGAAGAGCTACAAGGTAGTGACCTTTGTTGGGTGTGAGAACAGGGCCAAAGAGAGGT
This sequence comes from Rattus norvegicus, assembly GCF_021556685.1. Classification (NCBI taxonomy): domain Eukaryota; kingdom Metazoa; phylum Chordata; class Mammalia; order Rodentia; family Muridae; genus Rattus; species Rattus norvegicus. Next base: position 86,979,614 of record NC_141543.1, read on the forward strand.
GGGAGCAGGTGAGTGGTCTCTGATGCCCCCACAGAAGAGGAGACATGAGGACAGAGAAGATATGACCCAGCCCCTTTGGGCCCCAGATTGGAGTCCGAGCCCTTGCCCCAGCTCAACACTTCTAACTGGTTTGAGGGGCAAGGGTCAGAGTTCACAATAACGTCACACCAAAACTTTCAGTCCATCATCCATCAGCTCTATGCTTCCTCTATGTGATAACCCCATCCTTCCATGGCTCCCTGTGATCCAGGTTGAGTCCCCATGGCTCTTGAACACCCCTGGGGGGGGCATTCCTGCCTCAGCCCTTGTACTTCCCTTTGCGGAAAGCCACTTCCCTTCATTTCTGCAAGGCTGCACCCACTTCTCCCCTGTGCTCAGCATCCTGTCAGCGTGGGCACTTCTACTTCTCTATAGGTAAGGGTCACCTGCCCTTGGTTGCTTCATGTTCCCACAGTAACTGTGATATCCACACACTTCCCTTTGGGCAGGAGCTCTCTGGTGTCCAGGGTAGAACCAGTTACAGGTGGTTCACTCAGAGCATTGGCTCCTGAATAACATAATTGACTCCCCTTTAAACTGCCCCCTCGCCAAGAGACTCTTCCTGAGCACTCCGGTGTCCAGGAGCTTGGTCACATGACCCGGGCATTCCTGGCGTATGTTACTGAGCCACAGGCAGTTAGAACGGCACAAGGGTAAATCTCGCAGGACAGTGTCGGGTGCCTGGTTGAAACAGCTCACCGTGGGGCTGATAGGGAACCTAGTGGGAGGGGGAAGGAAGTCCTATTGCAGAAAGGGAGTGCCACAGGGCTCCTGAGGAGCAGGTAGAGAGAGGGTGTGGTCCCTGCCCTCTGCCAGCTCACAGCACACGCCAAGCTGGAGATTAGAGAACAGCTGTCAAAACCCAGCGTCTGCAAAACTTCAGACCTGGTATCCCCTCCCGTTTCCGGGCTCCGTGCCCTTAACCTGCCCTTGCTTCCCCCAGATGAATCAGCAGGTTCCAGCCCCTAGGGTTCCTTGCAGCACATCCCTAGGGGAAGTTGAGAGGCTCAGGCGTGACGTTAAGAAATACACATCGGAGGGCAGGAGGCTCTAAAACCATCAGCAGCCTGGCTGAGGGTTACCCAGGGCCCAGTCTGTGCCCGTGAAGCCTCCAGTCTAGGAAACAAGCAAAGCTCAGCTGAAAACCAGCAGCTTGGCTGGGAGGCAGTTTGAAGGACAACAACAACAACAACAACAACAACAACAACAACAACAACAACAAGAATGAAAGCAGGTGTGTACCCTGCTTGAAACTACCTCTTCGATGAAAACCAAAATATAAAAGGGAAGAGGACAGCGAGATGGTGTAGTGGGTAAAGGTGCTTGCTGCCAAACCCTGACAGCCTGAGTTCAATCCCTGGCACCCACACAGTGGAAGGAGTGAAGTAACTTCCATCTAGAGACTGCACCATGGTCCGTTTGCATACATATAAACACACACACACACACACACACACACACACACACACACACACACACACACTAAATAAATACATAAACGAAATAATAAAAATGTTAAAAAAAGATACACAAAGGCAATACTTCCTCATTTTAAAGATGCTGCTTGGGACCTAGGTGAGCTCCCCTGGCAAGTTGGGCATCACTGCCCCTCTTAATACTCAACCTCCATGGGTAGAGGGATGGCTCCACAGTTAAGAGCACTGACCGCTCTTCCAGAGGACCAGGGTCTGATTCCCAGCACCAATATGGTAGCTCTCAACCATTTTCAACTCTAGTTTGAGGGGATCTGATGTCCTCTTCTGGTCTCCATAGGCACCAAGCACATAGGTGGTGCACATGCAGACGACACACCCATACTCAGGAAACAATAAGTCTAAAATATCTGCCTTCCTCATAAGTTGCATTATGGCTAGATCTACCCTCAAAGATTTGAGTACCTTGGCTAAGGGTGTAGCTCAGTTGACACAGTGCTTGCCTGGCAGGTTCAAAGCCTTTGGTTCAAGCCCCAGCCCAGCATAAACCAGGTGTAGTGGTCCATACTTGTAATCCCAGCACTCTGAGATACAGCAGAAGGATTGAGAGTCCAAGGTTTTCCTCCACTATATAATAAATTTGAAGCTACCCTGGGGCTACATGAGACTGTCTCAAAACAAACAGCAAAGCACTTACATAGTTAAAGCATGCATGACATCAGACTCCCAGAGGATCCTATGAAGACCCACAATTCCTTCAGCTTACAATAGGGAAACAGGCTCAGACTGGATAAGATGCATCTTAGACTACTGTTAGGACTTGAAGCCCTCCAGAACTTGCTACTGTCCTGGCGTGGCCACAGCTCTGGAAGGCCAATGCTTCAGTCGTTGTTCGATTGCTATGAAGAAACACCATGAGCATAATGACTCTTATAAAGGAAAGCATTTAACTGGGGGCTTGCTTACTGTTTCAGAGGCCCAGTCCATTACCATCATGGTGAAGAGCACGGCGGCAATCTTGATCTGGAGCAGTAGTTGAGAGCTACACCCTGATCTGCAAGCAGAGAGACTCTGGGCCCAGCACAGGCTTATGAAAACTCAAAGCTCACCCTCCCAGTGACACACTTCCTGCAGACCACACCGCCCAATCCTTCTAATCCTTTCAAATAGTTCTACTATGCGGTTAACTAAGCACTCATATATATGAGCCTATGGGGCCATCCCCATCCAAACCACCAAGGCCAGTTTGAGGAAAGTGACCATGAGCCTATGAGACAGCAGAAGGTTGAGACCCGGCATGGTAACCAGCTGTCACACCTGGGCGGGGTCTGAGTTACCATGTTAGGTCACATGATACGTTTTTTTTTATTTCTAGGGCTTTGCTTTCCATGTTTGTGACTGAGGATAAGAATACTCACATCAGGTAGCACTGGAGAGGAGCTGTGATGTGTGTCACCTCTGAGAGCAGCCTGACACACGTCTGCTACTAGTCTGCCTGTCATTCTGCTATTCTCAGAGGATCTCACACTTCGATGAAATATCCACAGGGACATTTAAGGGACAGTCTGCTCCCCTCCCAGGGGCATCCTAGACCTTCCCTCACTCACCTGGCAGGTCTCTCTCTACCCTTACGAGAATCCCTGCCATGACCTGGCTGGCTGGGCTGGACAGATCTTCATACACACCACAAGTCCATCATGTGGTCACTGGACTCGGCTCCAGTAGTGGCTGGAGCCCAGACATGCCAGGCAGGCTGCCAGGACTTCCTTAGTAGGAGGCCCCGGCCACTCCCTGTGGGCCCCTCTATTCTGGGAGCTGTAATTTACACATGCTTCCCCACCCTACTTGCTATCTGTAGCCACAGTCACAGCTCCCAAGGGCCCTGCCCATCCCCAACTAACTGGCCTTTCATAAACAGCTTTCAAGCTGCCCTGCTATCTTAGACACTAGGGCGCTGGGAGGGGGCCTGCCACCCTGGGAGGATCTCAGGGAGAAGCTGGTCTAGTGTGGGCTGCATAGAGGAGTCCTTAGCCACAAGAGACAGGGATAGCATCTACCAAGCCAGACCCCAATGTCTGCTGAGCTGGGTGGGGTGCAGAGCAATTGAGAGCCTGTCATTACCTGCCCCCAACCCCTACCCCAGCACACACATACACCCTGTACCCTAGGAACTGGGTTCCTGCCCGTGTTCTAGAGTTCCAGTTTGCTCAGCCATGGGGTCATGGAGAGAGAGAGAGAGAGAGAGAGAGAGAGAGAGAGAGAGAGAGAGAGAATTTGTGTGTGTGTGAATGTGTAATGTATGATGGATATGATATATGCGTGTGTGTGTGAATGTGTGTGAATAAGTGAGTACATGTGCGTATGTGTGTAAAAGGTATATGTGTGAGTCTGAGTGTGTATGAATGAGTGTGTGATGGGTATGTGTGTGAAAGTATATATGAATGAGTATGTGACAGGTGTGTGTGTCTGACATGTGTGTGAATGTGTGTGACATGTATGTGTGAGAGTGAGCATGTGTGTATAAATGTGTGTGAGAATGTATATGAGTGAATGTTTATGTGAGTGTGAGTGTGTGACAGGTGTGTGTGTATGAATGAGTGTGTGATTGGTATGTGTGAGTGTGTAAGTGTATGTGTGAATTAGTGTGTGGGACATGTGTAAATGAGTGTGTGGGAAATGTGTGTGAGTGTGAGCATATGATGTATGAATGTGATGAGTGTATGTGAGTGTGTGTGACAGGTGTGTGTGACATGTATGTTTGTGAGAGTGAGCATATGTGTGTATGAGTATGTGATAGGTATGTATGTGAGTATGTGTGTGTGTGACAGATATGTGTATGTGTGACAAGTGTGTGAATGAGTAAACGGGTGTATGAGTATGTAAACAGGTATGTTTGTGAGAGTGAGCATATGTGTGTATGAGTGTGTGTGTGAATGAGTATATGTGTGAGTGTTATGTATATGTGTGTAAGTGTGAATGAGTGTGTGTGTATGTGTGACAAGTGTGTGAATGAGTAAACGGGTGTGTGAGTGTGTAAACAGGTATGTTTGTGAGAGTGAGCATATGTGTGTATGAGTGTGTGTGTGAATGAGTATATGTGTGAGTGTATGGATATGTGTGTAAGTGTGAATGAGTGTGTGTGTGTGAATGTGTGTGTCCTTCTCTACCACCTCTGTCACCTCAGGACCCTTCCCAAGCTCTCCCTCCCCTCAGCACTCTTCCCTCATCTGTCTCCCTCTTGCTCTCTGGGTCTCAGCTTAGAGGCTGCTTCTCATGACGTCACAGCACATGCACACATCTATCCTGACTGGGATGGGCATCGCGTCTCAGCTCCCCAGAGGCACAGTGTTCTCATCTGTGCCCTCCCTGGGCAACTAGGAACAAGCCCGGATGGTTCCTCTTTTGGGTTTCATTTGTTTCCCTAGCACTTGGCATACAACAGGCCTTCAAGGAACGTCTTGAAAGAAGATGTATAAATAAATAGATAACCGAGTGCTCTGGCCACTCTGGGGATGGGGACTTGGGATGGCTCTTGGTTACCTTGTACCCTCCATTTTCTAGGAAAGCCTAAGTTTCAATGGTCGTGTCTTCCCGTTTGCTCCATGAGATAGGGTCTCGTTTAGCTCAGGCTACCCTCAAATTTGCTTTTCCACAAAAAAAAATAATGATCTGTAATAAATCCTCCTGCATCCACCTGTGTGCTAGGACTGCAGGTGTACACCTCTATGCTCCAGTTTGTGTGCTGACAGAAATCCCACGGATGTGCTAAGTGTTCTCCCTACCACCGGGCTACATTTCTAGTCTCACTCCTCATGTCCTTCTGACTTCAGTGTTCTGTCCTCCTGTCCTAGAACTACAACTGCGGGCTCGCCACACTCTGTCTATCCTGACCTGCAAAACACAGTTACTCGGGCCATGGGCTTGCCCAAGGGAACCCCAGAGTTCCTGAGAAGTTGCTACAAACAGACAGGCATTTCTAGATTGAGAGGGGGGCAGGTAGAAAGGGGACCAGGAGTCACCAACAGGAAACCCATCCTCATGTCAGCTTGGATGCCCAACTGACATCACACCATGTTCTACTGCAGCTTCCTGGAAATGGACTCTCCTCTGGGGCTGGAAAATGGCGTCTTCAGCAGCTTCCAGCATTGGAGACCATGACACCCACTCCTGGGAGTGAAGTCAAGGAGCCAAGATGTAGGGCTCCAGCCTTTTAAGGAGACAGCACAAGAGCAGCGAGGTCTCTGTACAACACTTTCCTCCCACTTCTGCTGGGAGATGTTCAGAGTTAAGCCCAGTGAGGACAACAGAGTTGACGGCAAAATACATAAGGCGAGAACAGCCCTGTGACCAGGCTGTGTCCGCATCTCAGGACCTCCGCATGCTCAACACCAGCATGCTCCTCCCCTGACCATGCTTTTCTCCGCCCCCTTTTCCTCCTCCCTCCTTTGTGTGTGTGTGTGTGTGTGTGTGTGTGTGTGTGTGTGTGTATGTGTGTGTGTGTTTGTCTTTCAAGACACAGTTTCTTTGTGTAGCCCTTTCTTTCTTTCTTTTCTTTTTTTATTTCCCTCCTCTCTCCTTATTCTTTCTGTTTGACTGGGTCTTTTTATGTTGCCCCCAAGCAACTAGGTTCAGGGATCCCACAGCCTCAGCTTCTGGATGCTGGGACTCCAGGCACATGGCACTGATTTTGTTATCAATCGTTCTACTATTTCAAGTGTTCATCAACTAAGTTATGCCATCACCCTTCCATGCATGTTATATCTGTATGTATGAGTGCAGACTCACCAGGCTATGGGATACGTGAGGGTCAGGGGACAGCTCCCAGGGTCAGTTCTTTCCTTCCACTATGGCTTCCGGGAATTGAACCTATGTAAGCAGACCTACCGTGAGACAAAGACTGTAACCGGATGAGCCATCTTGCTGGGCCCAAGTCTTTGTTTAAATGGTCCCTGTTAAGTCAGGTCTTCCTTGATCACTCCACTTTAAGTCATCATCCCTGCCTCATGTAAGTGTGTGTGAGACAGGTCTCACACATGCAGCCCAGGCTAGACTTAGACTCATCTTAATTCCTACTACCTACTAAGTGATAGACTCACAGGCATATACCCCCACCATTAAATCGAATCCCCACCCCTCCACCTCCCCGCTGCTTCTCACCAGGCCTTTTCCACGATGCTTGCCGCTGACTGGCACACTGGGTTGACCTTAAGGATGAGTGTTCTTGCAAGTCATCTATCTCCTTTTCGGTTCCTCTCAGAGCTCAGTCAATTCCGTCCAGACGGAACTCTGATGTAGCTTTCCATTACCGTGTTACAAATCCAACCCCAAATTTCGCAGCTCGCACAAGCAAGTATTTATCTCTAAGGCGTGTGAGTCCCCCTAGGACTGTGGCCCTCTCAAGGACAGCTTGGGTGGAGACGTGTCCAAGTTTATTCATGAAGAACCAGCAATCCATGGCCCTCTCTGACGAGGTCCTCTCCCAGGACTGTAGGGTTCGGCAGCTGTTTGCTGGCCAGGGCAGAGCTGCAGCCTTGTAACTCAGCTTTGGGAGCCATGGCCCTTCACTTCATGCTGGAATGGACACCAGAGGGTGAGCACGTCAGGGCGTCTGGGAGACTGTCAACTCTGTCAGCAGCAGCATGAGGCATAGAGAAGGCTCCCAGGAAACAGGGGTAGAAAGAGAATGAAAAAAAAAAAAAAAGGGAGCTGTCACTGGAACTCATGTCTGTGATCCCTGGATTCAGAAGGCTGAGGCAGGAGAATGAAGAAGTGTCTGGCTTGCATTGAGAATTTGTGGTCAGCTATGGACATACACACACACACACACACACACACACACACACACACAGAGAGAGAGAGAGAGAGAGAGAGGGAGAGAGAGAGAGAGACAAAGAGAGAGAGAGAGACAGAGAGAGAGAGACAAAGAGAGAGAGAGAGACAGAGAGAGAGAAACAGACAGAGAGGCATTTTAGCATTGTCATGTGGCATTTAATTTTTAGTTCTCTTGGGGATTTAGCAGCCGTGACCATTAACTTATCCCAAAGGACCTTAAAGCACCCAGTGTTCTCCCCACCACCCCCTCCATGCTCTTATAGTCCACCCCACCCCAGCAAGTGAGTGACTGTGGGCACATTCCGAAACACACTGGCCTATTGTGTAGATGGAAATACACACAGATGTAAACAAGAACCACAGTGCAGGGCACACCCACCCCCAGACGGAACCATGGTGCACAGTCGTGTGTGTTCACACCCTGGAGATGACCCACACAGCTCCCTGATATCACAGCATTTGTGGGTCACATGGAGTGACCGAGTGCCCATGGCCAGTATCCTAGAGTGTTGCTTAGCCTAACCAGAGAAGCCACCCTGGGGTGGCACCGCCTAGCTGGGTCACATGGCCTAGATATCAGGTTTATCATTTGGGCCAGAGATAGTCATATGCTTCAGGACCTTGCAGGCAGGGGACAAGACACAGGGGCTGTTTTCTGTTTACTATAGAACCTGTATTACCCAGCAGGGTGGTGTGTGTGTGTGTGTGTGTGTGTGTGTGTGTGTGTGTGTGTGTGTGTGTTTTCAAACCTGACTTATCTATCAGCTTTCAAACTTTCTGCAGTGAAGAAAATTGACAAGAAAATTGATTTGCTGGCTGGGTAAGGTAGTGCACACCAATCCTTGCACTTGGAAAGGAGAGGGTAGAGGCTGAGGAGTTCAAGGCCAGCCTCAGCTATATGAGAACCTGTCTCCAAATATATATGTATATTCTTTATACACTAGTAACAAAACTATATACACATATATAGATTTTATATATGCATATATATTTTATACATATAGTTTTATTATACATACAACACACACACCCCGTCTTAGTAGTTAGGGTTTTATTGCTGTGAACAGACACCATGACCAAGACAAGTCTTATAAGGATAACATTTAATTGGGGCCGGCTTACTGGTTCAGAAGTTCAGTCCATTATCATCATAGTGGGAGCAGGGCAGCATCCAGATAGGCAGGCACAGTGGCAAACTCTACACACCTCCATGTCTGATGTCAAAGTGGTCTTCAGATTTCCAACTCCCTTTTCATCTTTGTTGATTTCAACAAAGTTCTACTGGGCTGGTTCTACTCTCTGTTAGCAGCTTTGCTCCGCAGACAGCCCACAGTGCTGGCATCTCCAATATCTTGGGGTCTCTGGGGCAACTTCAATGTTATGGCTTCTTGTTTCAATGCCTGGGATTCACACACGAGCTGGGCTCCTCCAAAGGAGCTGGCATTGCTTCTGCAGCTCTGCCCTCTATAGCGCTCTAAGCTCAGGTGGATCCACTCCACTGCCACTGCTGTTCTTGGTGATCATCCCATGGTGCTGGCCTCTCCAGTCTTCTGTTGCAACTAGGCTTCACCAATAGCCTCTCACAGGCTCTCTTCATGGTGCCAAGCCTCGAATCCTTTGCATGACCTCTTCTGTCCTGGGCCATCAACTACAACTGAGGCTGCACCTTCACCGAGGGCCTTCCATGCTCTCTCACAGCACCAGGCCTCAGCTGTGCTTCATGACCCTTTCATGTTTTCACAACCAGTACCACCTGGGTGACTCTCAGCCATTAGCAAGTACAGCTGCAGCATAAGGTACAACCTTGGCTAACACTGAAACACAGCTTCTTTGTTCTCTTAGGAAACACTTCCCAGAAGATTCCGACTCAGTAATGCTGGTCTCTCCTTAACCTCTCCTAATTTCTTAGCTCCCTCTGACCAGCATCAATTGTCCCAGTCGTTCCTTTCATTTTTCACTCTAAAGTCAGGGCCACATGGCCGAAGCTGCTGAGTTCTGCTGCTTGCTAGGGCTGGAACATGGCCCCCTTGTTCTATTACATTATCACCAGAGCTTTCTGTTGTCCAACCCCTTCACCACCTAAGCTTGGCTGTCCTCGAACTTGCTCTGTTGACTAACTTTGAACTCTGAGGTCTGCATGCCTGTCTCCTGGGATTACAGGTATGTACCACCATGCCTGGACTTAAGCTTTTTTTCACCTAGAACTTGTTCTGTCCCAGGCTGGCCTTGAACTCAGAGATTGGCTTGGCTTTGTCTCCTGGAATTAAAGGTGTGTGCCACCATGCCTGGATCTAAATTTAGTTGGGTAGGATCCTGCTCCAAAGCCCCTCTCCCTTTATCTGTCATCTCCTAGAACACAGGATTCAGCTCCGTTTCACTTCCTGGTGCCCCTTTAATATATGAACCAAATATTTTATATTTTTCCTTTCTAAGCTTGCTATGCACATTCAAAATGCTCTCCATGGAGCTGGGGATTTAGCTCAGTGGTAGAGCGCTTACCTAGGAAGCGCAAGGCCCTGGGTTCGGTCCCCAGCTCCGGAAAAAAAAAAAAAAAAAAAAAAGAACCAAAATGCTCTCCATGAGGAAAAATGTCTCTGTTTGGGCTTTTTTTTTTTTTTTTTTTAAGAATTATTTATGAGTACACTGTAGCTGTCTTCAGACACACCAGAAGAGGGCATTGGATTCTATTACAGATGGTTGTGAACCATGTGGTTGCTGGGAATTGAACTCAGGACCTCTGGAAGAGCACACAATGCTCTAAACCGCTGAGCCATCTCTCCAGCCCCTATCTGGGCTTTTTTTTTTTTTTTTTTTTTTTTTTTTTGAGAGTTCCTTTGTCAATGCAATTAATACAAATCTATCTTAGCCTCAGGTAGACTCCTCAGACAAGGGCAAAAAGCAGCCACATTTTCACCAAAATATCACAAAAACAGTCTCTCGGCTAAGCATTACTACAATCCTTCTCCTCTGAAACCTCTAGAACCAGGTTTCCACAGTTCAAATCACCCTCAGCAACAAAGTCTTCCACATTCCTACTAGCATGCCTATCTTAAAGCACTCCACTTAAAGCATTCCATGGCTTTCCAAATCCACATTCTTCCAAACAAAAGCATAAGCAGGCCTACCTCAGCAATACCCCAGTCCCTCGTGCCAACTTCTTAGTTAGGGTTTTACTGCTGTGAGCAGACACCATGACCAAGGCAACTCTTATAAAGGACAACGTTTGATTGGGGCTGGCTTACAGGTTCTGAGGTTCAGTCCATTATCATCAAGGTGGGAGCATAGCAGCATCCAGGTAGGCATGGTGCAGGAGGAGCTGAGAGTTCTATGTCTTCATCTGAAGGCTGCTAGTGGATGACTGACTTCCAGGCAGCTAGGATGAGGGTCTTAAGCCCACACCCACAGTGACACACCCACTCCAACAAGGCCACACCCCCTAATAGTGCCACTCCCTGGGCCAAGCATATACAAACCATCAAATACATATATTACAACACACACATGCACACACACACACACACACACACACACAATTTCAAAGGATTTGTTTACTTGTATGTGCATGGGTGTTTTATCTACATATATGTATATGTGTCACTGGTGTGCTGGGTGCCTGCAGTTACAGATGATTGTTAGCCACTGTGTGGGTGCTAGGAATTGAACCTGGATCCTCTGAAAGGGCAGCCAGTACTTCTGTCCTCTAGACATCTCACCGGCCCTAGAAAGATTTTTTTTTTAAGTTTCATTTATGTGTGGCTGAGTGGGTTTTATGTGCACCATGTGCAACTCAGGTGCCAAAGAGGCCGTGAGAGAGCATCGGTTCCCCTGAAATGGGAGTTACAGGCAGATGCGAGCCATTTAGTTGGATGCTGGGAACCAAACTTGGGTCCTCAGCGTGATCAATACCACTTTGTTTTTGTGACTTTTGTTCAGTTGGTTTCTTTGTATATCCCTCGCTTGCTGTCTTGGAACTAGTTCTGTAGACCAGGCTGGCTTCTGCCTCTACGTCCTGAGTGCTGGGATTAACGGTGTGCAACATCACTGACAGCACATTGGGTACTTTTCTATTACCCTAACAAAACACCTTGACCAAGGCAGTTTCAGAGGGCGAGCCCATCCATGCCTAGATGCTGCCATGGTGCCAAGTTGAGAGCTTATATCTTAATCCACAGTGAGGAGGGGAGGAAGGGCAGAGGGGGGAAGGGGAGGGGGAAGGGGGAATGGGAGAGGGAGAGGGAGAGGGAGAGAGACTGAGCTGGGCTTGGTGTATGCTTTTGAAGCCTCAAAGCCCATCCTCAGTGAGACACCTCCAACAGTAGCACACCTCCTAATCCTTACCAAATAGTTCCACAGCAGACGGGGGGGGGGGGGGCACCAAGCATTTAAGTATATCAGCCCATGGGGGTCACCTTCATTCAAACCACCACATGTTCTTAACTACTGAATAATGTCCTCAGCCCCTGCATTGTCTTCTTTTTCTTTGAGACATCTCATGTGGCCAAGTATGTTCCCGAACTCCTGATTCTTCGGCCTCCAACTCTCGAGTATCGTGATTATGAGTGAGTACCACTGCCCCTGGCTTCAGCACAAAGTCTCCAAAAGGAATCTCCAACACCCTCAAGCCCTTTCCAAGCCTCAGAGTCAATGCTAATATGAAGACAATGGCTGGAACCTGTGTCTCATGAATGAATGAATGAGAACAAAGGAGAAAGTAATACAAGGCCAGAATCCTTGCTAACCGGCACATCCCTTTTCTTGTATCGCCGCTTCCAGAATACCAGCTGACTTCAAGAGCCCTCACCCCAGCCGAACCTTGTGCTACTTCCTCACTCTCATGACCTTAGACTCATCACTGCCTCTCAGCCACATGCTCCCCATCATGTGTGTTCTGTAGCAACAAGGCTCCCAGAATACAAAAGGCTCTTATTCTGGATGAACTCTTATTTTGGTGGGTGTATCTGGGGAATCAGGTCCATGGAACTGAAGGTTCAGAGCCACCGGTGCTGCTGGCTCCCGGTTATCATCAACATCAGCTCTGCCCTGCCCCGGAGAGGGGAGCTTCTTGGAGAAGCACCTAGCTCAGGGGAAAGTATGAAATGTCTCAGCCACCCCTTCCTTTGTTAGTGCCAGCCACCCCAGTCAGACTGCTGGGTGTGACCTGACGGAGGCCAGCAGTCTCTTTCCGCATCACTCACGCTGTAGAAATGGAACCAATGAGTCTTCCAGTCATTCGGGCAACAGTTTTTAATATTCGAACAAGAAAATTTTAATTCTTTTTTTTTAAAGATTTTACTTATTTACTTCATGTGAGTACACTGTTGCTGTCTTCAGACACACCAGAAGAGGGCATCAGACCTCATTACAGATGGTTGTGAGCCACCATGTGGTTGCTGGGAATTGAACTCAGGACCTCTGGAAGAGCAGTCAGTGCTCTTAACCGCTGAGCCATCTCTCCAGCCCCTTTAATTCTTTTTTATTGATTAATTCTGTTATTTGACAATTTCATGTGTGTATATAACTTATTTTATTTTGTTGTTTGTTTTTTGAAACCGTGTCTCGCAGTGTAGCCTTGGCTGGCTTGGAGCTCTGTAGACAAGGCTAGTCTTAAACTCACCGACCATCTCTGCCTCCTGTCCCAACTATTTAATGTATGAGCATGTGGAGGTCAGAGGGCAATTTGTGGGAATCAGTTCTCTCCTGCTCTGGGTTCAGGGGGATGGAACTCAGGTTGCCAGACTTTTCAGTGAGTATCTTTACCACTGAGCCATCCATCTTACTGGCCCAACATTTATTGATCAGCTCTTCTAGATCAGGACTCTGATGAGAGTAAAACCAAGAAGGTCTCTGCATGCTGTGGGGTAGGTAGTCTAGGAGTGAGGGATGACTCATCAGGAGAAAGACAGGGGCCTGGGGAGATACGTATGAGGCCCTGCTCTTGGGAGTCAGCAGGATAAGCAACATTACAGACATCTTACGTGAAGAGCTGAGTCCTAACCCCAGGCAGAGGCTACAGCACATGCAAAGGAATGGGAGTAAGAACCTTAAAGTAATTGAAAGAAGACAAATGTGGTTGTGACTTCCACTTATGTATGGAATTACAAAGCATTGCAGACACCTCAAGGAACACATGCACGGGAGAGGGCAGTGGAAACCAGCTCCCTTAGAGGGGACACTTCTCAGGCAAGAGCTGGGAGGGTGTGAAGGCTTCTAGGCATGCGTGGAAAGAAACACATGTGTGTTAGTCAGGGTTCTCAAAGGAACGTGACAGACAGAATGAACTAATAAATGTATTAAAAAGGGATTTATGGTGCTGGAGAGATGGCTCAGTGGTTAAGAGCACTGGCTGCTCTTCCAGGAGTCCTGGCTTCCATTCCCAGCACCCACATGGTGGCTCACAACTGTCTGTAGCTCCAGTTCCACAGGATTTGACACCTTCACACAGATGCACATGCAGACAAGACACAAAGGCACATATAGCAATAATAATAATAATAATAATAATAATAATAATAATAATAATAAAAACATTTAGAAAAAAGAAGAAAGAAAGAAAAGCCAGGGGGCTGGAGAGATGGCTCAGTGGTTAAGAGCACTGACTGCTCTTCCAGAGGTCCTGAGTTCAATTCCCAGCAACCACATGGTGGCTCACAACCATCTGTAATGAAATCTGATGCCCTCCTCTGGTGTGTCTGAGGACAGCGACAGTGTACTCATTTATATATAATAAATAAATAAATATTTTTAAAAAGCCAGGTGGTGGGTTGGGGATTTAGCTCAGTGGTAGAGCGCTTGCCTAGCAAGCACAAGGCCCTGGGTTCGGTCCTCAGCTCCAAAAAAAAAAAAAAAAAAAAAAAAAAAAAGCCAGGTGGTGGTGGCACACATGTCTTTAATCCCAGGAGGCAGAGGCAGGCAGATCTCTGAGTTTGAGGTCAGCAGAGTTCCAGGACAGCCAGGGCTACAGAGAGAAATTCTGTAAGGGGGAGAAGAGGGGTAGAAAAAAAAGAAAGAAGAAAGAAAATGACCTTTTTAAAGATATTTCTGAAAAATATGTTGTTTAATTTCCCAGTGTACCTCTAGCCCTTGCCTGTAGGTCAGCCCCTGAGAGACAAACTGTTTGGTTTCAGACTCCAGGCCCAGCTGCATATTTTACATATCAAACAAGACCTCTAGGATCTCCCAGCATCCCTCAGTCCCTGGCTTCCCTGTCCCCAGCCCTGAACTTTCCAGCCCAAGTTCCCCCAGAGGCTCTTCCCTATATAATCCATTTTGGTCTCCTCTTCTTTTTCTGCCAGTTTGTTCTCTCTCTGTCTCTCTCTCCCTCCCTCCCTCCCTCCCTCTCTCTTCCTTCCCACATCAACTCACCCAAGAGCAGCTTCCCAGTAAACCTGCATTTAATACAACCTAATCTGACTTGAATTGGCTCACTTCTCCAGCGGAGACATAACTTATCACAAACCACTACATTAACGTCAGGAAACCACGTGAAATTCTGTAGTGGAGAGTGTGTGCACAAGCAGTGTTCCCTTAGCACCGCTGCTCCAGAGAAAGATGTGGGACTGTTAGATGCAATGTTCCCTCCTTCCACACTAGTTCTCCCACCTCATCTTACTGTCTACTGGAAAGCGTGCAGGGCAGCAGCAGACCCGTTTAACAGCAAGCAGTACACAGTTTCCACCTGAAGCCCAGAGAGAGAAAAGATCAAATGTTCAGCTAAGGCAGCCCAGCCAGTGGGGAATGCCAATCCCTGGACCTGCCTGCCTGCCTGCCTGCCTGCCTGCCTGCCTGCCTGCCTGCCTGCCTGCCTGCCTGCCTGCCTGCCTGCCTGCCTGCCTTCCCTGGACCTGCCCTGCCTGCCAGCCTGCCTGCCTGCCTGCCTGCCTGCCTTCCCTGGACCTGCCTGCCTTCCCTGGACCTGCCTGCCTTCCCTGGACCTGCCCTGCCTGCCTTCCCTGGACCTGCCTGCCTTCCCTGGACCTGCCCTGCCTGCCTTCCCTGGACCTGCCCTGCCTCCCGCCCTGCTTATTCTCCCCCCTCTCCACCACCTATCCTGAGGAATGATCCAGGGGGTTTAAGATAGGAGAAGGAGCTGAAGAGGCTGGGACAGGGAAGGCAGGCAGGGAGGGAGGGACACAAATAAACATTAGGCAGAAGGTTCTCCTAGAGTGACTCTAGGCTGCCAGGGGAGGTGAGAAGAGAGATGGAGACGGAGACGGAGAGGGAGAGGGAGAGGGAGAGGGAGAGGGAGAGGGAGAGGGAGAGGGAGAGGGAGAGGGAGAGGGAGAGGGAGAGGGAGAGGGAGAGAGCCATTTGCAGCAAAGTACAAGAGTTCAATGGGGCAGAAGTGGAATGGTCAGGATGGGACTTCTCAGGGAACCCACAGCCTGAGTGATGGCTCTCCCTTTTCTGCTGGAGGGAGGGCCCTCAGGTACCAGTTGTTGGACCTGCTGAGACACAGATGACATAGACATCCCCAGGGGGGCAGCAGCAGCCCAGCTAGCTGTTGAGCTTCAGTGCCAGATCATAGGTCCCCACACGTGCTGGATAAGTACTTTACCTTTGAGCCGTCCTCAGTGCAGCCTTCTTCCCTGTTTTAAGACAGTCTCATGGATGAAGCCCACGTCTAGCCAAGCTGACCTCAAACTCATTAAGTAGCTGTCAATGACTTTGACCTTAGTTATTATTATTAAAAATTATGAGCCTAGGACGGTGATGCATGCCTTATTTACTTATTTATTTATTGTTATTCTGGGAGAGAGTTAAGACAGGGTTTCTTTGTGTATGCCTGGCTGTCCTGAAATTCTCTATGTAGACCAGGCTGGGCTTGACTCAGAGGTGCTCAGGTGAAACCCATGTGCCACCACCGCCTGGCCTTGATGCAGGCCTTTAGTCTCAGCACCCGGGAAACAGAGGCAAACAGATCTCTGTGAATTCGAGGCCAGCTTGGTCTACATAGTGAGACCTTGTCTCAAAAACTGAATGAATGAATGAATGAATGAATGAATGAATGAATGAATGAATGAATGAATGAAAAGAAAGAAAAGTTTGATCAAACTATCTGACAAATAACAAACTTCTGTCCCTCTACTTCCCAAGGGCTGGGATTAGAGACCTGCTTATCTAGTTCCCCAGACCTTTCAAGTTTAGTTTTTATTTTGAAACGGGATCTTACTAAGTTACCCAGACCAGTCTTAGGCTCACTCTACAGCCCAGGCAGGCCTTGAACTTGCCATCCTCCTGCTTCAGTCTTACAGAACTGTGCTACTAGGCCTGGCTCTCCCTGACACTCTTTTTTTTTTTTTTTTTTTTTTTTTTTTTTGGTTCTTTTTTCGGAGCTGGGGACCGAACCCAGGGCCTTGCGCTTCCTAGGCAAGTGCTCTACCACTGAGCTAAATCCCCAACCCCTCTCCCTGACACTCTTAAAAGGCCTAATTTTTTTTTGCCCAGTCTCCTTCAGACTGTGAGCTAACCTAGGACAGGGTTTACACCCTATTGAATATCCTCTCCCAGTGCCCTCCCCAGTAAACATTTGCCTAATTTATTTTTATGAGTATGGATATTTGGCCTGCATGTGTATCTGTGCACCAGGGCATGCCTGGTGCTCTGAAAACCAGAACTGGAGTTACAGAGGATTATGGAGCCACCATGTGGGTGCTGGGAATCGAACCCAGGTCCCCTGAAAGGGCAGGCAGTGCTCTTAACGACTAACCACTGAGCCACAGACCCAACCCCTGAGTTTTTGTTAAAAAAATAAAAGAGAGATCACAAACAAACAAGCCTAGAATGGTTGGGATACATGGCTGGCCAGAAAATGCACACTGTTCCCAGCTTCTGAAGGATCTGGCTTTGAAGATCTGAGCCCTGGCCTACGCTATGTTGTTGTCCAATTCCCTCTGTGGACCAGTAGGCATGGGACAGCCTATGTGGATCCACAGAGGGGCAATTCAAAATCAGACAGGTTCCCGTAGTTTAATGAGAATTGCTCAGTACAGAAGCCTGTGAAAGCCACAGCCAGAGGATGACGATTCAGAGTCTTCTCCTCGGGGATTGGGGTGGGGGCAGATTTAAGCAACGCTCCACGTGCCACCAGGCAGCCACCAGCCACAGGCTTCTGCATGTTTGGGTGAGCCCAGGGACTCAAGCCAGAATATTTCAAAAATGCTCCTGGCCATGCCCTCCTGAGGTGGCAGACCCAGGTGACTAGGCAGGCTGGTGCCTGTGCAGAAAAGGGTACTCCACCCACCCAACCCTGCTCTGCTCCTAACCATGCCCTCTGGACCTGGCTGGGATCCGAGGGTTCCAGGGTAAGAGGAGGAACACGTAAGACTCGATCTCTGGTCTCCATTAAATAACAGCCAGCCCTTAAAACCTGCAAGATCCTGATAATCTGCCCTAGTCAGGAAAACAAAGTCCAAAGGGACCTGATGTCATGAGAGTTCAAAAGCAGATGTCCTCGTTCCTAGTCAAAGTGTTCCAGAGGCTGGAACTTAGGGGATGTTCAACCTCTTAAGGTAATACATAGTAACTCTAGAGGCAGAGAGGCTGATCTCCGAGTTCTGGGCCAGCCTGGTCTACACACTGAATTCTAGCACAGCCAGGGCTCTGTAGAGAGACCTTGTCTCAAAACAAAAGCAAAACTAAAGCAGACTGTAGTGGTACACACCTTCAAGCCCAGCTCTAAAGAGGCAGAAGTAGAGAGATCTCTGAGCTTGAGGCCAGCTTCATCTACAGAGAGTTCCCAGACAGCTAGAGCGAAACAGAGAAACCCTGTCTCAAAAATCCAACCAAACGAACAAACAAAACTAATAGGCCCAAGTGTGCTCAGAAAAGAAAGTATTTAACTCAAGAATATGAGCTTCTTGCCAGACCTGGTACTGTAATCCCCAGTGTGGGGTGTGGGTACATGGAGGGAGGATCGGGGGTTCTAGGTTAACCTCAGCAACAGGTAAACTAGGGTCAGGCTTGGCCTGCAAGAGACCCTGTTTCTAAACACATACACACAGACACATGTGTGAGCGCGCACGCACGCACACATGCACGCACACACATACACACGCACACGCATGCACACATGCACACATGTACACGCACACATGCACACATGTACATGCACACACACATATGCACAGAGAGAGAGAGAGAGAGAGAGAGAGAGAGAGGTCAGCCAGGGCAATTTTGAGACCCTGACTCTGAAAAAGAAAAACAAAAAACAAAAAACAAAAAAAAGAAATAAACATGCCTCTATATCATCTTCCTATCCTCTAGGGCCAGCACCTTTTTCTTGACCATAGTGGACATTTCCTTCTCATTAAGTGCAGCTGGAGAGATGGCTCAGTGGTTAAGAGCACTGGCTGCTCTTCCAGAGGCCCCAGGTTCAATTCCTAGCACCCACATGAAGCTCACAACTGTCTGTAACTTCAATTCCAGAGGACCCAACATTCTTACATAGACATACATACAGGCAAAATACCAATGCACATAGAGTAAAACTAAATAAGTCACTTTAAACCTGCAGTTGAGGTTGGGGGTGGGGGCAGGACTAAGGATGTGGCTCAGCTGAAAGTGGAGCTGTTTAACATGCACAAAGTCACACCCCCAGCACTACATAACCAGATGTGGCAGGGCACACCACTCCTATGGACTAGACAGGATGTTTTCAGTCCTGGTAACAACTTCTAGCACACTGCTTTCCAACTGAAATGCCTCGATGGAACACTTGGCCACATCTCCCGCCTCTCTGTCCTCTCTGGCTTCACCAGGAGTCCAGATCTGCATCTGACCACCTACGACTGGTACATCGTGCCTTCAGGCAAGGTACTTTCTCAATGTCCCTGGGTTTCTGCCTCTGTAAAACCGGAACAACTAAAGCCCCCTGCAGAAGCAGTTGTCCAGATCACATGACCAAGACCCAGCTGTTCCTGGAGAGGTTAGTGGGCTTCCTCCCTCAGGTGGGCCATGTCAACCGAACCATTCCTTCCTTCCTAAGAGCTGGTCGTGACCTTGGATTCCTGGCTTCTTGACTTTACCACTGGAACCTTGGGCAAGTGACTCAGCCTCTCTGTGAGGACCAGTTGGAGAGTCCGACTCCGGCCACCTGAGTCAAGGGTCACCAGAGACTTGAGCAAGCTCTGTCACCTCCGATGACTCTTCACCCCACAAGCTCTCTGCCAAGTCAAGAGACCCAAGTGCTAAAGTGAACGTTTGACCCTGTGCTGAGCACATGTCTCTGTCCTCTGGACTGGGGCTCATTCTTCCCTTCCATTTCTGTCATCTTTAGACACAAGGCTGATCGTCCATCCGTTCACTCTCTGACAGTTAAAAGGGAAAGTAAAGAAAATGGAAAGACAGAACGTTTTACCCCAGGGAGAACAGAGCTGGGGTGGAGAGACGCCTTAGCAGTTGAGAGCGCTTTATGGAGCTCACAGAGTACCAGAGTTCAGTTTCCCGTACCCATAGAGGGCAGCTCACCTCTATTACAGTCACTGCCTGAATCTCCAACTACTGAAGCAACTGCCGCCATGGCTTCCGTGGGTACCTGCAGGCTCGTGCACGCACCCACACCATACACACATAGTTGAGAATAAAATAAACCTCTATATTTAGGCCTGAGAACATGTCAGAGGTAGGGCAGTTGCCTAGCATGCCCAACGCCACCCTCCAACGCTGCTACACTTCTTTCTGAGGTCCTTTGCAGGAGGCAAAAGTGAGCATCCCTATGATGGGGCTAGAAGGAAGAAGAGGGGAGGGAAAACTCATCAGTGGGGGCCAAAGGTCATCTGCTAGAACTCCTCAACCGTATCAGTGAATTTGGAAATGAGGCTGAAATTGCACCAGAGATTTCGGATTTTTTTTTTTCCAAGACAGGGACGTAGCTCTGAGTGTCCTGGAATTCATTCTGTAGACCAGACTGACCCTGATCTCAGAGATCTGACTGCCTGCTTCCCAAGTGCTGAGATTGAAGGTGTGTGCCACCAGACCCAGGAGAACCTAAGGCCTATAGCTATCCAGATTATATCCTGGGTCTGAGTCACAGTGTCAAATAAAACAGACATGAATTGGGTGGTGGTGGCTCACATCTTTAATCCCAGCACTCCAGAGGCAGAGGTAGACTGATTTCTGAGTTCAAAGCCAGCCTCATCTACAGTGAGTTCTAGGACAGCCAGAGCTACACAGAGAAACCCTGGCCTTCTGGAAAACAACAAAGTCAAGCATGGTCTCTGCCCCCAATTTACTTAAAAGAGAGCAAAAGTGACAAGGAAGAAGCACAGTAGGAGGCCATAGGTAAGCAACTGGGTTGGAACCCCAGCACTCCCATCCCTCTTGGATAGCCCTGTGCAAGCTCATTAGCTCTTCCTGATTCAATTTCCTCAGAGCCTTGCTGGCATCGTTTTGGAAGGAGAGTAAGGGTCAGCGCATGGATCCAGACATTCAAATCTGTTTAGTCACTTACCCACTGCCCTACAAGTACACCCAGGACTGGTCTAAGGGCATAGTGACACATGCCTTTAATCCCAGCGCTCAGAAGGTGGAGACTCAGGAATTGACGGTCATTCTGAACTACACAGTAAGGCCCATACTAGCCTGGGCCACATGAAACCGTCTCAAAGGGTCGGAGGAGGGGGGCATTGCAGGGCTGAGGACAGATGCAACACAGACGCTGAAGACTGTGTGAGCCTGTCTTAGGGGAGGGTGTGGAGACCAAACTGCTTCTGCAAGGGGAAGGATTGCAGGGTTTGGCGTGGCGACTCAGGCCTTTAATCCATCAAACGGAACAAGGAGGCAGGAGATTTAGGAGCTCAGGGCCAGACCTAGAATAGGTAGGAACAAACTATAAGAGGCCCACCCTCCCATCCCCGACTCAAGATTAAAAGCCAAGCTGAGCACCACTAGGTAGAAGCAGCCCAGGTACCTGGCAGTTGCTCTCCGACTTCAGCGAGGTAAGAGGTGAAGGGGCGCTGTCATAGAGAGGGAGCTGGGGCAATGGAGAAGTCGCCCTCAAAGGTTTGGGTGGGTGGTCCATCAGGTTGGCAATTTTTCTGCCTATCCGCCTTTTGCTGGTGAAAGCACGGAGCACTGGTATCAAAGCTAGAGGACTTTGGGAGAGTTGAAGTTAGACCCAGGCCTGGGTGCATCTCCTCACAGATTCTGTTCTGTGACTGAAGTGAGATGTTCTTGTGTTTGAACTCTTGGACAAGTCTTTTCTCCTGGGTTCGTCGCACCGGCTCAGAAAGTCCAGGTTTCACCCCTTCTCTCTTAATCATAACCTAGTGTCCTAAGGGTTGGGAAGCAAGGGGAAGCTCTCCAGAGGGGAATAGCGGCGGATGGGGGTCCAGGAGCGCACTCCCAGCACTTGGGAGAGAGCGGGATTTTTTTTATTTGCACCACTGTATTCCCGAGTTTGGGCGGATTGGGAGAGTTCTTCCACCGGCAAGCCCGAGTACCCGGTAATCTGGGGACAGGGTTCCGAGGACTCGGCAGGATGCCGTGACTCCTCCCGGAAGGGCAGAGGGCACCGGGCTTGGCGCACGTGGAGGGAGTGCTGCTCGGCGGGCCGGTCACCCGGCTGTCCGGTGGCGCTCCAGAGCCAGGACTGCGGGGCGGTGGAGTGGCAGCCTGAAGATTCCTCGCGCCGAGCCCAGCGGGAGGCGGGCAGTGTGACACTGACTCACGCACGTGCCCACGCGCACGCAGAGGGTGCCCCGCACCCACGCTCCTCGGACGGGACGCGCCACGCTCCACCCGTCCCGCCCGCCCAGTCTCCCCGCCACTCGCGCGGCCTCCGGGACAGCCCGGAGGCGTGGCTCGCTGGCAGCCCGCCCCTTTGATGTGCGCCGGCGCCGCCGTGATTGGCTGGGCGCTTGTGACGTGCGGGGACTGCGGTGGGCCCGGGTGCTGCGGCTGCCGCAGCGCCCGCCGCGGCTCGGGCTCTGGCTCCCCGGCATTTAAAGGGGACGCGGCGGCGGCCCCGGGGATGGGGGGCAGGTGGAAGGGACGGAGCAGAAGCACATCATCCACGGTCCCTCGGGGCTGGAGGGACGCGTGAGCCGGAGCTCAGAAATCCGGGGGTGGATAAGACCGCGTCCCCCCCAATTCCCGTAAGCACCCCTTGCTCCATCCTGTCCCCAAATCCCTTAACTAGCCCCCTTCCCACTACTTCCACTCCAAACTCAGCTGGGACAGACAGCGCGACCGCCGCTGCCCCGCATGAGTCCTGGGCTCCGGGAGGACCGCGATCTCAATGTTGGGGTGGGGGCCGTGTGGAGTTTGAGGGTGTTTCATGCGCTTGATGGTGGGGTAATCCCCTGGGGCAGAGAACCGAACCCTCTTCCCCCCTTTTTCCCAGGTTCATGGTGCCCAGTGTCCCTTCATCTCTGGGGACTGTCATAGCTCCCCGCCACCCACAAGTCCTTCCTTCTCCCCGAGCTGCGCACCCCCCGCCCGCATTAGAGCGAAGCGCCCGCCAGCTGGGGGTGTGCCAGAGTGCCTGCTTTCCAGTCACCTCTAAAAATATCTCTCCTGCTACCCCATCGGCAGCTGCCATCTCCCTGCCCCTACCCAGGAAGAATCACCTCTGCTTGTCCACTCCAGGCAGGAACCCCCAGAGGTGATGCCTAGTCCCAGATTCCTCTCTAGCACCAGCGCACAGACCATTACTCCCTAGGACCGGGAAAATTACAGAGCCTCCGGAGCAACGGAGAGTTCAGCTAGTTTAAAAGGCAGTAGAGACCCCTGAGTTTTAATCCTATTTCTGGTGCTGTGTGATGCCCAGGATGCAAGCTGGACCACTCTGCCATCAACACCCCTTCCCCATTAAGGGTTAATGAACAAGTAAGGAGTTTGTAAAGTTGGGACTGTTAGGGGCAGGAATCCTAGCTTAATTGTCAGATCTAATTTCTAGTGATGGACATACTTATTCTTGGGGCAAGGAAGGCTTGACATTTTTGAAGTCCTCACCCCCATTCTCAGCCTGTATGTTTCTTGTGAAAAACTCCCCAAACTTTCCTATGGGCTCTACCCTCTCCCCATTAGGAGAATTTCAAGCTTAGAGCTTCACACACACACACACACACACACACACACACACACACACACACACACACGAACTCCTACCCCACCTTCCCACAGATTTTTTTTTTCTTTTTTTCGGAGCTGGGGATCGAACCCAGGGCCTTGCGCTTGCTAGGCAAGCGCTCTACCGCTGAGCTAAATCCCCAACCCCACCTTCCCACAGATTTAACCTAAAAGTATTTGTATCAAAGGAGAGAGGGAGCAGGCAGAGGCTGTGATATAAAAAATTAGGGCCACAAACATTATCTTAGGTGGAACTAGAGAAGGACTTCCCTCGGCCCCAGAAAATTTGCCTGCTCTAGCATGTTGGAGAGTCCCATTCTCCACAAGGGACTCTGGTGGTCACACAGAATTTTTTTTTGTTGTTTTGTTTTTCTAGACAGGGTTGCTCTGTGTAGCCCTGGCTGTCCTGAAACTCACTCTGTAGACCAGGCTGGTCTCAAACTCAGTTCTACCTGCCTCTGCCGGGATTAAAGGCAGCGTCCTGCACTGCACAGGACTTTATCATTCATCACCTGCCGGAAGTGAGTGACGTTTGGGATGGTTTTTATGGTGGTTGTTTTGAAGCCGGAGGAATTTTCATGTAGTTCAGGCTGGCCTCAAACTCAGATTCTCCTGCTCCCCACTCCCTACATCACCAGGCCAGACAGTTGCCACTGGCCTTTTCCAACACTATAAAGCCAGAAAATAACCAGGGATGAGTCGGGCAAGGACCAGGTGTCTGTGAGGCTGCCTCAGTTTCTGGGAAGAAACCCAGGGTGCCTGGCTTTCTGCAGAGAAAAACAGACAAGATCACCAGAGTGGTGGCTCTGGACTTTAATCCCAGCATTTAGGAGGCAAAGGCAGGAGGATCTCAGTTCAAAGCCAGCCTGGTCTACAGAGAGAGTTGCAGGCCAGCCAAGGTTAGGTAGGGAGACCCTGTCTCACAACAATGGAAAAGATTTCCATAAACACTGGTATTAGTTAAGAACATAATTGTGTCTATCTACTTCTATGAGCCATGAGAAGCTGTCAGCATTGGGACTGATACAATTCTTTCAAAGGAACACAGGCAAGTAGTTGACCCGACACCCCACCCACCCTGCCCCAAGAGATGAAAATTGATCTTGTCAAGAGTATATATTATGTGCCTGGAATCTCTGAACTCAGGAGGCTGTCCAGGTTGGGCCACCCTGCCTCAAAATTAAAAACAAAATACTGGGTTAAGGGTATGCTGTATTGTACCTCTAAAGCTCTGGGGTCAGGCATGACTGGAAGGAAGGAAGGGAGGGAGGCGGGAGGCAGAGGAAGAGAAGAGAAAGTTGGTCTGTGTGGTTGCTGGTGACCCATCTGTATCTTTGTGTCTGTCACTCGCTTCCCTCCTGGCCTGACACTTAATCCCTCTTCGAGATTGCTTTTATAATGGGTGTGGCACCCTCTGACCTTTCACCTTTAACTCTCAACTTGGGACAAAGGTTATATCAGAAGGGATTCCAACAGTGACAGTTCCCCCCAATATCCCTTGCTTGCAGTTCCCTTGCCTACCATCCCTGCCCCCTTTTCTCTCACAAGCTTGACAATGTTGGGCTTCCCAGAGCACTGCTAATTTTTTTTTTTTTTGTTTCTTTTTTTCGGAGCTGGGGACCGAAGCCAGGGCCTTGCGCTTCCTAGGTAAACGCTCTACCACTGAGCTAAATCCCCAACCCCGTAATTTTTGCTAGTGAGTTTTAACCTCTTTCCAATTACTAGCAATAAGTTCTTTGGGAGTGGGGGACACCAAAAGCTACTTCCTATTCCTACTGAAAAGCTTTGCTGTGAGGAAGGGAGGGTGATCTGGATACCTCTCTATAAAGAGGGTTCCAGAGCCTGTGTCCTCTTGGTCCTACCCTAGTCTACTCTGGAGGCATTGGCTTTGCTGCCTTGGGATGGTCAGGGAGTGTCACCTTGAGAGTAAAGAGTTTACGGTGCCACCCATTGCTACCACTAGAGGGCAGCAGCCAGCTAGATTTTTTTTTTTTTTTTTTTTTTTTTTTTTTTTTGGCTATCTCTGCTCTGGTATCTTTCCAATTCTAAGAGGTTGGCCTCTGGTCTCATAGCCTGGGGGTGGAGGGCTGAGGGAGTAGGGAGGCACTCAAAGCTGTAGGTGGTATCTGTGTAGATGCACTAATGAAGGCCCTAACCAAAAGATCATGACCCATGACTCGATCACCTAAACTCCTGCAGAGAGTTCTGCCTGCCCCGTTGGTGAGAATAGATTGGTGCCAGAGTCTCCTATATCCTGAAGGGCCCAGGGCTCTTAGTCTCTAGAGGGTAGGGAAGTGTTTATGAACCAGCTGCCACCCTGCTTAAACAATACAGCCTGAAGGAAGTGAGTTAATCTCTCTGTTCTGTCTTCATGGGTGTGACGAACCATGAATGAGATCAGGAATAAAGGTGATTGGTAAACTGTGTTGCGCCCTACTACTCGTGTGTGGGCAGAAGGCCTTGCCAGACCAGCCTCTGAGAGCTGAAAAATCTCAGACACTTTGAGTGTGTGGCCTTTAGATGAGTCCCTTACTTAATCTGTCTTCGTCTACGATAGCGCCCTCTGTAAACCCTCGGGTAGGCCAGAGCACTGGCCAAAATGCTGTTAACAAGGAACATGGACTCAGTGTACACGTGAGAACCAGGGAGGGGCTCATGGGCTTGATGGAAGAGATCCACAGTCCGGCAGGATGAATATGGACAGGAAGGCCAGTGAGCAGGCTGTCCTTGAACTCACTCCATAGACCGGGCTGGCCTCAAACTCACAGAGATCCACCTGCCTCTGCCTCTCAAGTGCTGGGACTAAAGTGCTCCAAATAAACAGGTATGGACTTTTGTGTTTTCCCCCTTCCCAGGAGCTCTGGATGACAACTGGAGACCAACCAAGTTTCTAAAGGTGGAACTCAGGATAATACACTGACAATGAGTGGGTGCTTTCCGGTTGTTGGATTACGATGCCTGTCTAGGGTAAGTGGTGCCCTTCAGGATGAGGCCTCAAGCCCCTACTTTTCCACCCTGGGGTAGGAGAAGATTTGCCCTCTCCACTGGAGCTTTATGAATCCCCTGAAAATTTCTCTGCTGTAGATAGATCCTAGTGTGGCATATAATAACAAGGCAAGTCAGAGATTCCTCAGGCTGGTGCCAAATCCCCAGGGTGACTCCTGCAGGGAGAACGTGGAGAAGACAGTCCTCTGGGGGAGACAGGTAGCCAGGCTCCAATACAAACTCTGAAGTGAGCTTGAACTTTTGTTTTACAAAGTTGTGCCAGGCCATCAGCGCCCCAGAGATAATAAGGGTAGGGGTGAGGTCTTGGGGATGTCGCTCGGTTGTTCTGTTAATGCCAGCACTGGGAAGGTGGACCGGGAGGTTCAGGAGTTCATCTTCATCCACACAGCAAGTTTGAGGTCAGCCTGAGCTATAGAGGACCCATTCTTTAAAAAGCAAGAAGCAGGTGTGTGGCGGAGAAACCAGGTTCTGTGTTGGATATTTCCTGCATGGGCTAGGTAGTGCATGCTGGGAGACAGAAAGGCAAGGTGTGTGATGCGTGTTCTAGGATTTACAGGATCTGTCTCTCTGCCCCTCTCCTATAGCTGCTGGCAAACAAAGGTGGCAGGGACACGCAGATGGGGGACCCTGCTGTGTCCATGTGCTCGCTTTTCTTTTGTGTCCCAGTCCTCCCATTGTATCCCCATCTCCCAAGCTGTTCCTCCTTTGCCAACTTCCCAAAAGATGACTCTGACCCAAAGTCTCACTACCTACAGCACCCCCACTGCGATCCAGCAGCCTACTCTACCCTCCCTGCCTGACTTCACCTCAGACATCCCCTCCCCTCACACCCTCTCACATAGCTGCCCACCCCTGCCTCCCTCTGCC
The DNA here is from genome assembly GCF_021556685.1 of Rattus norvegicus. Taxonomy (NCBI): domain Eukaryota; kingdom Metazoa; phylum Chordata; class Mammalia; order Rodentia; family Muridae; genus Rattus; species Rattus norvegicus. The sequence continues at coordinate 87,006,859 of NC_141543.1, forward strand.
CTTTTAGCCACTGCCGCTCTCTTCCCTCCCCCCCACCTGTCTCCCAGGTATGCCGTGGCCTGGTGAGAGGGGCTCCCACCACCTCCTTAAGCCCCATTGCTTCTCCTGCTGCCTGCTTGCTTCGGACTCTGGCAGAAACCCCACCTGCTGGCACGTGCTTCCCAGGGAATTGGCAAGTGATTAGCATAGGCAGAAGCACAGGGCCCCTCCCACAGCTCCAAAAGAGCCTCCCTGGGTCTTGTGTGGTCTGCATATCTGTAATTTCAAGGGCTAAAATCTAGTTCTCTGGCCAGGCAGGGGCACTTGGCTTCTAGGCCTGGCACTTCTTGATATCCAGGTCCAGGAAAGACCTGACACTCATCGCCCACCTGCCTTGGTGATGCTAATGACTTCCGCTGGAGCCTGTCTCCTCCATTAATCCTTGATCCCACAAAGATCACAGGGAAAAGGAAACTGCTCCCAGCCCTGGGCACATGAATCTTCTGTCCACTCTGCTGTGTCAGAGCAAAGGATGTGGGTTTGCCTACTATTGTCTAAACACCAGCAGAAGTCTCCAACCAGTGGAGGAGTCTCAAGGAGTGACCCTTGATAAGTCATCCCTTCTCCCAAGTTGACCGTTGCTAAGCCCCCAGAGATCCTATGAGAGCAGCAGAAACTGAAGCCAAGGAAGCCTTTGGCTTCAAGACTAGCACGGCCCCTTTGCGTCGACCCCAGTACGATTGAGAGACAGGCAAGGGATGGCGGGATGTGGGTAACACATTGGTTCCATCTCCAGCTTAACCAGCCTTGGGTCCTCCTCAGGTCTTGGATGTGCCAGCGACCCTGGCTGTGGCCCGCTAATCAGCCTCTCCCTGGCCGGCTCCCGCCGCGCCGCCTCTCGCTTGCCCCCTCCTCCTGCTCCTCTTCCCCCTGCTCCCAGGACGGCAGGATGGCCGCGCCGGGCGCGCCTCGCTTCCTCCTGACCTTCGACTTCGATGAGACCATTGTGGATGAGAACAGCGACGACTCGATCGTGCGTGCTGCGCCAGGCCAGCAACTGCCCGAGAGCCTGCGTGCCACCTATCGGGAGGGCTACTACAATGAGTACATGCAACGCGTCTTCAAGTACCTGGGTGAGCAGGGAGTACGGCCCCGGGACCTGCGCGCTGTCTACGAGACCATCCCCCTGTCGCCAGGCATGGGCGATTTGTTGCAGTTCATAGCCAAACAGGGCTCCTGCTTCGAGGTTATTCTCATTTCGGATGCCAACACCTTCGGTGTGGAGAGTGCCCTGCGTGCCGCTGGCCACCACAGTTTATTCCGCCGCATCCTCAGCAACCCGTCGGGGCCCGATGCGCGGGGACTGCTGACGCTGCGGCCCTTCCACACGCACAGCTGCTCGCGCTGCCCCGCCAACATGTGCAAGCACAAGGTGCTCAGCGAATACCTGCGTGAGCGGGCCCGCGACGGCGTGCACTTCGAGCGCCTCTTCTATGTGGGTGATGGTGCAAATGACTTCTGCCCCATGGGGCTGCTAGCGGGCGGGGATGTAGCCTTCCCACGCCGCGGCTACCCCATGCACCGCCTCATCCAAGAGGCACAGAAGGCTGAGCCCAGTTCCTTCCGCGCCCACGTGGTGCCCTGGGAAACGGCCGCCGACGTGCGCCAACATCTGCAACAGGTGCTGAAGATGTGCTGAAGACCATCGCCTGCAAGGAGTGCCCGGGACAACCAGCGGAGGAGGGGCGGGACTGGGAATTGGTTAGGACCACCTAGTTTTACTACCCTCCCTCTTTCCTTTCCGCTTTGCTGTGCTCCTCTGGTCGGTTCTGAAATTCGGTCCGCTTGTGGCTGGGAGCTGGGGCTTCAGAGCCGTCCCTGTCTCTGCAGTTAACACAGCTCAGCTGCCTTCCCTCCAGGGAGGTGAGCACCCCTTGGAAGGCAGGCAGTGTCCCTCGAACTGAGAGGAACGGGCTCCTAGAAGTTGGGAGAAAGAACATCTCCCACTTACTTTAGCTGCTGCATAACCTCCTCTGCCCAGCCTTTCAAACGGACTCAGGATCCCCCAATCCGCATGCCAGCACCAGATTTCCTCGCGGCAGACCTATGATGCTCTCAGAAGACAACTCTAGGTCTCTCGGTCTTGCTTCAGCCAACGCAACCCTATACTGCCGCTGCGCTGGCTGCGCCTTGTTTCCTTCCCACCCCCCCACCTCACCCCCGCCAGACACACACCCCCCCCCCCAAGGAAGAAAAAGCCAGAAGGAACAACCGCCTCTTGCTGGTGGAACGAGGTAAAGCCAACCAATGACCTCGGAGAGTGTGATGACAAATCCTCGCACTCCGGCAAGAGACCAGGGACTTCACCAAAGTCGTCCCCGCCTCATCCCCCTCCACCCCTATGGAACAGAAAGCCATGTTTTTAAGCAGAGCCAGGGAAACCCAAGCCCCTCCCCTCTCTGGAGTTTCAGACCAATAAAGGAGGTGAAGGGGGACACAGGGACTCATTCTCTCTCGAGCCAAGGTGCGGGGGGAGGGGGGAGAGGTGCCTCTGCTCTCAGGGAGCCCCATTTAAGTAGTGGGGACATGAGGCACCCAGAGAATGGCTGCTTGTGATTGTCAGAGGCCTAGATGGAGAGTCTTGGGGCGGTTTGCAGGGCTCAAGCCTGTTCCTTTTCCATCACTCCCTGTCAGGCCCTCTAGCCCTTTGGGGCAACTACCAGGAGGTCAACAGTTTTATTCAATGCTGGCGATCGGTGCATGAGCTAGGGGGTCCTCTGGGCAAGGTGCTTAAACTTAACTTCTTGGTTTGTTTTGTTTTGTTCTTGCCATCTGGAGCAATCGTCCTCAGTACCACCACTCTCTAGCCCATCCCATACCCCTTCCTACTGCTGTGTGGGACTGAACACAGTTCACAGCCCAAGAGGTAGACAGGTCCTTAGTCCAGCTTTGAGTGGAAGGTGGCTTCTTGGGGCTCAAGAGGCCCACCAAAGAGGCAGGGACAGATCTGGGCTGTCAGCAGCTGGGCTCCACATAGTTCCCTGGGAAGAATCCAGTGCCCTCTGAGCTGACACCCTCACACCAGCCATCTGAGTAGCGTCGAGTGACACAGATGACGGTTCCTTCAGAAAAGGAGAGCTCATTGTCCTTCTGCCGGGTGTATGGGTACAGCGTCACCACTGCGGGGGCAGGGAAAGAACCTTGTGAGGTGTCCCCTCTGTCACACACACCCACCCACAATGAAACAGGAACTATAATACTAGGCTCCAGGGAGAATGTGGGGAGGAGGCTGCATGGGGACCTTCAGAACGGTCACACCTCTCCCAGGTACTACTCAGTACCAGGCCTCCCCGCTCTTTCCTACCCGGCTTCAGAACTCAGATCATCAGAAAAGGAGGGGATGGAGAACAAAATAGGGTCACTGAGGCAGGGAAGCGGATGCCTCTGGGATGGGGAGTGAAGGTCAAAGTATCGTTAACCAGAAACCTGCCGTTAACCAGAAACCCGCTGCCGTTGGATTCTGGTGCCTTTCAGTCCTGAGAGTACAAAGGTACCTTTCTCCAAGTAGGCAGCAGGGACCCAGCTGGGCTCATCCGGTCCAAAACCTGGTGGAGGCGGAGGCAGCAGCCCCAGTTCATCCCCCTGTAGAGCCGGAGGAGGAGGCAGGGGCAACTCTGTTTCTGGGAAGAAGATGAAACATGTAAAGGTGCCCTGGGTCACCCTGCAGTGTCCTTAATATTCCTGTCATCACTCACAATGTGCTAGCCCACTGCTGGTGGACAGTCAGTCCCTAGGCTTAAGCTATAAAGGTCCTATTGGGTTTTTAAAGAATTATTTTTTCAATATATATATTCAATATATATATTGGAAAAAATATATATGCATATATATATATATATATATATATATATATATATATATATATATAATGAAAGCTGCTTTCAGACCTACCAGAAGAGGGCATCAGATCCCACTACAGATGATTGTGAGCCACCACATGGTTGCTGGGACTTGAACTCAGAACCTCTGGAAGAGCAGTCAGTGCCCTTAACACTGAGTCAGCCCCCAAAGGGGCCTATTAAATGAGAAGCTTTGAACATAGTGCAAAATAGTCTTGGTTCACTGCTTCCCAGGGGTTCCTGAAGGGCACAGAGCTGGATGAGAGACTCAAGATGAGTTATTAAGAAGATGGGACACTTACCCGGAGGGGGCTGGGACTCCTCCATCGGAGGGGGCAGCAAGAAGATCTCAGCAGGCAATGGTGGAGGAGGTGGAGTTACAGGCGCTATAGGTGGAGGAGGCGGGGTTGCAGGTGCTACCTGTCCCTTGGACTGGGGGATCCCACTGGCACCTTCTGCACTGCTAAAAGACCAGACCATATACTGATGAGGAATGCCTTCTAGCCCAGCAGCCCGGAGGGTCCCCACCCTTCCTAGCAAAATCTAGCCTAAAATTATTTTCCCCAGCCAGTGGTCCTTAGTTTTCTCAACCAGAAGTCTGGGTGGAGATCTCCTCTCAAGATCCACCTACTGTCTACCCACCCACAAGGCTAGACTCAAGCGCTCACCCTGCGGAGGCCAAGGAAGACACAGAGGAGGCAGCGGAGAGCTTGCCGTCTGGCACCGCTGGGAGCTGCACCGGCTCAGGGATCCGGGGTGGTCTCCTGCGGGGGTGGAGTAGGGTGGCATGAGGAGGGAGGGGTCTCTGCTTTACAGGGTTTAGGATTGAGGAAGGGCGACTCGCGGAGGGAGAAAGAAGCTGGGCGCGAGGCGCCGGAGCATCAAGGCGCCAGGTGCTGGGGGAGGGAGAGGGGGGAGTGGGGGAAGCAGTTGAGAACCACGAGTGGCTGGGCAGGGCTGGTTGGCATGGCCTTGAGGCCTCACCCCAGCGTGGCAGAGGCAGGTGTAGCGGGCGCCTTTATGCTCTTGCGAGACAGGGTCCCGGTCCGTGACAGCTGTGTGCTCAAGTCCTGAAGGGAGAAGGATCGGGTTGACATCTGGGACAAGGGGAACCATTCTCACCCTAATCCCTGGGAGGAAATGGGGGAGGGGAGGGCGAGAACTGGGAGGGCTAGCCAGACTCAGCAAGTTCCTACTTCCACTTCTCAGCGCTCCTCCCGCCCTACCCCTACCCCTACCTCCACCCCTACCCCTTAAGCCTGCAGCAGGTCCCTCAGAGCCATCCCACAGAAATAAACCCACAGTACAGACGCGTCTGAGAGCCACTTCCTCTGCATAGCCACAGTGAGTGAGTTGGCCTTTTGCACCCCCACACCTTCTCAAATTCCCAGGGGGCTGGGTGACTTGGTGGCCCTTAGTTCTTATTAGGTTTGTGCTCTGGCACGAGCTGAGGAGCGGACAGAGACAGGACACAGGAAACTCATCATTTTCTATAAACCTCCCACATTCACGGCATAGGCATGGCAGAACCCAAGACACTTAGGAGTGACAGGGTGCAACTCCTGAGGCAAGAGACACCTCGGTAGCTTTGGGACTTCCCGCAGCATGAGCACCTGAGGCTCATGCTCTCTGTCACCCTGCCCCACTAGAGATAAGACTGGGACAGCGGAATAAAGGGTAAGTTAGAGGCTGGGCATAAAGCTCAGGGGTGGAGCTTCTGCTGAGTTTGTAGAAGGTATGGGTTTCATCCACTGCCCCAGCAAAAGAAAAACAAAAGATAAGACAGCTAGACAGGAAAAAAGGAACGTATAGGGACCTGGGGACTGAAGGAAAGAGCTATTTTCTCTTCTGGGGTCTGACATGACATCAAGGGGTTAAGACCCAGGAAAGCTTCTAATCTAATCTGACATGAACCAGTGGGGACAAAAACGTGATAAGCCCCTCCACCAACTCTCCTTTCTGTTGTTACCTCCTGTCCCTACCACCAGCATCCTGGAGTGACTTTTTAGAGCAATGACCTCAAACCCCCAGACAGAGGAAGTTGCTGTTCTCATGTGGTTGAGGAGTGGTTCTCATGCACGCCCTGATTCCCTTCCCCCTCTTCCCCTTCACACACACACACACACACACACACACACACACACACACACACACACCACACACACCACGACCCATTCGGGGGGTTGGGGCAGGAACAGCTCATGATCTTCCAGGAGCAATGTCGGAGTGCAGGGTAGTTAAGAACTTTGAGAGAGCATGGAGTTTAGGCCATGCGTCCTGGAGTGTGAGAGAGGAAAGGGGGCTGTGAGGTAGTACAAAAGCTTGGGAAGAGGGAGGGAGCTACATGGCAGACAGGGTGGGCAGCGGGGAAGAGCAGAGTTCTCCTTACCTTGACTCCATGGCCAACATCATCCAAGCAGGCAAAGTTGAGGGGTTTTCTGCAGTAGGGAGTGAGGGGAGGCAGGCTCTCAGGAGGGATGACCTTCTGGCTAGGGGGCAGCCGCACGACAGTGGCCAACGTGCCAATCTCCCTTCTGGCTACTTTCTCCAGGTGCATGTTCACCATCTACACGACAAAATTGGGAGGGGGAAGGGGACCATGAGAAACAGCCTGTACCTCACCATTTCCTTTAAGAGAAGGAGACTGCTCCAGAGGCAGAGGCAGGTAGGTAAATCTCTGGGAGTTTGAGTCCAACCTGTTCTACATGATGGGTTCTAGACTAGCCAGTGAGACCCTGTCTCAAAAGAGGGGAGGAAGAAAGCATGGGGACTGTGGGGGGACAGGGAATCCCAAGAATTCCTAAAGAATCCCAAGGCCATACAGTAACTGGAGAAAGAGTAGCAGGGAAGGATGAAGCCACTTTGGAGCAACTTCCTGAGAGACGAGAATAAGGGTTATTATTAGCCATGCAGGAACCAGAAGAGAAGGGAGAAAAAAAAAAAACCCTAGGGTTGCTGGGAAGGGCTTGAAGGACAGCCCAGGCTTTGGTGCAGAAGGGCGTACTGTGGAGGTGACAGAGAAAGGTAACTAAATCAGCTCTCCCCTTTAGTGGACTAGTGTGTGAATTAACTTCCTCTTGGAATGTTCCCTCCGGCCTTGAGGGGTGGGACCTTGGGCCTCTTCAGGAAGAAGAGGAAAACACACCCCACACACTGACACCCTCCCCCTTGGGAACATAACGGTCAGGCCAAAAGTCTAACTCTCATATGCCTTGTGGGGTCAAGGATCCAGGAAGGAAGGCTGAAAGTATTTATGAACCAAGGGTAGGTATTTATGAGCCAAGGGGTAGGGACTCTGTACATTGTTAGCAGGGACTCCTGTGGGGCCAAAGATGGGCTGGTCTACTTGCCTAGCCTGAGTGGAGGGCATTTACTAATCATTGAATATATTCCAATGAAGACAGGATGGCCTGTGGTCTCTCCTGTTCTCTGCAGGTATTATGAACAGCAAACAATTAGACATTCAGAATCACATTCAGAGAGAGGAGAGAGATGGGGGGGGGGGGAGGGAGAGAGAGAGAGAGAGAGAGAGAGAGAGAGGAAGAGAGGGAGAGAGAAAGAAAGGGAGAGAGAGAGAGGGAGAGAGAGAGGAAGAGAGGGAGAGAGGGAGAGAGAGGGAAGGAAAGGGAGAGGGAGAGAGAGAGGGAGAGGGAGAGAGAGGGAAAGAGAGGGAGAGAGAGAGGGAGAGAGAAAGAGAGAGGGAAGGAGGAGGAGAGAGGGAGAGGGAGGAAGAGAGAGGGAGTGAGAGAGGGAGGGAGAGAGAAGGAGAGAGAGAGGGAGAGAGAAAGAGAGAGGGAAGGAGAGGGAGAGAGAGAGGGAGAGTCTACTTTCAGAGAACCTTGTATCTAATGGGGTAGCAAGAACCCCACTAAGACATAGCCATAATAGACATCTCCAAAGTTCAGAACGTGACAACCTTCTGTAGTCAAATTGACCAGGCAGACACGGAGAAAATCAAGGGACCTTTGTCACAGAGGCTATCTGAGTTAGAGGAAGAGCAGGATGGAAAGGGGACGCCTTCCCACGTCCTTACCTGGCCCAGTGTGCTCATCTTGGCTTCCACCTGCCGCAGGGCAGCACCCTGTAGATCCAGCATTCGAAGCGTGTGCCCCGCCAGGTTACCCACTTGATAGGCTACACTGGCCAGGGCCTGGGTGGTGAAAGCCATCGTCTCTTCCAGCGCCTTCCGCTTGTCTGTGGCCTGAAATACACACAGCCTTGGCCCGAGGCCAGCACATACCACTGCTTCCTTAGCAGAGTAGGACGGAGCCAGAAGAGAATCTAAGGAAGGCGGAGCTGAACTCGGAGAAAGCCGAGGTCCTTGGATGCCAGAGGTAGCTTCCGGAAGGATGATGTTGTAGTGAGAAGGACATGGGAGGACGGTGCAAGGAACGTTGGGAAAGCAAATCACAGCCTGAGAGAACTGGAGGTGGGGGTCGGGGCAGGAATCCTGTCCTCCAGTAGTGGAGCTGAGGACAGAGTTGAGAGGACCCTACTGCCTTCCTCAGCAAATGTCTCCTGGCAGGCTGGCTGGTGAGGGGAAGGTGAAGCTGGCTGGAGGAGACATCCCCCACTTAAAAACCAACCAGCCAATAGCAGGGTTTTACTTATAAACCAAAGTCCCCAAACCAAAGGGAGGCCAGAAGTGACAGCCCCTGTTGACCTTACTTCCTTAGCCCCAACCCTCAGGAAGGTGTGTGGGAACCGAGAGAGGGGCACTGTGTCCTCTCATTCCCTCTGACAGATTCCTAACATGCTTCTCTTCTTCTCTTTCTTCTTCTGTTTCTTTTCCTTCTTTCTTTCTTTCTTTCTTTTTTCTTTTTCCATTTTTGGAACAGGGTCTCGTGTATTATAGGCCTCAAACTCTTGTATAACCAAGGCTGGCCTTGAACTCCTGATCCTCCTGCCTCCAGCTCCTAAGTACTAGGATTGCAGGTGTGTGCCAGTGCAGCTGGCTCTATCATCATCATCATCATTGATGTTGTTGTTGTTGTTGTTATTGTTATTATTATTACTATTATGTTTTTTGAGACAGGGTTTCTCTGCGTAGCCTTGGCTGTCCTGGAACTCACTCTGTAGACCAGGCTGGCCTTGAACTCAGAGATCCACCTGCCTCTGCCTCCTGAATGCTGGGATCAAAGGCATGAGACATCCTCATCTGCCCGTGAACCGTTGGCTTTAAAATACCATCCTTCCCCTTACACACATCCCTCCCTTCTCTCCAGCCACACTGGCTACTGATGTTCTAATCCCTGGCAAGCGGGATTGTTCCTACCTCTGGGCCTTCGCACCTACGGTTCTTAGAGCTCTTTTAACCTGAGGTTCCAGCTTCTCCATTTCTCTCTGCGCCCTAAGCTTTTACCCAGCTCTCCTTTATGACATACCATACTTGCCCTGTTCTTTTTTTATTTCTTGTCACCCCTTCCCCCATCCAAAGACAAATACCATGAAGACAGAAAGCTAATCCATCCTGTTCTGCATCCTATGCTGACATAGTCCCTGACACACAGAAGATAGTCAATCAATGTGCATTGGTAGGATGATTGACAGGTCAAAGGGGAACCAAACGTTAGCTGGATAGCTTCCTACTGCTTGCCAGACACTGACCAGTGCCACACTGCCAGTCACTGGGAAAGGGGTGGCCAGTGAGTGGCTAAAGACAAAAATGGACTCTCTTTTTTTTCGGTCCCAGACCAGACCTTCAGGGCTGGGTAAACTTGCTTCACCAAGCAGCTTCCCCCTTCCCCATCAACCATGGGCTTGCTGCACTGAAGCCTGTCCTTTTGGGCGGTGGTGGGAGGCAGAGGGGAACCCAAGGCAATTTGGAGCGGCAGTGATCTGACGGACAAGGCTGCACACCCATGGCTTGGAACTTTGTGTACTCCATAGGACCTGTCACTGGTGCTATCAGAGCTGTGTCCTCTGTGAGATTTCTCTGTATTCCTCTCACACGATCAGAACTAGAACCTTCTGGAAAACCCGCACCGCGGTCCTTCCCTTCCCCACTTTTCTGTTCTGACAGCAGGAGAGCGATGTTCATTTGTGTGCTGATTTACATGTCATCTGCAAATGCGATACATTTCTCATCCCATCAGCTATGCCACCCAGAGCACTGGCTAGGCAAGAGGCTAGAGAGGACTGCAGGCTGCGCTCTAGGTCTTTGTTCTATAGGTGAGAAAGCAGCCCCCTGTGCCTGTTACCCAGCCCTACCCAGCCTGGCACATGGACTTTGCAACCCAAACAAGAAACGTGTCTGTTTGGGCCCAGCTCTGGGTTCTTCTAGCCCAGATGTCTCTAACCTCTAGCTTTAATCTTGGTCCAAAGTCAGGTCTGGAGGAACAAGAGACTGGGATCCTTCACCTAAGCTGTCATGCAAATGAGTCTGTTTTTACACTCAGTCAACCCTGACTGAGAACCCTGCACAGACCCATTTGTCACCTGCATGGGTTTCTGACACTCAGTTGGAGAAAGATGGGACAGAGGCCTTCTTAAAGACATCACCCAAAAATTTTCCTCTGTGATAACATTTGAAATGTAGATAAATATCTCTAAAAAACATGGGTTGGGGATTTAGCTCAGTGGTAGAGTGCTTGCCTAGCAAGCACAAGGCCCTGGGTTCGGTCTCCAGCTCCGAAAAAAAGAAAAGAAAAAAAAAAAAAACAAAAAAAATAGCTGCTACGTTTATTCTGCCCTTCTTAAAGGATGATGGGCCCTGGGTAACCGGTTCTACACATTGTTCCGATTCATACTTGCAAACAGCTTGGAGAAGGTATAGAGTTTAAAAGGAACCTCATCCCACCCCCAAATTGTGGCACAGTCCTGTCATTCATTTCAGTCTTCTGGAGGGGCGGGGGGGAGGTCGTGGTGAGGCAGACAGGCCCTAAATTCAAGACCAGTCTGAGCTACAGAGAGGCAATATTGGAAGGAAGGAAAAAAGAAAAACAGAAACAAAGAAAAGAAGAAAGAAAGACCATGCAATGGGAGACTCGCCACACCTTCCTAAGTTAAGTGGCAGACCTGGTGACTCAGCTTTGTGGCTTCAGGTCCCGTGTGCACACCAATTGTACACATGGGATTGCACCCACTAGCAGCACTGTGAGGGATGGGACGACATCATGGAACACAAAAGGCTGTCTCCTTCCCCGCCAGGGGAGCCTGCCTACGTGCTAGCAGGCAGGATAGGTATATAAGCCACATGGCAGATCATCTATCTACAGACTGTCACTCGGTGTCTCTGTCTGTCTCTGTGTCTGTCTGTCTGTCTCTATCTGTCTCTGTGTATATGTCGGTCTCTCTGTGTCTGTCTGTCTCTATTTGTCTCTGTGTGTATGTCGGTCTCTCTGTCTGTCTGTCTGTCTCTCTCTCTCTCTCACACACACACACACACACACACACACACACTCACACACACCAGAATGACACTCAAGGTAGCACTGTGGCTTGAAGGGTTAAGAACTGGGCCCAAGAGTCAGAATCCTGGTCGTTCTTTTATTTGGGATTTCCATTTGCTGTTTTTGATCTATTAGAGGGAGTGTCCTGCTATGCAATCCTGACTAACGTGGACTCTCTATGTAGACTAGAACATAGGTAGAACGTTCTAAGATCCTCCTGCTGTAGTCTCCCAAGAACTGGCATCAGGAGTATGGGCCACCACAGCCAGCCAGCATTCCAAGTTGGAATCCTGTCTCGGTGACTACCTTGGAGGCCTCTGGAGACGGAGTCTAACCCTTTCCAAACCCCAGCTTTCTCACTGGGAAGTGTGCACAGCGCTCACCTGGAAGGACTGAGGAAGGCTGTGGGAGGGTACGTTGAGAACTTGGCCATCATTGCCTCTTCGCTCTCCCATTTCCCATAGGCCTTTGGTTCTTTTTTCTCCCCAGCCCCCTCATAACAGGAGGAGGCCCCTGGTGTTATCTCACCGTCTGGCTAGGTGTAAGAGGTTGCAGACTTGGCCTGTCACTCTTAATGTTGGCCATTGTTTTTAAAGATTTATATATGTATATGAGTACACCGTAGCTGTCTTCAGACACACCAGAAGAGAGCATTGGATCCCATTACAGATGGCTATGAACCACCATGTGCTTGCTGGGAATTGAACTCAGGTCCTCTGGAAGAACAGTCAGTGCTTTTAACTGCTGAGCCATCTCTCCAGTCCAGCCTGTCGCTCTTAATGGAGCAGAGGAAACCGAGGACAAGGAGTGCAGATAAGCTTTCCCAAGCCAGCCATACACCGTGTCAGACATGTGGACAGATGGAGAGAAAGGGGCTCAGGTGAGAAGGCAGGGCAGCCATGCTTGGCTCTGTGATGCAGAGCTGGGTGACTCCGGAGAAGCCACCTCTACACACACACACACACACACACACACACACACACACACACACACACACACGCTTTACGCTACCGTTTTCACATTCATAAAACAAGAATTATAGTCTTTGTCTCACATGGTGGCTGTGAGGATTGACAAAGGAGTAGGCGGATAGTCATGAAGTCCTCTCTGCCTCTCTTCTCTCCCCAGGAATCAATGTTATGTGAACAAGACTGACTACTCCAGGGTGAAGTGAGGCTTAGCTCAGCAGAAGAGCTCTTCCCAGACAGCCCTGGGCTCCCCTCCCAATACCTTAAGAAACTGTAACAAGGGGCTGGGGATTTAGCTCAGTGGTAGAGCGCTTAACTAGGACGCGAAAGGCCCTGGGTTAGGTCCCCAGCTCCGAAAAAAAAGAACCAAAAAAAAAAAAAAAAAAAAAAAAAAGAAAGAAAGAAACTGTAACAAAACATCTGTCCCAAACAATGGCCAGGAGAGGTGGTAGAAGCCTGTAATCCCAGCACTAAGGGAAGGCTGACACAAGAGGACGGTAGATCTGAGGCCAGCCTGGGCTACAGAGAACTCAAGGTCAGCCTGGGCTATAGTGAACTCAAGGCCAGCCTAGGCCATACAATGATACCACATCTCAAAAACCATCTGAAGCTGCTCTACAGTGCCTCATTTCCCAGCAGCCACCGGTTCTCTCATCAGGATCTGCTCTGACTCTCCTCTGTTCTCTTTCAAAACGTCAAGGAACAAACCCCCTTCCCGTGTGTGGGAAGTTTTTGACTGCCATAGACCAACTTGAAGACAGTACCAGCACCTGTGAGAAGGATGATCTGTGGTAAGGTGGGAGAATCGATTACAGATACAGTGATATTCACGTATCCTCTACCTCTGAGGCTGTGTCCCGGGAACAAGGGTTGTGGCGCTTTGGAAGCACTGAGATGGCGCTGATGCCTAAAGATTGCTCAGCCAAGGTGGGAACAGATACCTGTCAGATGACCCTGCCAGAGGGACTGTGCTGCGGTCCCCTCGAGGTATATCCTGGCACGAGCCCTCTCCACTTACCTGCAAGTAGTTATCCTCACAGTAGTTGGCCACCCGTAGCAGGGCGCTGTGGTTGCCCCGCAGAGCCTCCCGGCCCGTGGGGATATCGAACTCCTGCAACTGCTGCAGCTGCTGCAGCTCCGCCATGGCTCGGCCTCGGTGGGGTTCCCTGGGGAGCCTGCTGGGTTTTGAGCCTCACCCTGCCCCTGATTGGCCGCTCTGCCTTCCCTCCCTCTGCTTTTGGTTTCCTCTGAGTGAGAGACCCAAACCTGCCTGCAAAGGGGTAGGCATGCTCATTCCGGGACAAGAGGAAGTCAGGCCCTGGGCCCTGGGCCTGGGCCTCTCTGTCCCCTGCTCAGGAGAAGGGGGAAGCCAGGGGCCTGTTGGGGCCTCAGCCTCCCAATCTCACCAGGCAAAGGAAGCCAAGGTCGGGGCATCTGTGATTGCTCCCTGGTCCTGGAGAGGAAGCTAGTTGATGGGGGGATGGGGTAGTAGAGACAGGAGGAAGGGGCTGGCCTGCTACGGGAGTGGATTTTCCACTCATGGAAGAGGGGAGGAAAGAGCAGAGGGTGGGGGCTTCCTTGGGATGAGTCACCACGGGATTGGGAAGAGGAGGGTGGATAGGATATGGAGATAAGTCATACTGGGGGCGGGGCCAGGCTGGCAGCACAACTACAATGGTAAACAGCCCTCGCAGCAGCAAGAAGAATCAGGGTTAGACACCAGGAAGACACAGCTAGAATTCCTGAACAACTGTGGGCAAGCTTGTGAAGGGCCGAGTAGGAAGTCCTGTGACCAGTACTTTGTGCCTAATGAAGGTAGGAGAAGATGATATGGACCAAATAACTAGTATGAGCACTCAGACCAGCAACAGGAAGGCCTTTGATGTGAGATAACACCATTCCACATGGATGTATGGGCAGCACTGGCGGACAGAGCGCTGAGCAGGGCTCATGCATTAACCGAAAGTTGGAAGGGCGATGGTTCTGTCCTAAACTTGAGTTCAGGGAGCTCCCAGATGTGAGTGGGATTTGATCCTGCATCTGGGATGGCTTTGCAGAGCCCCTCCCCCTCCCCGTCTGCCATCCCTCCTGGCAGAAGAGGAACCTCACTTAACCACACTGGTTCCTTAACATTTCCTCAAGAATGTCCCTCGCTATTGGACAAATGTCTGTCAGAGCAGGAGCTCAGCTCTGCTAAATGTCATAGTGGTGTCAGGTGGTCCTGGGAGAGGCAAAGGGAAGAAGCAGACTGTAGGCGAGCATTGGGGATTGAAGAGAGGGGAGTTCCACACTCCGGGGAGGGCACGGAGGCCAAGAAGCAAAGGTTACACAGCATTAGGACGGACACAGCCACTGGGTACTAACTATTGAGTGTTGGAACTGAGGGTGTGTCTTTATGGAGTGAATGAAGATCGAGACCCTTGTACCGTGAAATTGTGGAATCCGATAATGGAACCATTTTTGGGGGGGAGTTGGGGGAAGAACCTTTGGGGGGGCTTAGCGGAGGGGGGAGCTGTGAGCTAGTTGGCATGGGAGGAACAGGCTTTGTAATGGAGAAAGACAGGCAAGCGGTACAATAGGCTAGAGGGAAGCTGTGGGGCCAGGGAAAAGGGGCGTGGTCATGAAAGGAGAGAGGCTGATGTGTGCTCCCGGGGCCCACAATGGAGGTGGCCTGTTTTTGACTTTGCGGGGAGAATGTTAGTGTCTGCTGTGGAGGAGTGAAGGGCTGGGAGGCTCAGCTGGGATCAGGACTTACGACCCTGAGCTCATGATCAGCTTAGGCAACAGAGATTTGGCTTTGCCAACCATCTGCTTTGTCTGAAGATTTTCAGCCGATGAAGCTCTAGGAAGTTCAAACACCATTGTGTCCTGCTCCCGGACTGGTGACTTGGAGAGAGCTCTAACAGGTAAGGGGGCTCTGGGGCACCGGGCTGGGATCTAGTCTTAGCATTACTAAGTTTAAGTGCCGGGCTGGCTCTCCTCTCTTTACCTGGAGTTTTGATGTTAATAATGTAATTGTTAGGGGCTGGAGAGATGGCTCAGCCGTTAAAGGCTAGGCTCACAACCAAAAATAATGTAATTGTTAGAAATAAGAAGAGGAAGAAGAAGAAATGTACCCTGGCCATTATGTACGAATGATTTCCGTATGTTATTGTCTTTTTTATATCATATGTATGAATGTTTGACTTGCACAGATAAACTGTACCACATGTGTTTCCTGGTTCTCACAGAGGTCAGGAGAGGGCATTGAATCCTCTGGAACTGGGGGTTATAGGTAGTTGTGAGCCATGAGGAGGATGCTGGGACTCGAATCCTCGTCCTCTGCAAGGGCAATGAGTGTTCTACAAGTCATCTCTCCAGCAACCTCAAGCATTACGTTTTTAGTTCTCATAATAATAATGGGATTAGGGATGTAGACGAATTGACAGAATGCTTGCCCAATATCCTCAGTGTCCATTTCCAGGAGCACATGAACTAGGTATTGTGGTACATCCCTGTAACTCCAGAACTTAGGAGGAGGCAGAAGGGTCAGGAGTTCAAAGTCATCCTCAGCTACATACAGAGTCTGAGGCCAGTCTGGGCTATATGAGAAGTCTCAAAAACCACAAACAATGCTACCGTTGTTGCACTCGTTTGCTGATGGGGAAACTGAGGCCCGAAGAAGCTGTATGACTTGTCTAAAGCCACACAGGAGGAAGCAGCAGGGTTGGGGGTCACTGTTGGACTCTGGCTCCCTCCAAAGCACCTAGTCTTAACACTGGGCATACTGTCCGCTGCAGGACGTAGACATAAGACACTCTCCTGAATCATCGAATAGAGCAGTCATTCTTTGTACCAAATTTTCCAGGTTTAAACTCTGTTTCCCCTTCCTTTTCTATTTCCTCTGTAAAGAGGTTCTTATTTAAGGGCAAAGATTGTCCCGCTCCCATCTCACTGGTCCCTTCTAGTCCTTCTAAACCATTGCTCATGATAGAGCAAGGGGTGGAGGGTACGGTTGGGTGGAGGGACAGACACATTTGCAGGAATGTTAACCAAAGAGGGACCTTGATTGGGGGGCTAAGGCCAGGAAAAGTGTAGAATTGGAGGGGAAGTGCTCATGGCTGTGGGATCCTGTCAGAACCCAAGTCTCCCTCTAGAGCAGGATGGCCCAGGATCTCAGTGAGAAGGAGCTGCTGAGGATGGAGGTGGAGCAGTTGAAGAAGGAAGTGAAGAACCCACGTGATCCGGTGAGCCTGCCGTCACTCTTCTCGGCCTCTGTATCTCTTCCGATTCAAAACTGAGAGGAGATACTAGGCACAGAATGTATCTCAGGGCTGGGCTGGGCTGGGCTGGGCTGGGCTATAGAAGATAGTTGGTGTCCACCTCATGTTCCTGGGCACTGAGAACTGTCTCCAGGCTGGGCTGGCATGATCCCATGAGATGTTTGAGGGTTAGTTCAAGGGTCTCAGCCTCTTGCCTGCCTCTTTCTCTACCTCCTTCCTCTTTAACCCCATTCCTACCCTGCCCATCTTCCTCCCATTGCCAAATCATGGATTCTGAAAAAAACAAACAAGAGCTGTGATCACGTTTTGTCGTCTTACAGATTTCCAAGACAGGAAAGGAAATCAAGGATTATGTAGAGGCCCAATCAGGGACCGACCCTCTTCTGAAAGGCATCCCAGAAGACAAGAATCCCTTCAAGGAGAAAGGCACTTGTGTGATAAGCTGATGGCCTACCCTCAAGACCCTCACCCTTTCTCTGTCCCTCCTCAGTCTCACCAGTGTACTGGGATACCTAGGGATACCAAGTGTATTAGGGATCAATGTTTACTTCCTCTTAGACAAAAGTAAAGATGCTGAGAGAAAAACAACAGCCGTGGAGTGGATTCTCAATCCTGTTCTCCAACATCTTCTTCTACTGCCTGCCGTGGCCTGTGATGCAGCCATGGGAGGACACAGGAAGGGAGTGTTAACCAGAGAGGGAGGGACTCTGCTGGGGGAATGTGGCAGGGAAGAATGAATGTAGAATTGAAGGCACAGAGAAAGTTGGGCAGCTGAGCAGGTGGCACATGTCCTCCAGAAGTGCCTGTGATGCTCCAAGGCCCTGGAGGACAGTCCTAGGGAATATTCACTCCTCCTAGAATAGCCCCACACCCTTCTTTTCTTCTGTGTGTGTGTGTGTGTGTGTGTGTGTGTGTGTGTGTGTGTGTGGTTTGAGCTAGAGGCTGGGATGAGGGCTGTCCGTCTCATGCCCTATCCTGATAGCCTCTTCCTAGATCACAGTGTAGGGGGGAGAAGCTCAGTTAGCAATGTGCTTGCCTGGCATGCAGGAGGCCCAGGGTTCCATTCCTAGCACCGCATGAAGGTGGGAATAGTGGCTCTTGCCTAAAGTGCCAGCCCTGGAGAGTTAGAAACAGGAAGCTCAGAAATACACAGGAAGTTGGATACCAACCCCAGCTATGTAAGACCCTGTTTCAATGAAACAAAACAAAATAAGAAGAAAAGCAGAAGAACGCCTTAGCCAGGACGATCTGAAGACAAGAGGGAAGGAAGGAGGCGGGGGAGGGGTAGGGGAGAGAGAAGGAGAAAGAAGGAGGAGGAGGAGGAGAAGGAGGAGGAAGAAGAGGAGGAAAAGAAGAAGAAGAAGAAGAAGAAGAAGAAGAAGAAGAAGAAGAAGAAGAAGAAGAAGAAGAAGAAGAAGAAGAAGAAGAAGAAGACGACGACGACGACGACGACGACGACGACGGTGGTGGTCTGTAGGGTTAGAATTTAATTGTTTACAATTTATGCAATGTATTGAGTGTGTGTTATGCATAGGGCAGTATAGCCAGAAGCATGAGAAAGACTAACTGGTTCTTATTTTCTTGGAATTTGGTAGAGAAAAACCTAAAAAAAGAAAAATCTGCAGTGAAGTCAATAGAGGTCACAGTCTGGAAAGTCAAGGGCGGTGGAGAGGCGCACAACACCTTTAGGGCAATGAACGAGGTCAAGGTGAACACCAGCATAAGGGCACGGTGTGAGGAGGGTGATGCACAGAGGGAGAGCCAGGGAAAGTCTTGAAGGATCTTTCTGTGACCAAATTATGAGTTTTCTTCATGAGGGGCTGGAGAGAGAGCTCAGTGGTTACGAGCGAGTGCTACACTCGCAGAGGACCCACTTTGTGTCCCAGCACCTATACTGGGAAGCTCACAACCACTTGTAACCCCAGTCTCAGGGGATGTGACATACCTGGGCTCTAAGAGTGTACACGCACTAATGCTCACGCACACACATGCACATACACAATAAAAATAATGCCATTGGAAACAAATAAGAAAAATATAGGGGTTGGGGATTTAGCTCAGTGGTAGAGCACTTGCCTAGCAAGCAGAAGGCCCTGGGTTCGGTCCCCAGCTCCGAAAAAAAGAAAAAAGAAAAAGAAAAAAAAAAAAGAAAAATATAAATTACAAGTTGTAAAGAATTGTTTTATGATGTGGATGTAATAGAACATGCCTTCGATGCCTAGACTCGGGAGACAGAGGGAAGAAGATGACAAACTCAAGCCCAGCCTGGGCTACACGGTGTGTTCCAGGCTAGCCCGGTCTACTCAGGGAAACCCTGTCTAAAAAGAGAGGAACTTTCTTCTTTACCGTAAGGGTAAACGGAAACAGAGAAAGCAGCTAAGGGACCCGGCTCAGTTAGGTCTTGAGTTCATAGTTAATAGATGAGTCAGGTCCTGCTCAACACTGGGGATATAACCACAGACACAGCTCTGAGGCTTTGTCAGCCAGGGGTGACTGTTTGAAAGAAGCATAGACAAACGTCCATGGTACAGAGTGCTCCCTGAAATATCAGAGAGGTCGGTGGGATGTCAGGGACTCCTGGGAAGGCTACCTGATCGAGCAGAAAGGGCACACTGCGTCCCTGGAGAGAGGATAGACAAGGTCTCCAGAGAGATATAATTCCTAGGAGAACTGAGTGCAAATGGCTTATGTTGTGAATAGTTGGGAGAGGACACTCCTGGGTGAAAAGACATTGCGAACAGAGGCACAGAAAGGAGAGGAAGAAGAACCATGGTTTGCTGTCCGACGTGATGGAAGGTGTCTTAGGGTTTTATTGCTGCAAACAGACACCATGACCAAGGCAAGTCTTATAAAGGACAGTATTTCATCGGGGCTGACTTAAAGGTTCAGAGGTTCAGTCCATGATCATCAAGGCGGGAGCATGGCAGCGTCCAGGCAGGCATGGTGCAGGAGGAGCTAAGAGTTCTATATCTTCATCTGAAGGCTGCTAGAAAAAGACTCACTTCCAGGCAGCTAGGACAAGGGTATTAAAAGTCCACACCCAAAGTGACACACCTACTCCAACATGGCCACATCTCCTAATAGTGCCATTCCCTGGGCGGAGCCTATGCAAAACCATCACAGCACACAATCCGAGCATTGGGGAAATTGAGTTTTGAGACCAGCTCAGGATACCTAGTGAGACTCTATTTCAAAAAAAAAAAAATGTATATATATATATATATATATATATATATATATATATATATATATATATATATCGTCTTAGTCACTGTTCTCTTGCTGTGAAAAGACAGCAGGGCCAAGGAAACGCTTATTTTAAAAAAGCGTTTAGTTGGGGGTTTACTTATGTTTCAGAGGTTAATCCATGGTAGGGGTGTAGCTGCATACCTGGTGCTTGAGCAGTAGCTGACAATGATCCACAGGCAGCAGGCAGAGAGCGCCTGGGTCTGCTGTGGGCTTTTGAAACCTCAAAGACCACCCCCAGCGGCACACTTCCTCCAACAAGGCCACACCTCTTAATCCTTCTAATCCTTTCAAATAGTTCTACTCTTTGGTCACTAAGCATTCAAATGTACGAGCCTATATAGCTATTCTCATTCAAACTTTTTTGTTATTGCTATTTGGCTTTCTTTTGAGACAGGATCTCACTAGGTAGCTCTAGAGGGCCTAGAACTTGCTATTTAGACCCCTGAGAGCTAGGTCTAAAGATGTGTGCATCCCTGTGCCCAGCTTGAATTGTATCTTAATGTTTTTGCCTTCTGAGATTTGTTTTATGTAAATGAGCATTTTGCATGCTTGTATGTATGTGTGCCCCATGAATGCCTATTTCCCTCAGAGGTCAGAAGAGGGCATCAGATTCCCTGGAACTGGAGTTACAGACAGTTGTGAGCCACTGTGTTGGTACTGGGAACCAAACAGAGTCCTCCGGAAGAGCAGCCAATGCTTTTTTCTGCTGCACCATCTCTCCAACCCCAAGAACTGTATTTTAAATGGAACAGAAGTCAGGTTGGAACTGAATGTCCAGAAGAAGTCCTAGGTCCTTGGGATGCTCCTACGGGTGGATTGGATGGTCAGAAGGGTCTTGCTTGTTGGGTTACCCAGCTTTATCTGCTGGGAATGACTTACCGATGTTCCTGGGTTTGTTTGTTTGTTTGTTTGTTTTGTTCTGTTTGCTTACTAGCTTGCTTATTTGTAATAGAATCTCATGCAGTACCCCAGGCTGACCTTGAACTCACAGCAGCACTTCTGCCTCCAGCTCCCCAGCACTGAATGATAGGTATGAATCACACCACACCTAGTGGGAATTTGTTCTTGACAAGACTGCAAATGGAAAGAGAAGGCTAGAGAGGAAGCTAAGAAGTGATGGTTCCTGGGCGGAGAGGCAAGACAAACAGCAAAGTAGTATGGCCAGGATGGCTTGAAGAGTTTCCTTGGGAAGTAAAGTTTACTGATCTTGACATCTGATTGGTGGGGAGGAGAGCATGTATTCACGAATGACAGCTGTATTAGTCAGAGTGGGCTAAAGGAACTGAACTGATAGACTGCGTACAAAGGGGATTTGCTAGCTGGCTTATAGGATAAGGGTTGGGTATTCCTGGAGTGTCCGTCTGTATGTCAGAGAGGCTGATAACACGGCAGCTATTCCGTCCTCAAAGCTGGATGCCTCATTGTAGGAAGACTTGGAAGCTCCCTGGAGAGCAGCCAGTTTTCAGTTAGTCCACATAGGAAGGCTGGAGAAGCTGGAGCCCAGTACCTGCAGTGGGTGACACTGTCAGAAGGGAGGCAACTATCGCTGCTTTGTCCTTAGATATCTTTATGGCTCCGCCACCATTTAGAAGGTGTTAATGGCTAATCATCTCCCTGTAGTTAATCCTTTATGGAAACTGCCAGAAACACTTAAAGTTGTGCCTCAGAAGCGATTCTAAATCCCGCCATGCTAAAAGTCAAGAACAAACAACAGCAACCTTTACTCCCAGTACTGGGGAGTCAGAGACAGGCAGACCTCTGTGAGTTCAAGGCCAGCCTGATCTATAAGTGAGTTTTAGAACAGCCAGTATTCACGATGTAGACCCGTGCTGGTCTTGAACTCAGAGATCTACTCTGCTTCCTCAGTGTTGGGACTAAAGGGATGTGCCACCATGCCTAGCAATGATTCTTGTGAGTACACTGCACCAGAAGAGGGCATCAAATGCCCATTACAGATGGTTGTGAGCCACCATGTGGTTGCTGGGGATTGAACCCAGGACTTCAGGAAGAGCAGTCAGTGCTCTCACCCACTGAGCCATCTCTCCAGCCCCTGGCATCCTTGAGAGCTAGGATTTCTGTCCCGTATAGTATCCCAATCAAGCAACTCTTCCCTTCTTGGCTAGGGCCCGCAGTCAGAGAAGCCTTTTCTTTAGCTCACCTTCACTCTCTGTTGTGTGCCTCATGCTCTCTGAAAGTGAGCTTTCCTAGCTGCTCAGAGGCACAATAAAAGTCACAAGATCCTCAGAGCTTCGAGCTCAGTCATTGGTCCAACATTCTTTTCTCTCTGGGGTATCTGTTTGTGTGTTTTGCTGAGATAGTCTCACTAGGTAGCTGTCTTAGTCAGGGTTTCTATTCCTGCACAAAACATTATGACCCAAGAAGCAAGTTGGGGAGGAAAGGGTTTATTCAGCTTACACTTCCACATTGCTGTTCATCACCAAAGGAAGTCAGGACTGGAACTCAAGCAGGCCAGGAAGTAGGAACTGATGCAGAGGCCTTGGAGGGATGGTATTTGCTGGCTTGCTTCCCCTGCTTGCTCAGCTTGCTTTCTTATAGAACCCAGGACTACCAGTCCAGGAATGGCACCACCCACAATAGGCCCTCCCCTCCTTGATCACTAACTGAGAAAATGCCTTACAGCTGGATCTTATGGAGGCATTTCCTCAAGGAAGGCTCCTTCCTCTATGATGATCCTAGCTTGTGTGAAGTTGACACACAAAACCAGCCAGTACAGAAGCTAAGGGTATGCTTAAATACCAGATCCTCCTGCCCCAGCTTCTTAAATGTGGAATTGACTAAAGTGTACACACTATACAAGTGTACACACAACTTCTGTTTCCCTAGTACCATAAACAATGCCAGCTATCTGAGCATAGAGCGAATGGGGGATGGTGAGATGGCTTATCAGTAAAGTGTTGTCCTTGCAAGTGCAAAGCCAAGTCTTTAAAAAGGCAGTGGCCTGTGGCAGCACGGTGGTACACGCCTTTGATTCCAGCACTCAGGAGGCAGAAGCAGGCAGATCTCTGTAAGTTGGGGGCCTGCATATGGAGTTCCAGGACAAAGACAGACAAAGGAAGGCAGGAAGCTGGGCACAGTAGCGAACATTTGTAATTCCAGTGCTGGGGAAGCAGAGATATATGGAATGCTGGGGCTTCCTGCACAGCCTGGCTGACTTGCCAATTGATGAATTCTAAACCAGTGTCTGAGAAACCGAGTCTCAGAAAGGAAAGGAAAAAAAGCATGTGACCAGCATTTGAAGAAAGACTGAAAGACGTATTACCCTCTGGCTTACACATGCATGTGCAAGCACTGGCGTGCACACCTCCCATACACACATTCATAGGTGCACTTGCACACACTCAATGCACACAGGCACACACACAAAGAGAAGGTGCATGATCGTTCTGAGAGTGGGTCCCTGGTAGCATCCAAGCCACCCTTTCTGTCCTGATTTCATGGATCTCTGAGGGTTTGAGCCCTGAGAGGTGGGTGCCATTGGTTCCTCAGAGCACACCAGGCAGTTCTTCCAATGGCACCTAGCCTGGGCACAGTGGTGTCACCCAGCAAAGCTGGGACACTCACTGGGTCTGTCCCAAGTCAGCCCACCATGCTACAAATGCCACTGCTTGCAGATTCTGATCACTCGATGGGGCCATCAAATCCTACTACCATTATTTATTTGTTTATTTATTTGTTTGCTTTGTTTTATTTAGTTTTTGTTGTAGTTTTGTCTTGTTTCTACGACATTCTCACAGCAGTTCCTTCCCCTCCACTCCTTCCAGACCCCACCCTGCTCAGTGGTCTTATTTTGAAATATTTTTAGATTTACAGCAAAATTTGCAGAATTGCAAACTAACAGAATTCCCCTCTGCCCTTTCCCAAGCTGCCTAGTGGTGACCTCTTGTACGACCATGACATTTATTAAAATAAAGAAGTTAAGAAACAGGCGTGATAGTACACGCCTGTAATCCTGGCATGTGGGGGAAAGAGGCAGAAGTCAGCAAGTTCTACATTGTGAGTGTCAGGCCGGCCCGGGGCTACACAGTGAGACACTGCCTCAAAAGAGCAATGGGGGGGGGGGGTGCTGGGGAAACACCTCACTGCTGCCAAGCTTGGCAACCTGACTTGGATCTCCACAAGGTACAAGAAGGGAATCGACCCTTGAGAGTTTTGCTCTGACATCACAGAGAGGCCCTGAGATATTGACATGGACACAGGAGTGGATGAATGCATACCAAGAAAATGAACAAACAAAACCAAGAAACTAACATCAGTACAATGCTATTCATTAAACTCAAGGCTTTGGATTTCTCTGGGTTTTTCACTAATGTAATTTCTCTGCTCCAGGATTCATCTCAAGTATCTTGCGACTCTTTTTATTTTATTTTATTTTATTTATTATTTTTTTTTTTGGTTCTTTTTTTCGGAGCTGGGGACCGAACCCAGGGCCTCGTGCTTCCTAGGTAAGCGCTCTACCACTGAGCTAAATCCCCAGCCCCTTATTTTTTTACTGGGGAGAGTTTTTTTGGTTAAAGACAACATGGTCTAAGACATTCATGGCTAGAAGACACTCCATGGTCCACAGATGTTGGAGACTACAACACTAACTCCTAAATCACTATTTCAGTGGGGTAACCCACAGTTCCCTCTGTGACCCTGCCTCTAGAAAACTGAGTACTGTTTGCAGTCTCTGGATTCACCCCCCGAAGGGTCTAGCCTCAGCATCTTCCTGGATCTCTTTCTCTTCAGCTCCTTAGTTATGCCTTTGACCACCTGACCAGAACCTTTAAAACTTCCCAGGAAGTGGAAATGGCTTTCAGGGCCGCCCTGAGAGCAGCAGTTTCCAGAAAAAGGGGAAGCAGTGTAACTCAGCCAGCCTCCCAGATGTGGTTAGAAGAAGGAGCGGAGTGGAGTAGAGGAATAGGGTAAAAGACAGACAGAGGAAAGTACCCAGGATGCTTCCTTCAACTTTATCATGGTCCTTGGATGATGAGTGAACGGTGATGTCACAGGTACAGACATCCTCCATCTCTCTCCTTACCCCCAACCCCATCCCCACCCTCCATGCACCCCAACCCATCCCACCCTCCAACTCACCCAACCCATTCAAACCATCCCTCCATCCACACACCCCCATCTCTCCCACACACACTTTCCCAGAGATTCCCTTACATTCTTCCTCTGTGCCCTACTCCAAATCACTGGCAAATGGTAGCTGATCTTCCAAGAGTGACGGAGATTACTCGAAAGATTGCTCGAGAGGGCTGTGCATGTTTGAGAGAAAAAGGCCAGAAATAGAGCTTGGAGGAACCCCAGCAATTCAGGGCAGCCTGAGGAGGAAGGGCAGTGAAGGGGACTGAGAGCCCTTGGGTCAGAGAAGCAGAGACTGCCCAACAGAGGCCAGGCGATTGTCATTCAGGAGGCTCCTCAGCTGGGGAGGGGCCGTGCTCTTCAGTTTCTCCAAGTCCTGTTCAGGTAATATTGGGCTAAGTTATTTTCAGGTTTCAAATGCTTGTTTTCTTTTTGAGAGGGGGCCTAATGAGAAAGGCTGAGCTTCTAACACGCTAGGCAGCAGAGAACGGCCTTGGGTTTGATCATGTTGGCCCTCGTCGCTCAACTCCTCAGGTGTTGGGACTACAGGCTTATACCTGCTGTGGGGTGCACTAATTCCTAGCTACACTAATTCTCCATAACTGTAAAGCTCTCAAACACTCATCTCTAAAGGCCTTATTCTCTCCCTCTGCCCCAGCCTTAGTTAAAGGCCCCACAGCTTCCTGGGGAGTTTCCTCCTGCCCAGGGCTTTCTCTGTCTCCAGTTCATTCTCTCTCTAGGAGTTTGTCCTCACTTAAGCCTGTCTTGTTTATTTTGGCTTTTTGTTGTTTGTTTGTTTGTTTGCTTTTATTTTTGTTTTTGTTTTGTTTCTAGACAGGGTTTCTCTGTGTAGCCCTGACTGTCATGGAACTCAGAGGAACTCTAGAGGCCTTCCAAGTACTGGAATTAAAGGCATGGGCTGCCATGTCCATCTCCTTTTGGCTTTGAGACAGGTTTTTAGTACTTATCCCAGGTTGGCCTGCAACTTCTTATACAGTCTAACTGGTCTCTATGTCCTCACCTCAGCTTTCCAGGGGTCAGGATTAGGGGTTCGATTTTAATATTTTCATCAATATTTCATCAGCAAATAAAAGTGGTTGCTGCACGGGCCTGATACCCCAAGTTCCAGCCCGAGAATGCACAGTAGGAGAGAACGGACTCCTGAAAGTTGTCCTCTGACCTCTTTCTTACGAGGACCCCTTCCATGCACATGCACGCCGACAAGCATGTGCACACATTATCCCCCCACAAAATAACAACTATGAGTGTTTTTGCTTATTATATGCACTAGGTACACGGCCAGTGCCTGAGGAAGTCAGAAGAGGGCGTTGGATTCTCCGGAACTAAAGTTATAGATGGTTGTGACCTGTTATGTGGGTGCTGGGAATCGAACCTGGTTCCTCTGCCAGAGCAGCAAGCTCTCTTAACCACTGAGCTGTCTCTCCAGTTCCAATTTCTTTTTAAGGATTTCAGACTCCTGGAGGGCAGAGGTCAAGGCTTGCTTTATCTCATTGACCCTAAGATTGCTAGGCAGTGGGTGTGAAAGGAGTCTGTGCTCGGCAATTCCCAGGCTACTGTGTGATAAGTGGTACTCAAGCATTATCTTACCTGCACGTGGAAATCAAGAGAAGGAACAGACAGCCTCAGGAAGTAGGAGCCAAACGCAACTTTGCTTGTGTCAGCGTGCTGCCCTCTGCTGGTGACTTAGACTGGGACAACATATTACGGAAGGTATTCTCTAGTACATGCCAGAAAATTGTCATTGTCCCTTCTTGGGAAGAAAACCATGAGAAGGGACTTCTCAGACTGTTGTGAGAAAAGAGAGGTTTCCCCTAAAGCTTCAGGGGACAGGAAGAGGGGACGATAAGACTAGAGAACCTGGAGCTGGATGAAGAACAGAGAGATAATGCTAGTAAATAAGTTTGGCTTTTGGAGACAGGGTTTCTCTGTGTAACCAACCCTGGATGTCCTGGAACTCATCTATAGTTCAGGCTAGCTTTGAACTCAGAGATCCTCCTGCCGTTGGCTCCCAAGGGCTGGGATAAAAAGGGTGCACCATCAACAGCACCCACACACCAGGAGGTCAGAAGAAGACATCGCATTCTCCAGGAACTGAAGTTACAGATGGTTGTGAACCAGAGGGTGCTGGGAATCGAACCCAGACACTCTGCAAGGGGAACGGGAGGTCTTACGCTCTTAACTACTGAACCATGTTTCCAGCCCAGATCATGTTTCTTAAACTTATATTTCAGGTGTGTGTGTGTGTCTGTGTGTGTGTGTGTAGCAAAGTATTTCTTTTTAAATTTTTATTTATTTATTATATGAGTACACTGTAGCTGTCACCAGAAGAGGGCATCAGATCTCATTACAGATGGTTGTGAGCCACCATATGGTTGCTGGGATTTGAACTCAGGACCGTGGGAAGAGCAGTCGGTGCTCTTAACCACTGAGCTATCTCTCCAGCCCCTTACCAAAATATTTTATCTCACCATCTTAACCAATGAATAAACAAAACAAACCAACAAAAACAAAAGGGGGAAACTCCCAGAAAACTGATTTGAAAACATAGCAAAGCTCTGAGCTGGAAGTGGGGATTCCCTGATAACAGAAGCAGAGAAGGCCTAGCGTTGTGTGTGGTGCCCAGGCTCCTCCCAAGCGAAGACACCTCTGACAGCACGGCAGACAGAACACTAGTAGGCACCAGAAGCTCTGTCTCTCGGGGCTATTCCATTGATGAACAGCAAAATCATCAGAGCCCTCTTCCTGATCGCCCCTTGAACTTACACCCATAAGTTCTCATCGCCAATGTCGCAACTTAGGAGCAACTTATCTAAGTGTATGAGTGCTTTGCCTGTGGTGTGTGTGTGTGTGTGTGTGTGTGTGTGTGTGTGTGTGTGTGCCTGAGAAGAGAGCATTGGGTCCCCTGGAACGGGAGTGAGAGACAGTTGTGAGTATCATGTAGGTCCCAGGAATCAAACCCAGATCCTCTGGAAGATCAGCCAGGGCTCTTAGTTTTTGAGCCTTGACAATTAGTATGATGCCTAAGCTGGTCTGAGACCTGTGGGGTCTCAGGCATTCACCCATAATCATCTTAAGTAATTTAAAAGCTCTATTTATCATTTATTCTATATGTATTAGTATTTTGCCTTATATCTGTGTACCACATGTATGCTAGATGCCCCCGAAGGCTGGAAGAAGACATCGGGTTGCCTGAAACTGGGGTTACAGAGTGTTGTAAGCTGCCATGTGGGTGCTGGGGATTGAACTCTAGTCTTCTGGAGGAAATGCTGTAAACCAGTGAGTCGTCTCTCTAACCTCTGGATAAGTAACTTTTGAGCAGTTAACAGTCCGTGGGGAATACATTACATATGCAGAACAATGTGGGTCAAAACAGGTTACATTCCCAGGCCCGGGAAACAACTCCTATCCTGCTTCCTCAGGCGTTTCACGTTTTTCTGTAAACATGTTTGAATGGAAAGAGAGAAGTTGCAGATTATCTGACCAGACACACGAGTTGTAAATGTATTGGCTGTCAGGGCTTAAATTGACTAAGTGCAGCTTGTCTGCCCCTTATCATTCTGAATTCGTGCCAGAAGTCCAGGAGGGGACCTGACTGGATTGAGGACCCTGAAGCCAGGTGATCTGAATAAAGAAAGTCACTTGCTCGACTCCTGTGTCAAAATATGACTGGAAAATGCTACAGCCATCTCTGCTCTTCCTCACTTTGGGGTTCCAGCCTTTTAAAATGCTGTACAGTTTCTCTTAGGGATCGCAGTTCAGTTCTAGAGTGTGTTTGGCAGCCCTGATCAATCTGTAGTTGCCCAACTACAGTAAGATTTTGGCATCTGCTTAAATACTTACTAAGACGAATGGTCAAAGACATAGTCGGAAGGCTGGAGAGATGGCTCCGTGGTTAGGAGCACTGGCTGTTCTTCCATGAGGCCCTGAGTTCAATTCCCAACAACCAATGGGCTTACAAAGACACAGTCAAGAGTCTGTGCTGTTGTTCCTGACTGGCCTGTTTTTTGCTGCCTAATCAAATAAAGATCTTGCTCTGCTGGACTCTTGTGACTGCTTGGGTTGTTTTGGTTTTTCGGACCCCCCAACACCGGGTACTGGCATTATAGGGATGTCCCATGATGCTTAGCAGTTCCTGTGGGGTTTGTCCTATGTTAGTGCACGTGCCGGCAGGCAGTTTTCTTACAGCTTTTTAGAAGTTATTTAGATTTATTTGCAATGTATGCATTACACGTGTATATCCCTAGTCTGTGGCTCTGAGCCCCTTGCAGTTTACTGAACAACACACCCAAACACGTTCCCTCTCCTACTGGTATCTTTGGATAAGAGCATGGAGTGGCACACCCAACGTTTGGGCGTTTTATTCAGGCTTTGTTTAAACTGAGGTGTAGGTATTCCCCTATGTCGTCAGCCAAAGCGCACTGCTCCTGTCACTTTCAGGTCAACAATTCTCATGAGATTTTCTGCTGTGCTTGGTGTAGTCAGGAATCCGATTTTATAATTTTTTTCCCTGTAAATGCACAGCCCAACGTCAAATAGGTCCTTTCTCCTAACCCTGTTGTGTTACCTTTTATTATTAATTTTTTTTGTGACACCTTTGTTATTATAAACTGTCCATAAAGGAGGGGCTGGTTCTTGCTCCCCTATTCTGTTCCATCGGTATGTATACCCATCCAGACATTATCTTAATTTCTTTAATGTGCAGTTAACAAGTAGCTTTATTCTCTGATAGCACAAGTGTGACTCCTCTCACGTCTTATGATGGCTCATTCAAACGGATCCATTCAGGTGTTTTAAAGAGTGCGTGGGTCGTGTCTGCAAGAGGCATGCTTAGAGAATTAATTGGAGAGTCGAGAGAGGCTCCTTTTTGTTTCCATGGTATCCTCCCAAGGGTGAGAGACCTATAGCCACCGTGCCAATCACTCTGTAGGGAGATCATAATGCGTCAGCAGGCTCGCTCGTCATTTATCCCACAGGGACAAACACGGCTCAAATCCCAGACATGAATCCAAAGAAGATTTAATACCCCCTGTACATATTTTCCACCCAGTGGTAGAGGTAAGCCTTTTCCCGCGGGTCCCAAGCACACGCGCTCAATGCTGCTGGAGGAACCCTCAGCGATTCTTGCCCTTCGCTCGGACAAACACCCCCACGGACGGCGAGAAACAGTACTGACCAACCGTCGGCTGACTCAGGGACTGTTTCTAATTGAAACACAACCTCGCTGCGTGAGCAACGCAGAACCAAGACCAAAACACAGGTTTCTGACCCCTAAACGCACAAGCCTCCGGGAACCACTGGCTTGTATCCAATCAGAGGTCCCCTGGCACCACTTGCCCGCCCCCTGGCCCTGTCCGGCCACTTCATTCGCGGCTCACAAAGCAATCCCGCCGCGCTTTCTTCACAACACCCAATCAGAGAATAGGAGGCGGGGACTCCCTGACGCGGCGAGAGCAGCGGTACTCAGACAGGCGAGCCTCGGGATCTTTCGGGTTCTTTCGCTTTCCCTCCAGGGTAAAGTTATGTTCAGTCTTCCATCAACACGTTTATTTTTCCTTCCGACGCGGCGCGCGTGCGCAGTGCCTCCCAGCCCAGGCTGTTCCTGAAATGTAAGCCTGTTGAGACTCAGGGAGGGAAGCTGATCGTCCATCCTACAGGTCAGTGCAATCCCAGCAAAGGCTCGGGTTGGTTACTACTTCCTACAGGCCCCAAAACAGAGATTCTAGGGCCAAAAAAGGTTCAGTGAGGTCCCACCGAGATTTGAACTCGGATCGCTGGATTCAAAGTCCAGAGTGCTAACCATTACACCATGGGACCTGCTGGCGGCTTTAGGCGCCCGGCAGCCTTCTCAAGCCACATGACGTCGGGCAACCTTTTCTAAGCTTCGCTACACTTGGCTTGGGCCCGTGACTGGTGTCCGCGATGGCGACAGACACGGAACCACGGAGATTCCCATGTCCTTACGAATTCCAAACGTTCCTGGACCCCAAGGTGTCACCTCTTCTGGTGCTCCTCCAGGGGTCCCGGCTCTTAACTCCAAGTCCCGGGGGCGGCGGGTTGTCGGGTCGGACCAAGTCCGGAGAAAGCTGGTCCCCGACTCCCGGTAGGAGGTTCGGCGCACGCAGCCTGGGCTTTCTACTTGTTTTCTGCATTTATGTTAGGAGGGCTATAGCGAGGACGCTTTGGCCCAGCGGGGAAGGACGCGGACTGGCACGTGGTGGCACAGCCGTTCAAACCCCGGACGAACCTGGGGTGCAAACGGGGATGCTGGAGAGTGCCCCCCACCTGGATGCTGCAGGCCCCCCGCTCCGCGCTATGCAAATTATATGTAGGGAGATTGGCGCTTCCAGTTCTGCACTTCCGCCCGCGCTTCTGAAGGCCGGATTACCGAAACTTCTAGCATTCCCATCCTTAGAAAAACCCAGTCAGAATTTTAAACGCACACGCACACGCACACGCGCACACACGGCAAACAAACAAACAACCTTCTGCGCTGTCTGGTGTTTCATTTTCTCTGAATGTGTTTCTGCAGGTCAGTCAACAATTTGACTCAGCAGTTTACCTTCGGGGCGTTATTCTACTGCAGATCCATTTGTGCCACGAGGCTGGACATCCATCTGTGTCACGGGGCTGCTTCAAGGAAGCTCTTGACCTTTTAACTATATATTGTTCATTATAATACAGTGAGAATTGGCCCCAAAACGATGGCTATTGTGGAAGTGCTCTCCAAGAGTTTAAGAAATAACCTGTGTGCAAGGCACAGAAGTTCTTTTGCTCAGAAATAAGCACTAAGGAAACCGGGAACGTTAAATACACAGGAATGTCTCTTCAGTGAGAGAGATGTGTAACTGTCTTCTGCCCAGAGGGCTGGGAGTGGATGTGGTTGGTAGCCTGTGACCTGAGACTGATAGGCTGAGACCTCACCAGTTCCTCCCCAGATCCTTTTCTGAGCATGGTTTTTCTCAGTCTGTAGAAACTGTCTTGGTGGAAGATGTCACATATACAAACTCTTTACAAAGAGTTTCAGTGCAGTCATGCCTTAAGCTTTGCTGGGCACAGGCAATTGGTTAATTATCACCAGGAAAGTTTTCACCAAATAAACTACTTGGGGTCAGACTCGCCAAGTTTGGACCAACGCTGGCTACTTAACTGTGTTGAACTGAACAACCTTCTTGGCTCCTCCAGAACGTTACTCTGCTGACCTTAGTGACCTCAGACACTTCCCCAACCCCAAACTTGTACCGAGACAAGACAAACCAGTCAACTCTGCTTCCTACTTCTTAGGCGTCAGATGCCATTCACAAGCAAACGGAGGAGCTACACACTAGTGCAATCTATTTGCTGTATGACATTGTATTAGTCAGGGTTCTATAGGGTAGCAACTTATAGAATGAATATATATATAACATTAATAGACTATTATATATAATATAAATATTTCTGTATATAAGTAATTGTATGTTATAAATATATATTAATATAGAATATATAATAAAGACCCAAGGTCTGGGCTCGAAGTGAATCTTCCTACTTAAGATTGTGCAAAAGTCCCTCACAGGTGTGTCCTTTATTTCCCAACTTTAATCTCAGATGTAGTCAAAGTGACATCCAAAACTAGCAGTCACGGGCGAGTCTCACTTTCTTGAGAAACCCAATGTTTTTGCAAGTCTGGGGGACACTAGACCGTGTCCAAGGTAGATGCACTTCTTCCCCAGGCTCCGTGTGTGTGTGTGTGTGTGTGTGTGTGTGCCAGATGTCTGCCTGACTATCTTTAGCTTGTCCAGACTGACACCCAGGAGCCAGGGAATTTAGAACGGGATCCAGTTCTGGTGGTGCGTCCAACACCATTGACCTCAGTGACATGTGAGCAACTGGTCTTGCTGCGTCCCTGGTTCCCTCAGTTCCTGGATTCTTGGCCACTTTCCTGAACTTGCTTTGCCCACCCCCTTCTAGTGTTATGAGCCATCCGCTATCCTGACAATTTCCTCTTCTGTATGATCCATGATGTCCTTTACCTGCGCATGCAGTCAAGAACGTGGTTAGTTCAAGTCCAAAAAACCTCAGCTGGAGAGAGTTTGACAGTTTGTCTCTGAGTGAATGGATAAGAACTTTAATAGTGTGTGTGTGTGGGGGGGGGGGTGCACACTCTTTAATCCCAGCACTCCAGGCAGGCAGGTGAGTTCGAGTCCAACCTGGTCTACAGAGTAAGTTTCGGGTCAGCCAGGGCTGGCCTACACAGGGAAACCCTGTCTCCAAAAAATAAGAAGAGAAAAATGGTTTGTAACTCTTGCAGAAGAAAGTAACATTGAGCATCTTGATAGGTTATCTCCACGGATAAAATAAGCCAACTCAAGCCAAGTTCAAGTAGGCAGCAGGTTTCCTGGGGGTAGGGGTTGGCCTGGTTCACCAGGCCCAAGGAACGAGACCAGGGAAGTCACAATGCAGACGAGACAGAGGGGACGGGGAAGAGAAATGCAGAGGGGACTTGGGAGACAAGATATCCAGACAGAAACTGGATTATATAGTGAAGAGCCTCTGAGGGAGAAGCCCAACCTCTGCGATGGAAAGTTCAGGTAGGGACTGAGGGATGCTGGGAGAACCTGGAGACCAGGTCTGCTTTGGTATGTAAAATAAGCACCTTGGCCTCCGGTCCAAAGTCTGAATCCCAACACTTCTTTTAGGCCTTACCTTCCGTCAAGGCTGAACCTGAACAGTAGGCTTTTCTAGATCTCATTATTTTCTGCTTATTTCATTCTTACAAAGGCCCTGTGAGTTGGGCACGGTGGCACATGCCTTTAATTCCAGGACTCTACGGGCACAGGCGGCTCATCTCTTGAGTTGTAGGACAGCTGGGGCTACATAGAGACACCTGCTCCCACCCTCCCAAAGGGTCCCATGACTGTACAGGACACATTGGCTCGTGCTCTCTCTCTCTCTCTCTCTCTCTCTCTCTCTCTCTCTCTCTCTCTCTCCCCCCCCTCCCTCCCTCCCCATCCTCCCTTCCTCCCTCCTCCCTCCTCCCTCCCTCCCTCTCTCCCTTCTCTGCTCTCCAGGATTCACTATGTAGTTCCCCTGCCCTACAACTGGCCCGGTGTGGGTTCTCAAGAGGATTGTATCCCTTACAGCATATAGATGTGTGTTTATACAGGTGACAGTGACTGCCCTTATGTCCCCACTTCTCCCTGCTCAGGTTTGTCCTGGGCATTCCCCCACCTTCTTAATCTCACTGACTGGCACCCTCACTGAACCCTTCCTTGTGCTCCTTGGGTGACATTAAAGGATTGCTTCCCTGTCCTTGCTTACTACAGTATGAGTTAACAGGAAAAGGGGGTCATATTTTTTGGTGGGGGGTTAAACCTGCCCTCTCCCCTTGCTATGGCTGGCAGTTCTCGAGAGCAGGCCTTGGGGCTCCCTAGTCTTTAAATGTGGCTAGTGTCTTAACAGACTTGATCACTGAACCACTTGCTCTGGGACACAGGAAGACCTAAAGGAAGAAATGTTCCAGTTTTGTGCTCAGAGACTCTTAATATCACACTGGCATGTGACACTAACCTTGGGAAAATGGGGATGAACATCTACTCACTCCAATCAGGAACCAACGACAGATCAAAATAAGGACACTGCCCAAGTCCAATGTAGCAGACTGATGAGTTTTATTGGGGTTACATGCAGAAGTATGGGTGAGGGATTATCACAGGAGCAAGAATGACTCAAAAGACAGCTGCAACAGGAGAGCTCACAACATCACAAAAGCTGTAAACTTGGAACCCTCTGTACAACTTGCAGACAGCTCAACAGGTTGGATAATGTTTCAGGCAGCTCAACTCGTCTGAGAGTGTCTCTCAGCAGTCCTTACAGCTAATATACTTAGGAAGGAGAGGGCCTAGTGTGTCTGGTGGTTTTCAGGGACTTCCTGAACCCTTTGAATTGAATGGACTATTTCACATCCTTTTGGAACATCCTGTGTTCCTGGGAAAGAAGTATTACTGGATCATAGGAAACTCTCTCTCTCAAAGCCACATCTCGACTATTTCTTTTTCCTGGAGAGATGACTCTAGATCTTGAAGTAGAGAAAAGACCACTTGAGCATGCTAATGACAACCCTGTCAAACTGGAGGATGTTACATTTGCTATGAGAATGCCCAGGGTTACAGACTTGCAGCCACACCTTACTTTGTATTCTGGGGATCTGAACTCAAGTTTTCATGCTTGGGTAGTAAGCACTTCACCTTCTGAGCCATTTCCTCTGAGCTCACTGTACAGCCCTGGCTGGAGGATCTCTGAATTCAAGACTGGAATTAAAAGCCCACACCACACCCAGTTGGTGTGTCATTCCCTGTCTCCGTACCCACTCCAAGCTGGTGCTTGACTTTCTATAGTCCAACAATAACTACCTGGGGAAGTAAAAAAAAAAAAGTGTGTTCAGAGTGTTGAAATTTGCATAAAGAGTAAATTGGAGTAAATGTAAGTTTTAAAATTAGTGTTACTTTTCATGATTTTAAAAGTCATTTTTATTCTAGAATATTCTATCATTTTAACATCTAGTTTAATAACCCATTAAATTAAAATATAAAAGTTACAATGAACAAGTACCATATTTAAAATCAAAGTTTCAAAGTTTAAAAATCAAGCCAGAAGGCTGGAGAGATGGCTCAGAGGTTAAGAGCACTGTGTTTCCAGAAGTCCTGAGTTCAATTCCCAGCAACCACATGGTGGCTCACAACTATCACAAGGGATCCGATGCCCTCTTCTGGTGTGTCTGAAGACAGCTACAATGTACTCATACATATTAAAATAAATAATTCTTAAGAAAAAAAATCAAGCCAGAAACCGTGGTTCAGACCTCATATCTCAGCACTGTGAGGTAGAGACAGGAAGATCGCTATGAGTTTGAGGTCAGACTGTTCTACACAGAGTTCTAGGCCAGGCAGTCTTAACACAATAAAAGCAGAATTAGCTGGTTAATGTTTAGCCATTCACTGTTCCTTCATTTATTTTAAATTTATTGTGTGCCTGAGTGTATGTATGTACCATTTGTATGCAGGAGCTTTGGAGGTAAGAAGACGCTTCCAGAAACTGTAATTATGAAGAGAGTTACAGACAGCTGGGACTGATCATGTGGGTCCTGGGAACCAATCTAGGTACGAGTACTAATCACTCTTAAGCACTGAACTCTTTCCAGCCCCCCTATTTAAAGATAGGCGTTCACATAGCTCATGCTGGCCTTGAACTCTTCTTAATCTGCTACTTCAGCTCTGGGGTTACAACACTACACCAACCATAACATCTGGCTTTGAATAACATTATTTTAAATTAACTTTTTGTTTGTTTGTTTTTCCAGACAGGGTTTCTCTATGTAGCCCTAGCTGTCCTGGAACTCACTCTGAAGACCAGACTGGTCTCAAACTCACTGAGATCCGCCTGTTTCTGCCTCCGGAGTGCTGGAATTAAAGGTGTAAACCACCACTGGCCAGCCCCTGTCTTTGTCTCTTATTCCGTGCTCTTTACCCCTCGGGGGCAGAAAATCTCTGTTCTGAGAACTTAGTCTTTGGGGCATCTTGAGCCGACTTCAGGGTCCCTACACTGGCTCCAACTTCCAGCTACTTCGCTCTCTGTTCCCCTTGTTAGGAGTCTGCTTTTAGCACACCTAATGTCCAGTCCTACTATTTTTTTGTTGTCCACAGCTAATCTGCGTATTGCACTTCCGGCTCTTTGCCTTTTAAGTGGCGCAGTAGAGATGGTTCTTGAAGTAGTGGAGCGCTAACTTGAACTGGACCTGAGAATTGGTGTTGGTCCGGTATTTGGCGTAAGACATCTCCAAGGCAGCCAGCTTTGGATCCTTCGATGGTGTTCGTGTTTGGTGGTCTACAGTCACCCCCGGACACGAGCCCACCAACAGGCTCCCCAGCCCATCAATAAAAAATTCTGTAAAGAGAAACAGGAGACAAAGGGAACTAAAGACAGACCGCCGTGGTCCCCCACCCACACCTGAGGAGAACCTGGTTCCTAGCCACCGGAAAATGCAGCCACACCCTTGGTTCCAGGGAGTCCTGGAGCTGGAAGGAAAGAAACAGAAAGCCTCGGTTTCTCAGATTGAAGAGTGGGCATCCACTGGGTTCCACTAAACAGTACTGTGGGTTCTGGAGAGCAAGGGGTGAAGGGGAGAGGGATAGGGCGGTCCCTAGGTGCAGTTTTAGATGGAAAAGACTTCCCGAAAGAAGACGGAAGCAGAGAAAGATAAAGGACTGAGCTGCGGGGAAGGAAGGAGGAGCACGTCTCAAGTGGACTGAGGCAGCGTGGGGAGACGAGGGCGGCAAGAGGGACTGTGAGCTCTATAGGCTGGGGTGACAGGAGACCCCTGGGAGATCAAGAAGGGGTTTCCAAGGAGGACCTTCCTCATTTCCTGCCTCACCCTCCAAGCTTCTCACCTCGGTGAGCAACTCTTTGCAGGGCCGGATCAAAACCGACTCTTCGGAGCTGTTCTGTGTGAGCCAAGAAGAAGTTCGTGACGCCACTGGCCAGCGTGCATCCGGGGAAGCCATCGAGGGCCTGGAATGATCCCCACCTCTGGTGAAGACAGTCCCCATTCTCGCTCCGTTCCAACAGCAGCCTGAACTGGAAAGTGTTTCCCTGCACGCTGCCGCCCACCTAGTCAGCAAACAGAAACCAGGGTCTGAGCAGGATCCGTGTTTATCCCTCCAGGAAGCCTCCTTGGACCGCACCTCTTAAGAGAGTAAACACTACTCTGTGGCTCTAGCCTCGAAAGGACCCTCAGTGGCTCCACCCTGTGGCCACAGCCCTTCCCACACTGCCACTCGGTCACTGAATCCCTATCTCCACATGTAGGCACACACATACAAATGTGTATACACATACATACACACTTGCTTTGTAGCTGAGGCTGGCCTTGAACTCCCATCAGCCGCTTCCACAGGTATGCACCACCATACACAGTATTACTTTAGGGGATTGCTTTTGTTGTCTTTGAGATAAGGGCTTACTCTGTAGACCAGGTTGGCCTTGAACTCACAAGAGATTCTCCTGCTTTTGCCTCCCCAGTGCTGGAATTAAAGGTGTCCAACTATATTTTCATATTTAAAATAAATGTGAGGGCTGGTGGGTGCAGAGATGGCTCAGTGGTTCTTGCAGAGGACCTGAGTTCTGTTCCCATCCAATACTCATGTGTCAGCTCACACCCATCTGTAATTCTAGTTCCAGGGGGTCCAACACCCTCCTCTGGCCTCTGTAGGTACAGATATATATGCAGACAGAACAACTATACACATAAAATAAAAGGAAATAAATCTAACCAATTAATTTTAAACGTGACTGAACAAGGACACAGTTCTCTTAAACCTCATATAGTCCAAGAAAATAATTAGAAATGTGGTATAAATATGCTCTTTTAAGAATAGAACAATTGTAAA
This sequence comes from Rattus norvegicus, assembly GCF_021556685.1. Classification (NCBI taxonomy): domain Eukaryota; kingdom Metazoa; phylum Chordata; class Mammalia; order Rodentia; family Muridae; genus Rattus; species Rattus norvegicus. The sequence continues at coordinate 87,045,143 of NC_141543.1, forward strand.
CTTTTTTTGGTATGGCGTATAAAATTTGCTCAAAACAGAGCACGCTCTGCAGCCAAGCTGTGAGCCCCTCATCCCCTCAGCTCCCCCCTCGGACACCAACATTCCTTTCTCCACCCTTCCTCGTGATTACAGATCGGTCATTGTCTCTTACCACATCCAGTTCAGTTTTCTCCAGGACATCCACCAGTACCTCAATCTTGGTCTTGTTGCTGAAGAGAAAGTCATCGTCCACCCAGAGGACGTATTTAGTAGTCACCTGTGAGATGGCCAGGTTCCTACCAGCAAACCAGCCCTGCAGGCAGCATGGGGTTGGAACAGCAATTGTCACCAGGGGGAGCTTTCCTGGAGTGGCCAGACCGCCTCCCACCATGGGTGAACTTGGAGTCTGTGGGATTCTATAGTTCAGACAAGGCTCACAACTACCGGGTCAAAGGAGTCTGCCTCAGAGAAACATGGCAGGGACAGGGACTTTCTGGATCAGAGACTGAGACAAAGATTGGAAAGTCCCTCCTTGGTCCAGTGGCCTCTGTGAATAGACTGGAGTCCTTTCTCATCTTCCAGTTGCCTTCTATTCCCTGGGAGATGTTGGTTTGGGGAACATCTGCTATCAGTAATATCCTTCCCTTTTTTAGGCGAGATGAGGTGGGGAGGGAGGGAGAGCCTCGCTTGGGCACAGTCACAGGGAACAAAAGGTTGCTGTGGCCCCACACGTCACAATCAGATGTCAGATCCACCTATAAGAACCTCTGTCAAGGGCTGGAGAGATGGCTCAGTGGTTAAGAGCACTGACTGCTCTTCCCGAGGTCCTGAGTTTAAATCCCAGCAACCACATGGTGGCTCACAACCATCTGTAATGGGATCTGATGCCCTCTATATAATAAATAAATAAATAAATCTTAAAAAAAGAAGAACCTCTGTCAATTTCCACATCAAATAGGAGGAGGATAGAATAAACTAGCACTTCATTCATGTGGGATGAGATCGAGCCAGTTTCCCTCTGCATCTGAACAAGAGAAACCCTGAACCCTCTTACCACAGGACTCTGCTCCCTAGAGAAGACCATGGGTACAGCTGAATCTGGGGCACTCTTGTTCTGGGAGCTAGATGCCCCCGGTCTGAGGGGGATATACCTTCCCAAAGGGCATGGGGTAATACTCCACGTAGTCATCTTTAATTTCCAGGGGCTCCTTGCTGTCATCAGTCACAATCACGGTTAAGTCTGGGTAATACTTTCGAATACTTTGAAGCAGGATCTTAAACTTGTGGGGACGGAGAAAAGTCTTCGTGGCGATGGTCACCAGGTTTCTGAGCTTCCTCTCTAGAGAAAAATGTAGAAGTGAATGCTAGAACCTCTGTCCAGAGTTGCTTTGTTCAGATGGGTTTCCTACCAGGCTGGGGATTCGAACCTAGGGTCTCACTCATGCTGAGCAATTCTGCCAACTAAGTTACACTCCCATTATCTGGTGGCCTCTTTATCCTCTAACTTGCCAGTGTTAGGGACCTCATGCCTTCTGTACACAGGAGGTGTTTAATCAGAGTTTTTCAGTGGCACTGGGAAATAAAGACATTTTAAGGTTACCCAATTTGGTGAAATCTTTGTCCCTGGCTGCTTTTGCTGTGCCATTTTCCTGCTGCCTGGATTCTTCCTTTCTGGCTTGCCTGTTAGCAAACCCTTGTGTCCTTTATCCATGTTAACTACTAGAAGTTGAGTTGCCCAGAGCCCGAGAAGAGAAGAAAAGGTCTAAAGGCCCCATGGCCTACCTTTGCCATCAGTTCTGAGGAGAACATCATGGAAATTTCCTGCCTCTATCTCAGGAAGGCCTGGTTAGGAAGAAGTCTACTTGAGGACCAGAGGACCTGGACCAGACTGTGTAGGATGTCACACAGGTGAAGGCAGGCACAAGATAGACCGAGGCCTGTCATTGGATGGGAAGGAAGGATGGGCAGGAGAAAAGTTTTAGAGAAGAGGAGACCGGAGGAGGTGAGGAGAAGCAGCAGAGAGAACATGGAGGCCGATGCTAAGACTCCTCTCTGCACATTTACAGGTTGTTATGATGGATGTGTACAGGACTTTGTATGTCTAGGTGGGTAATTATATCTTATTGGATCAGAGGTTATTGTGTTGTGTGTTCTTTCTTGTGGCGATTTAAGTGTAAGAGAGTATGTGGCGGCTGGAGACACTGGGCTGCCACGGAATTGGGATGTGTATGTCTGGCATGGTGGCAGCCTGCCTTGGGAACTGGATGGGCAGAGACATTGGTGCCAGGCTCAGAGAGAAGCCATCGGCAGTGTGATATGGGATGGAGCAGAGCAGGTGAGAAGCTTTGCTGACTGAGATGAAGATATCTACCAGATATCTTGGGGCACTACAATGCGGGGTAAAAGACAGCATTTTTTATAATTTTACAGCAACAAGACTGTTCACCATAAAGCACATGACTTGTAAAAACAAACAAGAAACCCACAAGACTTGGAGAGGCCGGGGAGATGCCCAGTGGTTGAAACATCTGCCATTCAAATGTGCAGTTTCCCAAGTTCCCATCCCAAGAACCCACAGAAGTGCTGGGAGGGGTGGCAGCATGCCTATAGTTCTAGCTTCAGAAGACGGATTCAGGGGATCCCCAGCTGTCCAGGGAGACTAGCTGTATTATCAAGCTCTGGCTTTGACTCAGACCCCATTTCAGTGAACCGGCCGGAAGTGCCATTGCAGAGGATTCCAGGTGGTAACCGTGGGTCTCCACGTGGTTCATGGGCACCATCCATACACAAGCAGATGTGTCTATACATAAGCACAACAATGTATGCATAAACACACAACATATGTATGCATAAACATGGGGAAGGGTAAAAACAAAAGACTTGGAAAAGAGAAAAGGGTCAGCTCGTTCACGGGAAAGACACCAAGGTACAGACACTGGAGCACTAAGCAGCAGCTGCTCTTGCAGAAGACATGGGTTCACAGCACCCACCTGGTGGCTCCCTAACGACTGAAACTGCAGTTCCAGGGGCTCTGACGCCCTCGTCTGGCCTCCACAGGCACTGAGTGAGCACCTGGTACACACACACACACACACACACACACACACACACAGACACACACACACAAATATATATTGATCTTAAAAAGATTTGACATCCACTAATAGTAAAGCTGGGGACCAAACCCAGGGCCTTGCACTTCCTAGGTAAGCGCTCTACCACTGAGCTAAATCCCCAGCCCCAATAGTAAAAATTCTTAGACAGGAAACGGAAGAAGAGAGGTTTCTTACCCTGAAACGCCTGCCACATGGCAACATGAATGGCATCGTGCTAGAATTTTCTTCTTAAAGTCAGGAGCAAACAAAACTGCCTGCTGCTGTTATTCAACACCATGGTGGAGATTGTAGCCAAATATAACGTGACGAGTACCTTTAGTTACTGCTCTACTGCTGTGAAGAGACACTGTGACCAAGGCAGCTTATAAAGGAAAGCATTTAACTGAGGGCTCACTTCTAGTTTCAGAGGGTTTGCTCATAACCATCATGGCTGGAAGTATGTTTGCAGACAGGCAAGCATGACACTGACGCAGTAGCTGAGAACCTGCATCCTGATCCATATGCTGTAAGCAGAGAGAGAGAGAGAGAGAGAGAGAGAGAGAGAGAGAGAGAGAGAGGAAGAGAAGAAGAGAAAGAAGAAAGGGAGGGAGGAAGGGAGGGAGGGAGAGAGGGAGGGAGGAAGGAAAGAGAGAAGATTCCTAGTATGCACAGTGCGCCAGCTGCCTCACACTCCTACTGACAGACTTCCTTGCTGTGATGGGCAGGTCCCTCAATACATGAGCCAAATGAACCCCTTCTCCAGTGAGCTGCTTCTGTATTCATACAGCAATGAGAAAAATGACCTTCAGAACCATTAGTCAAAATAAATCTTTCATTTTGAGGATGAGAGAGAGAGAGAGAGAGAGAGAGAGAGAGAGAGAGAGAGAGAGGAGAAGAGAAGAGGAGAGGAAAGAGAGCGAGAGCAAGAGTGAGAGGGAGGAAGGGGGAGAGGAAAGGAGGGAGGGAGGGAGAGAGAGAGAGGGAGAGAGAGGGAGAGAGAGAGGAGAAGAGAAGAGGAGAGGAAAGAGAGCGAGAGCAAGAGTGAGAGGGAGGGAGGGAGGGAGGGAGGGAGAGAGAGAGAGAGGGAGAGAGACGGAGAGAGAGAGGAGAAGAGAAGAGGAGAGGAAAGAGAGCGAGAGCAAGAGTGAGAGGGAGGGAGGGAGGGAGAGAGAGAGAGAGAGAGAGAGAGAGGGAGAGATCAAGCACTAGGTATACAGGCCCACACCTGTAATCCCAGTGCTTGGGAGGCCGAGGCTGCAGGATGGTGAAGACCAGCCTAGGCTGTGTAACAACACCCAACCTCAAAAGACAAAAAGAAAAAAATCACTAAAAGAACATTTATAGATTCGACATCAAAAAGAAAACGCACTTGGGACCAGGAAGATGGCTTGGTGGGTAAAGTATCCCCTGTACGAACACAAGGATCTAAGTTCAAACCCTCAGCGCCCACGTAAAGCCAGGCTCTACAGCCGTAACTAACCCCAGTGGAACAGAAGGAGGAGACAGGAGTCTCTGGAAGGTCTAGGACCGGGTACCTTGGTATATGCAGTAGCAAACACTAAAAGGAGACCTTGCCTCACCTAAGATGGAGGGAAGGCGAGGACCACACCTGAGGCCGTCCTCTGACTTCACATCCCCAGTGTAGCAGGAGTGCTTGCTGGCTCGCCCACCCACACAGGCATACGCACTGGCACACACACACAAATGCACAGGAGTGTGCACGCGCACACATCACTAGATGCTGTAATCTCACCACTAACAAGGCCGAGGCCAGAGGATCTCTAGTCTACCCTGGAATAGGGAAGCCATGGAAGTCTAACTGTCGGCAGAGTGCCTGCCTAACATACCCGAAGCCCTAGGTTTGATCCCTACCAACTGAGCTTGCTGGTGCTTGCATGAAATTCCGGCCCTGGGGGAAATGAGGCAGGATGCTTGGGAGTTTGATAATCTCAACTATATACATGGCTCACCTTGGTACAGATGAGACCTTGTCTCAAAAGGGACTGAGGGGACTGGGGTCTTGACAGTTTAGAGCATGTGCTGGTCTTGCTGAGGACCAAAGCTTGGTTACCAGCACCCATATCAGGTGGCTCACAACCACCTAGAACTCCAGGCGTAGGAAGAATTTTGGCCTTTGTGGACACCCATACACAAGGGCGCGTATGTATACGTGAGCATGTGTGCGCTCATGTGCGCGCACGCGTGCGCGCGCACACACACACACACGCACGCACACACACACACACACACAATTAAAAAGAATAAAAATGGGGCTGGAGAGATGGCTCAGTGGTTAAGAGCACTGACTGCTCTTCCAGAGGTCCTGAGTTCAAATCCCAGCAACCACATGGTGGCTCACAACCATCTGTAATGAGATCTGATTCCCTCTTCTGGTGTGTCTGAAGGCAGCTACAGTGTACTCATATACAATAAAATAAAATCTTTAAAAAAAAAAGAATAAAAATGAATCTTAGAGAAAAAGTGCTCTCTCTGTCTTAGTTACTTTTCTACTGCTGTGAAGAGACACCACGACCAAGGCGGCTTATACATAAATCACGTGAGTGGGAGCTTGCTTACAGTTTCAGAAGGTGGGTCCATGGCCATCATGGCTAGGAGAAAAGCAGCAAGCAGGTAGAAGTAGCTGAGAGCTTACATCTTATTCACAAGTTGGAGGCAGAAAGAAAGCGAAGCTCCCCCAGTGACACGGCTCCTCCAACGGGGCCACACCTCCGACACGCCTCCTCCACACCGTCTACTCCTTCCCAAACAGTTCCACCGACTGTAGACTGAGCATTCAAATATACGAGTGGGGCGGGAGGAGGCGGAGCTTGTCATTCAAACCACCTTGCACTCTGACTTCCACCAGGCCTGATGCCTGAGCCTCAGGGATGAGAGCCTTACCAGGTCCAGGGTCATACAACTTGGGTACAGTCTGATGTTTGATAGTCACTGGAAACTTGGCCACTGATGACTTGGATTCCATACTCACTGGAAAAAGAAGAGAGGTCAGAGCCCAGGCAGTGTCAGATGCGATCAGACTCTGACACCCTGAGGAAGCCAAGGAGGCCAGCAGCTGCAGGGCGAGTCCTGCCTGCGAGGAGGCTGAGGGACCATGCACACTGGAGCGTACATGGTGGCATCCTGACTCCTGACTTGCTGTGCCTTCCTGAGGCAATGTGCTGTAAGGATGGGCTGCTAGAAGGGGCTGGAGATTCGAGGATCTGGATTACTATGCCATGACCCTCCGTCCTGTCTCCAATGACAAGACCAGGACAGTCATATCCAATGCATCTTAGAACACAGGGTCATTTTCTGAAGGGAGATGCTTTAAAATCTGAAGGTGGGGAGGATGCTTACTACAGCCATGAAGGAGAACCTAGTACCTCTAGCCTTCCTGATTCCACCTCCCAAGTGCTAGGGTCTTAGGCATAGCACTCCCATGCCCAGTTTCATATGATGCTGGGCCTCGAACCCAGGGCTCTGGGCATGCTAAGCAAGCGCTCTACCAACAAGCGGAACTTTCATTTGTAAAATGTGTTACATTCTTTCCCCCTTTTGCTGTGTTCAAAAGGGAAAAGGATACTTTTAACAAAAGTATGCAGACAAAAACTGAGGCTGCCCTGTGGGTGGCCAGATTTGTTTTCCTGGGAGTTTCTGTAATGGGTGTGTGTGTGGGGAGAAAAACAAGGTCGTATCCTTGGAACTGGCCACATTCTCTCTCTGCCAGAGTGCTCACAAGATAGTGATATGCAGGCTGGTTAGGCGAGTTACCTCCTGGGCAGAAGCTGTGGCAGCTTTTAAAGTTCCAGAGACTCCCAGAAGTGGCTCCGCAGGTAACCAGGTAACGGCACGGGCTGCTAAACCCAATGACCTGAGTTCGATCCCTGGGGTTCATTTGGTAGAAGGAGAGAAGCAACTCCTACAAGGTGTCTTCTGACCTCCGTATGGCCACTGTGATATGCTCATGCCCCCAATAAAGAAGTGGAAATTAATCAAATAAATAGCTTCAGAGAACAGTTAACAGGGCCAGATAAGGCCAGCCACGCATAGTGCTGTATGGCTGTAATTTCAGCCATACATACGGAGTCTGAGGCATAGGAACAAAGAATTTGAGGCCAGTCCGAGATACACCACAAGACCCTACCTCAACAAATGGACAAACAAGTAAATAATTAAAAAAAAAAAAAACCAAAAACAAAAAACCAAGCAGAGTGTGTGGGCATACACACCTGTAAACCCAAAGCTTGGGAGATGAAGAGAGGGGGACCTGGAGCTCAAGACCAGCCAGCCACAGCTACGTAAGAGAGTTTGGAAAATCCTGGGTTACACAAGAGCCTATCTCAAGCTACTAGGGATGTAACTGGGTTGGTAGAGTGGCTGTCTACCACACAGGAGTGCCTGGCTTTGATTCTCGGCACTGCACAAACCATTCTAAGGGGTGCATTGCCTATAATCCCGCATACAGGGGGTAGAAACCGTAGGCACACAGGTTCAGAGTCTGAAGTTAGCTCGGGCTATCTATGATCCTGTATCAAGAAAAACAAAACTCCATCACTAACAGAATTAGATGGTGCTGTGGTTTGGATCAGTGTTCCCAAAGGTCCCCATGGTATAGGTATAAACCACTGTTGTGACATTGGGATTTGGAGCCCTTAGAAACTACGGTATGATGGGAGGTGTTCAGGTCCCTGTGGGCATGCCTTTCAGGTGACAGTAGGAGCAGCTGCTTTCTAGCTGTGAGGTGAGAGTCTCTGTCATACAGTTCAACCATACTATGCTCCCTCGCCACAAGGGCCCATTCGCCACGGACCGGAGCCTCCAAGCCTGTGAGTCAGAGCTTTCTTTTTCTGTGTTGTCTCAGGAATTAGCCACAGTGACAGGACTTGGTGTCCACTGTACAAGGCAAGCAGTGTCAATGACCTTTCTCAAGTCACGCTGTGGGGGTCAGTGGCAGCAGGGGACTCTATTGGGTGCAGTAAATAGGAGGGTCATTGTCTAGGCTCAGAAACTGGCACACAGGAAGAGTCCTGGAGGAAGGTTTTGAGAGGGCTTGGTGCCCTTTTCCAGCATTTTGCGATCAGAAGACAGACTCTCACCTATGTCCACCTTGTGGAGATGGTACACGGTGCTGGTGTATGTCACATGCTGGAGGATGAAGTTCAGGACCTTCCGGTGTCTGGTGGAAATGCTCAGCTGCCTCTGGCCTCTGCCCTGCACCTCATTGTCTGAGACATCAGCAAGGGTGTTCAGTGTCCCCAGAGAAGCTTTCAAGGTGACCTAGGGGTGACATTAGAAGTACTCATATTATTATACACCTGTCAGTCACCCCTGTCCATCTCTAGAGACCCTTTATCCTATCCAATAAAAGGGTATTCCCACCTCAGTGTGACTCCTTAGTCTCCCATCCTCTAGAAAAAGCCATTCACGGGAAAGGCAAGTACCCAGAATGGCCAGCAGGGGGCAGAGCACCCATGGTAGAGAGACCCATCAGGAGCTAGGACAGGTTAATGTTGGTTGTAAAGGGAATAGATTCTACGACTAACTCCTTCCCCCTCCCCCTTTCCCCTCAAGACCTAAAGACTCATGGGTTTAAATGACTCATTCCCATAAACATCTCTTTGTTTTTATGGAACATTGTTCATTCAGGACTTTTTCTAGAGCCAGGCAGTGGTGGCACACACCTTTAATCCTAGTACTCAGGAGGCAGAAGCAGGCACTCTGTGAGTTCCAGGCCAGCCTGGTCTACAGAGAGAGTTCCAAAACAGTCAAGACTACACAGAGAAACTCTTATAAAAAAAAAAAAGTCGGGGGGCTGGTGAGACGGCTCAGTGGTTAAGAGCACTGGCTGTTCTTCCAAAGGTCCTGAGTTCAATTCCCCACAACCACATGGTGGCTCATAACCATCTATAGGGAGATCTGATGCCCTCTTCTTCTTCTTCTTCTTCTTCTTCTTCTTCTTCTTCTTCTTCTTCTTCTTCTTCTTCTTCTTCTTCTTCTTCTTCTTCTTCTTCCTCTTCCTCTTCCTCTTCCTCCTCTTCCTCTTTCTCCTCCTCCTCTTCCTCTTCCTCTTCCTCTTCCTCCTCTTCTTCTTCCTCCTCCTCCTCTTCCTCTTCCTCCTCTTCCTCTTTCTCCTCCTCCTCTTCCTCTTTCTCCTCCTCCTCCTCCTTCCTCCCTCCCCCCTCCTCCATCCCCTTCTCCTTCCCCTCCTCCTCCTTCAATAAGGTCCTGAGGTCTCACTATGTTGCCCAGAGCAGCCTTGAACCCCAGAGCTCAAGAGATCTTTCTGCGTCCTGCTGTCACCACCCTAATAGCTGGCACAGCCCATAGGGGCCACTTTGCCTCGCTTCCTGCTGCAGTTGCTACCGACTTCTGTCTGTCAGTCACTCCTGGTCCTCTACCCTCTGATATCCGAGGGGAGTTTTCCAGGGTTTGGTTCTGGGTCTTTTTCTCCTACTGTAGCACAACTCCCGGCAGAGGATTTTACCCATCATCGATTAGGTACCATCAGGTTTCAAGTGGTTTCAAGGTGTTTATTATATCCCGGCTTGGTGACACATGTCTTTATTCCCAGCTCTCTGCCACCTGAGTTTGAAGTTAGTTTAGTTTACACAGAGAATTCTAGGCCTGTCAGGGTGCAGTGGTGAGACCTTGTCTCAAAAAAATAGACAAACAAAATGTTTGTCTCTGACTCACCCCACTGCCTTCACCATTGGCCCTGTGTGGTGTTTGAATGAAAACACCCCTCAAAGGCTTATATGTTTGAATACTTAGTCTACAGTTGGTGGAACTGTTTGGGAAGGATTTGGAGGTGTAGCCTTGTTGGAGGAGGTGTGTAACTAGGGCAGGCTTTGAGGCTTCAAAAGTTCCATACCTTCCCCAGTGTACTCTCTGCCTCTTGCTTTTTTTTTCATGATTTATTTGTTTATTTTATATATGAGTACACTGTAGCTGTCCTCGGACACACACCAGAAGAGGGCATCGGATCCCATTACAAATGGTTGTGAGCCACCATGTGGTTGCTGGGATTTGAACTCAGGACCTTTGGAAGAGCAGTCAGTGTTCTTAACCACTGAGCCATCACTCCAACCCATCTGCCTTTTTTTTTTTTTTTTTTTTTTTTTTTTTTGGAGCTGAGGACCGAACCCAGGGCCTTGCACTTGCTAGGCAAGCACTCTACCACTGAGCTAAATCCCCAACCCCCTGCCTCTTGCTTTTAAGATGCAACTTTCAGCTGTTCCTACCACCATGCCTTTGCTCTGCCACTGTGGGCTCTAATCTTCCGTATCTGTAATCACAATGAAATACTTTTATAAGTTGCCTTGGTCATAGTGTTTTTATCACAGCCATAGAAAGTTAACCAAGACAGAAATTGGTTTCATATTCGTGGGATATGACATACCTGACCGTATTTGTGACGTTTGGGGACATTTGTGATTTGGGGACATTGAACTAGGAAAGTGGCTGAACGCTGTATGCAGAGCCTAACGGGCCAACCTACTGGGAGCCTGGAAGACAGTGGTGCTGGAAACTATGGGGATGGTGGCTCAAGAGGTTTAGGGGGAAACAATATGAGCAACTGGGCTAGAGACTGTCCTTGTGATGACAAGGACAAGTCTGCTTTCTGCCCTTATTCTAAGAACTTGCTTGAAGCAAAGTTAAAAGCAAAGGACTAATTTCTTCCACAGAGGAAATTTCAAGACAGCTTAATACTGACTCTGTCACATGGTTATTATTAACCACTCTTCAGCAGGTCTATAATGAAAAAGAACAAATGGGCAAAGAGAAATACAAAGTGTACAGTCTGAAGAAGAAAAGAGCAAGCCGGTAAGCAGCATACTTCCATGACTTCCACTGGGGTTTCTGCTTCCAAGGTCCTGCTTTCAGTTCCTGCCTTGACTTTGATGAACTATTGTGATGGTTTGTATATGCTTGGCCCAGGGAGTGGCACTATTAGGAGGTGTGGCCTTGTTGGAGTAGGTGTGTCACTGGGGGTGTGGGCTTAAGACCTTCATTCTAGCTGCCCGGAAATCAGTCTTCTGAGGAAGATGTAGAACTCTCAGCTCCTCCTGCACCTTGCCTGCCTGGATGCTGCCATGCTCCCACCTTGATGATAATGGACTGAACCTCTGAACCTGTAAGCCAGCCCCAATTAGATGTTGTCCTTATTAGAGTTGCCTTGGTCATGGTGTCTGCTCACAGCAGTAAAACCCTAAGACAACTGTGATGTGAAACTCTAGGCTGAAATAAACCCTTTGTTCCCCAAGATGCTTTTGGTCGTGGTGTTTAGCACAGCAATAGACCCTTCCTGCTAGGAAGTCTTGCACTCAAAGTTAGAGTTAAAAAAAATAAATCACTGGAGAGATGGCTCAGCTGTGCGACCACAGGAGCCAGAACACAGAGCTCGGCACCCACAGAAGCTGGGCATTCTGCAGAAGCCTGTTGTGTCGCTTTAATTCTTCAGATGAGGTGATGAGATGGGCGCTGTACCCAAGCTGTGCAAATACCCGCTCAGGCTGAGTCCAGAACATTTCTCTGTTCTAACTACACCTAGGCCTCGGCCTATAAGCACCTAGCCTCCGTACGATCTAATCTTCCAAGCCGACTGGTTCAATCAGCCTTACTCAGCTTCTACCTAGATCTCTTTGCCTGGCCTTGTATTAACTTTGGCAATAGGTTCTAATCTTCTGGTTCCTTCTCATTCTCTGGCTTTTCTGCTTTCGCTCTGTCTGCTTGTTCTCTGGACAACTTGTCTCTGTAAAATCGTCCTTGTAAAACTGCCATACACACACACCTCACCGCACCACCTCCCTCTCTTTCTCTTCCTGTCCCTCTCTCCTTCTCTCCCTCTCCCTCTCCCCCCCTCTCATAACCTCTCTTCCCTGTGCTGTTCTCCTATCCTATCCTATCCTTGGGCATATCCTATCTCTGATTGATCCTGCCAAATCTTCCTCTGATTCATCACTTTGTCTGCCCCTCAATTAGATATCACTTTCAAATATGGCTGCTTTCTTCTACAAACTCACCTTACCTTCACTGTTAGGGATTGAAGGTGTATACAAAGGGCGTGTCTGTTATCCAGCCAGATCATTCTGTAATCAAAGACATGTCTGTATTTGGTCTAAACCATATTTTTTGGATGTGAGAGCAGCCATGTTGCTGGGTTAAAATTTCTCTACAGCCTGTAACTTCAGCTCTGAGAGACCAGATAGCTCTTCTGGCCTTTGTGCCTGGTGGCCTGAGTTCAATCCTCAGTATCAATCAATCAATCAATCAATCAATCAATCAAACCTGCTAAAATCAGTTCGTTACTACTAGACACTGCTGATGTAAGCCCATCAACCCCTCTCACCCAAGTCCTCTCACGACATGTAAAGACTACTTTCTTCCATTCCATCTCTCGGATGCCCAAAATGTGGCCATTAATTCTACCTGAAGATGCAGCTGTGTGCAGGCTTCTCTCCATTCCCACCGCTCTAAAGGCTACCCTTCCTTTGGTCGTCTGCAATAGTTAGGCATCTTTGTGGGAAGTCAACTGGGTTAGCTCACTCCTACTGAAATCGCAGGCCAATCAGCAGACAGAGATCTCTGATTAGCAAGCCCTTAGGCAGACAAGGAGGAGTAGCAGACAGCCACACCCACATGGTAAGGAGGCATAAGCACCTAATGAAAGGACCTAGAGGCTTGGCTCAGGGGTAGAGTGTTTGCCCAGAATGTATGAAGGCCTGGATTCCATCCCTAGTACCATTATAAAGAAATAAATCATAGTTATAGAAAGATGACAGACAGGGATAGGATGGGAGGGTTTGTGTGGGTGACTGAGGAGCCCTCTGAGGACATAGAGCAGCCTATGCACCCCCACTCCACCCTCTATTCAGCCTGTGGGGGGGGGTGATGGGTGTAGACCTCATTTCTGAGCTGAGGAGATGCCCACAGTGGGTAAGAATATGTCTTGTGTTGCATAAGTAGCAGAACCTGAATTTGAATGCCCAGCTCCCACATCAAAAAGTCAGGCAACCCCCATCACCAAAGGTGGATAACAAGACAGGAGGTTGCTGGCTGTCAGCCTCGCCAAAACCCAGTGAGCTCCCCAGTGTCTCAACGAGTCAGGTGGGAGAGCCATAGAGGAAGACACACCTCCAGACTCCTCCCTCTGCAGGTACATCTGCACGCACCCCAAGTCCCGATTCTCAGGGCCCTTTTGCAGGTTCTGAATGAGATTGCACCTCACCCTCAGACATCCCTTCCTAAGACCCCAACCCAGAGCTGTGTAATGAGGGGAGGACAATGGGACATCTCATCCTTTTGTTGTCAGAGGTCACATGTGGCAACTGCTTGCCCCTAGAGCAAACACAGCCATGTAGGTGGCTTTGGAAGTTCTCCCTGCAGTGGCTCCAAAGGCCAGAGAACTGTGCAAAATGCCCCCATGTCCCACTTGTATCCGTGTGGGGTTTGAGTTGGATTAATGACAGGGGCTGGTTAAAGGCTGAGATGAGCCATAGGTGTGGAAGGGAAAACAGTGCTAAAAATGCTGAGATGGGGACTCTTACCTCATAGACTGGGGCATCTGGCCCTTCATATTGGAGGCCTAGAAGACACAGGAAAGGGGAAAAAGTGTCTGAGTGGACACCAAAGCTCCCTCATACACCTCCCTGCCTCCGACTCCTACATATCTGAGAGCCCCACCAAGTGCCATTGCCTATCAGATGGTTGGCCTACACAGTCCTCATTCCCGGACTGTGAGAAGGTCCCATGTTCTCAAACCCACAAGGGTCTAAGACTTCCAGTGTTCACCTTCAGCTTTGGGTTCTGTGAACTCACACAGCCCCTTCCAGATGGTCCTGTTACTGAAGGCAAAGAAATAATGGTGACGTAATGAATACTGAATGATCCTCGAATGAACCTCGGAATAGTCAGACTCTCAGAAATAGAATAAAACTTGCCAGGGGGTGGGAGGGAGGATGTGATAGTTACTGTTAATTACGAACATGACAAAATTTAGAATTGCCTGGGAGAAGGGCATCTGGGCATGTCTCTGGAGTAATGGGAAGACCCACTCACTGTGGGTGGCTCCATTCCCTAGGCAGGGGATCCTGGCCTGTGTGAATGGATAATGAGCTGGAGCTAATGTGCATGAATCCATGGCCCCCTTCTACTGACTTGATTGCATACATAGTACGGCGAACTGCTTCATGTTCCTGAACCTTGACTTCCACCATGATAGCCAGTAAGCTGGAACTATGAGGTAAACAAACCATTCTCCCTTAAATTGCTTTTGTCGGAGTATTTTATTATGGCAACAGGAAAATAAACCAAGACAAGGGAGTTCTTGGTAAGTGAGAATAAACTTTCAGTGTGTGTGTGTGTGTGTGTGTGTGTGTGTGTGTGTGTGTGTGTATGTGTGTATGTGTGTGCATGTATGTGTGTATATGTGTGTATGTATGTGTGTATGTATGTGTATGTGTGTATGTGTATGTGTGTATGTGTGTGTATGTATGTATGTGTATGTATGTATGTGTGTCTGTATGTGTGTATGTGTGTATGTATGTGTATGTGTGTATGTGTGTATATGTGTGTATATGTGTGTGTCTGTATGTGTGTGTATGTGTATGTATGTATGTGTGTGTCTGTGTGTATGTACGTATGTGTATGTGTGTATGTGTTTGTATGTGTGTTTTTGTGTATGTATGTGTATGTGTGTGTATGTGTGTGTCTGTATGTGTGTGTATGTGTATGTATGTATGTGTCTGTCTGTATGTGTGTATGTATATATATATATGTGTGTATGTGTGTGTATATGTGTGTATATGTGTGTATGTATGTGTATGTGTGTGTGTGTATATGTGTGCATGTGCGTGTGTGTGTGGTATGTGTGTGTATGCATGCAGCATATATACATGTGTATGGAGGCCAGAGGTTGACTTCCTTTATTTTATTTTATGTTTATGGGCGTTTTGCCTGCATGTATGTCTGTGTACCGTGGGCCTGTTGCTCATGGAGGTCAGAGGCCTCAGATCCTCAGGAACTAAAGTTATGACACTGGGAATCCCCATGTGAGCCAAAATAAATTCTTTCTGAGTTGTTTTTGTCAGGATATTTTATCAGAGTAACAGGAAAAAGCAAACTATAAAACAAGCAAGACACCCTCCAAGGTTTTTCAAATTATTTGTGATGATACTTCTTGAAACTATTAAAAGGATTAAACAATTTAAAGTTATTTTGTTAAAAATAAAAGAAAAAACACAGTGCTGGAGAGATGGTTCAGAGGTTAAGAGCACTGGCTGCTCTCCATAGACCCTGAATTCAGTCCCCAGCCACCATATAATGACTCATGCCCATCTACAATGGTACCCTCCTCTGCTTGAATAATTATAAATAAATAAATAAATAAATAAGGGGCTGGGGATTTAGCTCAGTGGTAGAGCGCTTACCTAGGAAGCGCAAGGCCCTGGGTTCGGTCCCCAGCTCCGAAAAAAAAAAAAAAGAACCAAAAAAATAAATAAATAAATAAATAAATAAATAAATAAAGCACCAGGCATGATGGTACAGGCCTTTAATCCTAGCACTTGGGAAGCAGAGGCAGATGGATCTCTGTGCTTTTGAGGCCAGCCTGGTCTACAGAGTGAGTTCCAGGACAACCAAGGCTGTTACACAGAGACCCCCGTCTCACAAAATCTAACTTGAATAAATAAAAACCACAGAACAAACATGTTGGAGATGCTTTGAGTCTGTGTGTCCAGAAGCTGAAGGTCCTTGTCCTCAGTTGTTTTTTTTTAAATATTTTATTTATTTATTATATATGAGTACACTGTAGCTGTCTTCAGACACACCAGAAGGGAGGCATCGGATCCTATTACAGATGGCTATGAGCCACCATGTGGGTGCTGGGATTTGAACTCAGGTCCTCTGGAAGAGCAGTCGGTGCTCTTAACCGCTGAGCCGTCTCTCCAGCCCCCTCAGTTGGTTTTTTGATCTATCAATAAAGATGCCAATAGCCAATGGCTGGGACATTGAGAGTTGTGTGGGTAGGACACAGAGAAAATCAACAGGGCAGGAGATAAAGCCAACCAGCCATGTAAGTTTTCAGATAAGTAGCTACTGGTCACTTTTTTCTATTGGGCTTGGGGTGGCAGGTGGCAGGAGGAAGATTTAGGAGTGCCCAGCCTTTGAGGTAGTCAAGACATTTTAAAATTAACTGGTGCACCTCTCTCTCTCTCTCTCTCTCTCTCTCTCTCTCTCTCTCTCTCTCTCTGTGTGTCTGTGTGTGTGTGTCTGTGTGTGTGTGTCTGTGTGTGTCTGTGTGTGTCTGTGTGTGTGTCTGTGTCTGTGTCTGTGTGTGTCTGTGTGTCTGTGTCTGTGTGTTGTCCATTTGCGGATCTGAGATAGCTCCTGGGCGGGTGCTTGATTTTCGCCTGCCGGGAGCACAAAGTGGTGCAGCCAAAAACTCACCACAACACAATTAGGCTGGAGAACTGTCTCAGAAGAACACTGTTCAAGCATAAGTATCCGAATTCAGATCCCAGCACCTTAATATCAATGTGGGTATAGCTGTTACCCTATCCCTGATGGGTGTCCTACACACCTGTTACCCTATCCCTGATGGGTATACTGCACACCTGTTACCCTATCCCTGATGGGTGTCCTACACACCTGTTACCCTATCCCTGATGGGTGCCCTGCACACCTGTTACCCTATCCCTGATGGGTGCCCTGCACACCTGTTACCCTATCCCTGATGGGTGTCCTGTACACCTGTTACCCTATCCCTGATGGGTGTTCTGCATACCTGTTACCTATCCCTGATGGGTGTCCTACACACCTGTTACCCTATCCCTGATGGGTGCAGAGATAGAAGGATTGCTAGGATCTGCTGACTTCCAGCCTTGCAGGGAAAACACGAGCCCCAGAAAACCTACCTCCAAAGGAGAAGCCTGACGTAATAGAGAGCACCTGACACAGTCTTCTGGCCTCCACACATATCTACATGCATGGAAGCATGTATATATACAGACACACATATGTGCATATATAAATAAATATTTTAAATAAACAAACAAAATAATCAAATAAACAGATCTTTTTTTTAAATAATTAAGTTACCCAAAATGTAAGATCATTTTTAAACGACTACTCAAAATCATTATCAGGGTTAAGGGTCGGTCACATTGGCACAGCTCTTGTCTGAAGTCTTGGGTTCAATCAGTCGTTCTCTCCCTCCAGGCAAAATACATCAGTCATCTCTCAGGACTTAACCAAGCATGACTTCAGCCAGAAAGGAATGCAGAAGTGAGGAGGCTTAGCTGCTACTGGGCCTAGGAGGGCCAGTTTCTCCTTCTGGTTCCATCCAGAAGGCTCCCAGCAGATTTGGCACCTACATGCCTTCTGTCTATCCCGGGCACTCACTCTCCACCTGTTTGCAGTGTGGGTTTGCATAACTTGGGTCTTGCTCACGGAGACTTGCTGGATCCTGAGTGCCACTGTCACCCAGCTACACTCAGGTCTTTTCCATGACTCATTGGGGGTGGGGGTGGGGGTCTGTTTGCCTCCAGATGCCAAGAGCCCATAGTAGGGCAAGAATCCACCAGAAGGTCCAGAGTCCATCTACCACCTCTGTGAGGGAAAACACCTCAGCCTCCTGCATTTGGCTTTCAGAAAGATGGTAATGTTGAGCCAGAGGGGTCCGTAAAGACCCCATGAAGAGCTATTTTTGTCTTTGTTTTGTCTTCATTGTTTTATTTTAGTTGCTTAATTTGGAGCGTTTGGTATTGGGGTGTGGGATTAAAACAGTCTCATTGTGTAGCTGAGACTGATCTCAAATTCCTGATCCTCCTGCCTCAGTCTCCTGACTGCTGTGTGGTTACAGATGAGTTGTACCTCATTGGGCTTGGAAAAGGATTTGTTATTTTAATTTATATTAAAATGCTTTATTTTTCACACATGGATGTGTGTGTGGCAGAGGGTGGGGGTGGGAGGGTACACGCATGCCACAGCTCACATAGGGGCGATCCTGAGGAAGCTGACTCTGCCGTATATCTCCTGAGTACAGACCTCAGGTGTCAGCGTGGCACAGACCCCTCTACCTGCCAAGCCAGGCTTCCTACTTAGAAGGGAGCTGCGCTGACAGCATTCTTCTCAAAATGCCTTCCTTGAAGATGGGGGTCATCGAAGTGCTCCTGATGATGTAAGTCCTTTGAAAACCAATTTTTCTCTGAGATTCCCAGAGGCCCACAGAATCCCAACTTCTGTATTAGCCCAGAGCCTCGGGGAAGCCATGGCTGGAGATCCCGAGTTGTGTTTGGGAAGCTTTTGGTGCCGCTTGGCAAAATATTGGCAAAAATATTTACATTGGGCTAAAACAAGGAAGTCGGCTCAGGCAAGAATTTGACATTGGGCTAGGACAAGGCTCAAGATGAATACGGCAGAGGGACTTGATCTTTGTATATTTTTTATTTTTTTTCTTCTTTTTCTTTTTTCTTTTTTTCGGAGCTGGGGACCGAACTCAGGGCCTTGCGCTTGCTAAGCAAGCGCTCTACCACTGAGCTAAATCCCCAACCCCTGATCTTTGTATCTTGATCATCTTATGAAGTCCCTGAATACAGTGGCCCTGGGAACTTTGTTTATGCCTTGTTTGTTCCTTGACTACGTTGTCTTTAAGCTAGAACTGACCCTATTCTTCACACGTACCTAGAATGGGATAGAAGCAGACTAGAAATAGTGAACCTGCCTCAGCATTTGCTGGGGTCCTACTATAAAGTCATCTAATCCTCCTTTTCTTTTTTCTTTAATCCTCACTCCCTCCCTCAAAACCCTCTGACTGACTGAGTGGGCTTGCTCAGTTGTGGAGGCAGGGACTCTAACACAGACAGAAATCCAGCCAAGCTTCCTGAGCTGTGCACATAGACACCCAGTGAACCGCAAGCTCCTGATTTGTCCTTTCGTTTAAGGAGAACGGAGAGAGTGTTGCCGGCTGCCCCTAAGGATACAGATGTACCTACCTGGGATGAGAATCGTGTGCAGGGGCATCACCTCCACACCATGGACCGGGTATCCGAAGGGGAGATTGGGTAAAGCCAGCAGAGGTGGTGGGCGAGGCAGCCCTTCTCTTCAGGAGAAAGCAAGCATGAGAGTCGGTGCACAGCAAAATGCATTTTAGCGGTTAAGAGCACTGACTGCTCGTCCAGAGGTCCTGAGTTCAATTCCCAGAAACCACATGGTGGCTCACAACCATCTGTAATGGGATCCGATGCCCTCTTCTAGTGTGTCTGAAGAGAGTGACACTGTACTCACATATATAAAATACATAAGTAAATCTTTTTGAAAACACATTTTAAAAAACACCCTCATAATCAACAAGAACAAGTGAAATTATTACCCGCACACACGCATACATATGATTTAAAACATAGATCAGACAGACAGATCAGACAGCTGTGTCTATGTGCACAGCTCAGGAAGCTTGGCGGGATTTCTGTCTGTGATTAAAAACATAGATCTGTCTTTGCTGCTTGTTTTGTTGAGGCAGGATTTCTCTGTGTAGCCCTACACCAGGCTGGCCTCCACCTCACAGAGGTCCTCCTGCTTCCCAAGGGCTGGGATTAAAAGCGTGTGTCACCACCACCCAACTAAAAAGCAAATCTTTTTTTCTTTTTCTTTTTTTTTTCCCGGAGCTGGGGACCGAACCCAGGGCCTTGCGCTTCCTAGGCAAGCGCTCTAAGCACTGAGCTAAATCCCCAACCCCTAAAAAGCAAATCTTAATGAAAGAGTATCCCCATCCCTGACCAACCCTTTCTACATGCCTGCTTACCGCGGCGATGAATTTCTATATCTGAAACAAGTCATATATATAGACAACGTGAGAAGGAGGCAAGGTTCACGTTCAGTTAGAGCCAGCCGGGCCCGCATAGGAGCATTTTCTCTAAAGCATCAGTTCTCAGCCTGTGGGTCAAACAACCCTTTCCCAGGGGTCGCCTAAGACCATCGGAAAACACAGATATTTACATTATGATTCACAACAGTAGCAAAAATACAGTTATGACGTAGCAACGAAAATGTTATGGATGGGGTCACCATAACATGAGGAAACATGTTAAAGGGCCTCAGCATTAGGAAGCTTGAGAGCCTCTCTGCTCTGAGTTACTTTTAAAGGGGCTGTCACAAGTAACTCTATCTTGTTGGTTAGAGGCAAGATCTTGACATGAAATCTACGCTGGCCTTTAACTTACAATCCTCCTGCTTCAGCCTCCCACGTGCTGGAATTACTGGCAAGTGCCCAGCATATACAAATCCCTTTTAATAAAAGCCAGCCAGAACCTGTTTTAATTCCCCTCTTCAACCAACGACTTTGGTATCCACCCTTTGTAATTGAAAATGTGGGGGGGGGGGGCTGGGGATTTAGCTCAGTGGTAGAGCGCTTGCCTAGGAAGCGCAAGGCCCTGGGTTCGGTCCCCAGCTCCGAAAAAAAAAAAAAAAAAGAACCAAAAAAGAAAAAAAAAGAAAATGTGGGGAGGACTGGGGCTGTAACTCAGTGGTAAAGCATTTGCTCAGTACATTGCAAGGATCTGGGTTTGATTCCGAGCACCACAAGAGAAGAACTGAGGCAGGGGCATAAAGGAGTAGAGCTCAGTGGTGGAGTGAGACCTGAAGTTCAGTCTCCAGCACGGTCAAAGGCAAAGTGACATTCTGCACGTCTGCACATGGTGGCACTTGACAGAATGTTCCTGGTACATAGAATCACCTTCTGTGCTGGCCTGGGCACATGGCAGCTGTAGCACACTGTCACTGAGCAGTGCCAAGCTCTCTGGTCCTTTTTCTCTGTCAGTTTTATTGAAATGTTTTGTTTTTGTGTTTAAAGATTATTTGTTTATTATAAAGATTTATTTATTTTTTTTTAGTATGTGTACAGCATTCTGCCTGCACATACACGTGTAAGCCAGAAGAGGGCACTAGATCCCATTACAGATGGTTGTGAACCACCATGTGGTCATGGGAATTGAACTCAGGACTTCCAGAAGTGCTCTTAACCTCTGAACCATCTCTCCAGCCCATCACTGAAATGTTTTGTGACATGAAACCCTGCGAATCTTCCTTGGAGAATGCTATTATCCATTGTCTTCCTCTGCTCATTCCCCATAGTTCCTCCCAGGGGCCCCTCAGGAGTTCGAGGTCCAGACTTTTCTCAGGGTTCCTCACTCTCTCGAGCACTTGAGTGTTTGCTGCTCCCAGAAACCCAAGAGCCCCCACAGCCTCCCTCACCTCCTCTGGAAGTGCTCAAATTCTGCCTGTCTTCTGGCGTTCACAGCCGGAAGGTCCTTCTGGTTATAGGCGTTCTGATACTTGTATTTCATTTGCTGTTTGCCAGACTCACAGTCGCATTGATTTTTGGGGAAGAGCCTAGAACAAGGGAGAAAAGGTTATAAACATGGACAACTGCTGGGAGGGCAGGATCTTAGCCTGAAACTTTGTGTCACTCACACTGTCCTAACTGGGTTGATATCCAGCAAACACCCAACAGTCCCCCCCCCCCCTCCAACCCCTCAGAGTCAGGATGAGGGGTAGGGATGAAGGGGGCGGGGACTAAAGAGCATTCCCCTTTTCCTTTCTTTCTTCTTTTCCTTTTCTTTTTTGAAACGAGATCTTGTCTACGTGGCCCAGGCTGGCCTCAAACTCATGGTAACCCCTGCCTCAGCCTCCTGCGTGAATCACCAGGCCCAACAGACTCTAGAATTATCCCTTCCATCTTGCTTCTTTAAGACCAACAGGCCCTTCAGTTGGCAGCTAGTCCCACTAGGGCCGAAGGCAGGCAGCAGCATCCTCCCAATGAGGTTGCAAGGTTACCGGGTGCTGTAGGAAACCGAGACTGGATCCCACAGACTGCACCTCTTTGAGACTCACTTTAGTAACCAGCACCCATTCTGAATTGTCTGTAATGTCTAAGGCTCACGGAGAAGCAGGGAAGAGACATCAAGGGAGAGACAACAGAGGGGCCAGAGCACTCAGAGTCTCACCAGATGTCACTGTAGGTAAAGAGTGTCCTCAGGTGCTCCTCGGATAGAAGTTTCAGCACTGGGTCAACCGGCCCAGGCTTTGGGAACGCTGGCTTGAAGGTGCCAAACTCTGCTGTAAGGGCCAAACTTCTGAACATAAACACAACAGTGGCAAGTCCTAGGATCATGACTAACGTCTTGAGGAGCCATGGGAACCTGGAGCTGGCAAAAGACACAGGGAAAAAGCAAAAGGCATTAGAATTTTTGATCTCGAGAGCTGGGGAGATAAGAGTTCGGTCTCGGGGTTGGGGATTTAGCTCAGTGGTAGAGCGCTTGCCTAGGAAGCGCAAGGCCCTGGGTTCGGTCCCCAGCTCCAAAAAAAAAAAAAAAAAGAGTTCGGTCTCCAGCACCCACGTAAAAATCTGGATGTGGTTCGGTGAGCAAGAACACCTCACTGTGCAAACCTGAGGACTTCATTTGGGAACCCAGGGTGCAAGAACAGGACCAAGTTCCACAAGTTGTCCTCTGACACCCACACCCAAGCCATGGCATTTGCTGGTGAACATTCATGCACTCAATAATCATCATCATCATCATCATCATCATCATCATCTTCGTTTGTTTTACTTTTTTGTTTTGTTTGAGACAGGTTCCACCATATCACCTGGCTGGTCTGTAACTCACTGTGTAGATCATGCTGGCCATGAATTCCGCCTGCCTCTGCCTCTCGTGCTCAGATTAAAGGCACGTGCCACCATTATTAGATTACTTTTTTTTTTAAAGAATTACTCATTTATTTTATGTATATGCGTACACTTTTGCTGTCTTCACACACACCAGAAGAGGGTATCAAATCCCATTACAGATGGCTGTGAGACACCATGTGGTTGCTGGGAATTGAACTCAGGACCTCTGGAAGAGCAGTCAGTGCTCTTAACTGCTGAGCCATCTCTCCAGCCCTCTCTTTCTTTCTTTCTTTCTTTCTTTCTTTCTTTCTTTCTTTCTTGTCACTGTTTTCTGAGACAAGGTTTCTCTGTGTAACCTGTGTGACAGTCCCCGGGTGTCCTGGAACTGGCACTATAGACCAGGCTGAACCCAAACTCACAGAGACCTTCCTGCCTCTTCCTCCAAGTGCTGACATTAAAGGCATGCACCACCACCACCACCACCACCACCACCACCACCAGGCAGAGACTCTGCCTTAAAGAAGGTGAAAAACATTTCTTAGGACAACTCAAAAACAGAGAAGAAAAGAATCAACTGACAAAAGGACCAAGAAAGATCCCAAATGAAGGGATGGTGATGGGGAGGGGGGTGCTGAGAGGGAGAGGTGGAGGGGGAGCTAATGGGACGAGGGATGGGGGGGCTGGTAGAGAGAGAGAAGGGGGAGCTGATGGGGAGTGGGGAGGGGGAGCTTGTGGGAAGAGAGGGAAGGGTAGCTGATGGGGAGAGAGGGAGGGGGAGCTGATGGAAAGAAGGAGAGGGGGACCTGATGGGGAGGGGGAGCTGATGGGGAGAGGTGGGGGGAGAGCTGACACATCTGAAGTCAGAACTCACTGCACTGTCATTGCAGCCGGCTTCAGACACATCAGAAGAGGGCATCAGATGCCATTACAGATGGTTTAAGAAGTTTAGTCAGTCATCACAAAGAAGGCACCCAAGGGGGTTCCTCAGGTCAAAGCAAAACAGGAAGTTGGGAGAGTGGAATTCCAGCCCTAGGGACAGTGCTAACTACACTCTGGGTGGGTCTTTCTTTCTGTTCCTTCTTATCAGGGAGCCGACAACAAACGCTTGTTCATTCTAGATAGAGACCACAGCCCAACATCATGATTTTACCAAAACCAACTTGGTGAAGCAATGAACTGATTGGGAATCTGGGTGAGAGGTTTCTTACAGGAGAAGGACACGCCAAAGGCAGCGGCATCACCAAAAGCTGATGCACAACACGGCTCTGGAAAGCTGCAACCCTGAGCTCACTGCAGAACTCGCCAGGCTTCTCTCTCTCCAAGCAGCTCTGTGACTGGGAAAAGCATTGTCTTCTAGCAGCTGCTTACAGTCTTCATAGTCTTAGCCCCCGCCCCCCATAGCTCCTTAGTTGTTTGTTTACATTTTGAGTGTGCCCTCTGCCTTCCTCGAAGGAATATTGTCACTCAAAACTTCCTGAGCCTTAACAGGTCAAGTCACCCATTTAATCCTCTCTGGAAATGCTTTTACAGACTGTCCCCCGTTAGGATTTTATTGCTGTGAAGAAACACCACAACCAGGGCAGGAAGCCCTATAAAGGAAAACATGTCATCGAGGCTGGCTTATAGCTCAGAAGTTTTATCCATTATTGTCATAGCAGGCAGCATAGCAGAACACAGATGGACTTGGTATTAGAGAGCTAGCTGAGAGTTCTACATCAGGATCTGAAGGCAGCAAGAAGAGAGAGTGGCACCGGGCCTGGCTTGAGCTTCTGAATCTCAAAGCCCGCCCCCAGTGACACACTTCCTCCCACATGGCCACACCTCCTAATACTGCCACTCCCTATGGGCCTTTGGGAGCTCATGTTCATTCGGTCCACTGCATTTCACTCCCTGTAGGTTTATAGCCATAGCCTGATGCAAAATGAACTTAGTCCTCCTCCAAAAGTCCCCATAGTCTACTGCAGTCTCAACAATGTTTAAAAGTCCAAAGTCTCTGATACTCATGGCAATCTCTTAAGCATTACCTCCCGTAAAATTAAAAAAAAAAAAAAAAAAAAAAAAAGCCCATCCGGGCAAACTCTAAACTCTGCATCTCCAAATCTGATGTAAAAGTGCTCTTCAAGGCTTCTTCCTTTCCTCTAGTGGCAGCCATCAGGTGAGCCAAGATGGGTGCATACAAATACATCCAGGAGCTGTGGAGGAAGAAGCAGTCCGACGTGATGCGCTTCCTTCTAAGGGTTGGCTGCTGGCTTTACCGCCAGCTCTGTGCGCTGCACAGGGCTCCCCGCCCCACCCGGCCTGATAAGGAGCGAAGGCTGGGATACAAGGCTAAGCAAGGTTATGTCATTTACAGGATCCGTGTCCGCCGCGGTGGTCACAAGCGCCCAGTTCCTAAGGGTGCAACCTACGGCAAGCCTGTCCACCACGGTGTTAACCAGCTGAAATTTGCCCGAAGCCTTCAGTCTGTTGCTGAGGAGAGAGCTGGGCGCCATTGTGGAGCTTTGAGAGTCCTGAATTCCTACTGGGTGAAGATTCCACATATAAATTTTTTGAGGTTATCCTCATTGATCCATTCCATAAAGCTATCAGAAGAAATCCCGACACCCAATGGATCACCAAACCAGTCCACAAGCACAAGGAGATGCGTGGGCTGACATCTGCTGGCCGCAAGAGCCGCGGCCTTGGAAAGGGCCACAAGTTCCACCACACCATTGGTGGATCTCGCCGTGCAGCCTGGAGAAGGCGCAACACTCTTCAGCTCCACCGTTACCGCTAATCCACGTAATATTTGTAAAATTCATATCCAATAAACAACTTAGCACAGTCAAAAAAAAAAAGTGCTCTTCAGATCTCCAACTCCTTTCAGCTTTGTTGACTGGAACATATTTTCTCTTGGGCTGGTTCCATCCCCTGTTAGCAGCTTTTCTCTGCAGAAATCCCATGACTCTGTTACCTCCAGCATCTTGGGGTCTCCAAGGCAATCCAGGCTTCACCTTCACAATTTCACACTATGGCCTCTCTGGGCCTCTATAAAGGAACACTCCTGAGACATGCTGGGCTCAAAGGCTTTCCCTAGTCATAGAGGAGATTCCATGACCTCTTTCTCGTATAGTTGACTCTAAAGTTAGAACCACATGGCTGAAGCTGCCAAGTTTTGCTACTTGTTGGGGTGGAACATGGCCCCCCTCATTCAAATAGATTCCTACCAGATTTCTGTTTTTTGGTTTGTTTGGTTTTTGGGTTTGTTAGTTTGTTTTTTATTTTATTTTGAGACACTGTTTCTCAACAAACAGCACTGGCTGTCCTGGAATTTACTCTGCAGACCACTCTGGCCTCAGATTCAGAGATCTGCCTGCCTTTGCCTCCCTGGGATTAAAGATGTGCTCTGCCATGCCTAGCCTTAAGCTTTTCTTTACTTCCTTTTCCCAAGTTGAAAGTTTAGTTAGGTGAAGCCATGTTCTGAGGCCATTGGTCCATTAACTCCATTTGGGATCAGGCTTTTCTTCAAACGTTCCCCTGCTGCTCCTTTTCTCCTCAAACTGCACACTTTGTGTTTTCCTTGCTTATCTTGCTCCGTTTCATTATAGATCAGTGTAAGAACAGCCACTTTTAACCACATGACACAGTCAACACTAGGTGGTTTTGAAATTTCCTTTGCCAAAACTGTTAATACATAACTCTTCAATTTAGCCTCAGGCAGATGTTTTGGACAGGGGCAGAAAGCAGCTACTGTTAGGGTCTATGAATCATTAAAGAACAATACCCTATCCTCAAACAGTATGCAAAAAACCAAAGAGCATTTATTCTTGCATATAGGGGACCGATTTCATTGGGATGGAAGGACTTCTGCTGATCTCTGGGGGTCAGACCAAGTATTCTTGCTTTGTGCCAAGGAAGAGTAAGTAGCTCCTGACCTCTTGGCTGCACGCTTGGCTAACTTAACCTTATATATGGTTGGAGAGACACCTAGTTATCACCGGTTTTAAGGGTTAATTTGGTCAAGGCCTCCTTCAGGATCCGATTCATCCTCTCTACCTGACCTGAACTGTGGGGTCTGTAGTACAATGTAATTTTCGATTATTTCCCAAGGCTTGCACTAAAGATTGGGTTTCCTGAGAGATGAGTGCTGGTCCATTGCCTGACCCAAGCAGGATGGGCAGGCCACGCCTTTGTATGATTTCTTTCAAAATCTTCTTTGTCATTACATCGGCAGTCTCCTTCTTTGTTGGGTAGACTTCTGCCCATCCTGAAAAGATATCTATAAAGACTAGCAGACATTTATACCCGTATTTTCCTGATTTTATCTCTGTGTAATCTATTTCCCAATTGGCTCCAGCTTTTGGCCTCTGATTCGAGTTCCTGGAGCTTCTTGGCTGGGGTTGGAAGGATCCATGGCCTGGCAGATGGGGCAATTTGAGATTGCCAAGTGTCCGATATCGAATATTTCGTATTCTGCACATCTTAGCAAATTTTTTTTTTTGTTTTCAGCGGTCCAAATGTGAGGCTTGGTGGACTTGGTGGATGGGCTGTCTGGCAAACTCCTTGGGTCGGATGCTGTGACCTTCATTGGTATCTTATAGATCCCTTTTCATTTAGCCTGACCCATTTTGCTCTGTGCAGTACAGTCAGTCACAGTCAGGAGTGCAGGGGTGGCGAGACTACCAGAACATGAGCAGTCAGAGTCATGCTGGCTTCCCAGGCAGCCCTGTCAGCCATGCTCTTCCCCCTGGCTGTCTCCGATGGTCCCTCTTGAGGCCCTGGGAAATGGATTCTAGCCATCTTGAGCCATAGCTCTGACGGTAGAGCCAATATCTCTTTTTTTATTTTTAATTGTTTTCCTGTCTGCAGCCAATAATCCCCTCTTTTGGTATATGGACCCATGCACAGTATATTAGCAAAGGGACATCTGTATCAGTGTCGACATCGACCTCGGTGTCTTTTGTCAGCCTTAGAACCTGAGTCAAGGATATCAGCTCAACTTTTTGAGGGGACCAATGTTCCTGGTGGCAGAGCAAATGCCCAAGCAACAGAATCTCATGTCAAGTCCATTACTGCTGCCCCTGGATACTTGGAACAAAACTGCTCCCATCCATAAAGTAGATGCATTCAACATCTGCCCAGGATATGTCAGTCAGGTCCGGGCTAATGTTCAGGACATACCGCAAAACTACGGAGTAGTCATGTTATGTATCTGAGGATGGGTCAGGTAGCAGGGCTGCAGGGTTGCAGGGCAGATGACAGGTTATACCTTATGTGAGGAGGGTTTAGGAGCAGAGCTTAAAGCATGACAGTCTGGCATTGGACAGCCAGCGACTGGGTGGATTCTCCAGGGTCCCCTCAATAGTATGAAGGGTGGTGAGAATAAGATCTTGCCCCGTGGTTATCTTGTCAGTGGCCTTAACCAGCAGGGCTGTGGCCACTTTCCTCAGACAGGCTGGCAATCCTTGAGCCATTGAATTTAGCTTCTTGGATAGATGGTCCATAGGTTTTCTCCATGGGCCTACTGTTTGAGTGAGCATTTTCTTTGTTATGCTTTTTTTAAAATTCACATATAGGTAGAAGGGTTTGTGAAGTCCAGGAGGGCAGGGCCAGTGCCTCTAACAAGACCTTCTTCAAAGTCTTAAAGACCATGCCCATCCTTGTTTGTCTTCTTGCCCCCTAGTAGTCTCATATAAGGACAGGATACCTCAGTAAATCCTGGCACTCAGAGTTTATAAAACCCAGCAAATCCCCAAAATTCCCATACTTGCCTTCAAGTAGATGGGATGGGGCTGCTGAAGATGGTCTATTTCTGGGCATCTGACAACATTCGTTGACCCCCTTTGAGTTTGTACTCCTGACAGGTGACCTCAGGTTGTCAGAGCTGGGTCTTTTCAGCAGACACTCAGTAGCCCAGCGGACTCAGTTCTTGTAGCAGATCCTGTGTTGCTTCTTGGCAGTTCTCCATGTCAGAGCCGCTATTAGGAGATCATCTACATATTGGAATAGAGTTATTTGAGGGATGGGCCCTCTAGTACTCACCCAAGGCCTCATCAAAAATGGTGGGTGAGTTCTTGAATCCCTTGAATCCCAAGTCGTTTGTCTGTGGAAGTCCTTTTCCAATTTCCAGCTCTTGCCATTTAAAGGTGAATAGGGGCTGGCTTCGGGTGTCAAGGGCAGGCTGAAGAAGGCATCCTTCAGGTTGAGCACAGTGTATGTAGTGTGCCCAGGAGGGAGGTTTCTCAGCAGGGTGTAAGAGTTTGGAACTGTGGGGTGACTATGCTCCCTCCCTCCGCTTGTTTGCTTTCCTCAAATCCTGCACAGGTTGGTTGTCATGGTAATGAGGCTTCTTGACTAGAAGAAGGGGTATGATCCCTGCTGATGGCAAGGGACCAGGATCCCAGCTTCTCAGAGCCGGTTGGTGTGTGAGGTTATTCCCATCCAGGCCTCTCTTGGCATTGGATATCGCCTGGTGTGAATTGGGGTAGCCAACTGAACTATTATGATCGGGTCCCTATGAGGGGCCAGTCCGATTGGATTTCTCTTTGCCCAAACTTTGGGGACCTCAGTCAGGAATGTCTAGAGCAGTGGGCTTGTTGAGGGAACTGGCTGAGGGAACAACTTGTATTCTTCTAGGGTCAGGTCAAAACACGGGTAGGGTCGTTCTTATCCAGCATTTCCATTTTCTCTCAGCCAAAATGGATTTTGGCTCCCATTTTGGTGAGGATATCTCTCCCCAGCAGAAGGTATGGGCATCCTGGGATGACCGTTGAAGAGTGAGTTACTCATCTCCTTCCCAAGTCCACCTTTCTTCAGGTTGTCCACGGATAGGGCTTGATGCCTGTTACCCCTTGTACCCGTGTTTTTCAATCTGACAATGGCCCCAGTGATTGTTTTAAAATGGAAGGTGTGTACCAGTGTCCACCGGAAAAATCTATTAGTTTTCCCTCTACCTTCAGAGTTACCCAGGGTGCACAGAGGCGGTTGAGTCTCGTGGCCCTCAGTCACCGATTCCTCTAATTCCAGGGCTGTGGGTTTTCTGTTAGGGCATTCATTTTTCCAATGGCCCATTTCTTTACAGCAGGTACATGGGTCTTTCTTCAGTGTCACTGAGACAGTGCGTTGATGGGGACAGTGAGTTTTCTGAGCCACTGCCTCTCAGGTCCCTGTTATCCTTGGGGTCTCTGTTGGTGGCAGCTAGTGTATTTTGACCAGTCCCTGTTTTGTTGCTCCTGGTCTCTCTAATGTTATAGACTTTCTCTGCTATAGCTACTAGCTCTGTCAGTTGTTTACCTTAAACCCCTCCAAGTCAGAGTTTCCGCCAACTGTCAGGGGCTGCCTGGTTAACAAAAGCCATGTTTATCCAATTGTCAGGGGCTGCCTGGTTAACAAAAGCCATGTTTATAGCTGATTGGTTTTCCCTAGGGGGTATAGGTTCTGGAGCTCTCATCCTTTCCTTAGGTAACCTTGCTTACCCTGGATAAATTTGTAGGCCGCCTGGCAGCCTCACGGAGGACCCCCCCCCCCCCCAATTAGGCCCAGTGTCTCTCCTTACCTCTGACAGTGTTGTAATCCAAGTCAGGTCTAATCAAAGGAAAAGCTACGTCAATATTAGTCTGAACCTGGGTGGGGGTACGGTTTGCCCCCCTCCCCCGTGCCGTGAACCAACCAATATCTAGGCAGCAAATCCTCTCCCTGGGTCCTGTGGTGAAGAGGATCTGCAGCAGTTGCTGAGAGTCACCCAAGGTGGGCCGCTGAGTCAGCACGACTGAGTCTAGAAGAGCCCTGAGAGCTGGCGGTCTTTCTGAAAATGGGGCATTTTGCATCTTTCAGTTTTAGAGGTCATTACTGGCAAAAGGCAAATAGGTCATAAACAGACTCCCCAGTGGATCAGGGGGTCCTGTGGCCCTGAGAGGTAGGGCGGTGGTTGAGTCAGCCTGATGAGAAGCTGAGTCAGCTCTCTGTGCGGTTGGAGCCCCGAGTATGGGGCAGACACCAGGAACTTCCTCTTTTTCTGCCTGCATCTGCTGGACAGGAGCTACAACAGCGATATAAGGAGTGGGGCAAAGAACCTCCTCTGGGTCGGAAGGAGGAAGTAAGGCTGACCACCACGGCAGAGGAAGAACAGCAGCGGGTGGTGCAGCCGGTAGCAAAAAGGGTTCCATCCAAACGGGGGGTCTTTCCACAATATGGCGATATAAGGCACCTGGCCCGGGGGACCCGAGGCCCCATAGACCACAGTTTTTGCCCAGTAAATGATGAGGATCAGTCCCCTCCTTGGGGCAGGCAACTTTAAAAGTGAGCTGTTTATTCCTGCAGAAGGAACAATCAGCCCTGAATCCTCCATAATCTGGTGGAAGTCCCTAAAACGGCCCAGAACCAGACTCAGAGGGGTGCTCTGTGCCTGTCACATTTTAAAAATCAAGATATTAAAAAAAAAAATCAAGATATTCCCAAAAACCGATACAGAATGACAATGGTCACAGAGTACACAGCAGCGAGCAGAAATGAAAGCAAAACAGGAACAGCCTTTCAAGAAGTCTCTCCCTGGGTGCACGAGAGTAGAGGAAGACCCATGGTGTGGTTCAGAAACCAAGGGAAAATAGTCAGATTCTCCAGAAACCCCGTGAGAACTCCCAGGTTCCCCAGATGGCATGTGAAGGCATTCAGGGCTCTCCGGGTGGGATTTGAGGGGCGTCCTCCTTATTCCTGGGCCGCTGAGTGGCAAAATATGCAGCCACTTTGCCCCTCCTGGCCTCTGATTGGTGGAGAGAGAAGCTCCTCTAAAATGTTCAACTATTTGAGTCCGGGGTCTCCAGCGATTCCCAGCCAATGCACTAAATGTTAGGGTCTGTGAATCGCTGAAAAATAATTGTCCAGATTCCATCAGGATAGAAAGACCCCGAGTGAATTCACAGATTCAGTTTTAAAACCAAAAAGAGCAACTTAGGGAGGGATAGGCGATCTGTATCCTAATTGGTGGGTTCTATCTCTGGGGGTCTGGGTGATGCTATTTCTTGCTTCATGCCAAGAAAGGGTAGCTCTTGACCTCTAGGCTGCAAGCTTGGCTAACTGTCCTTTCCCAAGTTTGGGGTGGGGGACCTCTTGATCTCTTGACCTAAGCCTGCAGTTGTTCCAGTACATTATAGCCAATTGTGAGCCACCTGATATGGGGGCTGGAAACTGAACTCGGGTTTCCTTCCAGGAGTAGCAAGTTCTATTAACCACTTAGCCTTCTGTGCTGCCACACCCATTCAATTCTTAACAGATCAAATTTTATAAACAGATCAAAATATATAAAGCAGACTTGGGGTTAGTTCTGTGGTAGAGTGCTTGTCTGGAATTCTCAGAGCTCTGGATGCTACCCTTGGCACCATTAATAATAAAGTAACAAGGCAGTTGAAGAGATGGCTCAGCAGTGAAGAGCATGGACTGCTCTTCCAGAGGTCCTGAGTTCAAATCCCAGCAACCACATGGTGGCTCACAACCATTTGTAATGAGATCTGATGCCCTCTTCTGGTGTGCTTGAAGAGAGTGACTATATATATATATATATATATATATATATATATATATATATTCAAATAATCGACAAAAACAGCAAGCAGGTGTGGTTCTTGACAGCTCCAATCCCAGCCCTTGCTTCCTGTGACAGATAAGTGTGTGCTCTTAACAGTTCTACAGCCCTAATGCAGAACTATCACTGTTACTATCACTACTGTTACCATTTCTATTTTTAAAGACAAGGTCTCGGGCTAGAGAGATAGCTCAGTGGTTAAGAGCACTGACTGCTCTTCCAGAGGTCCTGAGTTCAATTCCCAGCAACCACATGGTGGCTCACAACCATTTGTAATGGGATTTGATGCCCTCTTCTGGTGTACCTGATGACAGCTACAGTATAGCTATATATAATAAATAAATAAATCTTTTTTTTTTAAAAAAAGGGGGGTCTCACTAGCCTGGACTTCCTATGTAGACCAAACTGGCCTTGAACTCTGCCTCGTGAGTGGAGCATCTTCTGAATCAAGCACATAAGAGCAAGAATATATGCATAACTTTAGACCACAGGCTAGGAGATGTAAGTAACTTGCCAAGGTGCTTGGTGCCCTGGTTTCAATTCCCAGCACCACATACACTAAGTGTGATGGCGTATGCCTATAGCTCTAGCCCTGGGATGGTGGAAGCAGAAAGATCAGAAGTTCAACAGCAGCCTCAGCTACACTGGGAATTTAAGGCTAACCTGGGCTTCATGATGTTGGGGCCACAGAGGTCCTTGTGCTCACAGAGAAGAACTAAGAGAAGCAGGAATGTTAATCACACGGGGGTGTCTCCTCAATGGAGGAGATTAAATCCAATAAATACCTGCATTCCATCTAGAAAGCCAAAAGTGGATTTTACTAACAATCTGGTGACTTTTCGGCTGTGAAAGCAGACCTCACTCACCTTTTGCTGTAGCGGGCAGACTTCACCCTATTCCCCCAGAATGATAATCTCAGACTCTTCCCCTCCCTAGACTATCTTTAGGGGAGATATCACATGTACTTTACAGCCTGCTGAATGATATACTGTTCCTCAGAGACCACAATGGACTCTAGGCCTTCTAGCCATAGAACCCACCCTCACGGGCACATGTACTTTGTAACAGAGTTTCTAAGTAGTCACACCTTAAGCTTTATTGGGAACCTGCGATTGGACTGATTGGACTGATGGTTGCCTGGAAACCTTTCCCCAAATTGTACTGTGTTTTAAATATGCCAACAATGAACTACCACCAGGGATTACACTTCCTGAAGTCTGATCCAGGTTGACAAGCCAGTCTGCACAAAGTTTCTGTCTTAGCTCTTCGTGTGGTTCCCTTCCCGGTCTGATACCTGCAGGAACCAGCCACACGCACCCCCATTATCTCCATCTTGTCAATGTTCTAATTCTCTGAAGAGATACAATGACCAAGGCAGCTCTTATAAGAGAACATATTTAATTGGGGCTGGCTGACAGTGTTAGGGGTTCAATCCACTATCACGGCAGGAACTATGGTGGCATGTAGGAAGAAATGGTGCTGGAAAAGTAGCTGAAAGCTATATCCTGATTCACTGGCAGAGAGGCTCTGGGCTTTGCGTGGGCTTTTGAAACCTCAAAGCCCACACCACCAGTGACACATTTCCTCCAACAAGTCCATACCTCCTAATCCTTTGAAAGAGTGACACTAGAGTAACCAAGCATTCAAATCACTACACACTTCAAAACAAATAAATAAATGCAGAACCCATTACACTAGGAAACACGCTAGAACTATATACTGAGAGGAAATGTTAAATTTTAAGTATACACTTTTTTAAAAATCGTTTTTGAGGCAGTTTCTCTGTACAGCTCTGGCTGTCCCAGAACTCACTCTGTAGACCAGGCTGACCTTGTACTCACAGAGACCCACTGCCTCTGCCTCTGTAGCGTTGGGATTAAAGGCACCACCGCCGCCCACTTTTAATGCACACTTTCGATCACAAAAATATAAAATTAATAAAGTAAGC
This sequence comes from Rattus norvegicus, assembly GCF_021556685.1. NCBI lineage: Eukaryota > Metazoa > Chordata > Mammalia > Rodentia > Muridae > Rattus > Rattus norvegicus. The sequence goes on from NC_141543.1 coordinate 87,079,387, forward strand.
ATAGACCGAACCAGCTGTAGTATGGGGCTTGGAGAGGTGCTCAGTGGTTTAAAGGCACCCAATGCCCTTGCAGAGGAGAGAGCTTCAGTTCCCAGAACTCAAAAGGCAGCTCACAGGTACAACTCCAGGTCAGGAAGATGTGACCCGACACCCTCATGTGACCTCCTTGGGCACCTGTGCACGTGTGGTGCACATAGAGGTGCTCATAGCACATACATCCGCACACCTGTAATCCCAGCATTTAGGAGGCAGAGGCAGGTAGGTCTCTGGATTCGAGGCCAGCCCGGTCTACAGACACCTGGGGCTACAGAGAGAAACCCTGTCTTGAAAAACAAAGCAACAACAGCCCCCCCTTCCACAAAAACTGAACAAAAAGATAAAAGGAAAAAATGAGGGGCCTTTGTTATGGATGCCTGTTAACATTTGAACTTTGTAAAATGATATCAAGAACACATTCATTTAAACTAATCAAGTTTCAGAAGCACTAGCAGTAGACTTTTATTTTCATGAGCTCCTAAGACCCTTAAAAACCGTTCGTTTATTTATTTAGTGTTGGGGGGCGTATATCAATGTGCGTGTTCCCTGGCACACACATGGAGGTTGAAAGACAGCTTTTGGGAGTGAGTTCTCTTTCCCTACCATATGAGACTCAGGGGTTGAATGCAGTCTGTCTGTCCTGGAGGCAAAAACCTTTATATGCCGAGTCACCTCCGTGACCCTTGGACTTTTTAATAAAAACCAAAAGAAAACACACAGGCTGACCACAATTTCACTGTCTGGCCAAAGATAACCTTGGCTTCCTGCTCCTTCTGCCCCAGGGACTCTCTGTTCTATCTGATTCTACCCCTAGTCCAAGGGCCAGTGTTTAATACTGCGGTAGATGTCAACCCGTGGACTTGTACTTTTTGCTAATGCTACCGGTTGATCTCATGGCCCTCTGTACACCCAGCAAACCGTCTCCCACTGAGTTATACCTTCACCCCCATGTTCTTGTGGCTTCCCAAACCTGGCTCCAGCTAGGATAACACCCTATGGTATAATCCTTATCAGAGATTGTTCTGATAGGAGATTATTAGTTAAGGTTTAATTTTTACTGGATAAGTAAAAGATGTAATCCTGTTAAAAGGACACGGTTTATGTGCTTTCATGGAGGCTGAACTACGCCTAAGAAACATCCAAGAAAGATCCACTGTGCGCCTTATAACGTCCTTGGAAAAATAAAGACTCAGGGTAGTCATCCGAGTCCGTAGTTAGCATTGTGTCCCTTCCGACTCCCATGCCATTCACAGGGTTTGCTTTTGAAATGAGCAGAAATGGGAACAGCTGAAGCCTGATCTTTCTCCTGTTCCCACACAGGAAAAGGTAATTGATGATGGTGACGGTGGTGGTGGTGGTGATGCTGATGGTATTTTTAAAGATTTGGAATTTGCTTTAGAATCTCATTTTTTTAAAAGATTTATTCATTTATTATATATAAGTACACTATAGCTGTTTTCAGACACACCAGAAGAGGGCACCGGATCTCTTTACAGATGGTTGTGAGCCACCATGTGGTTGCTGGGAATTGCACTCAGGACCTCTGGAAGAGCAGTCGGTGCTCTTTACCACTGAGCCATCTCTCCAGCCTGAATCTCATTTTTTTAAAAAGACTTATTTCATTTGGGGCTGGGGAGATGGCTCAGTGGTTAAGAGCATTGGCTGCTCTTCCAGAGGACCTGAGTTCAATTCCTAGTACCTACCTACAGCAGATCACAACTGTCCATAACTCTAGTTCCAGGGGATCTGACATCCTCACACCAATGCACATAAAATAAAATCAAATTGGTTATCTTTAAGAAAGACTTATTTTATTTTTAACTGTGTGCATCTGTATAGGTGAGCGCAAGAGCCCGTGGAGTCCATATGAGCTCACTGGCTCTCCTGGAGCTGACATTAGCAGCCCTTTCAAGCCACCCACCATGAGTAGTGGGGACTGAACTCAGGTCTTCCACACAACCAGCATGGGCTCTTAATCTCTATCTCTCCTGTCCCCAACTCATTATTTCTGGCACTTTGCCCACCAACCTCTCATGAGTCATGGCCACTGACTACACAGAAACTGTAGGGGAAGAGTCAGGATATTTAAATATTTATCCGAGCTTTTAAAAATACCTGCATAGTGAGAAAACATTTCTGAAATAAAGCTGGTGTCCTAGTTAGGGTTACTACTGCTCTGATGAAACCCTATGACCAAAAGCATGTTGGGAGGGGAGGGAGGGGAGGGAGGGGAGGGAGGGGAGGGAGGGGAGGGAGGGGAGGGAGGGGAGGGAGGGGAGGGAGGGGAGGGAGGGGAGGGGTTACTTGGTTACACTTCCATGTCACTGTGCATTGTTGAAGAAAGCCAGGACAGGGACTCAAACAGGGCAGGGACCTGCAGGCAGGAGCCGATGCAGAGGCCATGGAGGATGCTGCTTATTGGCTTGCTCATCCCGCTTTCTTTCTTTTTTTTTTTTTTTTTTTTTTGGTTCTTTTTTTTCGGAGCTGGGGACCGAACCCAGGACCTTGCGCTTCCTAAGCAATCGCTCTACCACTGAGCTAAATCCCCAGCCCCTCATCCCGCTTTCTTGAGGAACCCAGGACCATCCCATCAGGGATGGCCACACACACACAATGGGCTGGGCCCTCCGCCATCAGTCTCTTAAGAAAACACCTTACAGCCAGATCTTATGGAAGCATTTTCTTAGTTGAGAATCCTTCCTCTTAGATGACTTTGGTTTGTGTCAAGTTGGCATAAAAACGATTCACGCTGCTCGCTAATAACTTACTAAACGACTGAAACTTGTCCTGGGAAAGGTTAAGAACAGAGCTATGGGGTGTAGCTCAGCTGTAGAGTGTTTGGCTAACACGCACCACAAGGGAACAGGGCAGAAGGGAGTGCTACTATAGGTCCATAATCCAAGTACTTGGTAGACAGAAGAAGGATTATTGCTGGAAGTTCAAGGCCAGCCTGGGCCACAGGGTAAGTTACAGGCCAGCCTAGGCTATCAGTAAAAATAAAGGGCTGGGGATTTAGCTCAGTGGTAGAGTGCTTACCTAGGAAGCGCAAGGCCCTGGGTTCGGTCCCCAGCTCCGGAAAAAAGAACCAAAAAAAAAATAAATAAAATAAAATACTTTGGGAAGACTGGAGAGATAGTTTAGTGCTTAAGAGCACATTTTGCTCTTGCAAAGGATCAGTTTCAGTTCCTAGCACTCACAACCATCCTTAACTCCAGTTCCAGGGGTTCTGATACCCTTGTCTAGCTTCTGTGGGCAATGTATGCACATGGTACACAGACACACACACACACACACACACACACACACACACACACACAGATTATATAATATATAATATATAATGAGTAAATGAAAATATATTCAAATAATAAACCAGGCATATTATACATGTCCTTAATCCCAGCACTTGGGAGGCAGAGGCATGAGGATCTATCTGAGCCTGAGGCCAGCCTGGTCTACAGAGTGGGTTTCAGGACAACCAGAGCTATATACAGTGAGACAGACCCTGTCTCACACAAACAAGCAAACAAAACTTAAATAAATAAAATATTCTTGGGGCTGGGGATTTAGCTCAGTGGTAGAGCGCTTACCTAGGAAGCGCAAGGCCCTGGATTCGGTCCCCAGCTCCGAAAAAAAGAACCAAAAAAAAATATATCTTGAAGTCATACTCTAGTAAATTAAAAATCAAAAGCATATGGTGAGTTTTTAAGTAAAAGTGACATGCACTGGCTTCAGGTATGAGAGCTGAGGAAGTTTGTGTCAAGTAACAGAAACATACTCAAATTAAAAATATCAGCTAGGTGTGTAATACTAACACTTGCTTTCAGATCCATCCAGGAGGCTTCAGGGGTGTCTGTGGGTTTGTTTCCAGAGAGGATTCACTGAGAGGGAAGACCCACCCTTCATGTCATGGACTGGGGTCCTGGACTGAATAAAAAGGAAAACGAGCTTGAGATAGCTCAACAGCTGCAGGATGTACCAGGTGATCAAGAGAATGGGAGCTGAGGTCCCCAGGGTTCACCTAAATGCTGGGTGAATGTGGCGGTCTGCCTGAAATTCCTTAGAAGGTAGAGACATGGGATCCTCAGAGCAAGCTCTCAATGGGATGCTAGCTACATCTCCAGATTCTGAGTTTGGATAAGAGACCCTGCCTCAAAGAGTGAGGTGGGTGAATGATTGAGGACAATCCTCTCTCTCTCTCTCTCTCTCTCTCTCTCTCTCTCTCTCTCTCTCTCTCTCTTTCTTTTAGAATTATTTACTTATTTACTGTAGCTATCTTTAGACACACCAGAAGATGGCACCGGATTCCACTACAGATAGTTGTGAGCAACCATGTGGGTACTGGGAATTGAACTCAGGACCTCCGGAAGAGCAGTCAGTGCTCTTAACCACTGAGCCATCTCCCCGGCCCCAGGACAATTCTCGACACGGACCTTGGACCTGCTGCGTCCTGTAAATGCGCCTACACAAGGCTCTTCACATACTCATCATCGAAAGCCTTTTTAAAACTTAGATTAAAAAGAAGAAAGTGCCTTAAGTAGTGGCACTCATCTCTCTGCTTCCTGACCGGAAGTACGAGTTGACCAGCCGCCGCAGCTTCCTGCCACCACCCCTTTCCGGTGACGGAGGGGCATAGCCTGGAATTGTGAGCAGGAGAAACCAGTCTGTCCTTAAATTGTCCTTCTCTAACATATTTCATAACGATGAGAAAAGTAACTAATGTGCCCACCCTTACAGTGACTCCTGCACAGTGGGAAATAAAAACATATTAAACATTACATAATATAGGTGTGGTGGTACGTGCATTTATTCCCAACACTCCCAAGGCAGAGGCAGAAAGATCTCTGTAAGTTCCTGGCCAACTCAGCTGAATTAGTGAGACCCCCCACCTCAAAAAAATTTTTTTCAAAGGCTGTTTTGTTTGTTTGTTTGTTTGTTTGTTTTGTTTTGTTTTGTTTTGTTTTGTTTTGTTTTTGAGAGTGTTTCCCTATGTAGCCCTGACTGACCTGGAACTCTGTAGATCACAGCTGGCCTTGAACTGAGAGCTGAGCGATCAGCCTGCTTCTGCCTCTTGAGTGCTGGGATTAAAAGTGCATGCTACCGGGTTGGGGATTTAGCTCAGTGGTAGAGCGCTTGCCTAGCAAGCACAAGGCCCTGGGTTCGGTCCCCAGCTCCGGGAGAAAAAAAAAAAGTGCATGCTACCATGCTGAGGACCTGTCTATAAAACTGTCCCCATCTTCAAGGATATTGCAAGGTCACTCCTTTCCTCCAGGCATTTTTTGGAGTGGAGAGTCTTTGGCTGACAGCCATGGCTACTAATTAAATAAGACTGAGGCCTCCAGGTCTCTGGTAATGGTTTCCCTGGTTACAGTTGCTAGTTGGAAGTAGAAGGGAGGGTCACAGGATTATCTGCGGGGCTGCCACCATTGTGCCTTCTGTCCTTCCAGCTGCATGTGATTGTGGGAGATGCTAGCGTGCATAGGAAGTAGAAGGTTGGCTAGAAACGGGACTCCACAGTGTGGCTCCCACGAGGTCACCATCCACACTGGAGTGCAACTTTGTACTGATGTCATCCATTTCCTGTAAATAACCGCTCCCTTATGCTCTGTCTGTAAGTCCTCACAGCTCATTGGCTTGTTAGGTTGGGCTTTGGTGGGGTCATACTCAGGTCTGTCATTGGTGCTCTATCTGAGGTGAATAGACATTTGCTCACATCCTCCCAGAAGTTAACGAAGAGGCTTACCACGAAAACCGCCAAGTATCTGAAAGAAGCAATGAGAGCCTTTCAAGAGTTAAAGCGGTAACAAGAGTGGCAGAGGCGACAGACCAAACAGTGGTGCTAGGCAGAGGGTCCAAAATGAGTGCTGTTTTGTTTTGTTTTTTTTCCCCCTGCAGTTATTGGGTGGCTGGACAGAATTGGCAGGGTTGAAGGCCAATCAAGATGGACCCTTCTCTCATGATCAGCTTTGGATCCACTTCCCATTCCTCTGGAAACACTAGAAAGGGAAGAATCAGCTTTGTCCCCATTTGTAGCTTTTGTTTTCCTGTTAATTACTGTCTCCGGCCGCTTACTGCTTTTGTCTGCTAACCTAGGACTAGTCCTGGAAGCTTCTAGCTTCTACACAATCTAATCTAGGCTGAGAGACTTCTCTCTGCACAAACTGATTCAATCTGCTCGCTCTCTCTCTCTCTCTCTCTCTCTCTCTCTCTCTCTCTCTCTCTCTCTCTTTCTCTCTCCCTCCCCCCCCTCTCCCCTCCCCCCCATATCGGCTTCTCAATTGCTCTGCTCTACCTCCGGCTCGTTCTGTCCTCACCTGTGTCTAGCTTGTTCTCTCTCTGCAGCTGTCTCTGTACAGCTGCCCCAGTAAAACTGTTTCTCTTTCTCCACACTGCCCTTTCTTCTTTTAGGTTGATGCCATTACGCAGGTGAAGGCGGACACAAGATAACACAAGGCCTGTCACTGGACAAGAAGGGAGGGAGTCGGGAACAGAAGGAGAGGGAGAAGTAGAAGAGAGAAGAAGCGACCTGGAGGCAGACGTAAACGATCCTCATCATGCGTCCCTGCATAGATACAGGTTGTTATGAATATTTCTTGAGGGATAGATTTCTATAGTTCGATTTATCTTATCTAGGTGGGCAGTTTATATCTTTTTTGATTGGTTGCGAGGTTATTGTGTGGATGTATTATGGATTGTGAATTTAACGTGTAAATCTGATTGTTGAGTTACAGTTTACTGAGTCATGATTTCACTGGGTAGTTGGGAGTTTATACCTTAATTACCAGGAGGCTGTTGTTGGGAGTGTGAGCAGAGTTCGTGGCAGGGAGCCACGGTAGGCCAGCCCACGCTGGACTTCTAGAGACCTGATTTTACTGGGTAGCTGGAACCAGAGAGGCTAGCAGAGAGCCACCAGGAGAGATACTAACCAGAGATTAAATGATGGTTAGTTCCATATGGCCTTCCGGTGCCAGAACTAACTCTTGGGACCAGTGTGGCAAGGTGCCATGCTGGAACAGCTTGCAGGTTGCCTGAGTCTGAGAGTACTTGGGGGCAGCATGGAGTCGATGAGATAAAAGTACCCCGCAGTGCCATGTGGCCCTATGGGTGCTAGCATGGGATAAAAGGTTTAGCGATTTTTTAATATGTACCACAATATTTAATTTTTATATTTACCTTAATAATTTAATATTTACCTTCTCCTGAGAGTTGGCAGATCCTGTTCTAGGAGATCTTTCTCTGATTCATCATGTTGTCTGCCACTCAGACATCGCTTTCAAATATGGCTGCTTCCCATTTTCTTCTACAAACTAACTTTACCTTCATTTCAAGGGATTAAATTTCAGGGCCTGTCTGTATTCCAGCCAGGAGTATTAAAGGTGTGTGCTAAGGGCTGGTCTATATCACAATTAGAAACAAGATTTTCAGTAAATAACACAATCTCGGGGTTCACAATGTGACCAAATATCCTGCATCCCTGACTTAAAATTTAAACCACCAAATAAAAGGAAGTGCAGGGCTGGAGAGATGGCTCAGCAGTTAAGAGCACTGACTGCTCTTCCAGAGGTCCTGAGTTCAAATCCCAGCAACCACATGGTGGCTCACAACCATCTGTAATGGGATCCGATGCCCTCTTCTAGTGTGTCTGAAGACAGCTACAGTGTACTCATATACAAAATAAATAAATAAATCTTAAAAAAAAAAAAAAGGAAGTGCAAATCAGGACTCCACTGAGCCCCACTAAGTAAAGTTACTCCCTCCTAGAATGAAATCTGAACTCTTTCTTTGGCCTTGCCTGGAGACCTGGTGTTCTGATCTACCAGAACATTATATACCATTGTTCCTTTCCCTAATGTTAACACAACAGGAACTACCTGTCAATCACCTGGCTAGGAGACTCCCACACCACGGAGCTTGCTTCATCCGAAGACACGTTACAAAATGGAAAGAATAATTATTCCTTTTGTGATATCATGTACTCTTAGGTCTAGAAGCCTTCCCTCAAGGCAGATCTTCACTTATGCCTGTGCATTTTCCAACTTGTTTCTTTGTCTTTGTCTTGCATGGGGAAAGGTAGCCAACTTGCTTCAACCCATGTGTGAGGTCAGAGTCAGTTCTCTCCTTCCACCGTGTGGTTTCCAGAGACTGATCTCAGATCATCAGGCATAGGGCAAGTGCCTTTACCCCCTGAGCTATCTTGCGGGTCCCTCTTCTAAGTTTTAACTTTTCCTTTTTACTCCTGTCTCTTTGGGGGCCAGCCATAACCTAAACCCACTTGTCCAGACACCCCAGACTCTCTCTGAGCATCCCAGCACCCAATAGCAGCTGCTTACCAACCTCTGTTGCTGAACATGCCCGCTTTCCTGGATGTGGCTTTCCTGGATCCCACATCCGTAGGCCTTCTCTCTTCCTACCGAGCGCGCTCTTCCTCACAGTCACTAACTAAGGTTTATTTACTCTTTCCTGCCCTGTAGATTTTTCTCTCAAACGCTAATAAAACAAGCCTTCTGTTTCCTTCTAAATCTGCTTTAAAATTCTTTTATGAGCAAGACTAAGAACCTACCAACAGAAACTGCAATTCCTGGTTACAGCAGATAGTTAAGAATGTAGATTAGGGGCTGGAGAGATGGCGGTTAGTGGTTAAGAGCACTGACTGCTCTTCCAGAGGTCCTGAGTTAAAATCCCAGCAACCACACAGTGGGTCACAACCATCTGTAATGGGATCTGATGCCCTCTTCTGGTGTGTGTCTGAAGACAGCTACAGTGTACTTATATGTGATAAATAAATCTTAAGGGGAAAAAAAAGAAAGCATATAAGAATGCAGATTAGGGTTTGGGAGTGGGGATGGGGGACTGGTTCATTGGTTAAGAGCACATACTGCTCTTGTAGAGGACCTAGGCTTGAGTCCTAGCGTCCAATCACTTGTGACTCCAGCTCTAAAGACCTAGTGCCTCCTCTGGACTCCTTGGGTAACTACACAGACCTGCTTATACCTAGACACAGGCACACACACACACACACACACACACACACACACACACACACACACGAATCCAGAGGCTGTTAAGATGTTAAGATGGCTTCCTGGTTAGAGCTTTTGTTGTTCCCACAGAGGACTCATCTTCATTCCTGAGTTATCAGTGCCTCAGAACTGTCTAGAACCCCAATCTAAGTTCTTCAGCATCAACTGTAACCAGAGAACTGGAGTTCCTTTTGATGGGTTCCTGGTCTTGCTACTGAAAGAATTTTAGATTCATTGGTGTTTGAGAGAAAAATCAACAGGGCAGGAAAGTGTAAACCTTAGTTATCGGCTGTGAGGAAGAGGGCGCTGGGTAGGAAGAGAGGAGCCCAGGCCTGTGGATGTGGGATCCAGGAAAGTGGGCATGTTGAGCAACAGAGGTTGGTAGGCAGGGGATCCAACACCCTCTTCTGACCTCCTCAGTCATACATGGGGTTCACATACATATATACAGGCAAGCAAAACCTGCCCACACCCATAAACATAAATAAATCTTTAAGAATATGGACAATACAACTGCACTTCAAGGTTGGGTATAGATTCTCTGGACAGTGAACATATCCAAGTGCCCAAGCTGGTTGTTCTACTGTTGAAATCACAAACAGAATGACACACACAGGAGCTCCCCTGCCTCATGTAGATGATCCTCACTGTCCTAAACCAGAAGATATCGCACAGAGGAAACGATGCCCTCAAAGAAATGAAAATATATAATGTTGGATTGAATTCAGCCTAAAATGGTCGAACCGAATAAAACTACTGTTCAAATCACAAAAGATGCAAAAAATAATTCGGGGTGACTCCTTCTTGGGAAGTCCATACTGACCCTTGAGGATGTCTAATCTTTTCTCCGAGACCCCGTGTTTAAATCCATGTCATTTCCCTAATAAATTCCACCAACCCTGCTTTGGAAATGACTCCTACAGGGTCCCAAGTAAAAGTGTTTGCTCTGCAAGCCCAATAACTTGAGCTCAACCCCCGGAGACCAGGTTAAAAGCCACCCTGTCCAGTTGTCTGGAGTTTACAGATGAGGGGTGGGGGATGGGGGGAGGCTGAGGTGCATATTTTACAAAAAGAAGCAGCCCTGGCCTCCAGGTTCTCCCAGCATCCCTTAGTCCCTACCTGGTATACCCTGCCCCCAACTGTGAATTTTCCAGCCCAGATGCTGTGCTACCCTTCCCCTGGAGGCTCTTCACTATGTAATGCAGACATTTTGGCCTCCTGGCCCTTCTCTCTCTTTTTCTGAGAGCATGCTTTCTCTTTCTCTTCCCCCTCCCCTTCCCACGGTGTCTTCCCTGATCTCGGGGCCAGTGAACTGGTCCAAGAGCAGCTTTCTATTGAACCTAAGTTTAATATAATCTGATCTGGTTTGAATGGATTCCTTTCACGGGTGGAGAAGTAACTTGTCACAAAGCAGGAAGGGACTGACGATCAACACACTGTGAGCAGTCTGCGTGTGCTTTTCTTGGGAACCAGGATGTCTTCAGCTGTGTGGTTATCAAGTAGTTGCAAAAGGCAAGCTGTCAGCCCAGCCTCAGAAACCTGGATGGTCAAATCACAAGACTTCGTTTTGACCGCGTGGGAGACAAACACCTCGGCTCACTATGGTAACTGTGTAGTCCTTTCTCACACTGGCTTTTGCAGTCAGCAAACACGCACCTAACTTTTGTAGTTTCTGCAATTAATAATAATATTTATGTTGGCTTTTGGCGTTCTCGAATGATTTACTAAGGAGGAAGTTGCTAAGTCTCAAACCCCAGATGAACTGCTGAAGTGCTTACTTAACATTGTCAGAGCAAAACGCTGGGCTAAACTTCTCCAGCCCAGGGGCTGGGCTGCTCTTCCCCTATCGGCCCTTCCTAACCGTTTTCATTACCTGGCCCTTTCATATATACTTTACCCTCCTGGCCTTGATCTAGGTCCTGGCTCCTCTCCCCTCCCATCTCTCCTTTCATGACCTGACTCAATCTACTCATGTCCAATTTAGACTCTCCCAGATGGCTCTATTTCTGGGTATGTTCTCCCTTTATCTACAATAAACTTTCTCTTCCACCACACCTAGGAGCAATCATGTTCTCTCTCTCTCTCTCTCTCTCTCTCTCTCTCTCTCTCTCTTTCTCTCTCTCTCTCTCTTTCAGAAGCTAGTTTCCATGGTGAGTTGGCAGAGTTTCACCTGAAGAAAATCTACAACCTCTAAGCAAAGGGCACAGCACGGAGCTAGGAAGTGGATACTGCAGCTTTAGACTAACTATAGCTATGTGTTTATGAAAATATGTTCAAACCTGAGCATGACAGGGGAAACCAGTCATCTCAGAACTCAAGAGACTGAGGGTGAGGATAGAAAGCAAACTTGAGGCTAGCTTAGGCTACATAGCAAGCCTTTAACATAAATAAACTAATTAATTTGGGATAACACCTAGTACAGTTATGATTGACTGATTAATTTTATTGACTGTGGTGTTAGAGCTCTAACCCCACTCCCAGCCGCTGTCACTTTTAATGAATTCTTAAGCATCTTTAAATGGTCTCAGCTTCAGTTCACAACTTGTCAAGCAGTGGGTTTGTTGTTGTTGCTTTGTTCATTTGTTAATTTTTGTTTTGAAAACAAAACAGCTCTGGCTACCCTAAAACTCGAGATGTAGACCGGGCTGGCCTTATACTCACAGTGATCTGCCTATCTCTACCTCCAGAATGTTGGGATTAAAGAGGTGAGCCACCATGCCCCTCTTGGTGTGTGTGTGTCTGTGTCTGTGTGTGGTGTGCTACGGTGTGGTGTGTGTGTCTGTGTGTGGTTGTGGTGTGTGTGTGTATGTGGTATGGTGTGTGTGTATGTGTGTGGTGTGTGTGTCTGTGTGTGTAGTGTGTGTGGTGTGTGTGCTTCTGTGTGTGTATGTATATGGTGTGTGTGGTGTGTTTGTGTGTGTATGGTGTGTGTGTATGGTGTATGTGTGTGTGTGTGATGTGTGTGTGATGTGTGTGTATGTATATGGTGTGTGTGCTATGTGTTTGTGTGTGTATGGTGTGTGTGCTATGTGTTTGTGTGTGTGTATGGTGTGTGTGCTATGTGTTTGTGTGTGTGTATGTGTGTGGTGTGTGTGTATGTGTGTGGTGTGTGTGTATGTGTGTATAGTGTGTGTGGTGTGTGTGGTTCTGTGTGTGTATGTATATGGTGTGTGTGGTGTGTTTGTGTGTGTATGTGTGTGTGCTATGTGTTTGTGTGTGTGTATGGTGTGTGTGTATGGTGTATGTGTGTGTGTGTGATGTGTGTGCTTCTGTGTGTGTATGTATATGGTGTGTGGTGTGTTTGTGTGTGTATGTGTGTGTGGTGTGTTTGTGTGTGTATGTGTGTGTGCTATGTGTCTGTGTGTGTGTTTATGGTGTGTGTGTATGGTGTGTGTGTGTGATGTGTGTGCTTCTGTGTGTATGTATATGGTGTGTGTGCTATGTGTGTGTGTGTATGGTGTGTATGTGTGACGTGTGTCTGTGTGTGTGTGAGATGTGTGTGTCTCTGTGTGTGTGTGTATGGTGTGTGTGCTATGTGTTTGTGTGTGTGTGTGTATGGTGTGTGTGTATGGTGTATATGTGTGTGTGTGATGTGTGTGCTTCTGTGTGTATGTATATGGTGTGTGTGCTATGTGTGTGTGTGTGTATGGTGTGTGTGTGTGACGTGTGTCTGTGTGTGTGTGAGATGTGTGTGTCTCTGTGTGTGTGTGTATGGTGTGTGTGCTATGTGTGTGTGTGTGTGTGTATGGTGTGTGTGTGTGACGTGTGTCTGTGTGTGTGTGAGATCTGTGTGTCTCTGTGTGTGTGTGTGTATGGTGTAATGTGTCTGCCAGCTTGTGTGCTCAGGTGCACCAGACACAGGGTGGGGCACACATACCATGCAAATGTGGGACATCAGAGGACAACTTTATGCAGTTGGTTCTCATTTTTCCCCTTTCCTACACGAGGTCCCAGGGGTCACTCTCAGGTCTGTGCTGCACCAAGGCCTTCACCCACAGAGCCATCTGGCCTGCCCTTTCGTTGTAATTGATTTTGGGAATTTTTCATTTTTGCAGAGTATTTCATCCCTGAGAAAGAGGAGGCCCTCCCATCTTCCCTTCTGCACAGCTGCTTTCTGCTGTGTTTTAAGGATTTGTGGGAGCCCCAGCCAAGCACTGCATCTTTAGGGTTTTTTCCCTTAGTGAGGAATTTAATCTGAAGAACTCATAGTTGGCTAATGGCTCCCAGCATTCACCTGGTTCTCAGTGTTGGGTCTCCGGCTGTCCAAAGAGCCAGAAATGAGCTCGTCCTGGATTCTGGTGGTTAGATAAAAGCCAGACTTCCTTCAGGACTTGTGAAGCCTGTTCCCATCTGCCCAAAGGAGTCATTCCTTTCTCTCTAGCAGAAGGGACCACCTACCTGGGCCACTTCAGCATATCGAAGGCCATGTGGCCCTGCTGATATCACAAATAAGTGTTAGACATCTCAGAGGCCAAGCCGGCATCTTGGCTCTTCTTACTTTTTCTACCCTAAGCTCCCTCTAGCTCATAGACTTCCCTCCCCTCAGCTAGTCACCCTTCTTATAACCTGCCTGGCCATTCCCACAATTCTCTCTGTTACTTCCTCTCTCTAGCTCTGCCCTATTCTCTATCTCTCTGTGTCCATTGTTCTCTCCCACTTCCCTAGTCCTGGCCATGTTCAGTCTACTTCTTTCTATGTCTGTCCTCTAGATTCTTCCAGATGCCTTTGACTGTTCTCCCCGCCCCCTCTCTCTTGTATCTATAATAAAAATCTTAACCATAGCCTGAAGTAGTCATGTCAGCAGTTTCTTTACTGCACCCTCTCACAGACAGCCACCCAGATTCTTTATAAGAACAAGCTGACAAGTGAACAAATTTCATAACATACAGAATCTCTCTAGCTGTTTTAGGGAGTAGAATTTTGTTCCTCGACATTCAACCTGTATTGTTTTGTTTCCTTTGAAACAGGGTTTCTCTAGCCCTCTAGCCGAAGCTGACCTCTAACCTATAGGTTAGGACACTGTCTCATATCATTTTAGATGCTTCCTCTAAGCTGATGTGAGACAGTGATTGAGGGTTTTTTTTTTATTTGTTTGTTTGTTTGTTTTGTTTTTGAAATCAGATTCTTTTGTGTAGCCCTGTTATCCTAGAATTTGCTTTGTAGAGGAGGCTGGCCTTGAACCCAGAGATCTGCCTGCCTCTGCCTCCCAAGTGCTGGGGTTAAAGGTTTGTGCCACCGCTGCCTTGTGGGAAAACTCTGCTAATTAAAGTAGAAGCCCACGGTGACCAGATAGCCTCTAGGCTTGGTGCAATATGGAAGGTTCCTTACTTTAGTAGATTTTCTTCCTTTTTTGACCTTGTCTGGGGTATTCTAAACCCCCATACTTTACCTGAGTAATGGCATGTAGCCTCAATTAGATTATAGGACCGATTTCTTTCTCCTGACAAAACCTGTTTAGCTAGCACCTGAGATTTCTGAAATGCTTCCCCATGCTAATGAGGCATTCTGATACCCTAAGCTCCCAGCCAATGACATTTGCCCATCCGTGATGTCCTTACCCTCAGTCCCCCAAAACTTTATAAGCCTTCAGTCACCTTGCACACCCACAGGGCTTCTGAATATCCTGCTGTATGTCTCTGCTTCCCCTCCACTTCCCTTGTAGACTCAGATCCATGAGAATGGGGAAACCCACACTGCTTGTCTTGGGAAGTGTAATCTTTTATTAAGTATGAATTACACATCTTAGCTCCGTAAATTGAAAAACAAAAGACACAAGAAAATGATTACTGCCTATTCATCAGTTACCAAGATAATTCTATTCCAAAGAGGAAGAGGGTGTTAAAACGGCCCAGAGTGGGGGCTGGGGATTTAGCTCAGTGGTAGAGCGCTTACCTAGGAAGCGCAAGGTCCCCAGCTCCAAAAAAAACCAAAAAAAAAAAAAAAAAAAAAAAAAAACGGCCCAGAGTGGACATGTTTTTGATCCTAGTACTGTGGAGGTCGAGGGGGGAAATCCCGAGTTCAAGGTCATCTTTTTGGCTACATATTGCATTCAAAGCCAACCTAGGCTACATGAAAATCCATCTCTGAGTCAGAAAGAAAGGAAGAAAAGGGGGAGGGAGGGGAAACTGAAAAGCTGGCAGGATATCTAGCAGGTCCAAATTTAAAGAAGCTTGCTGTTAGCGTTTCTCCTAGGTTTCACCTGGCAACAGCCAGGTAGGCTAGGTTTACTGTAAAGACGAATGTTTGACCCCTTGCTCCTTTATTCTTTCTGACTCTCTTCCTTCCCTGACCCCTTGCTCCCTCCCCCCACACCACCTCCACCCCCAACCCCCTGCCTCGGGTTCCTGGCTGGCTTTTTCTCTCTCTCTCCCCCACACCGGTCCCCTCCCCCCTCCTCTCTCTGTCCTTCTCCGTCTCTACTCCCTGCTCAACTCCCCTTCCCATGTCCTAAATAAACTCTATTCTGTATGGTGCCTCAGGGGGAAGGGATGTCTCAGCATGGGTTCACCTGAGGCCACCCTCTCACCTATCCATTCCTGGTTCTATTAAACATATTCCTGGCTCCTCCCCCTCCTCTTTTATAAAATGCAACACTTGCTACCCTGAACACGTGACTTTGACCCCCTGCAACTAACAAGGCAGAAGAAAAGTTGTCCTCTGACTTTCTGCATGCAAGCCTTGCAGACAAAAGCAGGCTTCAGTAATGTTCAACTTCACTGAAGGTAATTTGAGGTCATTTAAAGAAAAGTGAAGGTGTTCAAGGTCCAAGGGAGGAGAATGTAATGTTGCAGTGAAAGCCTTTGCCCAGGACATCTGTTTGGTTGCTGGTGTCAAATACATTACAGTTGCCGCTTCTCCAAGAAGTTAGGACTTTTGTATTTCCAGGGCCTAGTAAGATAACCAGCACATAGTAGGGACCATCCAATGTCTGGCTTTTTTTTTTTTTTAATTTTTTTTAAGTGAGTGTGTGAGAATGAGGCAGTGGGGGGAAGG
The DNA here is from genome assembly GCF_021556685.1 of Rattus norvegicus. NCBI lineage: Eukaryota > Metazoa > Chordata > Mammalia > Rodentia > Muridae > Rattus > Rattus norvegicus. The sequence goes on from NC_141543.1 coordinate 87,095,436, forward strand.
GAGAGAGAGAGAGAGAGAGAGAGAGAGAAAGTGCCCCCAACACTTGTTAAATCAAATTCTAGTAAACAAGCAATCAAAACCCAAAGGACTGAGCTCCAATCCCATCAGCTTCTTCCAGCATGGTTCTCAGACAACCTCCTCCTCCCTCCATTTCCCCAGCTGTAAGATCTGGGTAGTATACTCTCCATGGCAGTTGTGAGGAAGGCTGCTGGGAGAATGCAGAACACATCCGGTACACCCTAAATTCATGCTGCCTAGGAGTAAACGAATCTTTCTTGGTCTCCCCTTTTCCTTCGCGGAGCTTTTCTGTCCCCTTTACAGAGACACAATCCTGGAGCACACTCCTAAGTGCTCCACAGGGTACAAGACGAATTAAACTTTTCCCACCTTCGGAGTCAAGGTCTCATTTAGCCCAGGCTGGCCTCAAACTCACAATGTAGCAAAAGATGACCTTGAGTCATCACAACAGACACACCACCACACTGGCTTTTGAAATGCGTGTAATAATTAATATATAGTCAGTTTAGTTCATAGGACAAAAATCTCTTCTTGGATTTTTGTTTTGTTTTGGGGGTTGTTTGTTTTTGTTTGTTTGTTTGTTTTTGAGGGGGAACTGTCCCGTTCCGGAAGTAGAAAGTCAGAGGTTAGAAGAGATGTTCCCCCCAGGACACACTGGCCAGCACTCTGTAGTCGAATCAGGAAAATATCAAGCTGCGTGGATTAAAATCGTAGATCTAAAGGTACAATTCTACCTCTTTATAAGTGAAGGGAAAACAAAGTTTGCCCCAAAATGTGCCAGCCTTAAATTCATTAGCATCATTCATGTTCGTTGAGCCTATTAAACTTGAGTTCCAGCTCCCACCTCCTCCCCCTCCTTCCCTTCTCCGTGCAGGAAGCAGGAAGCTAGAAAGAATATTGAAGGACCCAGGGGTTCCTGAAGCGCTTAGCAATGCACAACGGGACACGCAATATCTGCCTTCCCCCTCTCTCTCGCTGCATCCTTTGTGGGTCAAATGTGTGCTTTGAAAGCAAACAAAACAAAACAAAACAAAACAAAACAAAACAAAACAAAACAAAACAAAAACCAGGTGCCGGTGCATAGCCTGCAAGCGCTATACCACTGAGCAACTCCCTCAGGCCATTTGAAAGTTCTGAGCTTGGATGTCCATTAGTCTCAGGACTGTGGGCCTCTGCCTTCCAAGTTGTTAAGTAGTTGTGATTGGCTTTCTGAGTGTCAGGCAAGCACTTCACCAACTGAGCTGCATGCCCCTTAACTGCATTTGTATTTGAAAAAAAAAAAATCAGAGAAATTAACCTGAGGGGTGGGGCGGGGGGCGGGTAACACACAAAACTGATTTCTAACTCACACACTTCATTTCTGGTCCTTCTGAATACTTTAAAACTTAAACGAATACGCCCAAGTACATTTTTTTTTTCATATTCATTATAGGCAACCTCTGAGCCTCTTCAGCGTTCAGTACAGTGCGGTGTGAGGTCCAGCGTCTTACTCCTGACCCGACGTTCTGAACTCTTTGGCTCTGAGAGGGCTGCTGTGAAACCCTTTGGAAAGGACTCAAGGATCCAGGCTCTGGCACTTGCCTAAGCTCACATCCTATGGGTCCCAGACTCAGGTAGGCGCCCGGTCCCCGCTCAGCGCGTTGGGGCTACAAGTTGGGTACTCGACGTCCCCAAGGCGCTACCCCATGCTCCGACTTGCCCCCCACCCCCACCCCGGGTTTGTTCCTGGCAGTCGAACAACCTCCAGGTCAGATTTTCCCTGGGAGAACCGGTTTCGGGTTTGAGCCGCCGCAGCGGTTGAGACAGGAGATGAGAGGGGGATGTCTAGCCAGGAGGACACGCGCAGTGCCGGGAGATCGTTGTCACCCGCGAAGACTCCCGGGGCTCCACGGGCCAGCAGCCCGCTGTCTGAGCACTGCCGGTTGCCGCCCTACACCTGTCCCTCCCCAACTCTTCGTGCCCAGGGACACTCACTACCTGGAAGTCATCGCAGCTCGCTCCAGCCACCTCAGCAGACTGCCCACCGCAGGTCGGGACGCGAGCCGGAATGAACTGCGAGTCCCAGGGGCCGCGCCCGCCTACATCTCACAGCCTCCGCCCCGGCGCTAGACCTTGCCTCGCGTCCAGTCTGTGCTCCAGTGTTTTTGTCTTTATTTGAGTTAGTCCATTGTGACTGTGCGGTGCCAGGAGCCTACGCCCCGGGTACTACATGGTTCCTTCAGTGACCACTGCTCCAGCTTTTCCTTCTAGACGAGTTACCATCAGGTCCTAACGCTTAATTTATTTGTAGAAACTATAACAGTCCCAACGACAGTTCTGAGGCTTGCTTTTCAGATGAGGAAAATCTAGGCAAGTTGGGGATAATCAAACACTAAGCAGCGTAACCCCATCTCAACCCACTTTGGTGCACTTTTTTGTCTCTTGGGCTCTGCTTAACCCCCGCCCCAGGTCAGCCCACTATATTTTTTTGGTGGGCAGATCTTTCCGGAGGGAGATAGAGTGGCTTCAGAGTTTAACCCAAACTTCAGGATGAACTGGCGCTAGATGAAGCAGGAGAAAGTATGATCCGGTGCCAGGGCTTTCCCCATCCCGGGCAAATGGCGTTACGCTCCATCTATTCTCGCTCCAGCGCGGTCCTCCCGGGCTTCAAGGCGGGTCCTACCACAGCCTGGGTAACCTGGGCACTCACTGCCAGAGTTCCGCAACCCGGCCCCTGTGCTTCTTTTCAAATTGGCTCTCTTTCTCTGCCTGCACGAGTCCTCAAGCTTTTCTGTGCACCCTAGAGAGAAACACAGTTTCGGAGCCCATTCCTAGATTTCCCTGTTCTCTCCGCCCCTGCTTGCCCTTCTTTAACAGCTCAAATTTCAGTTCCCTCTAATTCAGCCTTTGACCTTACTTTTCCCCCAACATCCACCGCAAATTGTCCAAGAAAATAAGGCTACATCCATAGCCCAGTCCCTCTTACAAGGACCTATCTGACCGCATGATGCCTTTTTGCTGGGACGTGGGAAGAAAGCGATTTTCACACGAAGCTGTTCCTTCCGCATTTGCTTTTGTGAAACCTTCGAAAGGTGTTGGGGGTGGTTTTCCGGGGGGGGGGGGCGGCTCTTCTCTAATGGGATTGTACTGTTTGTTCTGATCCTGCCAAATTGCGTGCATAAGGTTAGCTCCAGGTAGACAGAGGATCGCGTCCAATCGTCTGATTACACACTTTATACCTTGCTGTGTCCCCAAAAGAAAGTACGGTTAGAAACAAGTAATCGGGGGTTGGGGATTTAGCTCAGCGGTAGAGCGCTTGCCTAGCAAGCACAAGGCCCTGGGTTCGGTCCCCAGCTCCGAAAACAAGTAATCCTCACCGAGGCAGGAGGATCAGAATTCAAGGTCACCCTTAGTTACATTCGAGTTAGATGAATTTACAAACCCACAGAATGGTTATCTTTGCCAGTTGTACACCTGACTGGATTACCATAGAATATATAAGTAGCTAAAAAAGAAAGAATAAACCTATTTTTTCCAACTCCATCGTAAGTCCGGTCTCCCTTCCTCTTTTCTTTTCTTTCTTTTTTTTTTTTTTTTTTTTTTTTGTGTGTGTGTGTGGGGGGGGGGAGTAATGGGAAGGGGGTTGGGAAGGGAGTAGAGGCAGAAAAAGACAAAGAGAGACAAACACAGAGCAAACGAGCGAGCGAGCGAGCGAGCGAGAGAGCAAGAGAGAGAGAGAGAGAGAGAGAGAGAGAGAGAGAAAGAGAGAGAAAGGGAGGTAGGGAGAGGGAAACAGAGGCCAGAGGGGTGTCATGGTGGATGCTGACCTCCAGGCTTTCTAAGTTTTACAACCACCTGTGGTTGCTTTTCTTACCCCACTCCCTACCCTAAATGTTTCCAGCCTATGAGGGTCCCTTCCTCAATTTCTCATTCCTTCAACCCCACCCCTACCCCCAAACCCCACCCCCACCCCCATTTCAGCTGTGTACTCTTTTTCTTTTTCTTTTTTTTTTTTCAGAGCTGGGGGCCGAACCCAGGGCCTTGCACTTGCTAGGCAAGTGCTCTACCACTGAGCTAAATCCCCAACCCCTCTGCTGTGCACTCTTGATTGCTCTCCTTAGTCTTCCCCTCTCTCCTGCTCCCCTCCATGAGCTCCTTCCCCTCCTCTCTTGCTTCCTGCCTTCCCATAGCCAAGTTCAGTCTGTGGGCCATGAGCAATCTACTAATCTACGTTGTCTCTATGCTCTAGACTCTTCCAGATGCTTCTGACTATACCCTCCCTCACATCTGCAATAGAAACCATGCCCCCAACCATTCCTTGGGGTGATCATGCCCTCACCTTACACATCTGATGCTGAAACCTCCCAGTGGAGCATAAAAAAATATCTCTCTGGACCAGTTTCCAACGGGCCTGGCTTCCTAACAGACGCAAGGTGCTGATTTCATTCCACTAAGGTATATATGGGTTTATGGATCGTTTGTTTCTGCTGGCTTCTGTCGTCCACCATATTTGCTTCCAAATTCTGGGGTCTGCCTCTTCAACCACTTATTGTCCTCATCCCCACTGTAATTCAGGGCATCTCTCAGTCTCTCTGGCTCCTGGAGCCTTCTATGCCCTCCTGGGAGTCCATTGTGTACAAAGGTTCAATCTCTCCCTCCACCTACTCTCTTCTCATCTGCTGGGTAAGTGTCACCCTGGAGCTGCCTACTTAGTCTCTGTTGGCTCGAAGGAGCCTACTATTAATATAAAAGTCACACCCATATGCCAGGATATTCCTTCACCCTCCTGGGCTCCCAACACTCAGAAAAGGATCCACTCCTCATATTTATTCGGGATATTTCTCTCTGACAAGTCTCTTGATCTGCTTGGAAATGTCCCAAATTGAAATTGTCACAAGGACCACCTGTTCTCATCTTCACGGAGCTTCCTCACCTTCCCCAGGAGAGGGGATAGCCTATGCTATCTCTTCCTTATGCCCTCCTGGGTCTCTACAATCCTGGAATCCTGCTGGTGGGATCCCTGCTCATGACCCCTGTCCCCACTGTCTCTCAGCTCCCTTCTGGGGGCTCCCCGGAACTGAGAGGCCAAACCTACTCTGTCTTGGGACGGGTCTCCATCTTAAGAGAAATTTGACCTATAGCTGAACCCAAGCTGCACCCCAAGTACCAGGAAGGACTCACTGGCTTATCTTTGACCCATATCCCAGAATCACTCCCTAGCTACTTCCTAGCAACAGTCAGTCAAAGACTACTCTGATTGTTTCAGATGTGCTTTCAGATTGTGTGTGATTATTCATGGATTTGGTTCAGAGCACCCGCCTGTCAGTTTACAATAGCCATAAATTAGATGCTTTTTGGGCTGAAACCTCCTGGCTTGCTCACCGTTTCCTATAAAGCCTTGTACCTCTGAGAGCTCCAGGCTACACCCTCCTGCTCTGCATTGCCAGGGAGACTGTGGTGTTGCTCAAGCTTCAGCTTGAATAAAGACCCCAGTGCAATCGCTCGCTTACGTCAGCTCCTTGGTGGTCTTTTGGGGCTCTTGGTGGAGGCTCCTCCTCTGGGGGAGTTCTGCTTGCAATCCTTTCTCTTTCTATCCTCAGACTCAGAGATTGCATTAAAGCTCAGTATTCTCCCAAAAAATGACTTGGCCCCAGGACAGATCCACGGCCACAGAATGACAATGTTCAGATTCTCAGACTGTAATGACCTCTGCCACCACACAAGCAACTGATCCCAAAGGTTTCTCATCTATGAGCTCTTTGCTACTTATCCATTCTTTTAAAAAAAAAAAAAAATCTCTTGTCTTTCTGATTTCTTTATGTAAACTCTTTATCTCTAGATTTGTAAATTCACTAAGTGTGATTTGAAAATCTGTAAAATCTGCTCTGGGTGTAGTTATGCATGCCTTTAATCCCAGCATTCGGGAGACAGAGGCAGCTAGACCTCTGTGAGTTCAAAGCCAACGTGGTCTACAGGGTAAGTTCCAGGACAGCCAGAGCTACACAGAGAGAAACCTGTTTCAAAAATCCAGGAAAGAAAAGGGGAGGTGTAACAAGCAACCAAGCATGATGGTCCACACCCTTAGGGAGGGGGAGGCAGGCGGATCTATGAATTCAAGTCCAGCCTGCTCTACAAAGCATGTTCCAGGACAGCCAGGACTACACAGAGAAACCCTGCCACACACACACACACACACACACACACACACACACACACACACACACACACAAAAAGTATAACAAAAGATGGCTAGTTTTAAAAGATCCACACGTGGGCTGGAGAGATGGCTCAGAGGTTGAGAGTGCTGACTGCTCTTCCAGAGGTCCTGAGTTCAATTCCCAGCAACCACATGGTGGCTCACAACCATCTGTAATGGGATCCGATGTCTTCTTCTGACATGCAGATCTATATGCAGAACACGGTATATGTAATAAATAAATAGATCTTTAAAAATATCTATGCATAAAGTAATCTTAATTTCTACAGCAGAGTGTATATGCAGCTTGGACTCAACCCTTGTTTAGGAAGATAGAGCTTTTAAAATTGCAACAATGTGGCTTTTTTCCAGTCTTGACTGATGACCACGTGGCTGGCCACCACCTTTACTAAATTTAGTTAAAAGGGAATCCATGTGGAGGGAAGGGAATGGGGGCTTATGGACAAGAAACCGGGAAGGGGAATAACCTTTGAAATGTAAGTAAGGAAATATATCTAATAAAAAATTTAAAAAGAAAAAGAAAAAAAAGGGAATCAATGCGGTGTAACTTCACCATCATCTTGATTAAGATGACTAACTAAGGGAGCGCTCATTGCACTTCTTAGTCCTACTGAGCTCTGCGTTTACCGTGTCTCCATTTTAAACTAAGGAGGCAACAGCAGCTCTTCAACATTTTGGGGAATGGGATGGATTTCCTAGGATAAGTTTTGTCCAGAGAGTAAAAAATTGAGATAAGGAACAACATGTTTGATGTATAAGGTCTTTTTGATAAATAAGGCTTACAAATTCCTAAGTATTAAAGGTCTACACAGATGAACAGAAGTTGACTGACTGCCTTAGTCACGGTTCCTTTGCTGTGAAGAGACACATGACCAGGACAACACTTATAAAGGAAAACCCTTCACTGGGGCCTGCTCACAGGTTCAGAGGTTTAGTCCGTTATTAGCAGGGCAGGAGGCGTGCGGTTCGCAGAGTGGGAAAGGGGTTCCTCCCAACCATGACTCCTGTATCTTTGCAGTGTTGTGATTTGTGATTGGTTCTCAGTGGGTCATCGAAATTCTGATCTTCCTCTACATGTCTCAAAATGGATGGCAATGTCAATAGGAGTGGGATGTGGACCAGACACCCGGTTCCTGGCTTCTGCCTGAGCTGTTTCTCCCTTTGGACACCTCTAATCGGAGAAGCCAGGTTTCTTTTTTTTTTTTTTTTTTTTTTTTTTTTGGTTCTTTTTTTCGGAGCTGGGGACTGAACCCAGGGCCTTGCACTTCCTAGGCAAGCGCTCTACCACTGAGCTAAATCCCCAACCCCGGAAGCCAGGTTTCTTATCTTCCTTAATTAGTCTCCACCGTATTTTTGGAAACAGACTCCCACTGAGTCTGGAGCTCACCAGTTTGTCTAGAAGCTAGCTGTGAGTTCCAGGATCTTCTTGTTTCCTCCCCTTCACTGTTGGGGCAACAGACATGGACCTCTATACTTGTGTGCCGAAGGTCGAAACTCAGGTTTTTCTGTTTGTATGGCAAACACTTTACTGACTATCCATGTCCCAAGCCCCAGGGGGAAATTCCCCCCCCCCCCCCCCCCCCCCGGAGCTGAGGACCGAACCCAGGGCCTTGCGCTTGCTAGGCAAGTGCTCTACCACTGAGCTAAATCCCCAACCCCGGGGGGAAAATATTTTTAAGGCTTTCTCTCTCTGGATCTCACGGTGTAGCTCTGGTTGGCCTTTAACTTGCTCTGTAGACCAGGCTGGTTTCAGAATCACAGAGATCTACCTGCTTCCGCCTAGCAAGCGCTAGAGTTTAAGTGTATGGTCTTTTTACATAGCTCTGGCTCACTACATAGACCAGGCTGGCCTGAAACTCAAAGAGATCCACTTGCCTCGGCTCACTCACTGCTATTTTAATATTCTTTTTTGAACACTTCTCTGACAGGGGAGGTTCCCGGCAGAGGACTGTCTACATGCTGGCTCCTACAATTTCTTCAAATGTGGAGAAACTCAATTGTATGATTTTTGGTAATGAGGGACCAGGTTCATTCTTCCTTGGGGAACTAACTACACAGACACACAGACACACAGACACACAGACACACAGACACACAGACACACAGACACACACACACACACGCACACGCGCACATGCACATACACATACACATGCACACACACGCATTCTTTAATTTATTTTTATTTTATGTGCATTAATGTTTTTGCCTGCATGGACATCTGTATGTAGGGTATCAGATCCTCCCTTGGAACTGGAGTTATAGACAGTTGTGAGCTGCCATGTGGGTGCTGGGAACTGAACCCAGGTCCTCTGGGAGAACAGTCAGGGCTCTCTAACTGCTGAGCCATCTCTCTCCACACACACCCCCTCCACACACATATTCTTATTTGAAATTTCTGTGCCAAAAGTAGATAGATAAATAGCAAGATAGATAGATAGATAGATAGATAGACAGATAGATAGATAGATAATAAGAAAGATTGCCAGTTGAGGTTGTGCACACCTTTAATCCCAACACTTGGGAAACAAAGACATTCAAATCTCTAAGTTCTAAGGCTAGCCTACTCTCAAAGTGAATTTCAGGACAGCCAGGGCCACAGAGAAGTCCTGTCTCAGAAAGAAAGAAAGAAAGAAAGAAAGAAAGAGAGAGAGAGAGAGAGAGAGAGAGAGAGAGAGAGAGAGAGAAAGGGAGGAAGAAAGGAAGGATGGGAAATCCTTGCGGCAATGCAATATTATGAAACTGTCTCTTAGTTTTTTTTTAACTTCTTATTGATTCTTTGTGAGTTTCCTATCATGCACCCCAGTCTTCTCCTTTTCCCATCTCCTCATACCCACCCTTTGCCCTTGCAACCTCCCCCCAAAATAAAAAGCACACAAACAAAAGTGAAGCATAGTAACCCTCTTGCTATGGAAGCTGCAGTGTGCCCCACTGTGTCCCACAGTAGACCCCCGTCCACACACCTTCACGAGCAAATGTTCATCGCAATGTGTCTCTTAGAATTTTGCTGAACCCCACAGTCAAAGTTAATAACACACTTTGAAGTCCCTTAAGGCTGGTACCCTATTGTTCGCTCAGCCTGTTGATTCAGTCTTCCTTAAAGAGAACAGTATAACAGATAATCTTACTTGCCTTGGGCTGACCAAGAGCTCTCGGTTTTTATGGCCTACACTAACTCATAGCTTAGTTAAATTATGGTGTACCTTCCATGCCCCTAAAATGAAGATTCGTTTATGGCTTTGGGATGGTAAGCAGTGATGTTTGTAGCACTGCTTGTGGTCTGCGTCAGCTGGGATCCATCGGAGCCAGTGACATAATTCCTTTGTAAACTCTGTTAATGATTTCTGTGAAGTGTCCCACATGATGCCCTCTGTGCTGTTCAGTAAAGACACAGTGAAACCCTTTGTTAGGGACTGACGGACACGGGTACAGAGGTAGACATGGATTCAGGTTCGTGCAATGGACAGACAGAGGGATGAGAGACCCCTGGCACATGACAGAATTCAAATCTAGACTTGCTCTTGGTTAAATGACCCCAGAGACAGAGTTTTCATTTTCTCCCTTAATGTGACACCAGTACACTGTCAGTGACTCTGCATTATTCACTGATGTGTTTAACCCAGCATCTCTTTATCAAAGGACTATTGTGTTCATTCAGATACTGTCTGTGGTGGTTTGAATATGCTTGGCCCAGAGAGTGGCACTTAGCATGTGTAGGCTTGTTGGAAGTAAGTGTGGCCTTGTTTGAGGAACTGTGTCACTGTGGAGATAGCTTTGAGACCCTCCTCCTAGCTGCCTAGAGGCCTTTTCCTTAGTCTCCTCCTGTTTGACTTCAGATTAAGATGTAGGCCTCTCGGCTCCTCCAGCACCATGTCTGTCTGTATGCTGCCAGCCTTCCTGCCTTGATGATAATGGACTCAAACGCTGAAATTGTAAGCCAGCCCCAATTAAATGTCATCTTTATAAGAGTTGCCTTGGTCATGGTGTCTGTTCACAGCAGTGGAAACCCTAACCAAGACACTGTCAGAGGAAATTTTCTGTTAATTCTGCTGACATACGTATGTGTTCCTCCTAGCTGCTAAAACTGCCAAACCAGACTCTGAAGTGAGTGGCTCCTTTCCCTACCCAAGTCCCAAGTTCTAGAGTTACTTTGATCCTGCCTTCTTAAGACCCCATAGAGGTCCTGTTCAGACAAGGAAGAAGGAATGTTGCACAGGAAAGCCAAGAAGAGTATGGACACCTTGTGGGCTCTATCACCCAGTCTATTGATATCGGGTATATAGTAAAGCTTCCATTAAAAACCCGAAGGAGGCCGGACGTGGTCATGCTTTTCATCCCAGCATTTGAGAGGCAGAGGCAAGAAGGATATCTGTAAATTTCAGGACAGCCAGAAGTCAGTTATGTGCACATTTATGATCTCAGCACTTAGGAAGCTGAGGCAAGACGGTTATGAGTTCAAGCTCAGCCTGACTGGACAACCCAGTGAGTTCCGGACCTTACCAGGTGAGACCCTCTCTTGGCATATTCATATAATCCCAGCTCAGGAAGCTGAGGCAAAAAGGTTACAGATTCACGGGCAGCCGGAACTACACAGTGAAGTCCTGTAGATAGATAGATAGATAGATAGATAGATAGATAGATAGATAGATAGATAGATAGATAGATAGATATTTTGTAGGAGCTGAAGATATATAGGCTCCTGGAGGGTGGGTACAGGAAGAGGACGTAAAGAACTGCTTCCTCCGGGTGAGTGTGACTGTTGCAGAGCTACGCACAGCTTTGCGACCCTGCAACACAATAAGGGAAACAACAGTTCTGTCTACAGTAATAATAGTGCAGCTATCACCACTCCCTAGCAGAAGACAGGGAGGATGGCAGGCCCATAACCTGACATGCCATCCCGCTACCCATTCCTGCACACCAACTTCAAGTCATCTCAGAAAGTGCTAGAGTATCTCTGAGGCAGGAGTTTAACTGAAGCAGGGCTCCAGGGTGCAACCCCCATGAGGTAATCAACCATAACGGAGAGACTTACTGGTCTTACTGGTAAGTAACTCCTCGCCTCATGCTCTTGTAAACAGGCCCAGTGAATCCATTGGCTCAGCACACCGGGCTTGGGTGGGATGGTTCCTTGTTCTGTCATTGGCTCTCTAGCTGGGGTAACTGTGTCAGGTAGCTAACCGAACATTAGCAGGCTTGGAGGCCATTGATGGTGGACCCATTCACACTTCTGAAATCAGGTTTCCCGTCTGCTATGCCATGTATATGTATTGCTCTGAGACAGGGTCTTACTACATAGCACTAACTTCCTGGAACTCTCTATGTAACTGGGGATAACCCTGAACTCCTGATCCTCCTACCTCGATTTCTGCAAGTGCTGAGACTATGCACATATACCTTCCCACCTAGTTTATGTGCTATATGTGCATCTAATGCATACCTGGTACCACCAGAGGCCACAAAAGGCATCTGATCCCCCCCGGAGCCGGAGTTACAGACAAGTAGTGAGCTGTCCACCGTGGATGCTGGAAGCCATCCTGTCTGAGGGCAGCACATGCTTTAACTGTGGAGCCATTTCTCCAGCCCCCACCCCACTCATTTATGGATCCTTCTCCCTGCAACCCCCTTTGGCATTGAGTCTGGTCAGTAGTCCGTCTTTCATTCTGTTTTCCTCTACTGTGCAGAATCTCTTTGATCCTACACAATTCCCATTTACTCATATGATTACTCCTGAGCTATTTCAATACTTATTGGAAAGTACATCCTTTAGATTTTTCTCTTTCCTTTATTTTTCCGTTTTCCCCTCAAGCAGCTTCCAAGTTTCCAATCATCAATTGAGGCCTTTGATGCATTTGCATTGATTTTGTCTGTTTGGTGCCAGGTAAGAGATCGGCATCTAGTTCCATTCGCCAGACTATGAATGCCCAGTTTCCCAGTTTGTTGAAAGACTGTATCTTCTTTCTTTCTTTAAAAAAAAAAGATTTATTTTATTTATATGAGTACACTGTAGCTGTCAGACATGCCAGAAAAGGGCATCAGATCCCATTACAGATGGTTGTGAGCCACCATGTGGTTGCTGGGAATTGAACTCAGGACCTCTGGAAGCCATCTCTCTAGCTGTGTTTTCTCCAATATATGTCGCCTGGCACCTCTGTTAAAATTCAGGAGGCTCGCTCTGTGTGGGTTTATTTCTGGGATCTCTCTTGACATTAAGACATGATACTGTAGCCTATACATATGTGTTGGGCTACACTCAGAGTTATCCTAGGACACATGCAGCCCACAGGTCACATGTTGGACGCTCTGCATTTGATTCTTTGGGGCTGCGCGTCTGTTTTTGTGTCAGCATCATGCTCTTCTGGTATTATGGGTGTAGGCATAATTTTTTTGCAGCCTGTTTTTTTTTAAAGATTTATTTATTTATTATATATAAGTACACTGTAGATACACCAGAAGAAGGCATCGGATCTCTTTACAGATGGTTGTGAGCCACCATGTGGTTGCTGGGGATTGAACTCATGACCTCTGGAAGAGCAGTCGGGTGCTCTTAACCGCTGAGCCACCTCTCCAGCCCTGCAGCCTGTTTTAATAAGGATTCAACCTCTCCTCCAGCCCACCACCCAGCAGAGGTAATGGAAAAGGAAAGTTTTGAGGATAGAGGAAGCAGACCTGTTCGGCAATAGTTCTTCAAGGGCGAGCTCAATCGTCTTTCTCAGCAGTTCAGTCCTGCAGCAAACACCAAATATGAACCGGCAGCTACAGTCCAGTCCTCTAGGTAGGCAGACAACACGCGTGAACCAGCAGCTGTAGTTCAATCCTGAAGAAACTGCAAGGCTGACCAAGGCTGCTGAAGCGCCAAGAAGCTTCAGGAACCTCACAAGCTGTTCTTTGGCAAGTTTCTCTCAATGGCAGCATCACCGCAAGCAGGGGAGCTCAACAATGCTATATAAGGCGAACCATACATGTGTGTTTTTAGCGAAGTCTAGCAAGGCGGAGCAAACCAAACCAAAGCTCAACTCCCACTGTCTGTGCAGTCATATTTATACTCCATCATGTGTCTGCTATAGCAAAACACCTTTTCACCTGTGTCTGCTTCAGGAAAACATTCTTTCACATGTCTGCTTTAGCAAGACATCCTTTTACCTATGTGTCCCAGCAAAACATAATTTGACACAACTGACTTTCCAAACAAACCAGAAGTTTCCACTTCATATGGGTCTGAAGTATAATTTGAAATCTGATGGTGATGATGGTGATGATGGTGGTGGTGTTGGTGGTGGTGGTGGTGGTGGCTCATTCTGTCAGGGTTGCTGTGGCTGCTTGGGGTTCTTTGTGCTTGTGCAAGATGAACTGTAGGGGGCTGGAGAGATGGCTCAGCGGTTAAGAGCACTGACTGCTCTTCCAGAGGTCCTGAGTTCAATTCCCAGCAACCACATGGTGGCTCACAACCATCTATAACAGATTCTGGCCGTATCTGAAGACAGCTACAATGTACTCATATATACTAAATAAATAGAGTATTTTAAAAAAAAAAGATGAACTGTAGGATTTTATCCTCCATTCTGTGGAGAATATTGTTGACATTTTCATGGGGAGGGCATCAAATGTGTAGATTTGAATGTACACAATATGAATTCTTGCTAACCCACGAACTTGGAGGCTCTTTGCATGTCCTAACGTATTCTAGTTCCAAATTGGCGGTTCACACACGTTCCCTCGGCATTTGGGAAACGGAGGCAGAGAAGTCAGGGAATGAACGTCAGCTTCAGCTTCATAGGGAGTGAGCCCCGAGCCAGTTTGGTATATGTGAGACCCCGTCTCAAAAAAATTGTATTTCTTTCTCCCGTGTTTGAAGTTTTCACTATGAAGGCTTTTCGGTTCCTTGCTTAGGTTAGGGCTGTTACTAGGTGATTTTTTTTTAACCTCCTGTGAATGGAACTGTTGTTCTGATTTCTTTTTCAAGCATGTTTGCCAATGGGAATGATCTGAATTATTCCTTTTCTATTCCTATCCCACCACCCTCTTTCTTTACCACCTACTCCTAGATGGAAAGGATTGTAGCCCAGGATGGCCTTGAAACTCCTCCTACCTTAACCTCCCAATTGCTGGGATTACTGATAAGAGTCAACCAGGCCACCTCCTCACTTCTTTGTCTTATTACTCTGGCTAAGGAGTCAAGCACTGTATTCAATACGAATGAGTAGAATGGAAACCCTTTCCTCTTTCCTGAGTTTAGAGGAAATGTTCTGACGTTCTCTAGTCAGGATTCTGGATTCAGGTTTATCTGCTATAGCCTTATTGTTTTGAGGTGCTGTCTTAGGGTTTCTATTGCTGTTAAGAGACACCATGACCAGGGCAACTCGGAGATATTTAATTGGAGCTGGCTTACAGGTTGAGAGGTTCAGTCCATTTTCATCAAGGTGGGAGCATAGCAGCGTTCAGGCTGGCATGGCGAGGAAGAGCTGAGAGTTCTACACCTTGATCTGAAGGCTGCTAGAAGACTGGATTCCAGGCAGCTAGAAAGAGGGTCTCTCAAAGCCCACCCCCACAGTGACACATTTCCTCCAATGAGTTCACACCTCTTCCAACAAGGCCACACCCACTCCAACAAGGCATGCCTCCTAGAAGTGCCCCTCCCTGGGCCATGCATATTGAAACCACCAGAGGTACGTTGCCTCTATCCTAAAGGGGTCATAAAGATTATCAAAGGTCTTTTCTACATTTGCTGAAATATCAGATGGCTTCGATGTGCTGTGTGACTTCTATTGACTTGCACGTATTGAACAACGTTTGCATCCATAAGAAGGAACCAGCTTGATCATGTACCACCAAGACTGCCACTACTGCAGCCTCAGGCCAATCGGCAGAATGATGTCAGCTGATACAGGCTCACATGGAGTTTGCTGAGATCGACTCATGTGCTTTGGCAAGACCTGTATTGAGGCAAGACCCATGGAAGACACGTGATGCTTGGAGGGATATAAATAGGACTGAAGGGACAGTGACAGTGACGAGGACTTTCTCTTCACATGGCTGGCCTTGCAACACTTCTTGGCCTCGTGTCTTCACTGATCTTCCCTTTGTTGAGAGAGGCCCGGCAGAGAACTTCTGGTGTAATCGTTCCTGCTGGCTCATAGCCATTCAACTGAGGCCTGGCTGTTTCTGCTAGGTCCTGCCACCACTGCCAATTTGTGTTTGCTATCCCAACACTACTGAACTGCACTGCTGGCATATCCATGAAGTGTTTGCAAGTGGATTGAGCTGCTGCTGCTGCTGCTGGCTTCTGTGAACTAAACTACTGATTTCCTGACAAAACAAATGGGATTTGCTCCAAAGGACAATTTCTAAACTGGTGCACTTTCCTCGCATCCTTATAACCTTTCTTTTCCACTACGTCTAGTGGATGGTGGACTAGAAGGGAGGTTAAGGCATTTAAGAACCATTATTAAAAATAGGGTTGAGGAAAGTTGAAGCTGACAAACAGGTCTGGCTGCACATTAAAGGTTCTTTGGTGAGGTCCTATCAGGATCAACAGCTCAACGTTCTCGGGGGACGGGGGTTGTTTTAACTTTTTGTCACAGGTCCATTGTCATGAGACATGGATTATTTGTTCACCCAGAATAATCTACAAAGCAAACAATGGATGGATGTAGAGGCAGCCATGCACCAAGGTTTTAGCATGCTGAAAAAGTTTTTAGGCTCACATGAAGAGCAGGGGCTTTTTAACCAAAATAACCCCACTCCTTGTCATCAAATTGTTGCAGGATATGTGGTCACATTGTGAACTCCAAAGTCATGAGCTGGAAAGCCTGTGTGGAGTGGCTCATCCCTGGCACACATCTTCAATCCAGAGAGCTTTCTGTAGACAGGGTTAAATAAAGTCAACCCTAGGTCGACGGGCAGAACTAGAAACCAGTGGACAAGGAGTAAACATAAAAAAGTAAAAGGAGAGACACAGAGTTAAAGGGTACTTAAGGCAACATGGGGAAGAAGAAACTTTTTCCTTCTGGGATGTTGGTGGAGTAAGGAGGGTCAGCTGGGTGCTTTCTCTGCCCCTCTAAGGTAGCAGCCTTTCAACACAGCATCTGGCCAGAGAGGAGTAGTTAGTTCTTGAGCATTTTTCCAGATGTTTGAATGAAAGTATCTTGTGGGTACCTATCGAAAAATACTCCCAGGAACAATAAGATTGCTGGGTGAGGCAAAAGCCTAGTGTCAGGAATGATACCTATGAGTTGTTGGTCACTGAGGTTCTTGAGGTCCCCCAAACATCACATGTCAGTTGAATGCCAAAAACCAAAAGAAAGTCCTTATTGCTAGAGACAGTGCACAGTCTGGTCATGATGTCTCCTCATAGCAATGGTAACCCTTACTAAGACACTAGCTTAGATAATTCCAGAAGGTGCCATTCAGGTCACAGACCCTGTGAATCTTGTCACCCAAGATGCACTTGGCTCATAACAACAGCTAAGGGAGAGATGACCACTCCCAGTAAAGCCACCAGCTCACCAAGCTTTACTTGACTTTGATTTGCCATTTCCTTCTCTATGTGGGGTGACTAGAAATGGTCTATTGAGAAGGGTGTGCAAATTGGCCCATAAAATAATCAAGAGGAACTTTTAAACCGGAAAGCAAATAGGATCTGTCTGAGTCATTCAAAAGCTGATGTTTGGCTGAAGGAGGGAGAACTCAGATGTTTAAAAAAAAAAAAATACTACTTTTCCAAAGGACCCAAGTTGGGATCCCAGTACCCACAACAAGGAGCTTAAGATCACTACAACTGCAGGAGATCCAATGTCCCCTTTTGGCCCATACCCACGTAAGGCATACACAGACAAGTAATAATAATAATAATAATAATAATAATAATAATAATAATAATAGCAGAGCTTATAAAAGTGTGAGGATCTGAGTTTTGCATCCCTAGTACCCATGGAAAAGCCATGTGCAGGGTCTATAATCATAGCACTAGGAGGTGAAAACAGGCAGGCCCCTCGAGTTCATTGGCCAGCTGGCCTAGCGAAATCAGTGAGCGCCAGGTTCAGTGAGAATCCGGTCTCAAAATTAATATGGAAAGTAGTCAGAGAGACACCCAACATCAACTTCTGTTCTCCACTTGAAAGCATACGCAACGCACATTTGCTGGTTGGTGTACACATACACAACACTCTCTCTCTCTCTCTCTCTCTCTCTCTCACTCACACACACACACACACACACACACACACACACACACACACATCTGGGCTGAGAATGGAAGGTTTTAGGGAGATCTGTCAGTTTCTGGCACTTTCTGAGAATTTTATATTTCACAGAATATATATTTATATTTATATTGCATCAGAGTTTGAGATCTGGGGCTCAGGGGGTTGTGGATTTAGCTCAGTGGTAGAGCACTTGCCTAGCAAGCGCAAGGCCCTGGGTTCGGTCCCCGGCTCCAAAAAAAAAAAAAAAAAGAAAGAAAGAAAGAAAGAAAGAAAAAGAAAAAGAGATCTGGGGCTCAGGCTATATCTCAGTAGTATAAAGACAGAATCTGACATCAGGAATCTGTGGTATGAACCTCATTGGAAAGGACTTCCCATGTCCTCACCACTGTGGGAGGGAACGTAGCTCAAGGAGGAAGCATTTACTCAGTGTGCATAAGATCACAGCTTCAGTCTCCAGAACCACAAAGAAAATCTGCAGATGGTTTGAATATCAACTTTGCTGGGTATAGCAGTGCACACTTATAATCCCAGGATTTCAGACTCTGGGGCAGGAGGATTGTAGTGAGTTCAAGTCCATCTGGGCTACATAGTAAAACTCTGTCTCCAAAAACCAAACACGGGGCTCAAGGTCAAGAGCACTGACTGCTCTTCCAGAGGTCCTGAGTTCAAATCCCAGCAACCACATGGTAGCTCACAACCATCTGTAATGGGATCCGATGCCCTCTTCTGGTGTGTCTGAAGATAGTTACAGTGTGCTTACAACAAATAACTCTTAAAAACAAACAAACAAACAAACACACACACACACACACACATATCCATACCATACATAACATTTTGGCCTACAACCACCATGTGGAACTTAAAGAAACTGGATTTTGTTTTCATTTTCTAGAAATTTAATCTTTTTTTGGTTGGTATTTATAATAATAAGTTCCTAGTGGTTGATGTTTATGATTATTAACCTGGTTTCCTAGACGTCCCAAAATAATAAAATGGTCATTATTGAACTCTGAAAAACTGTCCAACCATCTCTGGTTTTTGAGTCCTGTGCACAGAGCTCCATGAGCAGGGTTGGGCTTCTAAAGCATTGGAAAAGGGGTTGGGGATTTAGCTCAGTGGTAGAGCGCTTGCCTAGGAAGCGCAAGGCCCTGGGTTTGGTCCCCAGCTCCGGAAAAAAAAAAAAAAGAAAGTATAAAGCATTGGAAAGAGACAGCAAAAGGGACCAGAGTCTGACCTTCACCATATGGGGCAGTGTGTAGTAACAAATACATCGAGTGGAAGCCTCTCTTCTTTAGGAAATCAAGGGGTCTCTGCCAGGACACCTAGGGACGGGCTGAGTGACTTGGGAATGAGGAGACATCAAAAAAAAAAAAAATCTGGCAGTAAACTTTTTCATTTTTAATTTAAAAGGGAACTGAAACCAGCTACATTTCTTTAATCCTACCACTCAGGAGGCAAAGCAGGCAGATCTCTGAGTTTGAGGCCACCCTAGTCTACAGAGTGGGTTTCAGGATATCCAGGGGTACGTACAGAGACCCTGTCATAAACAGGGGGCAGAGGCAGGACTGGAGAGATGGGTCAGCAGTTGAGAGTACTGTCTGCTCTTCAAGAGGTCCTGAGTTCAATCCCCAGCAACCACATGGTTGGTACTTAAAGCAGGCATGGGGGCACATGCCTCTAATCCCAGCACTCTGATGGTAGAAACAGAGGATCAGAAACTCAAGGTTTTTCTATCCTCCACTACATAACAAGTTTGAGGCCAGCCTGGAATATATAAAACTCTTGTGGGATGATGTCATCACACAGGTGTAAGCAAGTACAAGCTAGAATGAGGCCTGTCATTGGATGGAAGGAAGGATGGGTGGGAGAGAAGTTTGAGGGAAGAGGAGGAGAGAGCAGAGTAGGGGAGAGAGAGAACATGGAGGCTGAAGTTAAGATTCCACACTGTGCCTTTACAGGTTGTTATGAATATCCTTAAGGGATGAATGTGTACAGGGCTTTGTGTGTTTAGGTGGGCAATTATATCTTATCAATTGGATCAGAGGTTATTGTGTTGTGTGTTCTTTCATGGGGCGATTTAAGTTTAAGAGAATATGTGGCAGCTGGGACACGGAGCTGCCACGGAATTGGGATGTGTATGTCTGGCATGGTGGCCACCTGCCTTGGGAACTGAATGGGTAGACGGATTGCTGCCAGGCTCAGAGAGAAGCCTTCAGCAGTGTGATGTGGGATGGAGCAGAGCTGGTGAGTGGCTTTGCTGACCGAGATTAAGATATTTATCAGAGGGGCTGGAGAGATGGCTCAGCGGTTAAGAGCACCTGACTGCTCTTCCAGAGGTTATGAGTTCAATTCCCAGCAACCACATGGTGGCTCACAGCCATCTGTAAAGAGATCCGATGCCCTCTTCTGGTGTATCTGAAGACAGCTACAGCGTGTACTTATATATAATAAATAAATAAATCTTTAAAAAAAAAAAAGATATCTATCAGATATCTTGGGGCACTGCAGTGCTGGACCTAGCAGGGTAAAAGACAGCCCATTTTTATAATTTTACAACAGACAGTGAACCAACCTGTGTGTGAGAATCCACTAGTAATCCTAAGAGATGAGAGAAAGTTTTATTTTGTAAGTAAGAAGGGGCCAGTGCCATGTTGAATCCCGTGATGGGCCAAGCATGGGACCCTTAAACACAGAAAAGGCCTAGTAGGTCCCCTGCAGTGTGATAAGCAATGGCAGATCATAGAGCTAGAGATTAAAAACTGCTTCTTAAAGAAAGTTGTTTAGAAAGTCTTCCAGGATACTCATATTCCTTCTAACATGGGCTCCACGAGAATTTTGGGTTGAAATCCTAGTTAGACAAGCTACTTCTAAATGACAGGTATTATTAGAAAGTGATTAAGTTTGTTTTTAAAAAGGAGAGCGTACAGAGATCACCTGAATCGCATGGGTATTTTCATCCACAGTTCGGAACTTAGGTAAGGGAAAAGTTAATCACTGACTCCAAGTAGAGAATTATGATATTTATAAATTATTAAGGTTAAATAAAAATGTGGTTCTGGGTAGAGAGCTTAACAGATCGACATATTTTGGGCTAAAGTCCTGGTTTAATAAGTTACTTATTGATATTAGAGTTGATAAAAGGTGTTTAATTTGTTTTATGAATACCCCACTAAAGGCGATATGGCTTGTTGATGCCGGACAACAAGGGTTTGTCGTTGTTTTTGATATTTACCACAACAGGAAGCTCAGATTCTCTTAACGTGGGCTCCACTGGAATTTTGAGGTAATTTCCTAATAGTACAGAGTACAAAAGCCTATGAGGCTCATTGTTTAACACTATTGTTTAGCTCACTTTCTCTTTTAAAATTGTTTAATCTCATAATGGGTGTGACTTTGAGTTTTATGGTTATATTATTAACCATAAAGAGACTGCAAGATACAAGCTTTTCTGGTTACAGACTAATGAACACAGTATTCTGGGAAAAAGATTCTGTCTTTGTGTTTGTGATTAGGCTCTGGAAACCTCACAGAATCGTACAGTTCAGATTTGAGAGAGGGAGACCACCTGAAAAACTAGATTCAAGAAAATCAAACAAAAAGATATCTGTATTCTGGGGCTGGGGATTTAGCTCAGTGGTAGAGCGCTTACCTAGGAAGCGCAAGGCCCTGGGTTCGGTCCCCAGCTCCGAAAAAAAAAAAAAAAAAAAAAAAAAAAAAAGAACCAAAAAAAAAAAAGATATCTGTATTCTAAACTTTTGTCTTGAGAGTTGTGTTTTGCAGAATGTACCTACTTGGATTTCAGGTCTCAAGGACTTTCAGCTGGGTCCAGTCAGGACACATTTTTTTTTTTTTTGGTTCTATTTTTCGGAGCTGGGGACCGAACCCAGGGCCTTGTGCTTTCTAGGCAAGCGCTCTACCACTGAGCTAAATTCCCAACCCCCCCCCACTACAACATTTGCTTCATTCTTCCTACCCTCTACCCGCAAGGATATCTCAACGCCCATGTACAGCTTGAAGAAGTTATAGAAGCGTCATCGCCCTGAACTTTTGGGGGGCTGAAAGAGGTCATTCTAAAGTTGTTTTATGAGAAATTTTAAAATGGTTGTAGTTTAACAGGAAGGAATTAGCTAGATTGAGTTGTACAGTCATAATCTCATTTGGTAACTAAGCTAAAATCATATCTTTGCTTTGATACAGAATTTATTTGTCAAAAAAAAGTTTAAAAGTACAAGATTTAGAGCCAGTCCTTCTATTGATGTCATTACAAACTTCTGAGTTGATTACACATGTGAGTGGTTAAGGGCCAAATAGCAAATTCATGGCTCTGAGTTTGTGAGAGTACTTTCAAGATAATATTTAAGATATAAAGACAACAGTCCAGATTACCTTATATAGATAAATGTTTTTCAAAAACGTCAGAAATCCACAAAATATGAGATTTAAAGGTATTTATCTTTTGTTGAGAAATGTTTGCTCCTAACAGTTACCCTTTGGCAGATTTAATGAAGAAATTGAGCATCCCTACCTCCAGAAAAGGACAAATTATGCAGAATAGTTGGCTGATAAGCTCTGCCAAGACAGGGTGATCAGCCCTTCAAAAATCTGCATTTTAAGAGTCTATCAGCTGATTTTGGGCCACAAGGCTGAAGACTCGTGCTCACATGTTGCTGACAGAGGTCTGTGCTAATGGAGATTTGTCTCTACAACCTCTCAGTTCTGGAAGCCGTGTTAGACTTCCTATGTTTATAGGTATTTGGTCATTCTCAGATTTCTGATGGGGATGAAGACTGATTATAGTCTCACAGTCTATCGGACTGTTTCTCTCTGAAAATACATGTTTTATTAGATAGTTATCAGATAGTATACAAGCTAGCCAGGATATGACATAGGTTTTAAGCCTTTCTTAAGCTGGAATGGATAACTAAATATTCTGTTTAACTGATAATGTATTGGACTGTGTGTTAGATATATTTTATGCTTTTAATTACAAAATGATAACAGTTTGTGCTCAGCTTATATTTGAGAGAAAAGGTTTTGTTAATTAAAGAAAAAGGGTGAAATGTAGGATGATATCATCACACAGGTGTAGGCAGGTACAAGCTAGAACGATGCCTGTAATTGGATGGGAAGGAAGGATGGGTGAGAGAAAAGTTTGAGGGAAGAGGAGGAGACAGCAGAGTAGGGGAGAGAGAACATGGAGGCTGATGTTAAGATTCCTCTTTGCACCTTTACAGGTTGTTATGAATATCCTTAAGGGATGGATGTGTACTAGGCTTTGTATGTGTAGGTGAACAATTATATCTTATCAATTGGATCAGAGGTTATTGTGTTGTGTGTTCTTTCATGTGGTGGCTGGGACACTGAGCTGCCACGGAATTGGGATGTGTATGTCTGGCATGGTGGCAACCTGCCTTGGGAACTGGATGGGTAGACGGATTGCTGCCAGGCTCAGAGAGAGGCCTTCAGCAGTGTGATGTGGGATGGAGCAAAGAAGGTGAGAGGCTTTGCTGACTGAGATTAAGATATCTATCAGATATCTTGGGGCACTGCAGTGCTGGACCTAGCAGGGTAAAAGACAGCCCATTTTTATAATTTTACAACAACAAACTTGAGAAGGGAGCTGGAGTGGTGGCTCAGTGGTTAAGAGCACTGACTGCTCTTCCAGAGGTCCTGAGTTCAATTCCCAGCAACCACATGGTGGCTCACAACCATCTGTAATGGGATCTGATGCCCTCTTCTGGCGAGTCTGAGAACAGGGAGATTGTACTCATACATATACAGAAAGTAAATAAATAAATCTTTAAGAAAAAAAAAACTTGAAGGAGGTGGGGGGGGAGGCAGGATAGGGAGGGATGTAACTCAGTGAGTGAGGCCCTAGGTTCAATCCCAGAGCTGCACAATAAACCCAGGACTCAGCTATTGACTTGGCTTCAATGCAATTGTGCGGAACACCATAGGGGTAGGAACATGTAACGGAAGAGATTCTTCCTCTCATGCTGAATGGGAAGCAAAGAGCAAGGGAGGGACTGAGGATCAGGTATGACCCTCAAAGCCTTACCCCCTTATGTTCTCCAACTAGGCTGAACCTCCTAAAGTTTCCAGAATCTTCCAAAATAGCACCCTGAGCTAGCAACCAAGCATATAACACAAAATGCAGTGGACATTTCATATCCTAACCATTAAATATCCCATTCTTCAGCTCTCCGAGTGCCACTGACCCAGCTGTGCTCAGCCTACTAGTGGTTCCTCAGACTTATTTAAGTGACTTTAATCTGCCCTGTGACAAAACAGGGAGAAAAAGCAAAGATGTTTAGGCATGCTGGGATTTTGTGTTTGTTTTTGCTTATCCATTTGTGTGTGGGGGGATGTGTGTGTCTGTGTGTGTGCATGTCTGTGTGTGTTTGTGTACGTGTGTGTATGTGTTTGTGTATGTGTGTGTGTGTGTGTCTGTGTGTGTTTATGTACGTGTGTGTGTGTCTGTGTGTGTGTGTGTTCTTGTTTTTCACTTGGATGTGGAATCCTGCTTTAGTCATTTATAGGGAACCTGATGTTTGGTCAATCCATCACAATTCCACAAAAAACTTATCAAGCTTGGAACTATTCCTCCACTACACAACATCCCCAATGACTCCCAAGTACTTTCTCTAGGGCCACAGTGCCAAAGAACAGAAAGGCTTCTGAAGCGGAAATTTCTGGTTTCTTTGGAGACTCAGTTGTGTTGTGAAATGTTTATCTGAAAACTGTCTTTTACTTTTTAAGATTTATTTATTATAGATAAGTACACTGTAGCTGTCCTCACACACACCAGAAGAGGGCATCAGATCCCATTACAGATGGCTGTGAGCCACCATGTGGGTGCTGGGAATTGAACTCAGGACCTCTGGAAGAGCAGTCAGTGCTCTTAACCACTGAGCTGTCTCTCCAGCCCTGGAAACTGTCTTATAAGAGGATGTTTTTGCTGAAGTAGACACATGGGAGGATGTTCTTGCTGAGAACAGACATGTGGTGTTTTTCCCAGAAACTGCCTGGAGAAAGGACATGAGATGTTTGGCTAGAGCAGACACCTGAGAGAACACGTGATGGGATAAATGTAGCCCGACAGTGGTTGCTGCTGTGTGGCATTGGGTCACCTTGCCTTTTTTGCTGTTCCTCTGTCGTGACTTCATAGAGAGAAATGCACCAAAGAACTTCTGGTGGTGCTCCAGCAGCTTCTTGCTGCTTCCTTGGGCTTGGGCCGATTGGCAGAGACTCGAGGTTTCTTCTGGGTCGAACCGCTGTTGCTGACTCATGAATGGTGTTTGCGAGGGGACCGAGCTACTGCTGCTGATTCCTGTGAACTGAAATGCTGGTATCCTGACAACGCAGACTGGATTCACCCCAAAGAACTATTTCTAAACAGGTCCACATCCTCCTTTGCCCTGTTAACCTTTCCTTTCCACTGCCTCTGGCGGGTGGTACATTTGAAGGGAGGTTAGAGCATTTAAGTACCTTGATTAAAGTAAGCTTTGAAAAATATAAGCCTACAGACTTCTCGTTTCAAAGGGTACCTAATGGCATTGTAATATGAGCCCCTTGTCGTCCCCTGTAGTTGAATATTAACTATGGCTGACTCAGAGGCAGAATAGAGCACAGTTTTGTCCCTCGAGCAGTGTTTTATTCAAATGAGCAACACTCTGGGCCTTAGGGTATTTGGCAGCACAGGAAACGGCTGGGTACCTGCTTTAGTACTGTGAGGCCACAAGTCCAGAAGCATCAAAATGATCAGAGTATGCCCACTGCTCAGGTTTATCCCTATGAAAGGTTGGGGACAGAGCCAGACTGAAACGAACAAATAAATGGGGCCTGGAGGAGATAAAAGGCTTGGTCAGAAAGTGTCTTTGCTCTGATCCTCTGCAGCTTCCTGCAAAGCCCGGTAGTGGAGTATACTTACCCCTTACACACTGAGTACTGGAGAAGGGAAGACAGGAGGGTCCCTGGTGGCAGCACATCTTGCCAAATGAAAGAGTTCTAGGTTCATTCTATTATTAACCTTTGACCTGGAATATCCACTTTTACACACATGTATAAACAACCCTTCATATGTTTTTTTTGTTTTGTTTTATTCTTTGTTTGGTATTTTGTTTGTTTTTGAGGTAGGGATGGTCTCTCTATGTAGTCCTGACTGTCCTAGAACTATGCAGAAGAGGCTGGTCTTGAACTCACAGAGCTCCTATCTCTGCTAGGACTAAAGGCATGCACCGCCACACTCAGGCAGCTGATGCAAATTCAATGCCAATTCCCCCCCCCCCCCCCCCGCTTGCCTTTCGATGTTGGTCAGGGATGGCTCCGAATGTAGCTCGTCCGGAGGATGTCTCAGTCCTTGCTGCTTCCTATGGTGAAAGGTTGTGAATGAAAGCAAAGGGCTTGCAGGAAATAGGATGCACTAGAAGAATCCCAGATCCCCTCGGGACCCACCCCTTCTCTTAATGGAAGGTGGAGGAAAAGAGAAGAGCCTGTCACTCTCTGAGCTCTGTCATTCCGGGTTCATCCTTCCACACCTCAGTGTCAGGCTCCTTGATGATGAAGAGCAAAATCCGCTCCACCACAGAGCACACTTGATTGCCATGAGATGTGACCCAGGTTCCAGTCTGCAGACCATCCGTGCCTACAGAAGTAACATCACAGGGAGCCCTCATTCTTCCCCAGGACAAAGGCAATGGGGGCCACGGATAGAGACTAGAACAACTCAGGGATTAAATTCTGGGTCAGAAAGTCTTATCTCTCATTAAGTTCTTCTATAATGGATGAGTGATCAAGACTTTTTTCCCCATTTCATCTTTTTTTTTGTTGTTGTTGTTGTTCTTTTTTTTGGAGCTGGGGACCGGAACCCAGGGCCTTGAGCTTCCTAGGTAAGCGCTCTACCACTGAGCTAAATCCCCAGCCCTCCCCATTTCATCTTAGACCAGGGGAATTTCCTGAGGCTCAGGCACTTAGGAAATAGGTAGGAAAGTCTCCGGGAACAGGCACTCTATGCACACTTCACACGGTCTGTGGTAAAACCCTCAGCAAGGCACCTTAATCAACATCAGGTTAAATCAGCTGATTGTGAAAGGAGGGATCACCCAGCTCAGAGGATCAATCTGTAGTCCCAGCTAATCCAGAGGCTGAAATGGAAGGAAGAGTTCAAGGTCAGCCTGACCCTAACCTTAACCAAGCTCTAAGTATTTTTTTTTTAATTCTTTATTGTGCGTTGGTATTTTGCCTGCATATATATCAGTATGAAGGTGTTGGATCCCCTGGAACTGGAGTTACAGACAGTTGTGAGCCACCATGCGGGTCCTGGGCACTGAACCCTGGTCCTCTGGAAGAGCAGCCAGTGATCTTAACCACTGAGCCATCTCTCCAGCTTCTAAATGTGTTGTCTCATATACTTGGTCCCACCTATAACTGCAATCTGAAGAAGTTGATGATCTGGAGCCTTTCAGAGTAGAAAAGCCAAATTCTCTCTCGCCTAGGTAAGGAATTGGAAGCATATATTGCTTAGATAATGACAATGAATCACCATAAACGTAACACTGTGAACAACCCAGATTTAGTGTCATCGTAAGTCCTAGGCAGGTGGTGTTTGAATGAGAATGTCCTCCATAGACTCAGGCGTTTACTTGGTCCCCAGTTGCTGGCACTGTTTGGTAGGTTTAGGAGGTGTGACCAGAGCTACATAGTGAGACCCTATTTTAAAAGAAACAAAAAAGCCAGGCAGTGGCCCACACCTTTAATGCCAGCACTCTGGAGACAGAAGTAGGCAGATTTGAGGCCAACAGAGCAAGTTCCAGGACAGCCAGGGATAATCAGAGAAACCATGTCGAAAAAAAACAAAAAACAAAAAACAAAAAACAAACCCAAAACAACAACAACAAAACATTCCTGGGCTGGAGAGATGGCTCAGCGGTTAAGAGCACCCGACTGCTCTTCCAGAGGTCATGAGTTCAATTCCCAGCAACCACATGGTGGCTCACAACCATCTGTAAAGAGATCTGATGCCCTCTTCTGGTGTATCTGAAGACAGCTACAGTGTACTTATATATAATAAATAAATAAATCTTAAAAAAAAAAAACATTCTTAGTTCTTGAGTGAATTTGAAGCCAGCTGAGACAGATGAGTTCCTATCTCAACAACAAAAAAGTAAAGACTCAGTGAAGTAGTTTTTGGTGCTACTGTTACAAAATACCCGAGGTGAGTCAACTTTATAAAGGAAAGAACATTAATGTCCTCATAGCTCTGGAGGTTCAAAATCCAAGGTGGGACTGCCTTGATCAACTTCCGGTGAGAACTTAATGGTGCCTGGATGGAAGATGTGTGTGGGACCAAGAGATAAAGTCTCAAAACAAGAAGCCAGATCGACTTTGGGCTTCTATAATCTCTTCAAAGGACATGCTCCAAGTTCGCCTACGGACTTTCTATTGAGTCTATACAAAACTCTGGATGGACAAGGTTTGTTGGTTTGTTTCTTATCCAATACTATAAGACTTGTGTTTACTGCAGAGTTCAAATCTTTCCATCTCCTCCATCAAGTAAGACTTTTCTGAAAATGTCTGAAATCTTCCACCAGTAAAACAAAAGGGGCCCCTGCTTCATACCTTAATTAGCCAACCCCTTCTCACTTTCCTTTGCAATGATTAAAAAAATATTTTTAGGGTTGGGGATTTAGCTCAGTGGTAGAGCGCTTGCCTAGGAAGCACAAGGCCCTGGGTTCGGTCCCCAGCTCTGGAAAAAAAAGAAAAGGAAAAAAAAATTTTTAATTTTACTTCCTGAACATGGGTGGGGATTTCTTGTTGTATGGTTTTGTTTATGAGACAGGGTTTCTCTGTGTAGCCCTGGCTATCCTGGAACTCACACTGTAGAACAGGCTAGCCTTAAACTCAGAGACGATTGGCCTGCCTCTGCCTTCCAAATGCTGGGATTAAAGACACTGCCCGGCTTAAGCATGGATGTTGTGCTTGCAAGAGTGTCTGTATGCCACATGTATGCCTGGTGGTTTTAGAGTTACAATGGGTTTTGTTAAGTCTCAAATCCTGGGACAAGTGGCCGAGGGGCCTATTTAATGTATCACAGAAGACCTAGCCACCAGGCTCTCCCAGCATCCCTCAGTCCCTACCTGTTATAGGGTATGGCTGACATACATCCCCCTCTAACCCAGGGGCTGAGCTGAGCTTCTCTTCCCCAAGAGGCCGTTCCCTATATAACACCTGCCTCTCGCTGGTCTGGCTTTCCCCTCTTCTCTTCTCTCCCCACCCTCCTCACATGGCCCAGCCGAGGGTCATGTTCGCTTTGGACTCTCTCAGATGGCCCTGCCTCTGTCCATGCTCTCTCCCCTTTGTCTACACTAAACCCTTCCTCCTCCATACCCAGAAGCTGTCGTGTCCTTCCCCACTTCTTGCTTTTTTTTCATTCTGTCTTGAGCAGCTGTGCAGGTGCTAGGAATAGAACCATGATCCCCTGGAAGAGCAACCAAGCTTAACCACTGAGCCTACCTCACTTCTCCAGCCCTTCACTGACTCTTTTGAAACTAGCCAATTGCAAAAGAGCCCAGCCAATGAGAAGGCACAGCCCCCACCTTACTTTGAAGAAAAACCCAGGTGTGCTTGCTTTTCTGATCTGGGGAAGCAGGGCACCCTCCTGAATAAGGGTAAGTCTTGCCTACGTGGAGACACTGCAGCTAGGGGTGTTCCCTTGGAGCACAGCTTGTTTCTAACTGGTTGTCGCCTCCTGTAACAAGCACTTAAAAGCTGTTTGCTCACAAACTTGAGGCCGTAGGTAACTACAATTGGCATGAAAGAGAACGCCTCTGCTGAACCTTCACCTAGACTTTGACTCCAACTCCTCCTTGATTCTGCCTAGGCGGGGACAGGCGGGAAGGGGAGTCTGTCTACCTGCCTTATCTCATTGCCCTACAATGCAGAATGAACAGAGATAAAAAGGCTTTGTCCTCAATCTGAAGTCACCTTGGGTCCAGGAAAAGCAAAACATGGCAGGACAGACCATCCACAAATGAGGACAACTGGATCATTATTCATGAAGGCCAGGCTGTGCCCTGGAACAGGCACGGTCATCCAGCGGGCACCAAATGGACTGCTCCCCTCAGAGGACAGAAGCAATATCCTCTTGCACTGAGCCCAAGGCCTCCTGCATGCAAGGCATGACGCCACACCTGAGCGGCCCCTGGTGGTGCTCCTGGAGACAGCCATCCGCAGTTTTAGAGATAGGGGAGGGATTTTTCCATTGGCTTGGATCTTGTCTATTAAGCCAGGTTGGCCAGTCTATTAAGAACTGGGATCCTGGGGCTGGGGATTTAGCTCAGTGGTAGAGCGCTTACCTAGGAAGCGCAAGGCCCTGAGTTCGGTCCCCAGCTCCGAAAAAAAAAGAACCAAAAAAAAAAAAAAAAAAGAACTGGGATCCTCCTGTCTCTGCTCCCCAGTGCTGGGACTATAAACACGTACCAGCATACTCAATTGTGCTTTTGTGCTTTATTGACTCGGTTCCCCACCCCCACCCCCGCCCCATCCTATTACAGTTCCTTATTGCGAGATTGGGGTAGGGCTCAGTTCATAGAATACTTACTGTATACAAAGCACCAGGTTTGATCCACGGCCTAGCATAAAACCTACCAGCACTCTGGAGGCAAAGGCAGGTAGGTGTCTTCCAGTTCAAAGCCACCCTGGTCTGCATAGTGAGCCAGTCAGAGCTACGGAGTGAGGCCCTTCCTCAAAACAAAATAACGAACAACGTCAGCGAGTTAACTCGGCCGGTTAACGTTCTTGCTGCCAAGCCCAACAACCTGAGTTTGAGCTACGGGGTCTCCCCACAGAAAGAACCAACTCCTCCCATAAGCTGTCCTTTGTGCTCCATACATTTCACTGTGGCAAGAACACACCTACACGTGTGTATACACAAACGCACACAAAATGAGTAAATGAAAAACAACCAAACAAACCTTTAAATCCTTCTTTGTCTAACCACCTTGAAAGACCTCAGCTGGGGAAAAGTCGAACCCGACCATACTTTGACCAAACCTGCTTTGTTTCTGGGGGGTTTGCTTGCTTGTTTCATTCACAAGGTAGCACAGGCTGGCCTTGAACTCAGGGTTCCTCTGCCTTAGCCTCCCAGAAGCTAGGAGTGCAGGCACCCTTCATCATACCCAGCCTAGCTCTGCGTACCTCTCCCCGCATCCAAACTCTTCCTCTAACCTAATGTCCACCGTCACAGATGTGCTGGGGGGGCTACTTTATTAGGTTTTATATCCTCCATCCTTCTCCACCCTTATTCCCCCCAACGCCTTCTAGCTCCCCAATATTAGGCAGGAGAGGAAAAAGGTTAAGGGAGGATGTAGACCTCTTTAGACTACTTCCTGCTGACTCGGGACTTGGGGTTCCTCGGGGCAAGTCAATCTCCATTGTCAGGATATCTCCAACCGCAACCCAAGAAAATAGCAACCCAGTCACAACAAAACCAAAAGCAGCATCAGGGGCCAGCAGCAGTGTGGGGCGAACAGCAGCAGGGGAGCAGCAGCCCTGGCGACAAGCATTGGGCAGGGGGAGCAGCACTGGGCAGGGGGAGCAGCACTTGGCAGGGGGAGCAGCATTGGGCAGGGGGAGCAGCGCTGGGCAGGGGAGCAGCACTGGGCAGGGGGAGCAGCATTGGGCAGGGGGAGCAGCAGCCCCCACCTCAAGCCCTCTCAGGGCTCTGGAATTTATACCCTCTCAAGAGTCCCCAGAATTCCAGACATAAACTAATTGCAGATGGTAAAATTCACACCCCTGCTGGAGCACAAGAATATCATGGTGGGCAATCTGAAGGAAACCCGTATCCCGTACCTGGGATTAAAACCAAAGCATGTTCACAGAGCTGAGTTTTTAAAGAAAGCAAAATACACGTGGTGTTTTCTGGAAGCTGCCTGGTGAAAGGGCATATAATGTCTTGCTGGAGCAGACGCCTGAGAGGACATGGATGTTTGGAAAGAGTATAGGTATAACCCAACAGACAGTGGACGACGCTCTGCTTTGGTGTGCCTTACTTTCCTCCCTTGTCGTGACTTCGCAGAGAGAAACACGCCAAGGACTTCTGGAGGTGTTCCAGCTGCTCCTTGCTTTTCCTCGGACTCGTGCTGAGTCGGTGGAGTCTCGAGGTTTCTTCTGGATCAAGCTGTTGCTCATTAGGGTAGCCAGACTGCTGGCAACAAAGAACTACTTCTG
Source organism: Rattus norvegicus (assembly GCF_021556685.1). NCBI lineage: Eukaryota > Metazoa > Chordata > Mammalia > Rodentia > Muridae > Rattus > Rattus norvegicus. Next base: position 87,127,086 of record NC_141543.1, read on the forward strand.
AACAGGTCCACGTCCCTCTTGTCCTATTAACCATCTTCCTCCCCTCCCTCTGGCTGGTGGGCTGGCTATAAGGGAGTTTGAAGCGTTTAAGAACCTTTATTAAAGTAGGTTTTGGAAAATCTAAGCCTGATTTTTTTTCCCTTTGCTTGGCTCTTTAATTGGTGTGTAGCACAGGTGGCCACGCCCAGCCAGTAGAGCTGTGCAAACCAGCACTCATCCTAAAACTCTGGGTACAATCCCAACATTAATAAACCAAGCACCAAGTTCCAGCAAACTCTTTCTTTCCTTTACTCTCTTTTTAGATTTATTTTATGTGCATGAGTATTGTGTGTGTGTGTGTGTGTGTGTGTTCACCACATGTGTGCCTGGTGCCCGTGGTGGTCGGAAGAGGGTATCATATCTCCTGGACTGGGAGTTAGAGATGGCTGTGAGCCACCGTGTGGGTGCTGGGAACTGAACCTGGGTCCTCGGCCAGAGCAAGTGTTCTGGGTGTGGTGACACATGCCTTTAATCCCAGCACTCAGGAGACAGAAGCAGGGGGATCACTGAGTTTAAGGCTAGCCTGATCTACAGGGTGAATTTCAGGATAGCCAGAGTTACACAGAGAAATCCTGTCTCAGAGGGAGAAGAAGCAACATGAGATCTAAACTGCAGAGCCATCTCTTCAGACCTCATTTCTTCTTTCCTCCCTTCCTTCCTTCTTTCCTTCTTTCCTTCATTTATTCCTTCCTTTCTTTCTGAGACAGGGTTTCATCATGTACCCAAGGCTAGCCCCAACACACAGTTCTACTTCCCTATGCCCACCCTCACTCCAGGCACCAAGTGCAGGGATTCTGTAACCTACATTGTACCACAATGCCCACCTCAAAAAGTGAACCCTTGGGGTTGGGGATTTAGCTCAGTGGTAGAGCGCTTGCCTAGCAAATGCAAGGCCCTGGGTTCGGTCCCCAGCTCCGGAAAAAAAAGAAAAAAAAAGTGAACCCTTGGGGGTACACACACTTAAACCATAGCACTTCCCTTGTGCCAATTAGTTTTGCGTCATAACAAACTACCCCAAGACTTGGTGTCTTAGCCAGGGTTTTTATTCCTGCACAAACATCATGACCAAGAAGCAAGTTGGAAAGAAAAGGGTTTATTCAGCTTACACTTCCACATTGCTGTTCATCACCAAAGGAAGTCAGGACTAGAACTCAAGCAGGTCAGGAAGCAGGAGCTGATGCAGAGGCCATGAGGGATGTTACTTACTGGCTTGCTTCCCCTGACTTGCTCAGCTTGCTCTCATATAGAACCAAAGACGACCAGCCCAGGGACAGCACCACCCACAATGGGCTGGGTCCTTCCTCCTTGATCACTAGTTGAGAAAATGCCTTACAGCTGGGTCTCATGGAGGCATTTCCTCATGGGAGGCTCCTTTCTCTGTGATAACTTCAGCTTCTGTCAAGTTGACACACAAAACCAGCCAGTACACTTGGTGACTTAAAGCAAGTTTTTGTTTCATGATTGATTGATTGCAAGATGCTTTTGGTTTGGACTAAGCTGGGGCTGGGTCAGAATGATCTGAAAGTCTCATCCATGCCTTTCACAGTTGGCCTGCAACACAGTCTGAGGAAGCCTTCATTGGAATCCCTGAGACAGCTGCTTCTTCTTGAAGTGAGAACTGAAGGGCTCTTTGGAAAATCAGTTGCGTTGGATGGTGTTTTGCTGGGGCACACATGTGAAGGGGTGTTTTCCCGAAGTGGACACAGGTGAAAGGCCAAGGCAGACTCCTGAAGAACCGTTTAGCTGAAGCAGACACAGGAGAGAGGATGTTCTGCTAAAGCAAGCACGTGAAAGGACACGTGGTGAAGGATTCTTTGCTAACGACACACATGTGTTGGTCTGCCTTACGTTGTGTATTTGAGCTGCATTTGTCAGGATGCCAGAGAGAAACGTGCCAAAAAAAACTTCTGGTGGTGTGCCTCAGCCTTTTTGCCACTTCCATGGACTCAGGCTGATTGGCAAAGTGATGTCAGCTGAGACAGACGCATGGGCTGAGGCAAGGCCCATGGAGGACACTTGATGTTTGGAGGGAGTATAAATAGAACCCATGAATGGTAACAGGGGCTGAGCTTGCCCTGCTTATGGAGCTGGCTGCGAAACACTTATTGGTCTTGAGTGTTCGCTTTCAGAGGCAACGCTGAGAACTTCTTTTTTTTTTTTTTTTTTGGTTCTTTTTTTTTCCGGAGCTGGGGACCGAACCCAGGGCCTTGCGCTTCCTAGGTAAGCGCTCTACCACTGAGCTAAATCCCCAGCCCCAGCTGAGAACTTCTTGTGGTGTTCCTCCCTCCTGCTGATTTGTGCCAGGGCTGAGGTCTGGCTGTCTCTTCCAGGTAGTGCCACGGCTGCTGGTTCGTGATTGCTACCAAACTGGAATTCTGATACATCCTTGAGGTGTTAGCGAGTGGATCGAGCTGCCAGATGCAGACCTGTGAACTGAACTGCTGATTTTTTTTTTTTTTTTTGGTTCTTTTTTTTCCGGAGCTGGGGACCGAACCCAGGGCCTTGCGCTTCCTAGGCAAGCGCTCTACCACTGAGCTAAATCCCCAGCCCCTGAACTGCCGATTTCTAGACAACACAGACCGGAGTTGCTCCAAAGAACCTTTCTAAACAGGTCCACTCCTTCCTCTCCCAGCATCCCTCCCCCACCCTGTTTCCTTTCTTGTCTACTACCTCTGGTGGGTGGTGGGCTAAAAGGGAAGGTAACGTATTTAAGAACCATCCAACAGTTGTTTCAGGTGTTTTCACAACGATGGGTTTGAGAGATCAGCAGGAGAGGACACCCCAACTCGGACCAGTGCTAGGAATTGAACCAGAAACGCCCCCCCACTCCACCCACCCACCCACCCACCCCCACCCGCCCGCCAAATGAGGCAAACACACTACTCCTGATAAACCCTTTGGTTTGGTTGGGGGGTTTTTTTGGCTTGTTTGTTTCTATGCTTTGATTTTTTTTTTTTAAAGATTTATTTATTTCACATATGAGTACACTGTAGCTGTCTTCAGACACACCAGAAGGGGGCATCAGATCCCATTACAGATGGTTGTGAGCCACCATGTGGTGGCTGGGAATTCAGGACCTCTGGAAGAGCAGTCAGTGCTCTTAACCACTGAGTCATCTCTCCAGCGCTCGATTTATTTATTTTTTTTTTCTTTATAGGTATTTGGTGAAAGTTTGAGGAGTTTGATTTATTTTGTTTTAAGACAGAGTTTCTCTCTGTAGCCCTGTCTGAGAACTTGTTCTGTAGACGAGGCTAAACTGGAAGGAACTCAGGGACCTGCCTGCTCCTGCCTCCCAGCTGCCGCTGCCGCCACGCCCCCGGCTCCCTAAGGAACCCTCTGTCACTTAGCTATGGGAGAACAAAGGACCTGGCTCACCTCTGTGAAAGGTGAGAAGCAGATTCCAGCTGCCGTGAGAACTGTCACAGTCATAATGCAGAGGGCGTGAAGAACTAGTGGCCATTTCTGCTGTCTACCACATGGTTTTAGGGCAAAGACTAAACAAAAGGTGTGGTTCTCACACCCGTTTAAACTGAGGGGATTAGGGCGGTGCCGCAGATCTGTTCAACCAGACAAAAGGGTTCCTAGCATGACTAACTGTGTGGTCCTACGAAAGCTTGCTATGCCTTTTGTTAAGCCCCATATCTGATATCAAGTCTGGGGAGAAAGTGTAAAAGAGCTGTGGGCGTGGCATTTGGCCCATTGAACTGTCTGGAATCAAATACGCAGAACATGCTCAGGTCTGAGAGTTAGTCTGGCAAAGTGCCCCTACCTGGACTGAGACTAATGGGTGTAAACTAATCCAGGAAAGAAGTTGGAGGGGTTGGGGATTTAGCTCAGCGGTAGAGCGCTTGCCTAGCGAGCACAAGGCCCTGGGTTCGGTCCCCAGCTCCGAAAAAAAAAAAAAAAAAAAGAAAAAAAAAGAAGTTGGAGCTTGGCAGGCACGGGAGCACGCGTTCCTCCGTCGTCTCCTCTAGAGCCAGGGTTGGTGGCTCACTCTGTATTCCTAGCACTCGGTGACTGAGACAGTGTGACCCAGGGAATCTGGGGCTCCCTCTTTTGGGTTCTTAGTCTTGTTGAGAAGGGATTTAGAAACACAAGCTACAGACGCAGCTCCGTGGTTAACAGCATTTACTGCTCTTGTAAAGAACTCAAGTACCCGGGGCTGGGGATTTAGCTCAGTGGTAGAGCGCTTACCTAGGAAGCGCAAGGCCCTGGGTTGGGTCCCCAGCTCCGGAAAAAAATAACCAAAAAAAAAAAAAAAAAAAAAAAACCTCAAGTACCCAGCAAGGCAGCCTCACGAGATCCTGCCAACTCTAGTTCCAGCGAAATGACAACCTATCTGGGTATTTGCACACACATGGCATACACTCACACAGACACAGACAAAAAATAAAAATAAAATCTTTTTATTTTAATAAATGAGGTTTATTCAGGGAACAGCCCTGAGCTTCCCTCCCATGGGCCTGGCCTCTCTTCCCTCCGCCAGACCCAGAACTCACGCCTCTGGACATGGCGAGATGTGCATTAAGTCTGGGAGTGGATGTGTTCTATGTGGCAGTCACAGTGCTTGGAAGCTGGTGAGTGTGCAGTGCCCCATCCTGAAGGTTCCGGACTCCTCTATTTTTTCTCCCTCTTTCCAAACCCTCTGTCAGGACACTGGGCTGCTGTGTTTCCCTCTGTTGGATTCACTGAGCACCTGAGGGAGAGGGTGTCCCAGTTTGGCAGCCTGGACAGTCCTTGAGAGTCCTGGGTCCTGAAGCAGGAGTGCACAGGCCATAGCTGGCAGCTCCTGCTTCTAAAAATGAAAGATTTCACAATCTAGAGAACTGTGGCAAGGAACAGGGTCAGGGCGAGGAAGATAAGAAGCTTGTCTGTCAGTTCGAGGCGGTTGTATTTTGTGATGAGCTTCCCACCCAACTGGATGGTTCATAAAATTCTTTTAAAAGAATACCTTTAATCCCAGCTCTTGGAAAACAGAGGCAGGCAGATCCATGAGTTTGAGGCCAGCCTGGTCTACAGAGCCAGTTCTAGGCCAGCCAGGGCTACACAGAAAACAAAAGAAAGAAGGGGAGAGAGAGAGAAAGAGAAAGAGAGACAAAGAGACAGAGAAAGAGAGAGAAAGAGAAAGAAAGAGAGGAAGAAAAAGAGAGAAAGGAAAAAGAGGGAGAAAGAGAAAAAAGAAGAGAAAGAGAAAGAGAGACACAGAGAAAGACCGAGAAAGAGAGGAAGAGAAAGTAGGAGAGAGAAAAAGAGGAAGAGAAAGGAAAAAGAGGGAGAAAGAGAAAGAAAAAAGAAAAAGAGAGGAAAAGAGAAAGAGAAAGAGGAAGAAAGAAAGGGAGAAAGAGAGAGAAAGATAGGAGAAAGAGAGACAGAGACAGAAAGAGAAAGGGGAAAAAAGAGAGGGACAAAGAGGGAGAAAGAGAGAAAGAGAAAAAGAGAGGAAAGAGAGAGAGGAAAAGAGAAAGAAAGAGAAAGAGAGGGAGAAAGAAAAAGAGAGAGGAAAAGAGAGGGAGAGAGGAAAAGACAGAGACAGAGGAAAAGAAAGAGAGAGGAAAATGGAAAGAGAGAAGGAGAGAAGAAGAGAAAGAGAAAGAGAGAAAGGGAGAGAGAGGAAAAAGAGAAGGAGAAAGAAAGAGCGATGAGAAAGAGACAAAGGGGCTGGAGAGATGGCTCAGTGGTTAAGAGCACCGACTGCTCTTCCAGAGGTCCTGAGTTCAAATCCCAGCAACCACATGGTGGCTCACAACCATCTGTAATGGGATCCAATGCCCTCTTCTGGTGTGTCTGAAGACAGCAACAGTATACTCATATACAAAATAAAATAAATAAATCTTTAAAAAAAAAAAAGAGACAAAGACAGAGAAAGAGATAAAGAGAGAAGGAGAAAGAGAGAAAGAAAGAGGAAGAGAAAGACATAGAGAAAGAAAAAGAGAAAGAGAGGACAAAGAGAGAAGCAAAGAGAAAGAGAAAGAGGAAAAAGAGAAAGGGAAAGAGAAAGAGACAGAGAAAGAGACAGAGAAAGAGACAGAGAAAGAGAAGAGAAAGAGAGAGAGGAAAAAGAGAGGGAGAAAGAGGAGAGAGACAGAAGAGAGAAGGGGAGAGAGAGGAAAAAGAGAAAGAGAAAAGAGAAAAGGGAAAGAGGGGGAAAAGTGAGGGAGAGAGAGAAAGAGGATAGAGACAGAGAAAGAGAAAAAGAGAAAAAATAGAGGAAGAGAGAAAGAAAGAGAAAGAGGGAGAAAAAAGTGAGGGAGAAAGAGAAGGAGAAAGAGAGAGAGGAAGAGAGACAAAGAAAGAGAGAGAGAGGAAGAGAGACGGAGAAAGAGAGAGAGAAGAGGGAGAAAGAGACAGAGACAGACAGAGAAAGAGAAAAGAGAGAGAGGAAAAATAGAGGGAGAAAGAGAGAAAGAGAGGGAGGAAAAGAGAGGGAGAAAGAGAGAGATGGAGAAAGAGACAGACAAAGAGATAGAAAGAGAGAAGGAGAAAGCGAATAATAGAGGGAAAGAGGGAGAGAGAGGAAAAGAGAGAGAGAGAAATATTTAGGAACAGACTTGGAAGAGAAGCAAGAGATGGTTTTTCTTTTCTTTTTGAACACAGGATCTCACTGTAAAACTCTGGCTGGCCTGGAACTTTTTTTTTTTTAAAGATTTTATTTATTTTATTCATAGATGGTTGTGAGCCACCATGTGGTTGCTGGGAATTGAACTCAGGACCTCTGGAAGAGCAGTCGGTGCTCTTAACCTCTGAGCCATCTCTCCAGCCCCGGCCTGGAACTTTTTATGTCAACCACGCTAGCCTCTAGTTCACAGAGATCCACCTGCCCCAAGTGCTGGGATTCAAGGCATGAAGAACTAAGAGAGGCCTTTTTGTTTATTTATTTTTTAATTTATGTATGTGTTTTATGTATATGAGTGCTGTATTTGCATGAATGCCTGCACTCCAGAAGAGGCATTTGACCCCGTTTTAGACGGTTGTGAGCCATCATGTGGTTGCTGGGAATTGAACTCAGGATGTCTGGAAGAGCAGTTGGTATGCTTAACCTCTGTGATAGTTTGCATATGCTTGGCCCAGGAAGCGACACTGGTGAGGCCTTGTTGGAGTAGGTGTGGGCTTGAGACCCTCACCCTATATAGCTGCCTGGATTTTAGTAGTCTTCCACTAGCAGCCCTCACATGAAAATGTAGAACTCTCAGCTCCTCCTGCACCATGCCTGCCTGGATGCTGCCATGTTCTCGCCTTGATGATGATGGACTGAACCTCTGAACCTGTAAGCCTGCCCCAATTAAATGTTGTCCTTATAAGACTTGCCTTGGGGAGTTGGGGATTTAGTTCAGCGGTAGAGCACTTGCCTAGCAAGCGCAAGGCCCTGGGTTCGGTCCCCAGCTCCGAAAAAAAGAAAAAAGAAAAAAAAAAAAAAAGACTTGCCTTGGTCATGGTGACTGTTCACAGCAGTAAAACCCTAAGACAACCTCTGCGCCATCTCTCCAGCCCCATCTTTTTCTTTCTAATGCTGCCCAAGACCTGGTCAAGCTTTTCCTGACTCTCTAGGCTTTCTAGTGTGTTCCCCAAATACCCCGGTCTGCCACGCCAGTCTGAGTGCCGTGCAGCCGGCTTGCTGACCTTTGTTGCTGAACATTTTGGCTTTCTTGAACTCTAACTCAAAAGGCATGGCTTTTTTCCTCCTCTTCATCTCCCGCCTCTGTAGTCTTTGATTTTCCTCAGCCCTACTTTTAATGATGGTTCTTGAACGCTTTAACCTTCCTTCTAGCCTGCCCAACCCACCAGAGGTAGTAGAAAAGAAAGGTTATTAGGATACAGGAGAACTGGACCTGTTTAGAAATGGTTCTTTGGAGCAAATCCCATCAACGTTGTCAGGAAGCCAGTAGTTCAGTTCACAGGTCTGCAGCAGCTCGATCCACCTCACGGATATGCCAGCAGTCCAGTTCAGAAGTGTGGGGATAACAGAGGTGGTGGCAACAGCCTAGCAAGAGCAGCCAGGCCTCAGCTGAATCTGCACAAGTCGGCATGAAGGATTTGGACCACCAGGAATGCCGGAAGTTCTCGGCTGGGCCTCTTGACTAATCAAAGATCGGCTAAGATGTAAGACCAAGACGCTTTGTAAAGCTACCTCCACAAGCAAGTCTCCTCTCACAGTCTGTAGAGTCCTCTTTCTACTCCCTCCAAACATCATCTTTCTTCTCCATGGGTCTTGCCTCAGCCCATGAGTCTGATGACAGTGATGTCTTAACTGACATCACTCTGCCAATTGGCCAGGGTCCAAGGAAGCGGCAAGAAGCCATCAGCTTTTTGGTGCGTTTCTCTCTATGGAGTCCCGACCAATGGAGTCAACTATGCATTGTAAGGCATGCTTGTCGTTAGCGAAGACTCCTTCATCACAAGTCTTTCATGTGCTTGCTTTAGCAAAACATCCTTTCACCTGTGTCTGGTTCAGCAAAACAGCCCTTCACGAGTCTGCCTTAGCCTCTCACCTGTGTCCACTTCAGGAAAAACACTCCTTCCCATGTTTGCCCCGGCGAGACGCCACCCGACACAACTGACTTTCCAAGGAACCCCGGTGTCCACTTCACCCCTCCTGAGTTGGATTCACAGCTTCCCCTGCCCGGGACTCTATTTCTGAAATGCTACTACGCTTGTCGTCAAGCAGGCCTGGGAGATACTCAGTGGATAAAGTCACCCGCTAACCAAGCCTGACGACCTAATTTGGTCTCTGGGACTCACATGGTGGCAGGAGAGAACTGACTCCTTCAAGGTGCTCGCTGCCCTCCATCGTGTATTGTGAGAAGTGTGCATATGGATATGTATATGATGTATATGTAATATGTATATGTATATACACACATAAAAATTTAAATGTGTGGGGTTGGGGATTTAGCTCAGTGATAGAGCGCTTGCCTAGGAAGCGCAAGGCCCTGGGTTCGGTCCCCAGCTCCGAAAAAAAGAACCAAAAAAAAAAAAAATTTAAATGTAATTCTTTTTTTTTTTTTAATTGTCATCAGTGAGCTGGAGGACTGCTCAGTGGTAAAGAGCACTGGCTGCTCTTCTGGAGGACCCAGGTTCAATTTCCAGCTCCCATATGGCAGGTCACAGCCTCTTCTGGCCTCTATCAGCGTCTGCATGCACATGACTGACACACACATATATATGCTCAGAATCCCACAAAACATACACACAAAGTAAAAACAAGATAAATCTTTAAAAAAATAAGCCAGGCGGGGTTGGGGATTTAGCTCAGTGGTAGAGCACTTGCCTAGCAAGCGCAAGGCCCTGGGTTCGGTCCCCAGCCCCGGAAAAAAAAGAAAAAAAAAAAAAAAAGAAGCCAGGCATGGTGGCACGTGCCCTTAATTTCCGTACTTGGGAGGTGGATCTCTTGGGAGATGAGTTTAATGCCATTTTATGTAATATGAGTACATTTTATGTCTATGAGTACACTGTTGCTGTCTTCAGATGTACCAGAAGAGGACACCAGATCCCATTACAGATGGTTGTGAGCCACCATGTGGTTGCTGGGAACTGAACTCAGGACCTCTGGAAGAGCAGTCAGTGCTCTTAACCGCTGAGCCATCTCTCCAGTCCCCAAGGATTACGTTTTGTAAAGATTGGTTTCTATTGTAGGTGTAGGAATGGTTTGCTTGTATACTAAGTACTGTTGTACTATGTGCATGTGATGACCTTGGCGGCCAGAGGAGATCACCAGGATGGTTGTAAGCTGCCATGTGGATGCTGGGAACTGAACTAAGGCCCTTGGCAAGAGCAGTACACCCTCTTAACCACAGAGCAATCTCTCCAGCTCCTTTCTGCTTTTATGTAGGTTTAAGCTGCCAAGCTTGCATGCAAGGCAAGGAAGTGTCTTACCTGCCGGGTCATCTCGCTAGCTCCTATATAAACGGACCTCTTAAGACAGCTTTGTTTGCATGCCAGTCTTGACACAAAGTAGTCTCAGGCTGTACTTTCCGTCACTTTACTGATTAGCATAGTAAAGGTGACGTGACAGGGATCCTATACTTCCAAGAAATGACGCTGGAGGTGGGGGCTCACGCCTGTAGTCCCAGCACTCTAGAGTCAGAGACAGGTAGATCTCTCAAAGGAGTTTGAGGCCAGCTTGGTGTACATGATGAATTCCAGGAGAGCCAGAACTAAATAAAGTAGACCCTGTCTCAAAAAAAAAAATTTTGTGTGTGTGAGAAATGTAGGCCAGCGACAGCTGGGTGCCTAGCATGCCCAAAGCCCTAGGTTTGAATCCCAGAACCAGAGGGGTGGGGAAAAGGAACTAATCCATGCTCTACAAACCAGGTATTTGACATGACTTGGTTCTACAAATGAGGTTGGGCAGTGAAAGCAAGCTCTGACACACTCCCTCAGATATCGTTGTGGTCTGAATGAGAATGGCCCTCTCAGGCTCATGTTTGAATGCCTGGTCACCAGAGCATAGAACTGTTCGGGATGGATTATTAGGACATAATTCATCAGGGTAGACTTTGAGGTTTCAAAACCCCATGCCCGGCCCAGTCTTTCTCTTCCTGCCTGGATCCGGATATAAAGCTCTCAGCCACTGCTCTAGCACCCTGTCTGTCTGCTTCCTGCAACGGTGGTCACAGACTAACCCTGTAAAACTATAAGGAAGTCCTCCAAATTAAATGTTTTTTAAAGTTGCCTTGGGTCATGGCGTTTCCTTTCGGCAATAATAAAACAGTAACTAAGAGAGTAGCAGTTGGAGAGCTATGGTAACTCAAGCTGCCTACTGTTTAAATGACTCTACCATGGGTCTTCTTCTTTTTTTTTTTTTTTTGGTTCTTTTTTTTGGAGCTAGGGACCGAACCCAGGGCCTTGCACTTCCTACTAAGTCTCAACATGGTCCACGCCTGAACTACTTTTGGTCTCCATCTCCTGCCTCTTTAAGTCCCACTGAACTTGTCTTACACGTTCACATCTCCACTGACTCCTGTTAACTAACCCTCTAGATGTCAGAGGCTCTTGCTTGTTAAGGCATGGTTTCTCTGTGTAGCTCTGGCTGTCCTAGAACTCTTTCTGTAGGCCATGCTGGCCTTGAATTCAGAGATCCACCTGTCCCTGCCTCCTGAGTGCTGGGATTTAAAGATGAGAGAGTTCACGTTCTCCTGCCCCACACTGTGCTAAGCCAACACCGCAGGAGGAATCATGTCTTCTTACCTGAGCAGCCCTTTGCCCGCTCCTACCCTTTCCAACCCACCTGCCCCAAGTGCTTACTCTGTCTGCACAGCTCTGCACTGGCACCTGGGGGTACTCAGAGCTTTCTGTAGCTGCCCCTCCCTGTAGGTCTCCAAGCTCCTGGTGGACAGGAAAGGAGAGGTGGTTGAGGACAGTGCAAAAGCAGTTTAGGGGTTGCCAAGGTGGCTCATGAGATAAAGGCCTGAATTTTAGTCACCAGGAGCCACATGTGGAGGGGGAAATGTTCCCAAAGGTCATCCTTTGACCTCCACAACCCCGACCCCTACACAATAAGTAAATTCATGTAACTTTTTATTAAAAATTTTAGGGTTGGGGATTTAGCTCAGTGGTAGAGCGCTTGCCTAGCGAGCGCAAGGCCCTGGGTTCAGTCCCCAGCTCCGAAAAAAAGAAAAAAAATTTTTTTTTAAATAGGGCTGGAGAGATGGCTCAGTGGTTAAGAGCACTGACTGCTCTTCCAGAGGTCCTGAGTTCAAATCCCAGCAACCACATGGTGGCTCACAACCATCTGTAATGGGATCCGATACCCTCTTCTGGTGTGTCTGAAGACAGGGACAGTGGTACTTATATATAATAGATAAATAAATCTTTAAACAAATTTAAAAATAAGTTTGGCTGGGAGCGGTGGTGCACACCTTTAATCCCAGAACTCGGCAGAGACAGGAGGACTTTTGTGAGTTTGAGACCAGCCTGGTCTATATATTGAGTACCAGGACAACCAGGGCTATGTAGAAACCCCATCTCAAAAATAAACAAATACGGGCTGGAGAGATGGCTCAGCGGTTAAGAGCACTGACTGCTCTTCCAGAGGTCCTGAGTTCAATTCCCAGCAACCACATGGTGGCTCACAACCATCTGTAAAGAGATCCGATGCCCTCTTCTGGTGTGTCTGAAGACAGCTACAGTGTACTTAGATATAATAAATGAATAAATCTTTAAAAAAAATAAATACATGCATAATACATACATACATAAATTTAAGAGGTTGAGAGCCTGTATTCTCCCAGAAGACCCAACTTTGGCTCTTTGCATCCACATCAGTTCATACTATCTGGAACTCTAGGTGGCTCTCAAGCTTCTAAATTCTGTGACCCTTCAATACAGTTCCTCATGTTGTGGTGACCCCCAACCATTAATTTTTTTTTCTTATAAGGACATGGGGGTGTTCAGGCAGACATGGTGCTGGAAAAGGAGCTGAGAGTCCTACATCTTGATTCCAGGCAGCAAGAGACTGTGCCCAATAGAATGATTTTTTGTGGGGGTTGGGGATTTAGCTCAGTGGTAGAGCACTTGCCTAGCAAGCGCAAGGCCCTGGGTTCGGTCCCCAGCTTCCCCCCCCCAAAAAAAAATTTTTGTGGGCTGGAGAGATGGCTCAATGGTTAAGAGCACTGACTGCTCTTCCAGAGGTCCTGAGTTCTAATTCCAGCAACCACATGGTGGCTCACAACCATCTATAATGAGATCTGGCACCCTCTTCTGGTGTCTGAAGACAGCTACAGTGTACTTATATACAATAAATAAATCTTTTTAAAAAATGAATAAATATTTTTTTAAAAATGTAATCCTACGGGTTGGGGATTTAGCTTAGTGGTAGAGCGCTTGCCTAGCAAGTGCAAGGCCCTGGGTTCGGTCCTCAGCTCCGAAAAAAAAAAATGTAATCCTTCTGTATTTATTTAGAACTAACCTCTTCTGACATGCAGCCATATATGCAGAACGCTGTATATAATAAATAGGTCTTTTTAAAAAATTATTTTTCTTACTTCACAAGTGTAATTTTCCTATTGTTATGCATTCTAAAGTAATTGTGTTTTCTGTTAGTCTTAGGCAGCCCCTGGGAAAAGGCAGTTTGACCAACTCAGGGGTTGAGATCCACACATCAACAACTTCTGTGTTAGCTCTTCCCGTCAAGATCTCAAGTGACAATTACCCTCCAGAGCTGGGAGTGCATTTCTCACTTTGTTTTTCAAGACAAGAGTTTCTGCGTAGCTCTGGCTGTCCTGCAATTTGCTTTGTAGACCAGGCTGTCTTCAAACTCTGCCTGCCTCTGCCTCCCAAATGCTGGGGTCATCATCAGGCCGGGCCACTTCTCACTTTTTTTTTTTAAGGTTTATTTATTATGTATACAGAGTAGTGTTCTGCCTGTATATGTGACTGCAGGCCAGAAGAGGACATTGGATCTCATTACAGATGGATGTGAGCCACCATGTGGTTGCCATGTGGTCACTGAGAATTGAACTCAGGACCTCTGGGAGACCAGTCAGTGTTTTTTGTTTTTGTTTTTGTTTTTTTTTTTTTTTTTTTTTGGTTCTTTTTTTCGGAGCTGGGGACCGAACCCAGGGCCTTGCGCTTCCTAGGTAAGCGCTCTACCACTGAGCTAAATCCCCAGCCCCCCCCCCTTTTTTAAAGATTTATTTATTTATTATATATAAGTACACTGTATCTGTCTTCAGATCCACCAGAAGAGGGCATCGGATCTCTTTACAGATGGCTGGGAGCCACCATGTGGTTGCTGGGAATTGAACTCAGGACCTCTGGAAGAGCAGTTGGGTGCTCTTAACCACTGAGCCATCTCTCCAGCTCCCAGTCAGTGTTCTTAACCGCTGAGCCATCTCTCCAGCCCCACTTCTCACTTTTTTTTTTTTTTTTTTTTTGAGCTGGGGACCGAACCCAGGGCCTTGTGCTTGTTAGGCAAGCGCTCTACCGCTGAGCTAAATCCCCAACCCCCACTTCTCACTTTTTAAGCTTGGATTACATTCAAAATGTAAGAAGCCAAGACCTGGCCAGGTGTGGTATTACACACGTGGGATGCCAACACTGACGACTCTAAGGCAGATGGTCTAGAGTTTGAGGCCATCCTGGATGAAAGCCAGGTGTGGTTGGTGGAGGAGCACCTGTAACCCAGCACTGGAGAGGCAGACGTAGCAGGATCAATAAAATTTGAGACCAACGCTGTCTACACAGCAGGTTCCAGAACTATTCCGACTGTCTCAAAGGGGCCAGAACGGCCCGGTGTAGGTCCTTATTCCTGTAATGGATATGCCTCGTCTCATCCTGCCCTTTGCAGAATTGTCCACAAATGTGCCAGGAAGTGTCGCGCTGCAATAGGAAGTGAGTAGACTTGAAGAACCCAGAAAAGGCTAACCTACCTTCCGGGCCAAATCTATGGCTCCCACAAAGTCAAGCCAACTCCCCTGCTTGGGTGGCCTCAAGGCCCTCACGGAAAATGGGTTGGGAACCACTGAATTTCATGTGCTGGGTGACAGAAGGGCCCAGAAACCAGTCCAGGGAGTAAAAACAAAATGGATTTGGAGCTATACGCTATGAACGGCAATGTATTTTGTTGGGGTTGGCCAAACAAGAAACTGTGGTAAGAACAAGGGGAAGGAACCACAGAGGACTCGCTGACAACGGTGCTGAGAGAGCCTGAGAAACCCTTCAACATACAACAATGCAGGACCAGGTTCAAAACACAAAGGAAATGGATGCTGGGCGGGTTTGCTCCTATCCGGAACCTGGCCATCAGAAGCCAAGCACTGGAGACTAAGGCAGGTGACTGAAGGTTTGAGGCCAGCCTGGGCTACACAGTGAGCCTGGACCTCAAAAGTCAAAGTGGGGGGAGCCAAGCTTGACAAAGGTTACCTCTTACTACATGAACTAGTCATTAGCTACTTTTACTCCTATAACCCATGACGTAAGAATTTAGTATTTTATACCTACTGTTCTAGGTCATCAACGCATGCTGGCAGAGCAGAGCAGCTCCGTATGACAAGGGAGCAGAGGTGAGGGAACCTGTGCTCTCTCTGAGCTTCCTGTTTTTAATCCCAGCCCGAACCTGGGGGGGAAGGGGGAGAGGGTCAGGGCAGCCCTCTGGGACCCTCAGGCACACCCAGGGTCACACTCTTCTTCCCAGCACAGCCCTCTCATCATTCTGAGCATTCCACCTCCCCAACTCCCAGAAGCACAGACACACTCGGTTTTCAATATAAGTTTCCTTTTATTTTGAGACTGCAAACAGTGGAATGAAATTGCTTTGTGGCTGAAACAACTTTCACCGGGAAGGGGCCCGGAGTGCTCATCCATCCAAAAATCAAACTTGCCAAGTCTGAGCCAGCTGCCCCTCCCCCAGTTCAAGAACAGAGAAGGGTGGGAGGGCGGCTCAGTCTAATTCAGAGCTGTGATGGCTGGCAGAGTTCTTGTAAAATACAGTTCCAAAGTCGTCACGATTACAGATTCTAAGTCACAAGCAGCAGTCATCCAATCCCTCCCAGATTTCCACTCAGAAAAATGAAGTCCTCACTGGAAGCCATGTCTTACGACTGTCAATCAATCCATTCTGCCTTAGGGGAGCAGGCTCTTTTGATTTAACTCTGGTTTCAGAGACCAGAATCAAGATTCTGAAGAGAAGGGAGACTTCCAAATGGTGGTAGGAGATATTTATTCATCATGCAAATTTATAATCTATTTAAATTCATTTCAAATGAGCTTACAAGGTTCACATAAAACTGTATTCGCTGGTAGGTCTCACTGGCAGCCCTGGGGTGAGATGTGCCGAGCCGTGGGGCTCACTGGGAGATCAGTACCCTCTCAGACTGCCAAAGAGGGAAACACGAATGGGAAACAGCGCAGGAAATTAATCCCATGGTCACTGGAAATTGTCTCCCTCCTTTAAAAGAAAAAAAAATTTTTTTTGGTTTTTAATTTTTTTAAAGATTTTTTGGAAAGTTTTAAGGTAATATTTTTTTCCTTTGGAAAAAGAAACCTTTGCCCCCCCTAACCTAAGCAAGTGGAGTTGTTGCTACCTAACTTCTCTATATTGTTCTGCTAAGAGGTAGATAAAAACAAAAGTGAAACGGGCTTCTAGAAGGAGGTCCTTTAGAGGGAGGGGAGGGGGCTAGGTCGCCCAGTGGTGGATCCCAACTAGAGGAGGCCTGAGTGAGCCTGGTGACTGGGCCAGGCCCCAGGGCAAAGGATCCTGCTCCATCTCAGAGCCAACTCCCCCCAGACCCCTACCGCCAAGGGGACTCAGTGGAGGTAGAGGATCTTCAAGAAACCCTGTTGAAGAGGCCCTGGTTCCAAACCTAGGAGCTGACTGTGGGATTCCAGGCCAGCCCTGGAACTCCCTTCCAGACAGCTCTCTAAGGGAGGAGCCCATTCCTTTCCTCACTGGCTGGTCCATCCAAGCTAAAGCAGGCGGGAGGAGACAAGCTGGAGAGAAAGGGTGAGAGAGTGGGTGAGGCGAACAGAAAGAGGAATGGGGTGGGGGGAGGGGACACGAGGACGGAACCCTGCCAACCCGACCAATGTGAGTGGGGATCCTGGCAGGCCTGCCCAATCCCCATGACAAACCTTGTGTGGCATAAGCCACAACTCTCTTCTGGCTGGGATTCATTCCCCTGGCCTGAGTCCCTGCCCTCATCTCCAATCTTACTGTGAGCACTGAGGTAGTTCATGCATTTATACTCGTAGCATTTACCATCTGTGATTACCAAAAACATGTGCTCTAGGAGCGTCCTGCTACTCAAGAAGAGCAAATTCTCTTCTTTTCTCAGTCCATGTTCAACCATTGGAGGGCATCAGTAGTGGTTCCACATGAGACCCTGCAGGGCCGAGGCACATGGCCTCTCCCATACCCTGAACCCTCACCAAGATGTATCCAAAGGAAAGAAACAAGGCGTTTCAGCTGGTATTACTCTATGTCTGAATACAAGAGAAACATTCTGCACCTAAACCATCGAGTATCTGGAAGGAAAATGGCTTTTACGTCCCCTGGCATTGATGAGGGGTTCTCTTCGATCTTCCTGCAATGTCCTGCCAAGCTGTTCCCCTTTGACTGGTTTTCAACAAACAGGCAAAACAGTGGTGTGGTTTGAATGGCAAAGCCACTGGGATCTCCCCCAGGAGCACTTAGGAAAAGGGAAGGCGACCTCATCCCGAGAGAGGGGGAGAAGAGCTGTCTAAAGCAACGGCTCTTCCTGGGGCTCAGTCAGGCTTGGCGCCCTCTGGGGCTGAGGTAGGTAGTAGCACCGCTGGTTCCCAGTTTGGCAGAGGGTGTCTGGGAAGGGAGGAGGGGAAGGCACCCTTGAGAGCTAACTGAGGCCCCTCCTCACTGCCAGTCTGCCAGGCCTGAAGGGAACTCCACAGTGCCATCTCTGCAGTGGGGACAGGGGAGGAGAGCAGTTCCACAAGGAGCCCAAAACATTCCCTCCTTCCCCAAAGTGCAACAGAGAGCCAAAGGACCCCCCTTTTTCCCTGCTCCCTAGCCCTTGGCAAGCACCACTCCCAAATCCCCCAGGAGCTTAAGAAGAGTGGTACTTTTCTTGGGTGTACAGTCTCCACGACCATCCCCCTCACAGACAGGCCTAGGAGATGTAGAAAGATGGCCGCCACTGCTTTGTCTTAGAAACAGCCTCTCAGCCTCTGTCTGTCTGTCTGTCTGTCTTTGGCACAAAGGAAAACGGACACACAGAACCAACTGGAGCATCCTGCTCCAGCAACCTCGGGATTTTTACAAGATGTCTCCAGCCAACAGTGAGGCAGGAGCTTCCCCCAAAAGCGGAGAGCTCAGGGAGAAAATAAAAGACAGAAAGGACTGGAAAGAGTCAAAGGCCACACAACTTCCCTGTCCTCATGTGGTTCTCTCCTACCCAGACCCCTTCCAGCAACTAAGTCCACAAACTGCAAACGGCAACCAGACCCCAGAGGGGGTTAAAGCCACTGCGGTGTAAGCGGCAGATGCAGCTTCAAAGTTAAGTCGGTGAATCAAACCATTTGGCTTTTTATGTGTTTCCAAGAATTTAAAAAATAGATCCAAGAGATGGTCCTTTCATAAAAATATGTGTGTAGTGTGCACACACACCTCTCTCTATATACACCTTAGAGCATGGAAGCAGTTTTTTAAAAGGTTGCTTTTCTCAAAACCATCCAAATCTCCCAAGTGCTTTTTGTAATAATTTGCTCTCTTACCTAGTACAGGGGATGAAAAGAAAGAGGTGACAAGCAGGGTAAGGAGCTGCCCTAAGATCTGGCCCTCAAGTCAGACAACCAAGATAGCCAGGCTCTCCCTCCCTGCTGACTCTACCCCTAGTCCGTATGTTTGCTTTCTCTAGTAAGCCACCTTTAACTATCTCGCCGGCGGTTGGGCAAGCCCAGCGGTGAGTGGAACCTTGTCTGGTCCACTCGAGTCTTCATGTCCTTTGCTACACTTTCTGATCTCTTCTGGGAGCTCAATCAGCTACAGGAAAGGACTTGGACTGAAGGTGTGAAGGGAGCAGGTCCCCAAGGAACGGAACATTCCAACAATCTCATTCTAGGTACTGTGGGATCCCCCCATGGTCACTTGAACCGGGTATCAAAACATGCTTGCTGCAATAAATCCATTTGAAATCACTAAATGGCCGATGTCTGAACATTGTCTGCTTTGTATGGGGACAAAGCACATAGAGCCAGGTGGGAAGCTTTAATTCTATTGGCCTGTTACCATCCTAAAGACTTTGTTTCTCTCTTTGGACGACATGGCCTGGAGCCTATGAGGGGCTGTGATGGGGAGTAAGAGGGAAGACCCTGTCCCAATCAGACAACATTCCCCCTTCCCCTCTTGGCTACACACCACTCTAAAACCAAGAACATCCTAACACTTTTAGAATCAACCAGATCAACCTAAAGAAGACAGGGAGATGGGGAGGGCAGTTACTGAGGATCTGCTGGCCTTGCGGTCTATGCAGAATGACACAGACTAAGAACAGCAAGGTGGGGTGGGAATGAAACAATAACCAAAAAATAAACAGGAAAAGCACTGTAGTGACAAACCAGGTGGCCTGATGGTGACAGGGTGGCCTTGTCTTTCTCCCATAAACGGAGTGTTGGCTCCCCTATTTTTTTAAGAAATACAGATTTCCTTAAAACAGTACATTTTTCAGTTATTATTTCTTTCCTCGATAAAACGGAGGCAACATCATAAATCAACAGCACCGCTGGGGGGAAAGCCCAGCTAAGGTACTGTCTCACCAGAGCGGGGGAGGGGTGCCCATAGGCCATTCGCTTAGTGGACACGGCTGTTTGGCCTCCAAGGGTTCAAGCCCTGCTAGATCTCAAATCCTACCCATAGGTCAGAGATTAGAACCCACGGAGGACCTGGGCCCCTTGTGGTTTTCCACTCCACCACGGCCTCCTCCCCTGGATCCAGCCCCCAACCCCCACCTTTCCCCACAGGGCCTGTTCTCCACAGAGCTCCTAGAGTTACTGGCTCATGTTTTAAGAAATTATGAAACATAACTTTCTCATTTTTTCTTTTCATTAAAAAAATAAAATATTCAAGACTATCAGCTTCTCTTTTGCTTCGCTTTTCTTTTTTTTTTTATATAAAATATCAGCAAGCCGCAAAAAAAAAATATTTAAAAAAGAAAGAAAGAAAAGAAAATTAGAAACCAGGATTTAGGGAACAAAAAACCATTGCTGAGGTAACGTCACACCTTGAGGTAGTTTACTTCGCACAGCACTGCCTGACTCCGTCCACACGTCACGGTAGCTTTGTCACTGTTGTTCTTGCAATGTCAGGAAGCGGGGACCTCCGAGCAGGCTTCTCTACTGCAGAGGCCTCCCTTTCTTCCCAGCACACTTAATGGTTCTGTCCAGGGTAAGCTAAAGTGCGCCACCTGGCTAACATGCATACAATCGTACAGCATGGAGGGGAAGCCTCGCCTCACTTAAGATGGCCACTGTCCTCCATAACTCCCAGCAGGATCTCACTGAGCCTGGTAAATTAATAAATTAAGTGTGTTCACCCCTTCTGTGCACAACGCGGCTGTGCTCCGGGTTTGTGTTCAGGCACGCCTTCCTAATGACAATGACAATGACAACTCACGAAGCCATAAGCAGTCAGTTAAATACTCCTCTAGATAAAACAGAAGCAACTCTCCCATTTACTACGCTTGCCAGATGACGGACCTTTAAGCTTCATCGAGAGCTCAGGGTTGGGTCGTAGTCCGACCACCACAAGGGAACAGTGCCGTGGTGGGGACACACCGCAACGCCGGCCTCAGCCCTTGTAAGAGCACATGAGCGGAGCGAGAGCACCTTTGGGCCACTCAACTCCTCCTCAGACTTTACCAAAGGGAGCTCACACCCCTTCCCAGAGCTCATATATCCCATCATTAAAATAGACTTTAAAAAAAATATAAAATCCGCCTGAGAGAATGGTGGGAATCAGGGACCGTGGTCAGCCCTACCCTGCTAAGCATGCGGCACCACTCCCGGGTACCAGGGCACATGCAGGACCCACAGGGTTACAGGGGTAAGTGAGGTGGGGAAGCCGCAGCTGGCCGGGAGAAATTCCTGTTGTGCCAATTTTTCAAAATCTGCAAGAGCTCAGCCACAAAGGCATGCTATTTTTTTTCTTTGTGATGCCAAGGATGGAACCCAGGGCCTCGTCCATGTTGGGCAAGCACCCTGACCACTGAGCTCTATCCTTAGCCTCGGACTCCTTTTAAACGTGGATCAGTCCATATTTAATTATTAACTCTCTCCTTTATATCTTGCTGTTCCCAGTGGTTGGTTAAGGAAGAACCAGAATTAAACTATCCAGGGCAGCTTTTCTCCAGTTAACATTGTAAACAAAGCTGTGTTCTAGCCCTCCTGCCCCCCCACAGCAACACAGCTAAAACAGTGACACAGGAAGAGGTGAGGTCAAGACATTAAGAATGGGAGGGATCTTCATGAATTGACCAAGAAGGCAGAAGGTTAGAAAGATCTGGGGGGGTTAAGAAACAAACCGTCCTTTGAGGTTTTATAAAACCTGAAGGAAATTTTATTTCTCTTCCCCACTGGGATCTGACCCATCCTTCTGATGGAGGTTGGAGAGCTTCCTCAAGACAATCCACGTTTAAAAGCAACCCAAGCTACAACTGCAATGGTGACATTCCAGGGGTAGGCGGGCTGCGGCCAGCGGGCTGAATTGGGGGCGAGAGATCAGGATTCCTCACTGGAACATTTTTCTCAAGACAGTGTGCAAACCTGATCTCCAGCCAGACCCAAACGCCCTGATTCCCACTCATTCTCAGGCCTGCTAGGAGGAGCACGCCGGCCCTCCACCCGTCCTCCAGTCCTGTGTTCGGCCTGCTGATCTGGAGCCAATGGGACAGGAAAGGGCGGGGTCACTTCCTTCGTGCCTGGGCCTGGTTGCTCTGTCCCTTCTGGTGCTGCTGCTTAACTTGAGCCAGGATGTCTCGGATCTTCCGCTGGGCCATCTGCATTCAGAACAGGCAGGTGAGGATTTCCACAGGGAGAGGAGCTTAGCATACCAACAACAGAAATGGCATTTGCAGCTCAATAGACTATTAAATAGAGGGAAACCTGAGTAAGGGTGTGTATGTCCATCGGTCGTCGGTCTGTCCATCTGTCCATTCAAGGGAGAGTTACCACTGTGACACGCTAATGAAGCTAAAATGGGAGGGCGGTTCCTAGGACTAAGGACATTTCATGGTAACCCATTCATAAATTAGAAGGTACTGCTTCCGGGGCTATGGAGAGAAACTGTGCAGGCAAGAGAGTAAAATGCCGGATCACGGGGTAGCCGGCAGGGACGGAACAATCAGCTCCCCGTGAAATGGATGAAGCACCCGAGAATAGCTTCCACTTTCTTCTAAGAAGGAAAGCTTCTCAAAAATTCCTTCCATTGCTCAGTAGTTAGGAGCACTAGCTGCTCATTCAGGGACCCTGGTGCTTATCCCGGCTCCTACACGGGAGCCAACAACTGATAATGCCTTTCCAGAAAAGCTCAGTGCCGTTTTCCGCCTTCTGGGGGTACACAGACGTACATGCCAGCAAATCACACATTCACATTTTTACAAAAATCTCAAAGTTTCTTCCCACTGGTTATAGGGGCACATCTCTGCAGCTGAGAGGCAGAGGCAGATGGACCTGAGTTAGAGACCAGCTTGATCTAGGTAGCCAGTTCCACATCAGGGCTACACAGTGAGATCTTTTCAAGTTTCCCCAGGAGTAAGAATGAAGTGTTAAGATGCAAAATCAACTAACTGCAAAGTGGGCTCCACATGGAAGATTTTCCTAACTATTTCCTTCCCACAGACAGAGTACTCCACTGAAAAGAAAACTGGTCCGTCCATAAGTACTGCCTGAGTTGGACCGGGAGCGGTGACGTCTCACATGATCTCAACGTGGGAGATAAAGACAGGACTGCCCAAGAGTTGAAGCCAGTTCAAGCTACAGAGTGAATCTGTCTTGTCTCACACGCATGCATGCACACACACAAAAGGAGGAGGAGGGAAAAGATCTCATTGGCTTTGTTGAACTTTTTTTTAAAAACATAGATTCCCACCAACTCCTTTTTCTGAACAACCAAAATAATGTCTGTACCACACCTAGTACTGTGCGAACTGGGCCTGCGATTCATCCTTACAAGCCTCATGTCATCCACTTGAATAATGGGGCTCTTTGGGGTGTAACTGAGTTAAGAGGCACAAAGCCCGTGAGACAGAGCTGAGTCTTTCATAATCATAAATCTTCGCTATCGTCCCCGAGGCTCTCACTTCCTCAAAGATCCTTAAGAGGCAGTTAGTTACCAATACCAGGTAAGAGAGCAGAGGCTGTGTGGCCTGAGTTGAAGGCATTTATTCTTGCCCTAATTGTTCAAGCAGCCCCTGGAGGCCACAGCACAGTACAACTAAAGATGTAACACCATGGTAATGTTTGGGGGCTGAGGAAAACCCTTTTGTCAACCTTTTCTGCCCCTTGCTGAGGGTCAACAAAATTTGGAACATGAGATTGACTCCCTTTCCTGTGACTTCATAGTCAGTGACAAACATAGAAAGCTAGGTATGGGGCTGGAGAGATGGCTCAGCAGTTAAGAGCACTGACTGCTCTTCCAGAGGTCCTGAGTTCAATTCCCAGCAACCACATGGTGGCTCATAACCATCTGTAATGGGATCCGAGGCCCTCTTCTGGTATGTCTGAAGAGAGCGACAGTGTACTCATATACATAAAATAAATAAAAAAAGACCTTTAAAAAAAAAAAAAAGAAAGCCAGGTATGGTGGCACACATGTGAGCCCAGCTCTCAGGAGGCGGAATCTGATGGATTACTGAGTGGAAAGTGAGCCTCATCTAGATGCTGAGTTCCTGGTAGGGCAGAGGATGAACAGGGCCCCCTTCAAGGACCAATGCTAACTTCCTATCCAGTTTAAAAGGGGTCCAGGATAACCATAGAGATTATGAAGATATGACATACACAGTCATTAATATCATACATAAACTTCTTTGAACTGTGATTTGCAGTTGTCTCTCTGCCGCCCTGTCAGCACTGGAGACTGCGTTTAGGTTTAGTGGTAAACATTTTTCCCTCACTCTGGTCAGTTTCTCTGTGATGGCTCAGACCAGGCTGGCCTTGAACTGAAGAGATCCACCTGTCTGTCGCCTGAGTGTTGTACACCCCAGAGTTGTAAGTAAGCACTTTACCCACAGAACCACTTTGAAGTCTAAAAGGGAACAACACATCTTTACATACACCCCCTTGCAATCTGACCAAGACCAACCCAGCCGAGAGCAGGGGAGGTCATAATAGGTCCTGTGCAAGTCACACCGACCAACCTTAAGAGCCCTCATTTCTCTGCTACTGACTCCTGAGTCCTGTGGTACATAGGGGAGCATGGCACATACCTGGCTGGCATAGAAATGTCCGATGATCTTAACAATGACTTGGTCGTTCTCGTCTGGGGTCTGGTCTCTCGGCACGACCACCTCGGCTGCGGTCAAGTTCTGCAGCTCATTCACCTAGGGGTGGGACGCAAGAGCGCTCAGCGTGCCAGCAACAACTGTGCATGGGGGACGAGGCACCTCAGGTGCAGACCATCCGCTTAGCACAGATCAGGCCCTGGGCTCAATAATACGTAGCACCACAGCAAGAAAATAAAGACCACGGGGGAAGTGGAGGGTGGGTGAAAGGTGGACAATGACAGCAGGGGAGAAAAAGCCAGACAAAGGTGTGGGTTTAGAGTCCAAGGCTTGTCTCGCAGCCCTCAGAGCTCACCGTTTTGCCACCTTTGCCAATGACCCGGCCAGCTGCTGAAGCTGGGACCCGGATGTGGGTCTCCAGCTTTACTTCCTCCTTGGGACCAAAGAAATTCTCTTCTTTTAGTTTGCCATAGATTCTTCCCTGAGCCTAGAGAGAGGAGGTCATGGTTAAAAGTGGCCATGTATCTACATAGGAGTGTGGGCCCAGGCTCTGGTCCAGCCTTTTCTATCAAGTTAGCCAGAACTCTACCTAAGAAAACCAAGCAGCTAAAACCTCAGTGGGGAACCTTTAAGGTTCCCCTGATTACCCATAATGCTGGAGAGAGACCCTCAGATTATGACCCATGAGTAAAGGAATACCCCAGCACTACAGAGGCTTGTTCACAAGTTCAGAGTCAAATTGGGTCTGCACAGCCAGTTCTGGGCCTGCTAATCTACTGAGACCACCTCAAAGGGTACACCACACTCATTCATTCTGGAATGACTTATATGGATGTGGTAATAGCTATTGCATCGGGGTTGGGGATTTAGCTCAGTGGTAGAGCGCTTGCCTAGGAAGCGCAAGGCCCTGGGTTCGGTCCCCAACTCCGAAAAAAAGAACCAAAAAAAAAAAAAAAAAAAAAAAAAAAAAGCTATCGAATCTCAACCATGAAAAGCATGAAATGACACGCCTTGGGTGACTAGGGAGCCCCCAGCCTGTCCTCACAGAGATCAGGTGAAGCAGCACAAACAGAAAGAAGGTGCGTTGGTATCAAATGCAAACGCCTGACTTCTTCTTTCTCACATGCCTGTGTGAACCATGAGGAGGTGAGGAAGGAAGGAGGAAATGAACAGAAATTGAGCTTGGGAGCACCTGAAAAGCAGCTTTGCAGCTGGGTGTCCTGTAGAAAAGACTGGAAAATGGGACAGGAATTTGACAGGGAGCAGAAGCTGCCACATGGTTTTTCTTGCATGTGTTAAGTTCCCAACCTCAGTTCCCCTGTACCCACCGAGGAAGAACAATAGAGATCAGACCTTGAACTGAGCCTCTGGGGGTCCAGTGATGACAACCATTCGAACTTTGGAGTCAGGTGTTTCTGGTGGAGCAATCTACAAAACAGAGCTGGTCAGAGGGCACTGCTTCCAGGAGACAAGGCATCTCAGGCCCTCTACTTCCCTCCCAGTGCCCATTCTGAGAGGGAAGAACTAAGAGCCCAAGTTCCTGTCTGCACACAAGAACTGTGGTAATGGCACAGGTGCTTGAAGGACCTGCCTCGGTGACCCGCACACAGTAGGACTGAACCAACACCAACCCCACCTGAGGGTTTTAGAAGACTGCTGCCAAGAGGCAGGGGGTTATGAGATGACTGGGGCGAGCGTGCAGGGGGCTACAGCTCTTGGCGTCAGGGAGGGAACCACAAAGCTTTAAATGGAGATAAACAGCACTGGCTTCCTGAGGAGAGACTCCTTGTTCTCCAGGATCCATGATCCAGGGTGGTTAAAGGACAACCAGCATAGATGGTATTCAGAGTGAGGCGCCACCTGCTTCCGGTGTCCTACACCAGGACACTGACAGACTTGCCACACAAGGCAGGACACTGAGACTTGCCAGCAGGGGTGCGGGGTTGGAATGGGGTTGGACTAGGTCTATTCTACATCACTGCAGACGCTCACTCGGCCTGCTGTGTACGCTCATCCTGCCTCCTGTCTAGCCTGGAAACTGAGAAGCACTGAAGACACTCACAAGGGTGGGCTTCTCATTCCCAGTGTGAAGTGTGAAGGGGACTGGATTTGATAGAGACCTGGAAGAACTCAAGAGCAAATCACCTTGATGGAGGCGCTGGCGAACCGGGAGAGCTGTTTGATGTGCTGGCCCTTCTTGCCGATGATGGCGCCCACAGCCTGGGCGGGGATGAACACCTGTACCATCTCCTGCTCCGGAGCCTGCTGCCAGGACAGGGGACTCCTTACCAAAGGACCAGGGAGGGAGGCAGGACCCAGGAGCCCCTCCACTCAGCTGCCATACCTTGTCCAAAAGTAACAGATGTGGGTACCTAGCTGCACCCTGGACAATAAGAGGGTACCACGAGGGGTTGGGGATTTAGCTCAGTGGTAGAGCGCTTGCCTAGGAAGCGCAAGGCCCTGGGTTCAGTCCCCAGCTCCAAAAAAAAAGAACCAAAAAAAAAAAAAAAAAAAAAAAAAAAAAAAAAAAAAAAAAGAGGGTGCCACGATCTCTCACCTCCAACTAAAGGGAGGTAAAACCAAGTGGAAAGCCACTCCTCCACTGGGGCTGATGCCTCGGCTGGGCTCCTCTCCTTGTAGCTGGCATTCTGGCTGCAGAGGACTCTCTTCCCTCCCTCTTGCCAATGTCCCAGACCCTCAGACTTGCGGGTAATAAGACCTTCCACCTACCATGAAGGAGCCATAGGGAGCAGCCCCAGTGACGCTGCTGGGAGGAGGCGGAACGGCACTAGAAGAAGCTGGGAAGAGACCGACAGCAGCCAGGTTGAGACCAGGGATGAGGTGAGACTGCAACTGTAGGAGAGAGGGAGGTATTGTCAGCCTGCTGACTGAACTCTGGCATGTGGCTCTGGCCAGTGCCCCTAGAGCAGGCAGAGCTCTACAAGACTTATTTGCTTTTCTACATAACCTGCCTGGCACTATGGAGCCATGGGTCATGGAAATGTCCTCACGGACTGAACTGGTAAGTCCCGCAGGCTCCCTAGTTATGTCTGCCACCATGCTCATAACCTGAGACTGTGCTGCCATTCGATGAGAAGCTGAGACGTTTCCTTTGATTCCTAGGGCCAAGGTAGTTCTGAGCCTGTAGTACTTCTGAGCCTTCCTGCTATCTCCAGTTTCCTCTAAAAGCTCAAGGTGGGGCTGGGTAAGACAGAATAAAGCCCAGCACCAGGAGGCAGAGGCAGAGCAGAGGGTTCTGAGTCATAAGCTAGCCTGGTTTACTTAACAAGTTCTAAGTCAGCCTAGGTGACACTGAGACCCTGTCTCAATGAAACGAGACAAACGGTGACAAACAACCTTAACTTGAGATGGTAGAATGGCTCAGCAGGAACACTAGCATCGAAGGGTGAACACCAACAAGGTGACCCTAAGCTCAATGGACTTTGCGGGGCAGAGACAGGATTGCTGGGTCTTGCTGTCACCCACCAAGCTCCAGATTTGGTAAAAGCCATGTCTGAATGAAATAAGAGGATGACACCCAATGTCCTCCTCGGGCCTCTACATATGCATGCCTATTCACCCACACACACCTAACCACCCATACACACACCTAACCACCCATACACACACTTTTTTTTTTTTGGTTCTTTTTTTCGGAGCTGGGGACTGAACCCAGGGCCTTGAGTTTCCTAGGCAAGCGCTCTACCACTGAGCTAAATCCCCAACCCCCCATACACACACTTAACCACCCATACATACATACCTATCCACACATACACATTAAGAAAAGAAAGAAAGGGGCTGGGGATTTAGCTCAGTGGTAGAGCGCTTGCCTAGGAAGCGCAAGGCCCTGGGTTCGGTCCCCAGCTCCGAAAAAAAAAGAACCAAAAAAAAAAAAAAAAAGAACCAAAAAAAAAAAAAAGAAAAGAAAAAGAAAAGAAAAAGAAAAAAAAGAGAAAAAAAAAAGAAAAAAAAAGAAAAGAAAGAAAAGGGCTGGAGAGATGGCTCAGTGGTTAAGAGCGCTGACTGCTCTTCCAGAGGTCCTGAGTTCAAATTCCAGCAATCACATCGTGTTTCATAGCCATCTGTAATGAGATCTAATGCCCTCTTCTGTTGTGTCTGAAGTGTACTCATATACATAAAATAAATAAATAAATCTTAAAAAAAAAGAAAAAGAAAAAGAAAAATCCTCTGTGTGAACACATGCCTATAAGTCCAGCGCTTGGGAGGCTAAGGTAGCATTGAATTCTGTTCTAGCCTACATAGTACAGTACTGTCTCAGTTAAAGTTAAAGTTGTGACCCTTCTGTCTACTATAGTATACAAGTTTCACTAGGTGAAATCATATAGATCACAGATTGGCTAAAGTACAGAATCCATGAGACCCAGGACTCTACCTCCAGCCCAGCAGCCACATGATGAGCCCCGTGAATAAAAACACTAACCCATTCCAACAACAGACAGTCTGCCTGCAATGTGCAAGACTCCAGACTTGATCCCCACCACCACCACCACCAAAAAACAAATTTAAATAAGTTAAGTCCAGAAGCACAAACCGAGGAGCTGGAAATGTAGCTCAGTGGTTAAGGGCACTGGCTACTCTTCCAAAGGACTCCACAGGTTCAATTTTAAGCACCTACAAGATGGCCCACAACCATCTATAATTTTAGTTCTGGAGAGTCCAGTGCCCTCTTCTGGCCTTGGCAAGAACCTGGGATACACAGTGTCCTGAGATACACACAGGCAAAACATGCACAAACATAAAACAAGTAAATTTTTAAATAAAAGTGATTCTGCAAGGCTGTGCTGGTCACCCTGCCTGCTGCCACCCTTACTGAGGTCAGAGAAGGGTGCAAGAGGAGCTTGGGATGTAGCTCAGAGCTATCTCCAAGGCCTAGACTCAACTCCAGCAACACATGAAGAAGGTGCCTCTCACTCACGCTCATGGCAGCCACGTCATTCTCGTAAGCCTCTCGAACTTTCTTCATGATCTCCTGCTCAGCCCTGCAGCAGTTCTCAATGGCCCCCTTCACAGTTATGGTCCTTTCAGGGTTATAGAGCGTGAGATCCTGGAGCCTGGCAAGAAAGCAGGACAGTGTCAAGCAGTGGGCAGTGCAGGATGAGAACCAGACCCCAGCTAGGAACAAAGCCAAAGACCAACTGAGGACAGGCCCAGCATTCCTAAAAAATGCCTAACTTCTAGCCAGTGGCCCTTTCTCCAGCTTTCAGGTAACCAGGGCAGACCAACTGAGTACAGGCCCAGCATTTCTAAAGGATGCCTAACTTCTGGACAGGAGCCCGATCTCTGGCCTTCAGGTAACCAGGGCAAGGTGAGTGACCTAATCCCAACAATTCTGTCTGTGGGAACACAAGCTAATCATGAAAGGTTGTGGTCGTCAGACACTCAAATTGCCGCAGGCAGACCTCCATGTGCTGTTGTGCAGCAGAGTTACTCTGCAAACAGCTTTAAGCCCAGTACGCCCCGGCTGAAAAGAACCACGATTTGTGCACCTCTCACAGTGGCAGACATACCTCAAGAACAGGCCTCACAGCAGGCTTTCGTGGTGATGCACGAATCTAGAACGTTGTGCCAAGGGGAGGTCTTAAGGTGCTCCAGCCCTTATTGAGCAGGACAAAATGATCTCACCACTTCTCCAATTCGATTCATCCCAAAAAGGGGTTGTGCTAAGGCTTAGTGGCAGGTCCCTTGTACCCCACCCTGAGTTCACCACCGCTGAGGAGGAAACCACTGAGAGACTTACGAGGAGATGGTGATCTTAGTCTCTGTATCCTGCTCCACTTTCTTCAAGTTCCGCCCTTCCTTTCCAATGAGTCGCCCCACGAAGTTATTATGAGCCAGGATCTTCAGGGGAACTTCGTCTGCCCTGGGAGGAAGTGGGGGACAGCCTGGTCAATGATGTCAACAAAGACCGAACTATGTTACCCAACTTACCCAACTATGCGAACCCAGAACAAACCCTGAGCCAAGCTGTCAAGATTACAAACCCAGCAGAGCTCAGTGTTGGACAGAGAAATGGGGGACAAGGACTGCAGTCTGAAATTCGGGAGCCACAGTTTTATTTATGTTTGTGATCACAGGCAACAGGTACATGGTCAACACATGCAAATGGAACGTCATATGACTGCACACTAAAAACTGTGCACACTTGGCTTGGGGACTTAGCTCAGTAGTACTGTTGTCTGTCCAGCATGAGGCCCAGGCTTCACCCCTAAGGTGAAGAAAGAAAGGACACACAATGTGCTGGCATTTGCCTTCCAGTCCCAGCTGCTTGGGCTGAAGCTGGAGGATCCAGGAATTCTAGGCTAACCTAGGCAATCCGCAAACAAGCACAGCATTATTATACTAGTTGAACCCTAAAAAGAAAAGCTGTCTTAAAAAACAACAACAAGGGCTGGAGAGATGGCTCAGCGGTTAAGAGCACCCGACTGCTCTTCCAGAGGTCCTGAGTTCAATTCCCAGCAACCACATGGTGGCTCACAGCCATCTGTAAAGAGTTCTGATGCCCTCTTCTGGTGTGTCTGAAGACAGCTACAGTGTACTTATATATAATAAATAAATAAATCTTTAAAAAAAAGAAATTAAAAATTAAAAGAATTAAAAAAAAAAAAAACAACAACAACAAAACCACTTAGACAGACATTACGGTGCACAGGAGGCAGAGAGGCAGGCAGAGCTCTGTGAGTTCAAGGCCAGCCTCAAATGGAGACACTTTGTCTCAAACAAAACTAAACAAAAAACAAGTGAAAAAGGAAAACAACTAAACTTAGTGTGATGATGCTTAATTATCAGCGGATTTAAGAACACCCATGAGCACAGCCTGTGGAAGACCCGCTCTTCTCAAAGATTGTGTGTGGGAGGTAGGGTGATGTGAAGTTGCCTGTGGAAGTCAGTCAGAAGATGAGGCATTGGATCGCTTGGAGCTTGAGTTTGTGAGACACCCAGTATGAAGATGGGTGAGATGTGAAGTTTGGTCCTAATAGGACAATATCTGCTCTTAACGGCTGAGCCATCTCTCCACCCCAAGCCAGTCTCAAGAAAATGAGTAGAAACGGAAGCCTGGTGAGGTGGTATAGCAGAGAGCAGGGTCACAGCAGTTCAGGGCTAACCAGGGTACAGGGATCCTACCTCAAATACCCCACCCTTCCACAGGACCCAGAACCAAATTATTGTAAGTGAATCCCCTGCACTGTTCTGCATTAGAGGGGCCCACAGTCAGGTCCTCACACATGCAGGCATCCACTGCATGCTACCATGCTATATTTCAAGCCCTCTGTCGCTTCCCTTTCTGTAGGAACTTTGTATTTACTGACCGAGGTGACCAAAGAGTTTATAAAAGGCATAGAGGGATTTCAGCCTGACCTCTGTGCTAACACATCTACCTGCATACTCCATTCACGAAGACCCTAATGCACACACACCCATATATATACATATACATATATGCATATACATAGACACAAATATAAACATCGAGTATATAAGATTTCTATACAATTATACAAGGATAAGAGCTTATCTGCCAACTCCTACGTTTGTGTACAGCCTGCGACTCTCTCTTAATCTGTTTCGCTGCTATTAACAAGTCTGAGGGTGGCCTGAGGGCGGCGCATGGTTCAGCAGCAAATTTCCTGCCTGGGAGGTGTAAAGCCCTGGCCTTCACTCTTGGTGCAGCCAAAAAAGAAAAACCAGAAAACGAAAGCTGTGCATCGCCGTCACGAGTGCAGCTGGGTCTTACGTCTTGGTGTCCTTTGCCTCCTTGTGCATAATCTCCAAGATCATCTTACAGGCCGAGGAGCAGCCTTCAGGGGTCGAGTGCACACTGATGGCCTTCTCCGCAGCCCCCGCGTTCTCCTTCCTGTGCACGTCTATCCTGAGCACCACAAGGAGAAAGCTGGTTAGTTGTCTCCAGTAACACCGGACTTCCCCATCTCTTGTCAATTAAAAGCCTAGCGTCCACTCTCCTTAGAATGGGGCCTGTCAAGTATAGAACCAGGAAACTCAAGAAGGGGCCTGGGAGCCACAGCCAGGTGTTGCTCTGCCCATCTCTAAAAGGACAATGCAGGCCACCTCACAGCTACTGGATGGGGATATTCCCCAGCTGTGTATGACTGTACAGTTATCTTTCTCCTTCCAGTGTCCTTTTTCAAACAATGTACTGGAAGACACACTGCCCCAACGACAAGTAAATAATCATGATTTACTGTGTATGTTAGGGATACGAGCTGAGCCGTTCTTCCCCATAACCACTGTTTATCTGTAACAACAGGAAAGCAGGTGGCCGTACTACAATGGGACATAATTACGACTTATGCCAAAGAACCCTGACCTTTTTTAAGCCAGGCTGTCCAGCTTGTGACCATCATGAAGTGGCTACTTATCCCAGAGTACCCGACCAGTGGCTAACTCCCAGCTCACAGGACTGAGTATCCTGGAGCACCCTGATATGAGCAACTCTTCCTTCTGGAGACAGTAAACCCAGACCCATCTGCCTCCTCATTTGCCCAACTCTTAACACAGAGGTAACACTGGCAACAGTGACCGTCCCTTGCAACATTCCAAGGACAAAAGTGCTGATGCCCAAACCATGTGCTTCCCGGAGCTGCCCCAGGCCCACCTCTTCCCTGCATCCACCTCCCTTTCCCAACACTCACTTGGACTGAGTCTGTTTTGTGATGTTTCGGATGGTGGCACCCTCCTTGCCAATGATGGCGCCTACATACTGCGTGGGCACCAGGAGCCGGAGAGGGATGTCCACCTGCTGCTGCTTGGCTGGCGCCCCTGCTGCTACCGGTGACCCCTGCCTGGGCTGGCCTCGAGACCCAAAGCCTCCACGGCGCCCATTCTCAGGACCTTGTGCTATCTGCTCATCAGGTATGTAGGAAACCTTCAGGGCATGGTTCTCCAGTTGATGGCCATTTAGCTTCATGATGGCTCTAGGAACAGGTAGTCCAATTGTCACTCCAACTCATGCCAACCATACCAAGTGCCGTCCTTACCCAAAAAGCACCTACTGAGTTACAGATGGGAACACACTGGGGATACTGTAGCTAACCTTCTGTCTACCACCCCTCCATCACTATGGAACTTTCTGGTCTGAGAGAGAAGACACGAACGGAAAAGTAACTGATACAGCAATGCCACTTGCTTCCTTGGCATTTATTGTTCATAAAAATCTTCCAATAAAAAATAATAAAAAAAATTTCCACCTAAGACCACTGGAAGATGTTGAAGCCGGTGTGTGTGTGTGTGTGTGTGTGTGTGTGTGTGTGTGTGTGTGTGTAAACACCCTGTGACAGCCAGTCAGAGCTAAAACTAATCAATGTACAACACGTGTTCTGACCACTTCAGGGAGCGAGACTCCTAAGGGCCGATTCCAGGGCTGAGGAGCTGGGACCTGTGATGGTGGTGGTGGGGGGGACTCGAGGAACCTAGAAACGTGTCCCCAAGCTCCTAACCATCCGGCATCGCACCGGATGCAGCTGCAGTAATCCACACCCATAACCCCAATGCTCGGGAAACAGGGGCAGAATTCAGGGTTGCCCTTGGCTACCAAAGTGAGTTGGAGGCCACTATGATCTCAAAAGAGAAAATATGCGCACCTTTGATCTGTTTTGAATGAGGCAGTTCCCCCTCACAACCAAAAGATGGCGCCATCAACACAGGACAGGACTGGTGTGCCCAGGCACCCAGAGGCAATCTCTTCCTGCCAGTCATCCCCCTCCCCCGAAGTGAGAAAATTCTTGTTCCTTTAACATGCCCCTAAAAGACCTTTTATGGGATCCTGGGGCCAGCTGAACCAATCAGAAGCCAGCTGAGAATTCCAGTCTGCCTGGACCCAGCCATGGGTCCCTCCCATATTACGGGGGTCCAAGGAGAACCCGCCCCTAACCCCCTCAGAGGCCCCCCAGGCCCACTTCTGAGGTACTCACTGCCTGGTCTGCTCCCGGTTAGAGTAGGTGACGTTGACCACCGCCGTCTCACTCTCGGTGTTCACTGAGGAGACAACAGAACAGTCCACCACAGTTAGAGCTCTGCTGACGAACCCCAACCGTCAACAGAGGACGCAGCAGGCTGAGAATACACTCGGAGGACAGTGAAAAACAATTCAGATGACCTCCTTCACAGACACTGGAGGCTGAGCTGGAATCTTTCTGGCTTTCAGATGTAGCAATGGCGTAGCAAGGAAAATACCCCCTCCTCCACGCAAATCCCAGCACTGGAGGCCGCTTACCCTGGGAACGTTAATTAGCAAACAAGCAACACCCAATGGGTGAGATTAGCCATTTACAGAGGTAACACCTCAAGAAAAAAAATGGCTTTTAGTTTCCTTCTCTCAATAGCTCAAGAGATTTGGAATTATCTAAATCCATTCTGTGAGCTTCCCCAGAGAAGGAATTCTGGGCTCACGTATGCTAGACTTCTTGATGGCAGACATGGGACACATCAGCATCAGGCCATCACACTCATGGGTCCCAAGAAGGATTTCCATCCAAAAGCTTGAATTTGTTTTGTTTTGTTTTAAGATTTTTTTTTTTAATTTAATGTATGAGTGCTCTATCTGCACGTACACCTGCAGGCCAGCAGAGGGCATCAGAACCCATTGTAGATGGTTGTGAACCACCACGTGGTTGATGGGAATTGAACTCAGGACCAAACTTGGATTTATTATTTATTATTCATTAATTCATTTTGCATCGCTGGAGATTAAACCCAGGGCCTTTACACATGCAACACTCTACTAATAAGCCTTGTGAGTCAGGGACTCACTAAACGCCACAGGCTGGCATGGAGCTAAGGATGACCTTGACCACCACCAGGACAAGGACTAACCCACTGACAGTAGAGGGTGGAGCTACTACATTTAAAAGAAGAGAAAGGGGGTTGGGGATTTAGCTCAGTGGTAGAGCGCTTGCCTAGCAAGCGCAAGGCCCTGGGTTCGGTCCCCAGCTCCGGAAAAAAAGAAAAAAAAAAGAAGAGAAAGAGCTTCAGGCAAAGCATCGCAGCGTGTACCTGCGGTCTCGGCACTTGGGAGATGAAAGAGGAAAGTTCAGAGTTCAAGACTACACTGTACTTTTAAAGGTGGCTTAAAAAAAAAAAGAAAAGAAAAGAAAAGGAAAAAAAGAGAAAGAGATGACTCAGTGGCCAAGAGCACTGGCTGCTCACCCACAGGTCACAGTTCAATCCCAGCACCCACATGGCAGGCAGATCATAACCTTCAGTAACTCTATTTCCAAGGAATCAGCCGCCACCCTCTGGCCTCTTTGGGCACTGCACACACATGGCGAACAGGGAGAAAACTGGCTGAGATCTCCTCCGCAGCCTGGGCTGAGTGAGTACAAGGACTACACTGCAAGGGTCTGCCTACAAAGAAAGCCTGACAGCTGACAGAGCTCAGTGTGGTGGCTGCAGGATGACAATTGCTGAACAGGACTGTTTCTGAGGCCAACCTGGGGTTTGTAGGTTTGTGGGCTCCTTTTATGCTTTTTTAATCACTGAAAACTATTTCAGGTCTGCCTGTGTTCACGCGAGTAGAGGTCAGAGGACAACTTAGAGAGTCAGCTCCCTCTATCCACCACGTGGGTTCCAGGGATAGAGTGAGGTGGTCAGCCGGACAGAGCCTGTTGTTCACAGCCCAGACAGCTGCCACCTCAGTGAGTGGCTACCCAGTCTGTCTAATTTATGAGCCTCACTGCAGCAGGGCTGGGCGACAGCCACCAGCACCTTCGGCTATGCCCTGGCGTGGAAAGGCCAGCTAGGTTAGGGCAGAGAATGCCACAGGTACTGCTTACCCTTCCCACAGAGAATTTACAAATGAACACAGACCTCACACTGCTGCTTCTTTCACAAGTGGGCTGCTACACTGTTCACACAGAAGAAAGGCACTCATCCTGTGCCTTCCCAACACACATCAGGCACAATGGAATACTATTTGCTGTAAAAATTTGAAATGCTGTCATCTGAGACAACCAGCTGGAAGCAGATTACTCAGTTAAATTAAATAAGCAGGTTCTGAAGGACAAGAAACCCTGTGCTCTCAGGAACATGAAACAGGGGAAGAGTGAAGACCAGAAGAAGGAAACGGTGGAGAAAGGGAGGTCAAAGGAGAGGAAACCACAGAAAAAAGGGGAAGAAAGAGAAGGAAGACTGGAGGGGGAGGAGTCTCACTGAACGGAGAATATGGATTATAGGGAAGGAGGCCCCAGAAGAGCTGATTGGTGAGCAGAGTGACAGACAGACAAAAGAGTACATCAGGAGTGCTCCTTTCTACGTGGTATGATAGCAACAGACCACACTGCCCTATGAACTTCAGAGAGTGACAAGATTTTAAATGTTTTCACCAAGAAGCGACTGAGGAGACTGACAGGCCTGCCTCAATTGAAGCAGGCCATGATACCCATGAACATGCAATGTTCCTGGGTTGGCTTTTGTAAAAAAAAAAAAAATCTAAAACAGCCTCATGTTGGGGTGTGCAACCAAACCACTCCAAACTCATTTCCTCTGGAAAAGATTTACACTAGAAGCAGAAGACCTCGAAATCACATCTAATACTTTTTACAGCTTAGGATTCCTACACTTCCCTCTGTGAACCCAATAGCAAAAAGGTTTTGCCTGCCCATCAAACTATTAAGGAATAAACTTTTTTCAAACTTGTCCTTCATTTTGATTTTATGTGGAACTGAAATTACAGATGGCTGTGAGCCACCTCTGAGGGCTAGAAATCAAATCTCGGTCTCTGGAAGAATAGCCAGTGCTCTTAATCACTGAACCATCTCTCCAGCCCTCTCCCACCCCCATCCCATGTATGTATGTATGTATGTATGTATGTATGTATGTATGTATGTATGTTTCTCCATGTAGCCCTGGCTCTTCTGGAACTCACTCTTGTAGACCCACTGAAGTGCTGAGATGGAGGCAGTCTACTAACACACCCAGGACTTTTTCCTTGTACAGACAAGGTCTCTCAGACTGGAGAGAGGGCTCAGTGGTTAAGAGCACCACCTGCTCTTGCAGAGGTCCTGAGTTCAAATCCCAGCAACCACATGGTGGCTCACAACCATCTGTAATGAGGTCTGAGATGCCCTCTTCTGACATCCAGGTACACGTGCAGATAGAGCACTCATTCATTAAGTAAATAAAAATAGTAAAAAAAAAAAAAAAAGAAGAAGAAGAAGAAGAGGAGGAAGAGGAGGAAGAAGAGGAGGAAGAGGAAGAAGAGGAGGAGGAGGAGGAAGAGGAGGAGGAGGAAGAGGAGGAAGAGGAGGAGGAAGAAGAGGAGGAGGAAGAAGAGGAGGAGGAGGAGGACAAGGTCTATGTACTGCAGGTCTATGTACATGAGGCTGGCCTCACACTCACAGAACTCTTCCTGCCTCTCAAAAGCTGAAACTAAATAAATGCACCCAGCCCTTACAAGTTTCTGTTCTTAAATTACTGAACTATTGTGATTCTTGTAAGCTTGGGACTGAGACTCCTCACTGAGAAAGGTAATGAGGCTGGGTGTGGTGGTAGCCCGGGGCTTTAATCCCAGCACTTGGGCGACAGAGGGAAGTTCCAGGCCAGCCAAGGCTACCCTGCGAGAGCCTGTCTTACTGAAAACAAGGAAAAGGGTGCTCAGACTGCTCATCACACAGTAGTCCAGTCTCATGGCTCCACCCACAGAAGGACGAATGCTGGAACCAGTGTCCAGCACATGGGCTATGCCCATCTGTGTTCCCAATGGATCTGATCACAGAACTGCCTGGTGCTGAGCCACTTGGCTGCTGTCCGGTCTTACCTTGCTC
This sequence comes from Rattus norvegicus, assembly GCF_021556685.1. Taxonomy (NCBI): domain Eukaryota; kingdom Metazoa; phylum Chordata; class Mammalia; order Rodentia; family Muridae; genus Rattus; species Rattus norvegicus. The sequence goes on from NC_141543.1 coordinate 87,164,827, forward strand.
ACAGTTCTCCACTGTGCCGTACTGGGCCAGAAGGCTATCCAGCACCTGGAGAGGGGAGAAAAGGTGTCTGAGCATCCTGGGGCCTGAATACCCCCACCCCAAAGCTCTGGGGCACCAGCAGGAGCCAGACATTTGGTCCCAAAGTTCCATCCCTTAGGGCCCGAAACGCGATGCATCGTCAGTGTTTGCAGGAATGCACCTGACTCTGGGTTAAGGGCCTTTTTGGAGCAGATTCAGACTTCTGCCATCAGAAAGTTCTAGAAACACTCTTCCTACCTCCTTAATGCCTCTCGCCCCAGAGCATGAGTGAAAAATGAGATCCTATTAACCTCACACCCAGTGGAGACTAGTTATTCCTACCAACTCAGTCGGACAGAGAGACTAGCTATTCCTACCAACTCAGTCGGACAGAGAGACTAGTTATTCCTACCAACTCAGTCGGACAGAGAGACTAGCTATTCCTACCAACTCAGTCGGACAGAGAGACTAGCTATTCCTACCAACTCAGTCGGACAGAGAGACTAGCTATTCCTACCAACTCAGTCGGACAGTCCCATGACCAGTCTCCACCCAACCTGTGCATTAACCTCTCCAAACACGTACTTCCCATCGGAGCTGAGGTGGAATATTCCGGATCTGTATTTTCCGACTCCTGAAAAGAAAGGAAAAGAATGATTTAGACAATTCCAGATGCTTTAGGCCCAAGACTCAGCAGTTTCTAGTCCTGTCCCAGCTTGTTATCTCACCAAAATCATAAGATGGTGGCTTCCTCCCCACTGCTAGGGACAGAATCTGCACATGCTAGATCTCCAGCCCATAAAACAGCACCCTAAACCAGGAGGGTGGCATGTGCCTTTAATCCAAGCTCTTAAGAGGCAGAGGCAGGCAGGTCTCTGTGAGCTCCAGGCCAACTTGATCTCCATAGTTAAAGCACAGTCAGAATAAACAGTAAAACCTCACCTCAGGGGAAGAAGAAAAAAAAAAAAAAAAAACGAAAAAACCCAACAAGGATGCAGATTTCAGAGCAGATGAAGCTTTACCTGACAGCGGTCAGAGAGGAACTCAGAATCAGAGGTCCTCGGCATAATGACAGCAAAAGAGCAAACACACCGTTTTGATGCTTGCTACGGTAGCTTTCTACGAACTTCCCTCTCCATCAAAACAAAGTCAGGAGACAGGAGAAAGGGGGCCTGGGGCTCTTACAGGACTGAAGTCCCACTCTTCAGGCTCACAACTGCCTGAACCCCAGCTCACTTCAGGCACCTGACTCACTGGTTATATACTCACACACATGTAATTTAAAATAAAGCAAATCTGTCAAGTAAGACAGTAACTGTAAGTTAATCTAAGACCTCTTTAGCGGGCACCTTCTTCAAGCTCTCCTTTGCTCCCGGGGCTAGGGCACAGCAATGAACAAAAGAGGCGGGATGCCTGGCCCAGGTGCTCCGGTGGTATTAGAGGAAACAATACATGTGAACAATTGCATAAGATAATAGTACAGTGGTTAAGCCCTTGGCACAGCTAGGGATCTAAACCACTTATTAGCACTGATCTTGAGAAGAGTACTTAACTTCTTTGAGCCCCGGTCTCCCCTTTGTACAACAGGAGTAATACCCATTCACAGGTAGCAGGTGGCATTAGATAGTATTTGTAAGGCGCTTAGTAGAGATGTGGAGTGAGTCCTTAGTGTGTAACAATAGATGAATCTACGAATGGTTAAGGTTCTCCAGAGTGATCGACACACACACAGCCCAGCATCAGGACCACCTTTTTTCTCCCAGGTGACTGACTATATACTTTATACTTACTCTATCCCAGGCTTCAAATGGCTCTGAAAAAAGTTGATTTCCCTTGAGGAATGCAGGTTCAGGGCTAAGGCCCAGAGCAACCCAGAGACACTGCTAAACACCGAAATCAATACCTTAATCCCGGAGTTTAAGACATTTAAATCGACTTGATGTGTTAGTCAATTGTCATTTAGATCTCTGTATATCTTTGATCCCGCACAAACCCTTAGTTCAAAGACAAGGCCCTGGGTTGGAAAGACGGCAGTACTGGATCAGAGTACTGGATGCTCTTCTAGAGGAGCAGGATTTAATTGCCAGCACACCAGGGTGGGTCACAACCTTCTCCAGAGGAAGATCATATGCCCTCTCCTGGCCCCCCACAGACACTGCGAGCACGCGGCGCACAGGTATACTCAGAGGCAAATGCCAGCGTACAATGTAAAATAATGCTGAGTCAAGTACGCTCTGCCCTCAGTGGCCTACAAGATGAGCTGGTATCCAGCTGTGGGGTGGGGCAAGCAAAAAGGAATGCAGTGTCCTAACTGAATTTGTGCTGGCCGTAGCTGTCCCAGGCAGTCTCTACCAAAGCAGAGAGATAGAAGGGGCTCTGGGATCCACTTTAGTGTGAAATTCTGAGAAGGACAATTCTTTATCTACCAGGTACAGTAAAGAACATCTGAGTGGAGCGGTGGTGGCTGCGGCTCCTCTAGCTATGTCAGCCCTGACCCTAACCCAACCTCTTTTTTTCTCCCCAAACCCAGCACTCAGGAGGCAGAGGCAGGCGGATCTCTATGAGTTCAAGGTCAGCTTAATCTACACAATGAGTCCCAAGACAGCCAAGATTATACAGAGAAATCCGGTCTTGAAAAAGAAAAAGTAAAAAGCTAAAGGAAAGATGGATCTGCTTGGACGAAACAGATTGGGCTGGGCCTGAAGGCATGAGCCATGATCTCAACAGTCTAAAGCACGATGCATGCGGTCAACAGTCTAAAGCATGATGCATGCGGTCAACAGTCTAAAGCATGATGCATGCGTAGGCCAGTCAGGAGGCGACATTGTAGTGATAGCAAAAGGAAGAAAGACAGATGGATGTAACTCAGTGTGCACACTTGTCTGTGGCAGACACAAAGCCCTGAGCTCAAGTTCCAGCACTTAACGGATAGGCAAGCAGGGTGTCAAACCCCTGTGATTCCAGCACCCACAGTACTGGCAGGAGGATCAGAAAGTGAATGCCCGATCCAGCTATGTCAGACGTGCTGTGCTGTCAGACACACACGCATGAGAAACCAACAAGCCCATTTCTGAGTCCTTAGACCTCTCCCATCAGGTACCAAATACAAGGACTGGTCAAAAGGCAGCCTTGGCACTCCCTGGTACGGGTTTCCCACAAAACACCTTTGCGACCAAACAGACTTGAGTATGTTCAGACGGGTGAAGAATCTGGGGAAATGAACACTGCCTTGGTTTAACAGCAGGAGTAGCCCAGCCCAGGACACCTCCTTCCCAGCAAATGCTTTTGGATGGAGAGGAGGGGAGGGCTGCATCTAGGAAAAAACAAGGCGTAAAGCAACTCTAATACAGGAGCCTAGTTTGAAACAGCCCATTAGTGCAACCCCAGGTCAAAGGCCGAAACTTGCCTGTCCAAACTCGGTTTGGGGCCTTCTATCCAGGAGGGCAGGAGCAGGGTGGTGGCAGTGAAACCCAACCTCTGCAAGGATGTTAATCCACATCCAGAGAGCAATGGCAGGCAGATTGGCTGGAATGTCTGGAATGTTCCAGGAGAGGGAAGGGGAGGAGGGCAGGTCTACCCAACCAATGAAAGAAAGACATCCCAGCAGCCCTCCCTCACCCCTCTAGGGCACACACCCCATCCTGGGAACCCACTCTAGGCTCCTCCCGGGCTCCCTTTTCAGCAAAGCCCCCAGCCCTGACTAAAACACGGGATGGCCTGAAGAGCTGAGGCGTCCAAGAACCTTTGTCTCCTAAGTCTGGTTTCCATCGAGGGTGGTGCTATCTAATTCCTTTCAGGCCCATACCTCACAGGGCGATGCTGGGACCAGTATAAAATGTCCTTGCTTACACTACAACCCTCCCACCTAGGGGAGGCCCAGAGGTGGCTGGGTTAGGCTGCTGTGCAGAGTGAGGGCTCACAGTGGCTCTAAATCTGTGGTTTGCAACTCTTTGGGGAACCACAGAACATCCTTTCAGGGGGGTCACCTAGGAGCATCTGAACAGGTGTACATGACAATTCAGAACAGTAGCAAAATTAGCTATGAAGTAGCAACAAAGAGAATTTTGTGGTTGGAGGTCACCACGACATGAGGATCTGTATTAAAGTGTCCCCTCATAGGAAGGTTGAGGACCACTGACTTAGAGGCTCCTGATGGACGGTGGGGAGCACAACTCCCATTTCCCCCTGGTTTCTCCTGGTGGAAGCTAAGTCCGACAAGTCCCTGACATTATTCTAAAGGAAACTCGAAGGCAGGGTGGAGGGACAGCGACAGTCATTACAGAATCTAAATAAATGTGTTCACAATGAAGGAGAAAGAAATCGTATAAAATAATCACTATGCACAAGCCCCACGTGACTCAAGTCTTCCACTCCTCCACCTCGGCTACCCTGACCCTGATCCAATAAATCAGGGTCTACCAACGCCAGGGTGAACAGTGCATATGCCCTACAGGTAAAAGGGCACCACACCAGAGCACTTTCTTCATGCCTGGAAGGCCAAGCCCCAGTCCAGCAAGAAGAGAGGACCATGAGAAATGCATTAACTGCCCTGACCCTCTAGCAACTAAACCTGTTGAAGAGATCGAACTGCCAGCAGTGGCCATTAAAGGCAATGATTACAACAGTCAAAATGGCTCCTTAGTGCCAACAGCCTGCAGCTTTCTCACTTCTGTGCCACTGCATAGCCAACCTGGGAATGTGAGGACTGGGGGGGTCAAGCCAGGGGAAAACAGGCCAGGGGAGATGTAAAGAGGCAGAAAGGTAAAAGAACGTGCCATACATCCATTACACAGTAGGCATACATGGGGGTAGGGGGTGGCTGAGGTTAGGCGTGTCCGCCAGCTCCATTTTGTAGAACTGCATGTGCTATCCATGGCTTTGTTTAACAGCCCAGGGCCCTGAGATTAAGATACACAATGAATATTTTGTCTGCATTTCATAATCACTAAACGCCAAAGCCAGGAGTAGAACCAAAGCTCTATCTAATTTCCTTTTGTTTGTTTTGGGTTTCTTGTTTGGTTTTTTTTTTTTTTTGGAGTCTTTTTCTGTGTAGCCCTCGCTGTCCTATGTAGACTAGGCTTGCCTCCGCCTTCCAGTGTGCTGGGCAGTGCTGAATTAAAGGCATGTTTCGACACACCCACCCAGCCGGAGGCGATTAATTTACTTTCCCAGATGTATAGTTTTAATTTTGTTAAAAAAATCATTTTTCTAGCATACTAGAAACATGGGTTAAATGACGTTAAGATAATATTATCTGTTTTGTTTTGAAACAAACTTCTATACATTGGAATTACAAGCAAGGATGTGCTACAATGTCTGGGGTCCCAGGTGTCAAGGTCAGGGCTTTGGGATTCTAGCTATTCACCTAGTCCCACCCCACTCCTTCGTTTTTCCATGTGCACTGAACTCTGTAGCCCAGGCTAGCCTCCAACTCAGAACAATCACCCAGCCTCAGCCTCACTGAGTCTCCTGAGACACTATACTCTCCTTGTTCTTTTAAGGATATAAGGATTGCAGACTGCTCTCTTAAAAGGTTGTTTGTTTATTTTATGTGTGTGAACCAGCACACAAATAAATGCTGAACACATGTGATGAGGTGATGAGGCAGAGAGGGTCTCAGATACCCCAAAACCAGTTACGGGTGGCTCTAAGCAGTCATACCATACACATGCTGGGAACTGACCCCGATCCTCTGGATGAGCAGTAAGTGGTCTTAACTCTTGAGCCATCTTTCTTATTCACTGAGAAAGTGCCCCCCCCTTCACTTCCATACCCAGAGCAGAAGCACTGATGGCTTCTCCTCCCTAGACTAAGAAGTTCCCTTAAACCACAGTGGTGAAAGCTAGATGAGGCGGGGGAGGGTGGTGGTGACATTTTAGAATCCAGTCAATCTGCTTTTATCTCCTTGGAAACAAGGTTGAACTGGGAACTCCATACCCACCCCACCCCAAGGCCAAGCTGTGCCTCTGCCTGTGGTCTCCTCAAGTCAAGCCTTGACTCTCTGGGGAACCGGACCATTCCCCACCCCACAAGGGGGTTGGGGTGGGGTAGGACAAGCTCATCTCAAGTGTCTTGTGTCCCCAGACAGGGATTTGCCAGTCTACCTATCAGCAACTTTCCTTACTAGAGAGATTTCCTGTACATGAACGGTCTAAGTAACTGTTAGCTTTTCTTCTTTTTAGGAACATGGTAAAAGCCAAGAACACTGAACTGAAGCTGGAGTGATGGCTCAGCAGTTAAGAGCTCTCCCAAAGGTCCTGAGTTCAATTCCCAGCAACCACATGGTGGCTCACCACCATCTGTAATGGTATCTGATGCCCTCTGCTGGTGTGTCTGAAGACAGTGACAGTGTATTCCTATATATAAATAAATAAATCTTAAAAAAAAAAAAAAAAACTCCTGATAGCCAACCATGGCGGCACACACGTCTTCTTTAATCCCAGCACTCAGAAGGCAGAGGCAAGTGGATCCCTTAGTTCAAGGCCAGCCTCATCTACATAGAGACCCTATCCAGCCAAAAGCAACCCACAGGGATGCTCAAATCTGTATATATGCCATGCTACCTAATCCAGCAAAAAGCTGGATACTGGGGCTCAGTTGTACCTACAATCTCACTGCTCCTAAAACACGGTGGGACTCTGGGGAGTCCCTAAAGCCCCTAGATCTTGAGTGAAGGGAGAGAAAATAGACAGTCTCAACAAGGCCAGAACTGTTCCTCAAAGTTATCCATAAACCTCCACACACACCCGCTGCATACACTAAGAAGTTTTTAAACAAAATGTAGAAAATTGGCTTCCATGACTTTCCTTGACATTTATGGAAAGAGTCCAACTACTGGAGCCTTCTAATTCCACAGGCTATTTTGGTGGTTTCCATGTGCTGTGGAAACCACTAACCATCTAGACTCTGAGGACCTCCAACATGACCAGGTGCAACTGAAGAAATGAATCATTATTTTACTTTAAGGGTTACTATAACATCTAATTCTCTATGTCATTATTGTTCAACATTAAGTCTATTTTTAACTGTGAACGCCAGAGGACGCTGAATGCCCTGCAGGGGAGTCATGAGCCACCAGCCATGCAAACTGCGAGAGCTGTGTGCAACTTCTTGTTGTTGCTTTTCTTCTGAGACAGGAGCTCTAGCCCTACTGGAACTTTGCAGACCAGGATGGCCTTGAACTTAAAGATCCACTGGGCTCTGCCTCCCAAGTGCTAGGATTAAAGGCATGGGCCACCACTACCTAGCTGCAGGATGCACTCCCCCCAAACCCCCCAGCTGAGGACCGAACCCAGGGCCTTGCGCTTTCTAGGCAAGCGCTCTACCACTGAGCTAAATCCCCAACCCCTGCAGGATGCACTCTTAACGGAGTTGTCTCTACTCCTCACTGTACATTTAGCTGGTACCACCTCTAATGAACACTTCTCATACTTATTTTGTGTTTGAGACGGGAGGGAGGGACAGACACAGAGACATACACACTGCTCATGCGTGGAGGTCAGAGGACAACTGTCTAGAATTTGTGGTTTCTGAAGAGCCAAACTGGGGTCAGCAGACTTGGTGGCAGGTGCCTTTGATCCACTAAACCACCTCACCAGACATCTCTATTTGCTCTGTGCAGTATGAAACGTGCCAGGTTCCTGACATTAGTTATCTCCTTCAAAACCAGGAAAAAATTATTCCTGTCATCACAATATTGATTCCATGTTGGAATGATCTTTCTGATATATTTGGTAAAAAAATATCTAAGAGTTGGCTGTGGTGGCTCACACCCAGGACAGCTGAAGGAGCTATAGTAAACCTGCAACCCCGGCACTGAGGCGCGCACGGTGCTCTAAACTCCAGGCCAGGCCTGGGCTACTCACTGAAGTCCTTTAAAAATAAGGGGGGGGAAAGATAACACATTAAGTTCTTATTCCGCTTGTGCATATATGCGGCACACTCTGACTCAGACAGAGTCTCGGGATGTCGCCTAGGCTGGCGTGAACTGCCAATAGTTTTAATTCAGCCTCCAGAGGGCTGTGGTTACAGGATTACAGGCACGTGCCACCACCCACTCACCTAGCCTTACTGAAATGTGGAGATTGTAATTCAAAACTTGCATGTGTGAATTACACACTAACAGTTTTTGTGTCTCTTGGTTCCTCGAGTGCTTTCCGCTTTATCGTTGCTCCGTGGTGCTGGACATTGGTAAACTGTGCGAGCAGACCGTGCGGGCGAGTGGCCTTGCTCTCAAGAGTTTCCAGCCCAGGGGCTGGGGATTTAGCTCAGTGGTAGAGCGCTTACCTAGGAAGCGCAAGGCCCTGGGTTTGGTCCCCAGCTCCGAAAAAAAGAACAAAAAACAAAACAAAACAAAACAAAAAAAAAAAAGTTTCCAGCCCAGTGGTGTCCACCGGGCCAGCTTGCTGTCTTGGGAACAGACGGGCTGGCTGGGGGCATAGTGACGGTGTCTACTAGGCAGGTGATTCTGCTGCTTTTACAAAAGGACCCTAAGTGACTAACCCAGGAACCAAAGCACCCTTCCAGCGCTGCACCCTTTCCAGCTCAGAGTCTGCTCATCACTGGCTCTCCCAGAGATGTCCTTGGTGTTCCAGATCATCAGACTGTCAATACTACCCTCCCGTCCTTCTTCACCACATACAAATCAGAGAGCTGGTACCAAAGCAGGTGCTGGAAGACTCTGGAAAACTTGTAAAGGGGGCCGGCCTGGCACACTCCAGGCCAGGCAGTGGCTGAGAAAAGGGTGGTGCTGGGAAGGAAGGCGGAACTGGCTCCATGCCCAGGGCTTCATGCCAGGATGATCCAGAGGTAGGTAGGGCAGCCAGACAGGCCAGGCAGCCAGCCGGCAGGCCCTCTACTGAGCTACGGGTTAGGACTGAAAAAGTGACATAGGAAGAAGACTGGAACCAAGGCAAATGCCATTACCAGCACAAGGAAGTAGAGAGGGGGCGGGGGAGGGAGGGAAGGGGGGGGGGGGGGAGAGAGAGCGAGAGAGCGCCGCACTCTTGCGCCTAGAAGGCAGAGATACCACTGGAATACACCTGTGTGCACACTGCCTTTAAAAGACTTGCTAGGGGTTGGGGATTTAGCTCAGTGGTAGAGCGCTTGCCTAGCAAGCACAAGGCCCTGGATTCGGTCCCCAGCTCCGAAAAAAAGGAAAAAAAAAAAAAAAAGCCTTGCTAAAGTTTATTTGTTTTGTGTGTGTATGGGGTGGTACACGTGCCACAACATGCATGTGGAGGTTGGATGACATGTTCAAATAGGTTTGGCTCTTCCAGGATGTGGGTCCTGGGGTTCAAACTGGGGTCATCAGGTTTGGCAGCAAAAGCCTTTGAGCTTTAAATGTACATTGCGCGCGCGCGCACACACACACACACACACACACACACACACACACACACTGTCCCATGTGTACCCTGATCCCTAAGGCAATGCTAGACAGAAGAAAGAAATGCCCTCTGGAAGCTTTTCTGGGCTTAATCGTAATTTCCTCTCCTCTGGAAGGGCCTTCACATGTGTGTTTAATGCCAAATCGGGGTCTGAGGAACTCATGGGCTTCTTATAGAACATGGTACTTACATACCTGTTGCTACCAAGAAGTTTTAGTTAAGGGGAATGAATCACTGTTTCAGAGCAGAGAGAAGAGGACACCTAAATGGACACAATAAACTGTCCCCTCATTTCACAGACACAGAGGTCAAGGCTCAGAGGAAACAGGACTAGCTGACTTGGGACTAGAACTCAGCACTTCCAGGCTGCTGTGTGCTCATGTCACCAAACAGTGCTGCGTGTTCACAGACAAGTTAACACAGCAGAAGTCATTAGTGCCTGACGGTAAGAGCAGGAAAAATGCCCGTATTTTGTATGGTTAAATGCTTGCCAAATGGCTTTTAACTGCATGCGGCTCTAATTTGGGCACCAGATTTAATTTGCAGAATAGCTAACTGCCCTATAACACGGCTGGGTGGCTGTCAGAGATCTGTTACGGAGGGGAAAGGGTAGTCACCAAAGCTCTTCTCTTACAAGCTCCATCTAGAGCGGGTAGAGGAGTAAAGGTGATTGGAGAGGTGCTAGCTGGAGGAAGAGCGTCAGCCTCGGAAGCACCTAATGCACTCAGGAATATATGGGTTGATAAGGAAGCTGAAAAGTTTTCTTTTTAATTGTTTATCCCACCCCCATCCCCACCGCAGCCATTATTCATGGGGCAGCCCCGGAAGAAGCTACAACAGAAGCTGACATAGCTTATGCCTTCTAGACAAACTCCAGGTCAGCTGGAGGCAATAGCTCCCTCCTCCCCCAACCCTGGGCTTTGAATAGAATTTTACTTTTTAACTTTTTAACTGGAGGGGTCTGGCCAAGTGGAGCTAAACAGTGGGGAAAGGGAGGCAAGAAGAACCTGGGGGCAGGGAAGAGTGAGGATGAAACCTTTACTAAAGCTTAAAGCACAGTAACACACAGAAAGGAGTTTGCCCACAGAACCTCCTGTGTGGAGACAGGGGTTCCTTCAGGAGCACTGTCCTCACTCACCCTGGTCAGTCTAGAGTTTCTGGTCTTCCCAAGGCAGTGGGGAAGGTTAAAAGCTGACAGACCCTCACTGACCCCCCCCCCCCCAGTCTCCCTCAACTGGATTTGCTATCTTAACTCCTGCCACCCAGCATCTCTTCAGGAAACCTAGGAGCCAAATTACCTAGCACTGGGGAGTAGAAGCAAGCAAAGAAGCCAGGTCAATCTCAAAAGAAATCAGATAGCGCACTACCCCTGTCCGGTGAAAAGGGCTTAGCATAATGCCGAAAATCCTTAGGGTTAAAAAATAATTTATCTTATCAGTAGAACGGACTCTGGTACAACCTCCCCAGTTGCCAACAAATACCTGTTGGAGGTGAGCGAGTTTGTTCATTAAGAGTATATGCTAAGGGTTGGGCTCAAGTTCTTAGAACTACTATCCCCGCCATTCCTGCCCATCCTGATTCCTGCTGGGATTGAGGTGGGGAGGTAAAAAGCCCTCCAAAGGGTCCTCTCCCCCAGGTTCAGAGATTAAGAGGCCGGACCACCAGCGCTTTCCAAAATGGCTCTCGGCCACCGGGACAAGGAAGAAAGGCGGGTCTTCAACAGCTCGGAGGACCTGGGCCTTGGACACAGCCTTTCACCAGGGAGGGTTGGAAAGCTGAGCAGTCAGGGCAACTGAGGAGGCAGCGCCGGGGAAGGGCGGCGGCAGCTGAGGTGGGGGAGGGTGGCAGCAGCTGGGGGGAGGAGGGGAGCCTGCAGGCCGCGCAATTGAGAAGGCCCGAGCAGCTGAGAGGCCCGGCCTGCGCCCCAGCCCCTCACCTCACGGGGGAAGCCCAGCGCGCTCTCCCACCCCAGCCCCTGGGTGGGCTGTTGCACTGCACAGGGACGGGGGACAAGGATGCGCCCCCATCCCTCTGCTACGATCTAGAAAGTTCACGCACCAAGACGCCCTGGGCACCCGGGGACGCTCAGCGGGTCCGGAGGGGCCCCAGCGGCCCTCGGTCGCCCGCGCAGGGCCCGTGGGGGAGGGGCCGCGCTGGGGGCTGTGGGTGGGGGTGGGGACCGGGACTTTGCCCTTTGTCTCTCTCTCTCCCTCTCTCTTTCTCTCTGCCGAGCCACCGGCCGAAACCCGACCCCATCGGAGAGCCAGGCAGCCGGCGCGGGGCAGGCTCCCCCTCCGGGGTTCTTTAGTAAATCCAGACCCGACCTCCCCGTGGTCAGGGCCGTGACTGAGGTGGTCCAGTGGGGGAGGGGGCTTCCCGCCTGCTAACCGGCCTGCAAACATTTAAGGGAGAGCCGGGCAGGGGGGCAGGGAGCCGGGAAGACGGTGGGAGTGGGGCCGCTGAGGCTGGGAAGGAGAAAATGACCCTGGAGGCGGCAATCCTAAGGGATATTGTCCGGGCGCCCAAGGTGGCCAGAACCAGCCAGGATGGGGAGGCCTTCCACAGACAAGGCAGAAATGGGATCTGGGAGTGGGGCAGAACCTAGGGGCCCTGGGTATTCCGGGAGGCTCAATAGCAAGTTATAATGGAAGTCATCCTTGTCCCGATAATAAAATAGGGTGTTAAAGGGACTGAAAATCCCTTACCAATCCCTTTAGGGTGTCATCAATTATGTTACTAATATGAAGTTTTAAGGATGCAGCTTTGCATGTACTGAGTTTACAAGGTCTCTTCATACAAAACCTATGAACCTGGAACATGAGGCTGATGGGAACTTCTCCATTTCCAGGTAGCAAGAGAGGCTCAGAAAGATTGAGTAGCCGGAGAAGGCAATGGCTAGTAACAACATAAGGCTTGTTCCTGCTTCCCAGAAAAAACATAATGGGTTCTTGCTCCCTAGAAGCCAATGTACAAGGTTAAGAATTATGATTCAGCTGACATTAACAGATGTCCCTAAAAAACTGAAGAGTGAGGAGGAGAAAGGCATCTCAGTCTGCCCTGAACCCAAGCTCCTGCTTCCACCCCCACCACCCACAAAAACTAAATAAATAAAGTAAATATATAAAAACCAGGAAGCTATCAACCAAAAGGCTGGAAGGTCTTTGCCCAGGTTGTTTCATCGAGTTCCTGAGAAGGGGGAGAATCCAAGTGAGGAGACTGGAGGCCCGGAAATAAACCATGATCCCTGGAAATCACCACAGAATCCCTTTTTCTAATTTAGTTACCCGCACAGGGGAAGCTTGTGGACTCCCACCATTTTTGTTTCTTTCAGTCTGGGAAGGAAGAAGGCCCAAGGGAGGGACAGATACACGATTTTGTAGCACTTATGCTACTCCAATAAAACTCAAGAGAAGATGCAGCCTGTGTTAGAGACCGCTCAGCTCCAGACACAAATGTCAGGCTTTGAAAGCAAACACCTCTGTGTTAGGAAGGCTCTGTGTTAGGAAAGCCTTGTGTTGGGAAGGAAGGCTGTGTTGGGAAGGCCCTGTGTCAGGAGGCCCTGTGTCAGGAGGCTCTGTGTTAGGAAAGCCTTGTGTTGGGAAGGAAGGCTGTGTCGGGAAGGCCCTGTGTCAGGAGGCCCTGGCTGTGTGGCTGTTCCATGCAGGTCTGGAGAGCTTTTCTGGTTTTCAGTTGAATGTGGCAGTGGGATGAAGGCAAGAACACCCATGTAGTTCCTTTGCTTGCTAATAAGGGGCTCTTCAGCAACCCAAGCTGACTCAACTCAGCACTCTGCATCCTAGCTCCCAAGTGCTAGAATTACAGACATGACTACCACATGGGGCTCCTCTGCAGGCCTTCTAGAACAGCATGCAATAAGTTAGATACATAGGCCTCTCCAATTGGAGGAGGACCAGGTTTGACCCTTGGTCCGCCCACATACTGCTCAGAGGCTCACCAAGAGCACTAAGAAGTGCTTCAGCTCCCCCCCACACACACACCTAATTCTCCCAACTGAATGCCAACTCCACTCTTAGGAGATGAGCTACCTTCCTACCTTCCTCCCTGCCAGACAGCCAACTCTCCTTAATTCACTCTTTTCTTTTTTCTTGCCTATACTCCAAAATCCAGTTTAGCTGCCACCCCTCCCTCTGTTCAGGCCCTTGAGTTATGGGTATGTGCCCCTGCACCTGAATGCACAATCCAGGGCCAGTCACAGCTCTCTCCTGGATCTAAGGGAAAGCACTGAGCGCAGATGTGAGGCATTCCTCCTCCTCCCCCGCCTCTTCCTTCTCCCCTTCCCCCTTTCTCCCCCCTCCCCTCCTCCAGCTAAAAGGAATACCTTCCTCTTTTCTGCTCCCCCCCACCTCAATAATCCTTCTGCCTGCCTTTCCCACCCTCACTGAGAGAGATCCAATGCAGCTACATAAAAACCCAGTAAATGAACATGCAGGGCAGTGGTCAGCAACAATTCGAGACCACTTCATCTCAGAGAAAATGGAGGGAGAGTAGATTCCTAAGGTGAGAGTTACTTATTAAAGTTTTTCTGATAAACCCTAAACATGGGGCTGCTCTTTCGCTTGTTCCTTATTTTACCTCAGATGTCTAACAAAGGAAGGAACACGCAGATGAATGAATGTGTATACAAGGCTAGAGTTAGCAATTGCTAAATATTTTCCCATTTATCTGTTACATGTTTAATTTTTAATAGCCAGTGGCTGGTTGGAAAATTAAATGCTCACCCCAGGCTGCTAATAGCGTAGAGTCTATTTGTCCTGAGAAAGGAAAGCAAAGGATCTACACAGGGAGCTACTCACTCAAGGTGGCCAGCAAAAAGCAAGGGTTTGACTGCCTCAGACAGACATGGGGTTCCTGAAGATCATCCCACTTCTACCCAGAGCTCATTTCCAGTAAGACCCTCCACTCTTCTCACAAGCCCAAAGCATCCCCTTTCTGAAGCGTCCTCACTGTGCGTCCTGGCTGGCCTGAAACTTACAGTGAACCCTCTGCCCCCTGCCTCTCCAGAATGGGGAATCACAGGTATGCCCTGGCCACTTTTACTCGAACAGATTACTAAAGTGATAAACAGTCCAGAGTAAAGGGGCTGGGAGGCCGCTCAGTGGCTAAGTGCGCTGGCTGTTCTAGAGGACCCAGGTTGTATTCCCAGCACCAACATGGCAGCTCACAACTGTCTGTACGTCCAGCCAGGGGACCTGACCATTCTTGTGGCCTCCATGAGTAACGCTCAGGTAATACACTGTCATACATGCAGCAGGCAAAACACCCATGCACACAAAAAGACAATTTTAAAAAGACTAAACCCCAGGCTGGGAGTGTTCTCACTGGTAGTAGTGCCTGGTATTCAGTAAAACTAGGGTTCCACCCTCTGAAATACCTCCCCTGCTCTTGTAATGGCCTAGTACTTATTTTCAAAGCCCTAGCAGATGCACCGCTGCAGGAAACCCAGCTCTCTGAATGACCATCCTTTGCCCTTTAATGCGAGGCGCTCTCTGTTACAGTTACACTTTCCCAACCAGAGAGGCAGAAGAACCAACATCTTCACGTTCCTTTCACCCAGCAGCCCCACCTCAGTTCCTAGCTCCCCGACATTTTCTCCTCCCTGGAAGGTGTAATGGGAAGTTGATGAGCCCAAAGCCATCCCAACTATGACTCATTCCACTCTGTATTAACAAATGATAAAGCCCTTTATAGTAACTGACTAAAGTCACAACCCTGCTAAAAAGCCAGAAACCACACCCAGATTGAAAGCCTTTCCCGTACCCAGTACGAGAAGGTTTACACCTCAAGGCTGAGGACGTGCACACAGTATCTGTCCTATCTGTCCACTTGGAACAAACAAGGTGAAAGTGAACATGAGATGGGGTTTTAGGTGGATTCTGTGGGACCGCTTCTAGACAGGGAACCAGGGAGACGATGGGAGGCCACAATAAAGGGAGGAACTGTACTCAAGTCACCTCCAGGCCCTAATTTCTAAGTGCCTATTTTATGAGCTTAATAAAGACAGAATATAAAAACCAACATCCATGCTATCTCCCACCAGGGTAGAAAAGCTGCTCTTCCTTGCTCAG
This sequence comes from Rattus norvegicus, assembly GCF_021556685.1. Lineage (NCBI taxonomy): Eukaryota > Metazoa > Chordata > Mammalia > Rodentia > Muridae > Rattus > Rattus norvegicus. The sequence continues at coordinate 87,180,320 of NC_141543.1, forward strand.
AACCCACTGCCCTGTTCCTCCCGTCCTCACACTTCTGTGGATTCAAGTGGTTCTCTCTCCCACACACCTTTGACAGGAACTTCAACAGCGAGATCACAAAGCAGCACCTGAACCAAGATCAGGACCTCAGGAATTGTAATAAATGACCATTTCTCCTAATAAACAATCTAGTCCTCTCCTCCATACTCGCCCTGCTGCATCCTCCAAGCCTAGGAGTCAGTAATGTGGGAGCTCTGGGAGGTTGCCGACAGCTAAACGTCATGAAGGCACACTACAGAGCCCCCACCGTACAATACACACCCAGGAGCAGAGGTGAGCGCTAGGCTGTTGGGGCTAGAGTGAGACCTTGTCTCAGCATCAAACGAAAGCAATAAAATAATGAAAAACAAAATATGTACCTAATCCACCAAGTACAAATAAACACCCAATCTAACCATCACTACCCCAAGTTGCCATACACAGCCCAAATTCTTCATACATATTTTCAAACACAAACACACACACACACACACACACACACACACACACACACACACACACACACGATTCCAATTCTCCTGGAGCAACCACAGCTCTAGGAACAGAACATAAAACCTGAAAAGAAGGTAGAGAGGTCAAGCAGCAGCAAAGCCCGCGGCCAGCTACCTCAGCGAACTACTGCTGTAGCAACAGTATTAGCTGCTACACACTACTCTTCCTTTTTTAAAATTTATTTTTATTTATATGAGTATACAGTAGCTGTCTTCAGACACACCAGAAGACAGCATCAGATCCTATTACATATGGTCGTGAGCCACCAATGTAGTTGCTGGGAATTGAACTCGGGACCTCTGAAGAGCAGGTAGTGCTCCTAACCACTGAGCCACCTCTCCGGCCCCACTACATACCACTCTTAGCATGCTTCACAGTGAGAACCTGAGAACCCCTGCTTTGAACACTGATCTGTGAAGTTATTTCCCCAGACCATTTACAGAAGGTGGACAGGGGATCTGGGCTGGACTGAGACAGCCTTGGGAACTGTCCTCCCTCCTGATCCTTAAGAATTTTGAATAATGCCTCATCTTTGGCCAGCATGATCCACATACGAGAGTTCCAGGATAGCCAAGGCTACACAGAGATCTTGTCTCAAAACACACAAGGAATTTTGCACAATTCATGCCCTTTTCACCACCAAAAAGACTCAACCTTTAATAAGATTGACTTTTTAGTTTTTGAGACAGGATGCTTTTACAGAGCCCTGGCTGTTTAACCTGGAACTATGTACACCAGGCTGGCCAAGAATTCAGAAGATCGACCTGCCTCCTCAGGGATCAAAGGTGTGTGCCAACACACCCAGCCTAAGACCAACTTATTTAAGGCTTTTTAATCTGTTGTATGTGTCTGTTTTTATGTAGGCCAAAGGACAATCTACTGTTTCAAGGGTACTTTCTATATACACGAATTTGTGGAGGCCAATGATGCCCCCCAAATTGGACATAGAGATGGTAGTGAGCCATTAGAGTGCAACTTCTTCTTAAGAAGTTTTCCTGGAAGCTGGAGAGATGATTTTGTGGATAAAAACACTGCCTGCTCTTCCACAGGACTTGGGTTTGATGTCTGACAGCTCCAGTTCCAGGGGCTCTGTCTGACACCCCCTTCTGACCTCCGTGAGCACAGCATCCAGATGGTGCACATACATACATGCAGGGAAATCGCTCATACATAAAAAATAAACAAACCTTTAGGCCAGCCTACCTATATAATCAGACCCTATTTCAAAATAAATGCATTTCTAAGTTTTTCCTCTTAAAGACTCCAATTCTGGCACCAGGTGGTGGTGGCAGCGGCACCCGCCTTTACTCCCAGCACTCAGGAGGCCCAGGCAGGAGGAGCTCTGTGTTCAAAGACACCAAAACCGAACAGAGAAATACTGTCCAATCAAACTACCCACTCAGATTCTGCAAGTGAACATTCTATTTCCTGAAATCAACTCTAAATGAAACATTTGGAAAATTCTCCCTTTTGCTAAGGAAATAATTGTCTAGCTAGAACGTACAGGACAACGATTCAGAAAAAAATAAAGAAAACACTTGATGCTTGCCACAGACCATCAGTTTCCTCTGTGCCTACTAGCCCTACAACATCAACTGCCTAATAGCCGCGGTCTTGAAAATACTGATTAATCCTCAGTCCTTTCTAGCCATCCTGCTGGTTGCTTGGTGTTTTCACATCTAAAGCAGTTGCTTGCTGGCCAGCTCTGCTCCTGGTGCCCAACTTTTACAACACAACTCATTTCTGATGTCTGGTCAGTGTGATTAGATTTCTCTCTAACTACATTAAAATTATGAGGTCCAGACCCACTTTGGAAAACCTCATGATTTACCAACACCAGCACACACTTGACTTCAGTGGCTTATGTTTTGAGAGAAGGCTTGTTCCAGTCTTATTTGTCCCCCAATTTACTGTGCTGTGAAGATGGGGAAAAAGCCGGCCTTACAAAGCTGGCTGTGCAAGAGATAGCAATACTGGGGCTGGGGATTTAGCTAGGTGGTAGAGCGCTTACCTAGGAAGCGCAAGGCCCTGGGTTCGGTCCCCAGCTCCGAAAAAAAGAACCAGAAAAAAAAAAAAGAGATAGCAATACTAAGAGGACCACTGGCATCTATGAAGGACACGTGGTCCCTGCTGATCAAATTCGAGGGACACTCATTTCTTCCTACTAGTACAAAATTCAGACTGAACTGAACTGAACACTTCTTGCTGGTCATCTGTTCTCCCAACCAGGTGTTTTTATCTATCTGATCATTTCTAGCCAAATCAAATGATCAGTAACCAAATAAGCAAGTACAGGTTGGGTTTTTCGTTTCGTTTTTGCTTGTTTCTTAAGGGATCCTTGCTTCTGTTTGGGGGAGATGTTTTACAGTGGAAAGGGATAGGAACACAAGTTTCCTACTAACAGGGAAATGAGACCCTGAGTTGATGCCTCCCCATTAGTCAGCTGTAAGACCTGACTTATCTTTATACATTAAAAAAAAAACAAACAAACTCAAACACAAAACAAAAAACAAGAACCTTGTCATTATGACTGTTTCAATCAGTCTCCTCTTGGAAAAGTTACAGATACTGATAGTTTATAATCGGGGCTCTAGTCCCGGGGCCAAAGGGCAGTGGTAGTGGTCGTGTAGGGGTAACCTAAGGGTCACTGCACTTGCTTCTCCCCTTTCTCCAAAGGTCTGCAAAGGAATCTGGGTCCCACGGCTGCTCAGGAAATAGGAAAGGCTCATGAGCATCAGATTTAGGTACAGGAACTGAGTCCTCATCCAGGGTCTTGAGGACCCCAGAAAAGAAAGTGAGGCTGAGGAAAGGACGGGGTGCATGGGTGAGGTCTGGTAGCAGTGGGAAAAGTCAGATGGAGTTCTCTAGGAAGAGCCTAGCATGCAGCTCTCCTCCCCCACTCCCAACCCTTTTTTTTAACCTTTGAGAGCAAAATTAGCCCAGCCTTTCTCTTTTTTCTTTTCTTTTTTTCGGAGCTGGGGACCGAACCCAGGGCCTTGTGCTTGCTAGGCAAAGGCTCTACCACTGAGCTAAATCCCCAACCCCCTTTTAGAATCTTTTAAGTCCTGAGGACAGACGAGACAATTTAAATTTTAACAGATGGGAAAGTGTCACTTCCTCAATGGCCTTAGCTCTTTTCTTTCTTTCTTTCTTTTTTTTTTAAAGATTTATTTATTCTATAAGTACACTTGTAGTTGTTTTCAGACACACCAGAAGAGGGCATCAGATCTCATTACAGATGGTTGTGAGCCACCATGTGGTTGCTGGGATTTGAACTCAGGACCTCTGGAAGAGCAGTCAGTGCTCTTAACCACTGAGCCATCTCTCCAGCCCCAGCTCTTTTCTTTCTTATGACACTCTCCCTGCCACCTTCCAGAGCCACACACAAACTAAGGTATGCACCAACAGACTTTTCTTCAGCAGTAAATCTCTAAAGTTCAAATAACCAGCCAGGTCTAGTGGCTTGGACTGTAATCACAGCACTCCAGACGCTGAGGCAGGAGGATTGCCATCAAGTTGGGGCCAGCCTCACACTTACACTGTGAGTTTCCAGGCTAGCCTGCAATATACAATGAGACCCAGTCTCCTTTTCACATAACCAAACCAAATGTGTGGGGTTTGGGTTTTTTTCTTTTTCGAGGCATAGCCCTGGCTGTTCTGAAACTGAGATCTGCCTTTGCCTCCAGATTGTTGGGATTAAAGGCGTGCACCACCAAGTTCTGCTCAAATGTAAGGTTTTTAAAAACTGGGAAGTGTCTTTTACAAGCTGTCAAAACTACCATTGTCAACTGGCTGTTATAGATTAAAGCACAAAAACATTAAAGAGAAAAACAAAACGACACCTGAGTCTTAAAGCCAGCCCTCCCATCTTTCAGGGTAATTTTAAGAGCAGACACCCAGAGACCTTGCATCACCAGTCTGCCCATTGCTCTTATTACTCTTACCCCACAGTGTAAGACACCAAAGCCCACGCCATCAAAACCACACGACTGAATGAAGTCACTCTGGATTTAGCGAGGGGAACCACAAATCTTCCCTTCTTACTAGAACATTCCCCATCTGAGAAACCACCAGAGTAACATTTTATCTTTCTAATTTGGGTCAGAAAACCCATAGTTAGAGAGATTCACAGTGCTTTCAAAGGACAGTTAAATTATATACTCGGACATGTCTTGTCTTCAAATATAAACCACAGTGTGGAGAAACAATGGGTTTTACTAGCAATAAAGGAAATTCATAAATCCGTAACATTCATGTGTAAATGAAACCTAAAGTGGAGAGGGAGTGAACCTCAGTGTTTATGTTTCTTCCAAACACTACAGAAAACTAAGACAACCATTGTTTCACTTAAAAACAGCTAGGCTAGGGCTGAAGAGATGGCTCAGCGGTTAAGAGCACTGACTGCTCTTCCAGAGGTCCTGAGTTCGATTCCCAGCAACCACATGGTGGCTCACAACCATCTGTAATGGGATCCAATGTCTCTTCTGGTGTGTGACAGTGTGCTTACATAAAATAAATAAATAGGGGTTGGGGATTTAGCTCAGTGGTAGAGCGCTTGCCTAGCAAGTGCAAGGCCCTGGGTTCGGTCCTCAGCTCCGAAATAAATAAATATAAATAAAAATAAATAAATAAAATCAAACCAAAAATAATATGAACTGTTTCTATTTTAAGCTTGTTTTCCAGATGGGGGTCTCTCTGTGTGTGTAGCCCTGGCTGGCCTTGATCTTACGCAGAACGGCCTGCCTCTGCCTCCCAAGTGCTGGGAGTGAACGTGTGCGCCACCAAATCTGAGTTTATGTGTGATTTTGTGTTGTATGGGTGTTTTGTCTTATATATGTTTCACCTCATCTGAGTTACGGTCCTTTTGGATTTGGGTATTAACTCGTAATGGGGAACAAGTACGTGCTGTAAAAGCTAGGCTGGTTCCTACCTTCCCACCTCACCACCTCACTCCTTTCACTCACAGCCCCGAACTCCAACCTGCTGTTTGCTTTTTGATTAAATGCAAACTTATTTCTGAAGGTAGTTTTAACATGCTTTGAAAGACTTAGTGGCTCAATTATTCAACGTTTCTACAGTTCATTTTTAATCAGTTGAAAATATTTCCTGCCACATTAAAAGGAAAAAAAACAAAAAAAAACAAAAAAAAAAACAAAAACAAAAAGCCAGCCACTCACAGATTCTAAGGTGCTCAGTCCGGAAAATTAAACTTATAAAATAAGAAGATTGAATGCATTCTCTTTATAGAGTTTCCACCCCTGGAAAACAGACCTAGTTTTCATTTGAATCATTGGAAATTTAGGAGAAAGTATTAACCACCCACTTCATTTTAAATCGATTTAAAGGCAGGAACTATTGTCAACCCAGCATCAAGAAACCAGCAAACTTGGAATCACCTGGGGGGTGGGAGGGAGCAATACACATCTTTTCATATGCTCTTAACAGCAACATTCTATTTTGAAGACACCAGTTGACAGTAAATATGCAAAGTTTAGGGCACATTCCTAAAGAAAGGCCTGGGGGTAGGTATAGGGAAAAAAATCTCATTCTCTTTTAAAGTAAATCATATCACAACCTCCCTAAGCAAGTTTAAGATGGCTGGCACCTCCTTCCTTGCCTGGATTACTCCTAAATCTCTTGGAAGGAAATATACCTAAACACAAGTGCTACAGAACTTTTTCAACTGCTTTGGGTCCTTCTCCTTTTACGAACATTTGACAGTGAATACAACTCCCAACAAAGGCTGAAATTGCTAACCAGATTCCCCACACTGGCCAGGGAAGGCAATAGTCAATTTTAAGGTCTCTCATACTAAAAAATCGAAATTTTTTTTTTTTTTTTGCTGTTTTCAGCTTAAATATGGTGTTCATTCTCTTGGGTTTTAAGGTTTTAATCCCATCTATCAAATACGCCAAAAAGGAAAACAAATACGGTAATACTTTTAAACCACAATTCATTAGCAGCTAAGTGTATCAAGAGTTCAATTTTAAACGCCACTGAAAACACACTACACATGGGAGAAAAAAAAAAACAGCACTTCTACAGTTCACTTCGCTTAGGTTAGTCCTGACCAAATTCTCTTCTGCTGTCTGTCTGGGGCTGAAAATGCCAGTAACAAACACAACTGCGGTAGTCTGTTCAGACACAAACCAGAAAACAGCCCAACATGCTTCCTCAAGGAACTCGAACTGACTTAAGGAAAACAAACTTTTTTTTTTTTTAAAGCCTGGGACTTCAAAAACTGGTTCATACTTGAAATAGTCTCTTCTTACCATCACTACCCAGAAGGGGCAGGGAACAAATGATTCGACATTTGGTTCAAAAAAAAATTATTTCAGAAAAGGAGAGCGTGCACAAAAGATCTAATTTATTACAGACGTGAAGGGAGAAACTAAAAAAAAAAAAAAAAAAAAACTCTCAAATCCCCTTTTCATTCCAACTCAAAAGAGCCCAGAGTAAGGCATTTGAGGGGACAAGAAGCCTGGACGGAAATGCCTTCAAATCAAGCAGATGGCTTGAGAGAAAGATCCACAATTACAGGGCACTATGAAAATTAAAATATAAATGTTTTGAGTTCCATTTCACCACATTTTGCCGTTTTTCTCTTTTGCCTTCTTTGGCTTTAAAGAGCAGAAAGGAAAAGTGACCACATATTTCAGAATCCCAGTTATTAGATCCCCCATCAACACAGCTTTGAATTCACCATCATCAAGGAATTTACTCCACTGTATTATTCTCATCTCCAATTTTTTTCCCCAAATGAGGCTGCTTTCCTTCCAATTTTAGTGCCTCTGTTAATTCTAAACACCTTCCCAGTTACAGCCTCAAGCATTTGACAACAAACCACACTATAAACATAGACACAAAGCCACACTGATGATCTTAGCTACAATAACTCAGTCACTAAAAAACCTGAAGCCAAACCACATTAGACATGATCTCCAGCTAAACTTTCTAAATTCTTTTAGAAATATGCCCCCAAAAGCACAGCACCCCCACAAGATTCCCAAAAACTTCAGAAATACACCAAGCTCCAGCTGAAAGAGGGATTGAGGGGTTCAAAAATGTCCCGAGGGGTTGCTTCCAACTAAGGACAGGAGAGAAAAGTGCACTGTCAACACGTTCAAAAAGTCTGATGTGAGAAACACAGCCCTAACACTACACAGCCAGAGTTCAACCGCAGACTTCGAGGGGACTGGAAATCCATCCTGAATTTTATAAAGAAGATGGAGATACCCCATTTTGTAGAAAAGACGGAATATAGAGTAAAAGGAACCACACACACACACACCCATTCATCCACGGAGTTCTAGATCCTCCAAAGAGCCCCAGCTCACGGCCTCAGCACAAAGCTCACCCCAGATGGTCCCTGGTAACAATGGACTGAAGGAGTGGGGGTGGGGGGGGTTGGAAAGGGATAGTAGAGCCAAAGCAGAGTCTTTGAAAGATCCAGTTGAGGAAGCAAGATTCGAGGGATGAGGGTATGTGTGGGGGGCAACAAAATCCATGCCTGTAATAGAAATTATTAGCACATCATAAGAAAATCTGAATGGGGTAGGTTGCTCTCACTATTCAGCCCCAATAGAAAAAGAACTCTCCCTTAAATCTACTTACGAATTGTGTTATTTAAAAAAAAAAAAAAAAAAAGATCAGAAACAGAAAAGAGGCCTGATAGGAAGTTATAAAAATCACCATTAGTTTGAACTCTCCATATTTAAACTTCCCAGACTAAAACCGGTCCCACACTTTGAACTAACTCCAACTCCACAGAGCTTCTACCTTATTGATTTTTTTTCTCTTTAATTCGTCAAGTAATGTCTTTTAGCCCACCCCAAGCCCAAGTTGTCAGGTTTCTTTTAAAGCTGTTAAACAACCATTACAAGATCTTGGCCAATCTCTCCCAGCCCCCAACATCCGGAGTTGTGGAGGGGGGTGGGGGGTGTGGAAAGGCCAGTAATGGGTTTGTTCCATTGGAGACGTTATGGACCCCTGAACATTACTGTTTCCCAAAAGAAACTCTTTTCCTACCTTTGTTTTTTGGGTACCGAGTGTTCAATCTCTAGGCGTTTTCCTTGCAATTCTACTTTCCCTGAAGATTAAAAAAAAAAAGACATGAATGAGTGTAAAGAAGTGGGGGGATGGGGAGGGAGAGTGGGTAAGGGACATTAGCTAAATTCTAGAGTTCCCTGGGGCCTCCTGGGAATCCAGGCTAGCTTCAGAGGCCTGTCGGGGGAAAGGTTGCTCCAGGCTTGGTAGAACTCATAATTTCGTTGTTTTTCAGTTTTTTTCGTTTTATTTCCATTAGTCACGTGGGCTAGTTTGAACAGACTGCTCAGATTTCGGAAAGGTGTGTGCGTTTGTGTGAGCGCGCTGCTTCAGCGGCTCCAGAAGTAGAAGGAAGGAACCAGGGGCAAGCAGTACCCCGTCTCTCGAAGTGAGGAGGGAGTAGAAAATTAAAAGTTTATTTCCCCGCAGAACCACAGAGAAGAGCTCAGGCGACCAGGCGTCGCCTGTCGGGGCCACGGAGCTAGCAGAGGGCCTGGGTGGGGGGGCTGTGGGGAGGGTCCCTCGCGGCAGCCGCGCGCCTCTCGGCCCAGCCTCGGCGTCTCGGGAAGCAGCATGGCGACCCGGCGCCGGCGCCGCCGCCGCGCCACCCGGCTCACGCCCCACTTTCAAATCAAAATGGCTCAAGCCCCAGGCCTTGGGCGGGAGGCGGGAGCCCCTTCCTCCTACGTCCTGCCTCAGGGCTAGTCCCTAGGAAAAGCGGGAAGAGCGGAGGTGCGCGAATCCTCCTCCTGGAAAGGCCTGGGACGAAGGGCAGGGGCTTTGGGGGTGTTCTAGCAGGTGGGGGGCTGTCCAGGGAGAGGGGGGATCGGGAAAACACGCCTAGACCCGGACCCCAGTGCCCGAGACACCCCCACCCCCACCCCCACCAGTTGCCAACCGGGGCTCCCGCCCCGTCGGTGAGGAGGGGGGCAGGGAGCCACGAGCGTCTCGGGCTGGAGGAAGGGGTGAGGAAATCCCGAATGTCTCTGCGCGGGGAGAAGGCGTCGAGGGAGGCCGGTCGAGGCTAGGGACGAAGGCCGAGCCCTCCCGGGCCCGGGAAGAGTTGGCGGGCAAGGCAAGAGAAGCTGCAGGTCCCCGTTGTTCCGGGATTTCGTTTATTTGTGTGTGTGTTTCCCGGGGAGGTGGCCGCGCTCTTACCCGAGAAAGTTTCGATGGCCTTCATCGCCCAGTGCTCGTCGGGGCAGTCCACGAAGGCGTAGCCGGATTTGACCAAGAACTGGCCGCTGTAGGAGATCTTGTGCTCCGCAAATACTTTCTCCAAGTCTGCGGGGGTCACGCTCTCGTTGAGGTTGCCGATGTAAAGCTTGTTCATGGTGGCGGTGGCGGGGCAAGGACACGGTCCCAGGCAAGGCCGAACGGGGCGGGCGCGGGCGGAGAGCCTCCTAGGCCGAGAGGCGTGGAGATGGGCGGCGGGAGCCGCAAACTTTCTACGCACCCCACCCCTGAAGTTGGCCGGAGATCCGGGCCGGTGGGTGGCCTGAGGGCACGCGGAGGTCACGGGAGAGTTCGGGTTAGCCCGGGAGAAGTGCCCGCCAAGTGTAGGGAGGCTGACGACGACGCCGCGCGGCTCCTTCCCTTCGGTCCGAAACCCCTGCGAGCGGGCTGGTGTGTCACGTTTCTCCGCGGCCGCCCTGGCGCCGCCTCTAAATAAAATCGACTTGGAAAAAAAAAAAAATGGAGCGGAAAAAAAAAGGCGAAGCCACGTGGTGACAGCCCCCACCCACCCTGCAGGGAAAGACCCCCGACGCCACCGGGCCCCTGGCCCTCCACCCGGACCAACCCAACAGTCTCCAATCTTAGGGGGGGCGGCACTCAGAGCACCCCAGGGGTAAACCAGGAAAGTGGAGGCAGAGCCCCCCCAGCTCTCCTATCCCCCTCCCCCTTTGCAAGAACCTGGCCCCTAAAGCGGCGCCCCGCCCCCACCCATCTTGCCACTGTGACCTGCACTGGGGGTGGGAGGGCGGTGACGACCCAAATCTCCCCAGTTCTTAAGAATAAAATGTACGATAATTTTTTATTCGTTTTGTAGAGACTGGGTTGCCCATCCCACCCCGGCAAACTGCTAGGGACTGACAGGCGGGGGACGGCCGAGACAGACAAAGAGAAGCTGAGGACTCTGGGGTCTTCAGGAGGGGGTCGCAGGAACCGGTTATTTAAAAGGAAAGACGCCTTTCCTCTACGTTTCTAAGTAGGGGATCACCGCCTTCCCCGTTACACCCCCAGACTTCCCTGGCCTCCCAGGTCCTGATCCAGGGGACCCTGAGAGCGCGGGACTAGGAAGCTGAGAACAGGGGAGACAGCGCCTGAGAACGAGGGACCCGCAGGAAATCGTGTTTCGGGATCCCCACTGGAGAAAAGCTAGCTTGCACCCAGTCCAGCTGCTGGATAACCACACTCCACCGTTCTTGAGGGGGAAGCCTGCACGACCCGGCTCCAGATCACCCCCCGAAGACCAACTGGGTGGGAAAAAGCGACCAGGGGTGGTCGCACCACCGAGCGCCCCAGAACTGGAGGGGTTGGCTTCAGAAGGGAGTAACCGGGTAGAGATCCGAGGTCCCCCTCGCCCTCCCCACGCAAAGAGCGGACAGGTGGCGTCGCCTGCGTCCGCTCCACCCGCGATGCACAGAGCGGTGGTCCATGCGCAGGGTGTGGGTCTTGGAACTTAGTTTGGGGTGCTGGATTTTGGAAGGCCGCCGGGAGGGGGGGACCGAAGCCCCGCCCACGTCCCCAGGTCAGCCCGGGGCGGGGAGGGGGTAATTTCCGCTCGGCGCTTGAGGAAGCGAGCAGCGGGGGAGGGGGCTGCGGCCCGCCGCCCTCCCCCCTCCCCCTCCCCAAGGGGAGGGGGAAGTGGATCCGCCCAGGTCCCTTCCCTCTGCTAGGACGGACACGTTCCGGATCCTCCGGCTCCGGGAGCCCGAGGGAAAGACCGGACTGGGCAAGGGGCGACACGTGGGCGGTCGCACCGGGTCTGCGCGGTGGGGGAGGGGGCTGCGCGCCGGGAGTCCCGGACACGCAGCGGAGCGCGGGTCGCGTCGCGTACTTAGTCCCGGGATTCCCGGCTCTACGCGGGAGACACCGAGTTTCCAGCGGCGAGGGCTGGGTCGACGCCAGGGGGTGGTGGAGAGCGTGGCACGGAGGCCCCGGAGAAGCCCCCTGCCTGGCCATCGCGGAGAAGGGGCCAGCGACAGCACCCCTAGAAAGAGGGATGTTCCTTGAGCCGCGCGAGTCTGCGGGTGGGAGGAGGGTTGTCCAGACACGCGTTCTTAGAGGGCAGGTGAGGAAGAGGGTCACTCTCCCCTTCCTCCGTCCCAATCCCATTGTCTCAGTCGCCTGAGGCCGGGCCGGCTCCGTAACACGTGTTGACTGCACCGATATAAACGGCTTGAATTTTTTTATTGTTTTTTTTTTTTTTCGTTTGCAGAGTCTGTAAACCAACTCCGATTGCGGCTCACCGCCCATCTACTGGATGATTTCCTACCATTCAAAAAGTCGGGAGTTAAAACAACACCCAGCACCTTTGTCCCCTCCTCGTTTTCCCGGAGCACCGGGAAAAAAATGAAGCGGGGGAGAGCTTCCAACTCGGTTTCTGTGTCTCCCTCCACCACCTTCAGAACCCACTCTCTCGAATCAGCGTTTTGTTCTAGCCAGCCACGTGTTTGTCGGGTTTTTTGTTTTTATGACATTTTTCTTCCCATAAAGCAACAGGAATATTACAAGCTATTAGTTGCTTAGTAGTAAAAAAAAAATTATTATTCTATCCAGGAAGGTGGAAGATGTCTGCGTCTCTGTCCCCACGCACCCTCCCCATTCCCCCAGCCCCCCACTAACTTGGTGTTCTATCAGCTCTTGATCACAGTGTAATTCTTAATAAACTAAGCCAATGAGATGGAAACGGTGCCTGCCGCATAGTAGGCACTCACAGTAAACATTTTTCAATGCAAAACAAACTTGGGAGAAAAAGAATTCAAGAAAAATTAAAAGTCCAGTAGGGAGGGATTCTTTTGGCTCAAATGTGTAGATCTGTTGCCTGGACTTTGCTTAGTGATGAATTGTGGATTTTTTTTTTTTTTTTTTTTTTTTTTTTTTTTTTTTGGTAAGGGCTAAAAAATGATCCTAGAAGCCATCTGGTCCAATCTTTGGGTCTTCATACATAGTAACTGTCTCCAAATCTTTTTATGTTGGGGGACAAGGAAGAAAGTACCTTGGCAGGACACCCCAGCTCCCAAAAACTTTAGGTGCCCTTTGCTTTAAATCTTTAGGGGTTGATAAAAGCACTTCTCAGATAATCTCTCTGGGTGACCTAACCACTACTCTCTTTCTTCCTAAAACAAAAGCAACTTAACCCTCAAAAAAACTCCTACCCAGACTTGTAAGCTCCTGCAAAATGCAACCCATCCTTTACTATACTAAGGTTCAAGAGGAGCGAAACTTAAAAATAATAATGTAATTCAATTCACTTTTTTAAGTTGACTTTCCATTTTAGAAATAATTTAAAGTTAGCTGGGAGTAATCAGTTTTTTGTTTTGTTTTGTTTTTTTTGAAATGGCAATATAAGGTAAATTATAAGAAATTTCAGAATAGAGTACTTGCACAGTCTGTTCCTTAAATCTTAAAATTATTTCATTAACAAAGTACCAATTATTTCTCGTCACACTGATTCTTTTAAAAGCTGTTTCACTAAATTCTAATCCTCTCTCCATCATCCCCTCCCCCCACGAAACAGGGCTTCTGTGTTGACAGTCAGGGATCTGCAGAAGTTTTTAAGGAGGCAAAGTAGATAGAGATGGCTGGGGTGAGGTGCAGTTTTGAAACCCCCACATGAGTTTTGCCTCAGTGACAAGGCTGTTGAGCTTAGGGGCTGGGGGAACTACATGATAAGTGCCTGATGCTTCATTCTGCTATGAATATTCTGCCCAATACTAAAGTGAACCCGCCAGAGGGGTTATTTCTTGTTAGAACTCAAATTCCTAGGTCAATGTAGGAGAGGACAGCAGACATTTCAGTTCCCTTTATTAGTGTTTTGCTTTGGTTTTGATATTAAAGATTTATACTGTTCTTTTTAGGAAAAAATGAATCTTCACAGTAAATGTGTATGAGTTATGAGTTAAAAATCCGAAGATAAATAATGGAGGACAAAAAAAGTAACAAAACAATTGTGTAAAAAAAAATTATCTGAAGGAGAGATTCTCTAACAATTTATTTATTATGTGATAATAATACTCTCAGTTACGACTTGCTTTAATCTTCTCTTCCATTTCTCTCCCACCTAAGTGTTTGGTCAGCTCCCCTCTAACTTTGAAACACTGAAAGTGGTTCCATTTTAAAGAGAGAATTCTGTCCATATTCTTTCAGTCTGAACATGCAAAGGGAAAAAAATGTGAAAGAATAAAACCACTTTTCACAAAGTTGAAAATTGAAAAGCAATTCCAAAAAAAAAAAAAGAAAGAAAATTCTATCATTGCACAAAGATAAAAATTCAACTTATTTTCAAGTGTTTTTCAGTTTGTCATCATTTTCTACTTTATCTTTCTATACCTTGTTTTTCTGCCTGCTGCACCATGACAGCTGGTTATGCTGCCTTAAGTTTTCCCAACCCTGTGTTTTCTTTAGGCTAAAGGAGCAAATCATTTATTGCTGTTCCACAAATAAGATAATACTTTTTAAAAACTTGTATAAGTAATGCAGGAGGGAAGAATAATGCAGGAAAGATATTTTTGTTCCTAAAGTTCTTTCTGCTTTTGTATTAACTGCTTTGGATGACTCCCCAATATACACACTGCAGTTTAATCTAACATTTACTGGTGATTTATATCTTAAAATTTTGATATGTCCTATCAGAGAGGACACACACAAAAAGAGAAAAAATAGAAAGCTGTTATGGAGATATATTAAAATAGAATATTTTGTGTTTTCTAATAAATCATAGTTAATTTTGGTATAATCATCATGGTTGCTATGAGATACAAAAAAAAAGTAAAACATTTCCTGACAGCTTTGACTTCAGAGTTCCTGGACGTGTTGAGGTTTTTTTGGTCTGAGTTTTATGTTGTTTATTTTTGTTGTTGTTTGCCTGTTTTATTGTTGTTACTGCCTTGGGATGTTTTCTCTCTTCCTGCAGTTTGAAGTGTGGTTCCTTTTAAATGCCTGTAAACTTGGAGAAAGTGTAAATTAGTCCCAGTTTTAAAGGACAGGCAGCATTTTCTCCTGTCAAATAAATAAGGATAATTATGTGTTTAGGATATCTCATGAAATGTAAGAGGGTCAAAAGCAGAAAAGAGCATTTTCTTCATTCAAAACAACAGTCAAAAGTGTTTCAAACTTTTTAAAGGGATGCTTTTTAATCCCAAAGGTAGGACTGACTGAAGGGGAGAAGGGGGACTTTAAGAACAATTACTTGTTTTGCTGAGTCAGTTTGTGTGACAAAACCTTAAATTTTTTTTGACTCAGAATTAGTCAAGGAAAGACTTTATGCTAGTAACTTTTTAAAGATACATGTTTCCACATCCATTTTGATAATAAAACAACCCTACTCACTTTCTTAGAGGTAAAATAGTCAAAGCCTTTCTTCGTTTGCCTGCTGCTTCTGCGTTTTCTGGTTTACTCCAAAGTCATTTGGTCAAAGATAATGAGCAGTTTGGTGCCCTGGAGCACAGAATGCAAAGAGCCCTGGCTTCACTTGTAGGAAACTGCACGGTTCCAGGAGAGACAAATGCTCTTGCTCCAAAGAAAGCAATCTCCGAGAAGGGGGAGTCCACACCTAGACATTATCTCACGTGGAGGTCGTAAGGAAACCTTTTGTACTTGAAAGCAGAATATCTTCTGAGTATTTAAAAGTATCTTGAGTGGAAATGAATGCTTTAGGATGCCAAACCAGACAAAGTTGACTCAAGCCCAGCTTCCCAACATCTGCATTTTTAAGGCAACATTTTCCTAGCTAAAAAGTAAATTCTTTTCATTTGCATCTTTTATTCTTATTAGGATTAATTGATTTCCTACTGTTACTTGTAAATATTCTCCACCCCACCCCCAGGAGCTCCCTCAAATTTCCCCCCTCAAGTTCTTAAGAGGAAAATGTTGCTGTTGGTTTTTAGTTTTTAACTTAAAAATTAGTACATAGATTATTTCACTAGTATTTCATCACACACACACACACACACACACACACACACACACACACACACACACACAGGCTGAGGGGGGGAAGTCATTGAAAAACACTTTACTCTGTTTCCATGTACAAACCATTTTCATAAATAGAAAAGATCCAACCTTCAGTGTTTTGTTTTGATTTTTACACTGCTTGCTTGACCAAACCAGGATAGGATCCGTGGTTTTGAGCAGTTAATTCAGGAATTTTTTTTTCATTCATCTACCTGTCCCAGAAACGCCCCAGTTTTTTTTTTTAATATTTTATTAGGACAGCTACAATTTCCATTCTTTGAACATAACATGAAAATATTTGTTCCAACATTTTTGTGACAAAGTTATCTTTTACCCTCTCACGCCTGCAATGTGTTTATAAAGTATGATAGGAGACAGATATCAGAGTTGATTCTGAATTGCTTTCAAATGAAGCTTCTGCTCCCCTTCCCTTCCTCTTCCTCCCCGCCCCTCCCCCCTCCCCTTTCCCTTCCTACCCTTCTCCTTTTGTTCCTCCATTTTTCTTCCTGCTCCCGACAGTCAATTCCTCTCCCCCTCCCCCCTTACCTTTACCCTCTTTTCAGTTTTTCCTTTTCCTTTGTTGCCCTCTTTGCCCGTTTTTGTGCCGCCGCCCCCTCTGCCCCTCAACTTTTGTCTCTCCCCCCCTTAATCAATATGCTTATCCACACTTCTTTTTCTCCCCCTTCCCTTTCCTCTCCCACTTGTTAGCATTCCAACCGTTATCTCTGGTACCACAGAAGACGCAGAAATGCTTGAATTAGTTCACACACCAAAATGGGAAAGGTGCTTTTTTTTATTTTTTTTATTTATTTATTTTAGGGGAACTCTAGGGTAACAGACCCCAGAACTCCTTCACCCCTACATGCCCAACACTGAAGAACAGTCACCGGACATTTTGACATCTTTGTAAGGTTGTTCCCTGTCTTGTGACGCTTAAGATTAATTTTGTTATTGGTTATGTTGAAAAGTCTTTGAGAACAAAGATAATGTATCACCCAGGGACTTTTAACACATTGCTGACAGACGTCACCAAAAATACATGGAATGAATGTGATTCTCTCTGAGAAGAGGTGAGCACAGTGTGATTAGATAAGATGCTGCTTTGGACAGATGGGCTTTTTTTTTCTTTTTAAATAAATAATAACACAGCACAACCACACTGAAGAGGATAATTGGTCTCCTCGAAGAATAGCAACCGAGGGGCACCTCTGGACCTCTAATACCCCAGCTCTGCATTCATGGCAATCCTGGGCTGCGAGTACCAACGCCTGAGCCCCGTTCCAGAGTTGAGTCAAATAGCCCGAGGCTCTGTCTCCACCCAAGGTTTCGGGTAGGCAGGCAGCCCCACCAGCGGCTTGCCCAGTCCCTTGCTGTGCCGGGTTCCCCTGGGACCAAACAGGCAGGGTAGCAATCTCAAAGAAAAACTCTTCTAATGCTTTCTGCTAAGAGCCATCTTAGCTCTCCCTTCAGGGAGCGTCACTCAGACCCCATTAACCAGATAAAGGTGCTTTATTTAGTTACGTCACTCAAAACTGTCACTTTGAAAGAGCTTCTCTTCTCCGGTGATTCCCCAAACCCTCTGGGGTTCCCTCCTTGCTCCTGTTAGATGGTGGTTAACTGAATATTCAAGCTATCGGTTCTGCCACCAAGACGTAGGGGAAGGCAGGAAAACAGCTTCTATAGTGATATAAATTAAACTTAAAATTAAGCAGGTCATGAAAGTAGAAGTGGGTTTTAAAAAGAATTCTTTTTTTTTTTTTTTTGGTTCTTTTTTTCGGAGCTGGGGACCGAACCCAGGGCCTTGCGCTTCCTAGGCAAGGGCTCTACCACTGAGCTAAATCCCCAACCCCTTAAAAAGAATTCTAATAATCACTACTAGGAGGAGCAGAATAAAATAGGGCACCTTTAACCCCAGCATTCAGGAGACAGAGACAGTCATATCTCTGTGAGTTCAAGGCCAGCCTGGTCTACTTAGTGAGTTTTCCAGGACAGCCAAGGCTATGTAGAAAGAACCTGTCTCAAAAACATACAAAAACAAACAACAATCAAAAATACTGTGAAATGGCAACCTACACTCAACTTGGTTGTATGAAAGAATTTTTAACCTATTGAATAATTTTGAAAAGAACAATTTTAAAACAACCAGGGACACTTTTTAGCCAGGTGGTGTGTGTCCTTGGGATATAGAAGTAGAGGCAGACAGATCCCCGTGAGTTCCTGGCCAATGTGGTCAACATATCTAGTTCCAGGACAGCCAGGACTGTACGGTGGAAAGAAGGAAGGGAGGCAAAAAGAGAGGGAGGAGGGAGGAAAATAAAAGACCCTTTAAAAGCAGGGCATGGGGCTGGGGATTTAGCTCAGTGGTAGAGCACTTACCTAGGAAGCGCAAAGCCCTGGGTTCGGTCCCCAGCTCCGAAAAAAAGAACCAAAAAAAAAAAAAAAAAAAAAAAAGCAGGGCATGCTGTGATATGTCTCTATTTGGCAGGGACAGTAGAATGTCCCAAAGGGGAAGATGCTTGTCGACAAGAGTCTGAGTTCAATCCCCTACAGTAAGAAGAGAGAACCAATTTTTTTTAAAGATTTATTTATTTATTATATATAAGTATGCTGTAGTTGTCTTCAGACACACCAGAAGAGGTAATCAGGTCCCATTACAGATGGTTGTGAGCCACCATGTGGTTGCTGGGATTTGAACTCAGGACCTCTGGAAGAGCAGTCAGTGCTCTCCACCACTGAGCCATCTCTCCAGCCCAGAGAACCAACTTCTATAGGTACAAGCACCCACACACTCATCTGCACATGGACACATGCCCACAATAAAGAAATATAATAAAAAGTTTTCATGGGGGTTGGGGATTTAGCTCAGTGGTAGAGCGCTTGCCTAGGAAGCACAAATCCCTGGGTTCGGTCCCCAGCTCCGGAAAAAAAAAAAAAGTTTTCATAAAATAATATTTAGTATAGCATTTGTCATAACAAAACTAGAATCCCCTGAAGTTCAGCATAACCACACCATGGGGTAGCCATGAGCAGTGACAGCATAAGAAGTGACATGCACCACTGTGGCTGACTCCCACCATGACCCAAAGCTCTGGAAGTGAGGAATTACACGCATAATGGTTCTAATTCTATAAGTTCAAGAATGCATAAAACTAAGCAGTAAATTGCTTAGCTATACATCCAGAAGAAGTGAAGCAAAGAAAAGAAGAGCGCTAGACACCCAAGTGCAGAATGTGCTTGATCCCACTGTGCAGAGCCAATCAGGGTTGATCGTGGAAAGACAGATGGGGCACTTCAAAAAGACTGAGGTTGTGTGGTAACTATGCACAGGTTACTATTTCTTCCAGGGAACTAGGTTCACTTTATATATTATCTCTTATATATTAAAGATCTTTCATAAGAGAACCCAGGGTCAGCATGTTTGCGATCCCAACACAATGGCGATAGGAGGTTCAGGAATTCAAGTTCATTCTCGGCTGTTTACTGTTAAGTTTAGGTTTGAAGGCAACCTGGGTAATGTGAGACCCTGGACAGAGGGAGACGGAGGGGCTGAAATTACAGCAGTGGAGGGTGACTGAAACACTGAACTAAGACCTCTGATAATTCCCTTTAGGAATATTGCTCATTAATCTTCTTTCTCTGTGTGCGTCTCTCTCCTTCCTTTTCATAGTTTTCAAGATGTCCGGATGGAATCCACTGGACTTTTGCAGTCAACTATTAACATGCCAAATGAATATTCAAATGAACCATCTAAGAACTTGCTCATAAACCAAATCAGGAGTTGCTTAGGATCTTTTGCTGGCCCAAGATTTGATGCCACCAGAACGTCTTCCATTAGCACCCAGAGCTGAAGGTTAACTGCAGCTCCCCAGATCAATCCCG
The DNA here is from genome assembly GCF_021556685.1 of Rattus norvegicus. Classification (NCBI taxonomy): domain Eukaryota; kingdom Metazoa; phylum Chordata; class Mammalia; order Rodentia; family Muridae; genus Rattus; species Rattus norvegicus. The sequence goes on from NC_141543.1 coordinate 87,199,958, forward strand.
GATGTGGCCTGACTTTAGCTAACGGTCTGATTAATTATACATGTCTTCTTCATAGTAAAATGAGATGGTGTGCCCTGAAACTTACAGTCCACAGGACAAACAACAGAGGAACAGACAGCCAGACTCCCATGTGGCTCCTGTGTCCTGGCTCCTGCAGGCACGCACATCTCTCCTCTCAAATCCTGAGCCTCTTATTAGATTCACTGTAGTTGTCTGGAGATGAAGCCCCAAAGTCTCCCTCATCAGTCCTGGGGTTTCTTGCTGGAGGGGAGTCACATTCTAGAACACACTGGAAACCACATCATCTCCTCTAAGTGAGTGGTTTACATTACTTTCACCACACAGACCCTCTGTCATATCTCCATGAGCCCTGTGGTTTGAAAAATGTTACCTATCGAAAAATCCCATTGATCAAGCAATAATGAAGGACTCGGTGGCCACACAGGACTTCTACTCTATACAAATTGCAAAATCCCACCAAAAGCAAAGACACTGAAATTCGCTCACAGGACCCTGATACGGTGGCACGTACCTTTAATCCCAGCACTCAGGATGGAGAGGCCTGTGGATCTCTGTGAGTTCCAAGACACATTAGTCTACATAGGGAATTCCGGGACAGCCAGGGCTGTGAGAAAAAAGAGAAAAGGAAACTTGCCTCTCCAGCCTTCTCTTGTAGGAGCAGGAGTCTCAGTCCTGTGAGCAGCCTAGGGGTTCCCCTATAGCTTCCAGCACACCTTTTGCCTTTTCCCCGCCTAGCATTTGGTGGCTCTGGGGTATGATTTCTAAACTGTAACCCAGAACCAGTTCTCCCTTTGTAGCATTTTCTGAGGAAGACAATGCAAAGAACTTTCCACAATACGGCAGTTAACCATGAAGTGGACTATATGATTGTTTCTATTAAAAATGTGTGCTCCACCCACCACTGCCCAGGTTATTTATTTATTTATTTTTTTGGTTCTTTTTTTCGGAGCTGGGGACCGAACCCAGGGCCTTGTGCTTCCTAGGTAAGCTCTCTACCACTGAGCTAAATCCCCAGCCCCCCAGGTTATTTTTTTAAAGATTTATTTATTGGGGTTGGGATTTAGCTCAGTGGTAGAGCATTTGCCTAGCACGCGCAAGGCCCTGGGTTCGGTCCCCAGCTCCAAAAAAAAGAAAAGAAAAAAGAAAAGATTTATTTATTTATATTAATACACTGTCACTTTCTTCAAACACACCAGAAGAAGGTATCAGATCCCATTACAGATGGTGGTGAGCCACCATGTGGTTGCTGGGAATTGAACTCAGGACCTCTAGGAAGAGCAATCAGTGCTCTTAACCACTGAGTCTCTCCAGCCTATATTTTTATGTTTTAAAAGTAAACCACAACAGCAACATCCTACTGGGGAAAGGCAAGAGAGAGTAGTAGTAGCTCAAAGGGTGCTTGCCTCCAAGCCTGAGGACCTGAGTTCAAACACCAGGACCCACACAATGGAAGGAAAACTCACTTCTGAAAGTTCTACTCAGACTTTCACATGCTGTGGCATGTATGTGCCCCTCCCCACACAAATAAATAAATAAATGAAAATTTAAAATGTAGCTTGGTGTGATGGTACACATCTTTAATCCCAGCACTCAGGAGACAGAGGCAGGTGGATCTTTCTGAGTTCGTAGCCTGCCTGGTCTACAGAGTGAGCTCCAGGACAGCCAGGGCTACACAGAGAAACCCTGTCTTGGGAAAAACAAAGAACAACAAAACCAATAATGCTATGCATGGAGACATACACCTTTAATCTGAGCTCTCAAGAAGCAGAGGTAGACAGAACTGTGTGAAGTCAATCTGGTTTACATAGCAAGTTCCCAGCCAAGAGAATTGCAAAGTGAGACACTGTTTCAAAATTAAATTAAACAAATAGTGTGTGTATATGAGTGTGTGTGACTGTGTATGTATGAGTGTGTGAGTGTGTGTGTGTGTGTGTATGAGTGTGTGTGTGACTGTGTATGTATGAGTGTGTGTGTGTGTGTGTGAGAGAAGAGAGAGAAAGAGACAGTGTGTGTGTGTGTGTGTGTGTGTGTGTGTGTGTGTGTGTGTGTGTATGTGTGTGTGTGGTGGGCGAGAAGCCCACAGAGGTCAGAAGAGTTGCTCAACTCCCCTGGAGCTAGAAGCTGTTTGTGAGCTACTGGGGAGTAAATTTTGTTGTTGAGCGGTTGTTTTTTATTATTGTTTGGGGTTTGTGGTTTGTTTTTGCTTGTTTTGTTGTACTTTTTGAGAGACTGTCTCATATAGACCAGGGTTAGCCTCACAACTCTCTATCTAGCTAAGAATGACCTCTAACTCATGTTTATAGTGGTGGGCCAGCATGATAGATAAAACACCCAGGTTATATAGTACTAAAGATCACATGTGGGCCCTCATTCCCACTAGAGAAGCAGGCTGTCCGTGAGCCGCATGCCCAGCTGAGATGGGATAGGGAAGCCAATTCATTATACCAGATGGCCAGGGCAGGCGGTGAAGGTAGTCCGTTCTGTTTTGAAGAGCCATCTTAGTTGGACAGTAGGGTAGGGAACCAAATGTGTTGGTGGTTGTCCCCTAGCACTGGGAAGAAACTAGGGAGGACGTCCTTCTCGGAATCAAGGTAAGCAGGCTGCATGACCAGACACTGTGTTACCTCCGGTTCCCAGCTCTGCAGGAGGTGGAAGAGGGATGGGAGAGGGCTGTGGCTTTCTGAGTCAGCCATGGAGTTTGGCGAGAAGAGAACTTCAGAAGCAGAGGCCAAGGCAGGGAAGGCCTGCTCTGAGTCAGCCTGCCACTGAGGCACGCTGGGCCTGGAATGTCTGCAGGGTCTGTAGGGGGAGGTGGTGGTGAGTCACCGGTAGGGGCTAGAAGAGCCAGAAAATGCCCTGAGAGAAAACTCCTGTTTTCTCCTGAGAGAAAGCTCCTGTTCCAACTCAGAATCCAGGAGGGGCCAGGAAGTGAGAGCCTGCTTCACACCACAGTGAACGCCACCTCCCTGGCTCCATCTCTCCCCTCCCCACTTCCTTGTGAGTGTGTGTGTGGAGGGGTGGGGCGGGGAGAGATTCACACTGTAGTCCAGGCTAGCCTGGAACTCGATTTATGTCTAGGCTAGCCTCAAACAAGCAGCTCTCCTCCCTCAGCCTTGCAAGTATCACAGGGACAACCCACCCACCACACCAGCTTCTCTCTGCCTCATCTTGAACCTTTAATTTTCAGGGTTCTCTATCACCTGGGCTACGCGTTCTCTCCACGTTTAGGGCCAATTAGGGTGTCCTCCTGACTCACATTGACTGTGTCCTTTGACCCCTCACAACCAAAACTTTTCTGTAGTGAAACAGGCAGAAGGGGACTGTGCTCCCTTCTGACTCCTCCCCCCCCATCCTCCCCCCACCTCCCCACCCTCACCCCCGCCTGAAAGCACACAGGACTCTGAGCGTCAGAGCTCTGCTCCTTTTGGTGTGGTCTGCTATGCTTAATCAAGTCCGCAGGCCTGTGCTAAGGGTGTGCAAGCGGTGGACTGTGTACTTAGTTAATATTTGCAGAGTCCCGGGTTTGATCCCCAGCACCCCAGTGAAAAGGAAAGTTCTACCCTAGCTTTGCAACCTTCAGGCCCTTCCCAGGATCAGTTTCTCTGCTTTCTTCCCTCCCAAGGGGACCTTTGGGGACTCATGGGGTGCCTGGATTATCTCTGGTCTTTACTGGCTCTCTTCTCTTGGCTTTGTTGCTCCCTCCAACTCCAAACTCCAGCCCACCACCTGCCCTTCCCAGAGCCCAGGACACCTTGTCTTTGACTTGCCCAGTTCTAGGCACAGGACCACTTCTTGACAAGGGCAGCCTTTTGATGGTGTCACATGCCTACAATCCCAGCACTTGAGAGACTGAGGTAGGAGGTCCAGATGTTGGAGGCCATCCTGAACTGCAAAACAAAACTCTCTCCCCAAAACCAAACAAGCCAGTTACTAGTTCCTGTAATTCCAGCATGGAGGGAGGCTAGAGGATTTCTGTGGGTTAGAGGTGGCCAGCCTGGGCTACATAGTGAATTTCAGGAGAGTCTCAGCTACAGAGTAAGACCCTTTCTCAAACAGAATGAAACCAAACAAACAAAAAGAAAAACAAAACAATAAAACCGGGTATGGTAGGGCTTCCCTATAATCCAGACACTTGGGTGGTAGCAGCAGAGAGCCTGGAAGGCAAAGTCATTTTCAGTTATACAAGCAAACCAGTTAGTTTGAGGTCAGCCTGGGCTATCTAAGGCTCTGTCTCAAATAAGCAAGCAGACAGACAATGGACATAGGAACACACTCCTGTATTGCCAGCATGAAGAAGGCTGAGGCAGGAGAATTACTACAAGTTTGAAGCTAACTTGGTTTAAATAGGGAGTTCCAGACCAGCTAAGGCTCCAGACAGCATCCTATCTCAGGTAAACAAACAATAATAATTAAAAAAAATAGCAACAACAAAGAAATCAAGGGGCAACCGGGAGATGGCTCCAGAGGCTGGTAGAAAGGGAGGGAAGACACCATCTCGGAACACAGAGGACCCAGAGAGGCTCTTATGGTCTTAGGGACTTACCACAGAGCCTTCCTTGACATTGCCTTGGCACCAGATTCTACAGCCCAGAGAATGGTCTCTCCTGGTTTGTGGTACCACATCAGACAGGAGTGCCCAGCTTTGATACAAACTTCACAAACCTACTTACTGAGTAGCGTGCAAGATCTCAAGCAGCCCCTGCCTCCCCTCTGGAAGGTAAATCTGTCCGGACATCTAATCTTCCACGTTCTGGTAGCTGGGAGATGCAAGGCACAGCTGTCTCCCAGGGAAGAAGGCTGTCTAGATGTTAAGTGATGGCTGAGTAGGTGGACTAGGTTTCCAGGAGGCAGAAGTGAGCAGTCTTTCCAGTCCAGCGACCTCTCATCCCACAAGGACACTCAACTCCATAGGAGATCTTCCACTGAGGTTGCCAGAGTAGCAAAGTGACCTCCATTAGGCCCTGGGGCTATAGGCAGGATGTGAGCTTACTGGGTTAAGGGTTCCAAAGGCCAGGATGAAAGGAGGGAAGGAAGGAACCAAGAAAAAGGCCTCCCAGGACTGCCAAAGATGGAGTCTGAGCCCTGTGGTCCGAGCCATATCTTAAAAGGAAAGGCAAATAAAGCTTTTCAAGGATCTCTGGACTGAGAGGGAGACAGCCTCAAACCCCAAGAAACCTCACTAAGCTGAGAGGATGTGATCCCAGTGTCATGGCTCCTCCTAGAGAGCCTTCAGATTGATAAGGGATAGAGTCCCTGACTCAGAGCTCAGAAGGATGAAGTAACCTCCAAAGGGCCTGGGACGGCGTGGTGACAGGATCACAGCTTTGGTGTTGAAGAGGGGCTTGGTTTTCATATCTATTTTTTGTTTCTGTTTTCGAGCAGAGTTGTGTTTGGGTTAGACTTACGATGTTGTGAGGGCATTTGCTATTTAAGTCGAGTCTTCTGAGTCAGGCTCTTGATTTTTCTCTTTACAAATTTTTGTTGTTGTTGTTTTTTGGGTTTTTTTTTTTTCTTTTTTCTTTTTTCGGAGCTGGGGACCGAACCCAGGGCCTTGCGCTTGGTTCTACCACTGAGCTAAATCCCCAACCCCCCCCCTTTTTTTTTTGAGATAGGGTTTCTCTGTGCAACCCTGGCTGTCCCAAACCTTGCTCTGTAGACCAGGCTAGCCATAAACCCAGAAATCCTCCTGCCTCTGCCTCCCAAGTGCCGAGATTATTAAAGGCGTGTGCCACCACCAAAGCCCAGCTTTTCTTCTTCTTTTTTTTTTTTTTTTTCGGAGCTGGGGCCCGAACCCAGGGCCTTGCGCTTGCTAGGCAAGCGCTCTACCACTGAGCTAAATCCCCAACCCCAATATATATAACATAGTTTACTATTTAGCCTTTTATTTTATTATTTTTTTAAGATTTATTCATTTATTATATATAAGTACACTGTAGCTGTCTTCAGATACACCAGAAGAGGGCATCGGGTCTCTTTACAGAGAGCCACCATGTGGTTGCTGGGGATTGAACTCATAACCTCTGGAAGAGCAGTCGGTGCTCTTAACCGCTGAGCCATCTCTCCAGCGCCCCAAAGCCCAGCTTTTAAAAATATTTTAAAATTTCTTTCTACAGATTGTTTTATGTATATGAGTGTTTTGTGTGTATGCGTTGATGTGTGTACTGTGTGCATGGACATGCAGTGGGCCACAGAAGAGGACATGAGATTCCCTGAAACTGGAGTTACAGATGGCTGTGGGCTGCCATGTGAGTGAGCGCTTGGAACCAAACCTGGGTCCTGCACAAAAGCAACAAGCACTCTTAATCGTTGAGCCACCTCTCCAACCCCTTGATATTTCTTTTCGTTGGTGCATTAAAATTGATAAACAGAGGGTTTTCTTTATTTAAAGATTTATTTATTTTATGTGAGTACACTGTTGCTCTCTTCAGACACATAGAAGAGGGCATTGCTGGATTCTGCTACAGATGGTTGTGAGCCACCATGTGGTTGCTGGGAGTTAAACTCAGGACCTCTGGAAGAGCAGTCAGTGCTCTTAACCACTGAGCCATCTCTCCAGTCCCTTCCTCAACCTTCTGAGAACAGGCAAACTCCACCATGATTGGCTTATAAATCGTTATATGGACCTACTAAGGATGTAACAACTGGGAGCATGCTTACCTAGCATGTCCGAAACCCGGAGTTCAGTCCCTAGCACTGCACAATCTCAGTCCTTATGAAGTAGAGGGAAGATCAGAGGTTCAAGGACAACATCAATTTGAGACCAGCCTGGGCTACTTACCAAAGAAAGAAAGAGAGAAATAAATAAATAGATAGATAAATAAATAAATAAGTAAATAAATATCTTATGGCTGGAGAGTTGGTTCAGTGTTTAAGAGCACTTATTGTGGGGTTGGGGATTTAGCTCAGTGGTAGAGCGTTTGCCTAGGAAGCTCAAGGCCCTGGGTTCGGTCCCCAGCTCCGGAAACAAAACAAAACAAAACAAAAACAAACAAACAAACAAAAAAACCCTGTCTGGAAAACACCTAAATAAAGATATATATATATAATATATATACATATAATATATATATGATATATATATATATCTTTGTGGAGGAAGCTATACCTTTCTTTCTTGAGCCTCCAACACATAAATGTGCCCTGTCATCCCATTCATATTGCCCCAAGTGGGAAACCATGTGACTATAAACTCTAAGTTCCTAGTCACTAGGAACTCTCAAGACACCTACCTCAGGCAGCATCACTTCCGGAGTGCCACCATTATCAGTTAACATCCACATCTGGGATTCAGATCCCAGATCCCTTCTGTTCCCTCAGAAGTCACCTACAGCTTTGTGGGGGTGCCCCTTCCCTCAGAGAGTGCCACCCGAGTTGACCCTCACCAAGGCAACCCTTTGTACCCACAGAATCCAACAGGAAGTAGGGGGAAGAACAGCCGGCCCTGTGCCCAGAAAAAAAGAGGGGAGGGAGAAGGGGGTGCTCAGCCTACCACCGGGCAGGTCCCAGATAACACTGCAGATACCCAAATGTTAATCACCCATTAGCACAGGCCCAGAGCAAAGGGGAAAGTGATTAGGTGTATAATGGGGTTCACTGGGCAGGAGCAGTGGGCTTGAGCTTCAAAGATAAGAGGTTTTCAGGTTAATCAGCACCCTGTGGTGTGTGGATATAAGGAAGCTAACACAGGGTCTTGAAGCAAGATCCTGAGAACCAACAGGTAGGAGGAAGGGACCTCATCCTGCCCTCCTGGAAGAGCTAAGAAGAGCTGTTGGGTAAGAAAGAAGATGGGATAGGCCCGGGCTAGCCCAGGAGGAAGTGGGTCTCCTGGCTCCTCACTCTCTCCTTGTCTCCAGGGGAATCCAGAAGACAGTACAAAGAAATTCTTAGGAGACCAGGTTTCACTGCCTTGGGCTAGCTCTGGTCGTCAGGAATCTGGAGCAAGGTTTCTCACTACTCGCTATCTCTCCTAAATACTGTAATGGGTCCACACCCCTGAAGAAGTTCAGAGCAAACTTTAGGAAGATTTTAGGAAGAGTCGAGATAGTTCATTGTGAGAAGGGACGTGTGTAACAGGATGGTTTTCGGGTGTGATTTTCTTTTAGGGGAAGGATATGATGGCTGAGTAACACTTAGTTGTAAGCAGGAAGGTGGGCTGCTATGAACTTAGGGCTTGACGGGATAATCTTGCTAAATCCTATCCCTGTGATGTCTGGTAAGGAGCCAGGAAGGGCGTTCCCACCACCCAGGCCTTTGCGGCTTTCTTCTTCCCAGACCTTCCATCCCACCCCACTCCAAATCTACAGAGCAGGATCAGCTCTGGGTCAAGGCTCCATGTTCCTTCTCTTCATTTCATGGAATGCCCAAAACTCTTGACTGTTCCTGCCCCACCCCAGCTCTCAGCACCCGCTCAGGCCCCAGCACCAGGGGGGCTCCTGGATCCCCCCTTGGTATAATACTGCCCCTTTTCCTTCTCAGCTCGGGGACACAATCTAGGAAGATGGTGGCTTTGAAGACCTGCTCTCTGCTGCTGGTGCTCCTGTTCCTGGCTGTCGGGCTGGGAGAAAAAGAAGAGGTTGAGTTCCGGTAGGAGTTGCGGGGGAGGTGGGGGGGAGGGCGGGGCTGGGACAGGTGCTGGAATACAAGCTGTCTTGGAATAGCGGTGGTAACAAAGGGAGGCACTCCGGACTGAGAGGAGGGATGGTAAGAAGGACAGCCTGTCTGCAGCCTGAGCGTGCCATGAGGACAGAATTAGAGAATTATTTATTAAGAACCACTGTAGAAGAGAAAGAAACTGTGGTTAGCTAGGTCTGTGGAAGGACGTTTTGGTAGCTGAGAGGCATCACTGTTACACGGGTGCATTCCCTCAGATCTCATAGGAACTTCCTGAGCACCAGGCACAGGTCAGATTACACGTGAACCAAGATCCACAGGGGGCCTCTGGCCTTCAGTGAGAGCATGGACTAAGGCAGGCATAGAAAAGAACCACATAGATTATTACAGAGTTCTGTGGACCAGAATCAGACAACTACAGGACCGGGCAATGCTGAGCATGAAGCTCACTCGGTGACCCCAGCACTTGGAAGGTGGAGGCAGGAGTTTTGAAAGTTTGAGGCTAACCTAGGCTACATTACAAGACTGAAGGCACTGATACTGTGTCCGGGAACCAAGGCAGAAACTTGTCAATATAGAACTGATCTTTCTAAGATTCGAGGACAAGCCACGTACCATGCAAAGTTGGCACATGTGAAACAGGAAAGCCATCAGAAGCACAAGCACTTACAAGGAGAGACAGGTCCTGTTGGATGCCAAGGACAAAAACCTCAAATCCCATGAACCATAGCACACTGTGTTCCATTTTTTCCTGCACTCTGGAGACAGAGGCAGAGATGCTGAGTTCCAGGTCAGCCGGGGCCACATAGTGAGACCCTCTCTCAATAAAGAATGGACACTCAGGGAGCCGTTGTGCTACTGCCTTTATCCCAGCACTGGGGCAAGACAGCAGGAAGATCAGGAGTTCATGGTGAACTTCAGCTACACAGCGGCCAGTCAGGGAGACCTTGCCTCCCAGAACCTTACCAAAAACCAATCAAAAACAACAAAACAACAAATCCCAGAGAGTTGGGACTGGGGAACACTTCTCTGCGGTACAGCCCTTGCCTCCCGTGCATGAGACCCATAGGTTCCATCCCTAGAACTAAAACAACAGACAAACAATGCCCCCTTCCCAGAAACCTGGACCCAAACTGACCAAGTGAATCCTGCATCTGTCCTGTATATTGGGTGGGACCTTGTTCTCTTCATGGGGACAGGGAGCTGTAAAATTTGATCCCAGCAACACACACACACACACACACACACACACACACACACACACACACACACGAGAGAGAGAGAGAGAGAGAGAGAGAGAGAGAGAGAGAGAGAGAGAGAGAGAGAACACAAATAGGGACCAGTCTCCTGGCCATGGCAGGATAATTTTATGTACTAAAAAAAGGCTCGGGCTGGAGAGATGGCTCAGGGGTTAAGAGCACTGACTGCTCTTCCAAAGGTCCTGAGTTCAAATCCCAGCAACCACATGGTGGCTCACAACCATCTGTAATGGGATCCGATGCCCTCTTCTGGTGTGTCTGAAGTCAGCAACAGTGTACTCACATAAATAAAAATAATTTAAAAAAAAAAAAAGGCTCATATAGATTGGGGATTTCTCTCAGTGGTAAGACACATGGCCAATGTGCACAAGGCACAGGGTTCATTCCCCAGTACAAACCGAAGAGGCTTATACAGTCCTTGAGTCACACAAAGTAAGACCTCTCTGTGACCTCACCAAGTACTGTCATTGTTGGTGTTGTTACAGAGACAAAGTCTGTTTATGCAGCAGAGGTAGTTTATTTTATTTTATTTTTCTTTTTTTCAGAGCTGAGGACTGAACCCAGGGCCTTGCGGTTGCTAGGCAAGCACTCTACCACTGAGCCAAATCCCCAACCCCGCAGGGGTAGTTTAAATCTTTGGCATCTGGGGCCAGTGAGATGGTTAAGTCACACGCAAGTCTGACAGCCCAAGTTCAACCCACAGAACTCATGACAAGGCGGATGGGCCTCCACATGCACTGCAGCATGGGAAGCCCTCCATAGTAGCAATAAAATGTAAGCAGCAGAACTTGACATCCTCCTGCCTCCATCTCCTAGGCACTGAGATCACATCAGGTGCTGCCACATCTGGCACTCAGTTCCTTTGTTTTTTCTTTCTTTGGGATGGAGCTTGTAGGAAGCAGATGTCTCGCCTTCCATCATGTGAGTCCTGGGGATGGAGCTCAGGTTGTCAGGCTTGGCAGCAAACCCCTTTGCCCGTCTCAGCAGTCCTTGAGCTCACTCTTACTACTACTACTACTAGTAGTAGTACTAATATACTATTGGTAACATTATTAGCAATTGTTACTAATTATTAGTAATAATTTTTTATTTATTTTTTAAGATTTATTTTATGTATATGAATACACTGTAACTGTATCGGAAAGGGCATCAGATCCCATTACAGATGGTTGTGAGCCATCATGTAGTTGCTGGGAATTGAACTCAGGACCTCTGAAAGAGCAACCAGTGCCTTTTTTTTTTTTTTTTTCCTGGAGCTGGGGACGCAATCAGTGCTCTTAACCACTGAGCCATCTCTCCAACCCTGTTATTGTTGTTATTATGTTTTTGAGACATTGTCTTTCTATGTAGCTCTGGCTGTCCTTTCTATGTCTGTCTGTCAAGGTTGGCCTTGAACTCACAGAGATCCACCTGCCTGTGCCTCCTGAGTGACATTGTTACTATTTCATCATTATTATTTTTGAGCTGGCATCTAGCCCTGAACTTCCAGTGATCCTCCTGCCTCTTCATTCCAAGTGCTGGGATTACAGCCATGCACTCTCAGGCCCAGCTGAATTCACTCTATTGTGATTGACTACGAACCCAAGGACTGAATCAACCAATGTGATTTCTCCGACCTTCCCTTCACTGGTACCCTGGTATCTGTCTCTCACCTCTCAGATCCCATGCTAAATTTGCTGGCCCCCGACCACGAGGCCCAAGGTATGCAGAGGGGACTTTCATCAGTGATTACAGCATCGCCATGGACAAGATCCGCCAACAAGACTTTGTGAACTGGCTTCTGGCCCAGAAGGGGAAGAAGAATGAGTATGTAGCTCCCTCCTGTCCCCATGCCAAACTCTATGCTCACATCCTCTCCCAGGTGACCACATGGTCTGTGAGGTGCACAACTCCACAGATACCTTTCAATAAGTGAGCATGAGGAACGTAAATGGTCATGACCAGGGCTCTGAGGCAGACTGGACACAGGATGAGTTGTCCCATCCTTACTCTTTTTTTTCCCCCTCCCCCCCATCCTTACTCTTGTTTTATTTTATGTGCGTTGGTGACTTGGCATCATGTCTGTGAGAGAGTGTACAGGAGTTATAGACAGTTGTGAGCTGCTGTAGGTTGATGTCATTATGCAGGTGAAGGGGCAGGAACAGAGGTTTTAGAAGGAGAGGGAGAAGCAGGAGAGAAAGAGAAGCAGGAGAATCAAGAAGAAGGATGACCCAGATCCTGGTGCTCTTGAATTGTCAAGGTAGTTGGGATGGATTTCTGTAGGCAAATTTATCTTATCTAGGTGGGCGGTTTTTATCCTTATCAATTGGTTGTGAGTTCATTGTGAGGATGTATTGTGGATTGAGAATTTAACATACAAATCTGATTGATAAATTACAGTTTATTGAGTCATGATTTTACTGGGTTGTTGGGAGTGTAAGCAGAGACACTGGCAGGGAGATGTGATAGGCCAGCCCATGCTGGACTTCTAGAGCCCTGACTTTACTGGGTAGCTGGGAGAGTTCGAGGCTAGCAGAGAGCCACCAGGAGAGATACTAATTAGAGATAAATTATGTTTAGTTCCATTTGGCCCCATGGGTGCTGGAACTAATACTAGAGACCAGAGTGGCAAGGTGCCATACTAGAACAGCCCGCAAACTGCCTGGGTCAGAGAGTACTTGGGGGCAGCCCGGGTCAGAGAGCCTGCGAGAGTAGCGCAGAGTGATACTAGTAGGAACCTTTCATGCCGATTTTTTTTTACCACTGCAACAAGCTGCCATGTGGGTGCTGTAAACTGAACCTGAGACCTCTAGAAGAGTAGGAAGTGCTCTTTTTTTTTTTTTTTTTGGTTCTTTTTTTCGGAGCTGGGGACCGAACCCAGGGCCTTGCGCTTCCTAGGTAAGCGCTCTACCACTGAGCTAAATCCCCAGCCCCGTAGGAAGTGCTCTTAACCACTGAGCCATCTCTCCAGGCCTCCATCCTTTACTTCTAAGGAGAGTTGTAGTGATAATTTTGCTATTTTGATTTGCTTGAAAAACGTAGAAATTTTATAAGAACATGGTGTGGAATATGGGCCAACTTCCGACTGTTCACAGCAGCTGACTATGATTTGCCTTGTGCTGTAGGAGGGATGTGATTTTGCTAGCAACAGATGTTTTCTGTTACTATGTGATGTTTGGAATTCTGGGGACTTTTCAGAGGGTATATAATGCTAAGGCTCCAGAGGGTTTTTTTTGGGGGGGGAGGGGGGAGGACTTATTGATTGTCTGTTGTTGGTTGCTGTTGGTTTCGATAGTCCTGTGTATGTAGTCCTGTGTAAAGAAGAAAGAAGAAATTAGATAACCTGATGGCGAAGATCAAACTTGCCCCAAGAACTCAATGGCCCTAATCAGCAGGAAGTAGTCTAAAGATAACATCAATCTTCTCTTCTCTATCCTTTTCTTCTCTCATGTCTTTAGGGGGTTGAAAGGATGGAATAAAAGAGGTGGAGGAGGGTGGAAGAACCCACAAAGTAGGGAAAGACCAGCTACCGAGGTCCGCAGATGAAGGCAGGAGGAGCGGGTTGCCTACTTGGTGGTGGCTACTTCAGACTGGAAATAAACCACCACTGTGCCTCTCCCAACCTGTGCTAAGTCTTGTTCACTGCTGTTTGGTTAGTCTGGTGGATTCTGAAGAGCTATCAGTGAAGGAGGAGACTGAATACAGGCAGTGCTGGGGGTGTCGGGGTGTGAGTACAGGAAGGGGTATTGAAGATTCCAGTGCCCCTGCACAAGGAAAATTCAGTTGTTCCCTCCAGCCCAACTCATTCTTGAACGGTCTTCATTTCTCCAGCTGGAAACACAACCTCACCCAGAGAGAGGCCCGGGCTTTGGAGCTGGCAGGACAATCTCAGAGAAACGAGGAGAAAGAGGCACAGGGGAGGTGAGTCCACTGTGGGGGGTGGGGTGGGGGGAGGGGGAACAGCCTCCTGACAGTGCTTTCACTGCTCTCTCTTTCTTTCAGCCTGTAGAGGCAGGGACCCCACAGTAGGCACCCCTTTCTCTACGAGCTTAAGAAGGGTGCCAGTGAGTAGTCCTGGAGGACCCCCTGAGGTCTGGGAGACCACTGGGAGACCTTGGCATCCTCCCAAAGCCAGACCCCTGAGATCACCTACTCTATGAAGTAATGAGTGTGAGGCTCGGGCAAGTTCTCTCTGGGGTCAGTGGGATGTAGTCTCACAGACTTCTCTAAAGTGAGTTGGTGAGCTACCTCACTGCAACGTTGTGTTTGGTTTTGCCTGGATTGTGGACCCTGTATTCTCTGGGTAGGCCCTGCACAGAGGAGTCTCAGGATCTGAGAGTGGAACTAACCCAGAGGCAGCAAGTTATGTCAGCTCCCTAGCTCCCAGCATATGCTTTAATCCCAGCACTCCAGAGTCAGACAGAGGCAGCCCTTACATAGCAAGGCAGAACTTACATAGCAAGTTCTGAGCTAGCCAGGGTTACAGAGTGCGGCTCTGTCTGCAAACAAAGCATTCTGGCTCCTGCAATCTGTCTCCTTTGCAGCTCTTTGCCCAAGAGCCTCAGTGATGAAGATGTGCTGAGGGACCTTCTGATTCAAGAGCTACTGGCCTGGATGGCGGACCAAGCAGAGCTCTGTCGACTGAGGTGGGGAGCTCGGGGTCGTGGGCTGTTGTTCGCTTGTTAGTTCAGGCTCTCTGTCTTCTCACCTAGCTGCCCCCTCTGTTCTCAGCTTTCCCTCATGACACTTGGGCCAGGGCAACTTCCCATGGTTCTGCTCTATAACCACTGTTCGTCCCAACAGCCATCAGCTAGGTTCTGCTCCAGAGAGAGCGTCTAGATACTGAGGAGTGACCCAGGAAAACACAGAAACTCAAACACACCCAGACATCTGGGGAGGGGTAGAGGAAGCATCTGGGTGCTTTCCAGAAGGTAAAGAGGGAGAGGAGATTTGGAGAGAGAGAGCTCAGTGAGTAAAGTGCTTGCTGGGCCTGACATGGTGGCACACACCTTTAATCCCAGCACTTAGGAGGCAGATCTGATCCCTGTGATTTAAGCTGGCCAGGTCTATAGAGTGAGTTCCAAGACATCAAGAGAAAATAATAAAACCCTGTCTTAAAAAAAGTGGGCAAAGGCTGGAGAGATGGTTCAGTGATTAAGCACATGCTGTTCTTCCAGAGGACCTGGGTTCTGTTCCCAGCAGCTATTCGATGGTTAACAGCCACACATAGCTCTGGTCCCAGAGGATTCTCTTTGGGCTTCCACAGGCATTGTATGCATATTGTACATACATGTGGGCAAAACATACAAACACATAAAATAAAAGGAAATAGGGGCTGGGGATTTAGCTCAGTGGTAGAGCGCTTACCTAGGAAGCGCAAGGCCCTGGGTTCGGTCCCCAGCTCCAAAAAAAAAATAAAAAAATAAAAGGAAATAAATCTTTAAAAAAATTAGAGTGGATATCAACCTGTGGTCTGTACACATATGCATGTGCACACACATGCACAGATACATGCATATATATGTATATGTATGTACACACAGACATTCACACAGACACAGACACACAGACATATACATACACACACACAGACATATACACAGACAGGCAGGCAGGCAGGCAGACACACACACACACACACACACACACACACACACACACACACACACACAGAACATGATCAAGCCAGTTGAGAGGACACATCTGTGTTGGGAGGTGGGGTGTTGTCTTGGTACTTTTGTGAAGGATTTTGACTACTAATCAATCATTGACAAAGGTCATTTGCAGGTAGGAGTGGTTTATCTATACCTGGACAGCAGGACAACCTTGCTGAGCTGACTCCAAGTTGGTAACTCCCTTCAATCCTCTCTTCTCGTGTCTCCCCCTCTTCAGGTCCCAGTGACCGACCTACCCCGGAGCAGGACTGGACTCTGACCTTAGCTTGCTCAGATCCTGCTTCTGCCCTGGTCCAAAGTCTCTGAGAGAACCAAACCAATAAAGCCTTGAGCTGAAGTAAACCTTGGTGTCCATTGTGAAAACTCATTCAAATGTCAGCTGAGCACTCACAGGGCATGGCTCTGTGTGTGTGTGTG
This sequence comes from Rattus norvegicus, assembly GCF_021556685.1. Classification (NCBI taxonomy): domain Eukaryota; kingdom Metazoa; phylum Chordata; class Mammalia; order Rodentia; family Muridae; genus Rattus; species Rattus norvegicus. The sequence goes on from NC_141543.1 coordinate 87,215,919, forward strand.
TGTGTGTGTGTGTGTGTGTGTGTGTGTGTGTATCTTGGGTGTCCATGCCACCCAAGGAAAAGGGACACATCCAGCTATTCCTCTATGAATCTTACAACCATACGGGAACCAACACAGACCAGAGGAATTCTGACTGACTCACTCTATATAACAATGAAGCACACGAACACAATGGCAGGCAGGCCTGCACGCTAATGAAGTGTGACGTCACAAGCCTATGATACCAGTGTTGAGGAGGGGAAAGGCAGGAGGATCAGGAGTTCAAGGACAGACTTGGCCACATGAGACTGTCCTAATGTCTCAAAACCAAGCAAATAAACACAAAAGGAGAAGGATCTTCAACTACATGAACCTTTCAAGTAGCTGGAAGAACATGTATGTGCTATGGCATGGGCAGCAAGCCTTTGTCTTTTAGCACACAGACACACTACTAATCACAGTACAGCCCTGAGTCATGGAGAAAGACAGGAAAGTCTTTTCTAGATGGAATGGCGTAAGAAAATGCCATTTAAGCTGAGCCTGGGAGGGCAAAACAGTGAATAAGTAGATTGGAGAAACTGCTCGGTGGTAAGAATGAGAGGACCAGAATTCGGTTCCCAGAATCTTCATCCAGTGGCTCACAATGGCCTGTAACCCCAGGAGACACAAAATCTGCTTCTAGCCAAAGAGGGCACACATCCACACTTCTGTATATCCACACAGACACACATACATTTTACGTCAATTAAAAAACTGTCAGGGGGGGGGGATTGGGGATTTAGCTCAGTGGTAGAGCACTTGCCTAGTAAGCACAGGCACTGGGTTCAGTCCTCAGCTCTGAAAAAAAGAAAAAAAAACTGTCAGGGGCTGGAGAGATGGCTCAGAGGTTAAGAGCACTGACTGCTCTTCCAGAGGTCCTGAGTTCAAATCCCAGCAACCACATGGTGGCTCACAATCATCTGTAATGGGATCTGATGCCCTCTTCTGGTGTGTGTGAGGATAGCTACAGTGCACTCATATACATTAAAAAAAAAAAAACAAACCAAGGGCTGGAGAGATGGCTCAGTGGTTAAGAGCACCGACTGCTCTTCCAGAGGTCCTGAGTTCAATTCCCAGCAACCACATGGTGGCTCACAACCATCTGTAAAGAGATCTGATGCCCTCTTCTGGTGTATCTGAAGACAGCTACAGTGTACTTATATATAATAAATGAATAAATCTTTAAAAAAAAAAAAAAACCAAACCAAATGAAACCTATGTCAATAAATGAGAAGAGGAGCAGAGGAAAGTACAGCGGGAGACTGAGGAGGCAGGACTGAGGCCTCAGAGGGTGGTAGGGAAGACGAGGCAGGAAGATTGCTGAGTTTGAGCAGCCTGGACTTCACAGTTGGAGTTAGGACCATGTAGTGGGACATTGTCTCAAAACAAAATAAAAAAATAAAATAAAGATGGCAGCACACATCTTTAACCCCAGCGCTCCGGAACCTGAGGCAAGTGGACCTCTTGGAGTTTGTAAGCCAGCCTGGCTTACATAGTGAGTTCAAGGCCAGCAAGGGCTACATGGTTAGACTTTGTCTAAAAAAGAAAGGAAGGAAGGAAGGAAGGAAGAAGGAAAGAAGGAAGAAGAAGAAGGGAGGAAGGGAGGAAGGAAAGAAGGGAGAGAATCCTGGAGTGAAGCATGCCCTTTGTTCTTGTTGATGTTTTTGAGACAGGGTTTCTCTGTGTATCCCAGGCTGTCCTGGGACTTGCTCTGTAGAGTAGGCTGGCCTTGAACCAAAGAGATCTGACATCTGCCTCCCTCTGCCTCCCTAGAGTAGGGAGTAAAGGTGTGTGTCACCACTTCCTGGCATGGTGCATTCCTTTAATCCCATCATCAGAGGCAAGTGGATCTCTGAGTTCACAGCCAACCTAGTCTATAAGCCATGTTCCAGAACTACAGAGAAACTCTGTCTTAAAAGCAAAAACAACAAAACAAAAGGAGAAATTTGGAATTAAATTTTTATCATATATTTTATTTTATATTATATATTATATGTGTAACCATGGGTGGGGCAGCTGGAGAGATGGCTCAGTGGTAGAGAGCACTGATTGCTCTTGCAAAGAATCTGGGGTTCAATTCCCAGTATGGACAAGACATTTTACAACTGTTTATAGTTCTGGTCCCAAGGGATCTGACGCCCTCTTCTGGCATCTGAGAGCCCTGCATACAATTGGTTTACATACACACAGGCAAAACCTATGTAAGAATAAAATTTAAAAACATTTAATTTTTTTTTTTAGATTTCTAAATTTCTTTTTTTTTTCGGAGCTGGGGACCGAACCCAGGGCCTTGCGCTTCCTAGGCAAGCGCTCTACCACTGAGCTAAATCCCCAACCCCTTCTAAATTTCTTTTTAATTATGTCTAAGTTTGTGTGTGTGCATGTGTCTCTGTTTCTGTGTGTGTGTGTGTGTGTGTGTGTGTGTGTGTGTGTGTCTGTATCTGTGTCTCCGTTTCTGTGTTGTCTGTTTCTTGTGTGTGTGTTTCCGGTTATGTGTTGCCTGTTTCTCTGTATGTGTCTCTGTATCTATGTCTCTGTTTCTGTGTTGTCTGTTTCTGTGTGTGTATGTATATGTGTGTGCCATGTTGATGAGAGAACCCAGTCTTTGAGCACACCAGGCAAGTACCATACCTTGAACTATGTTTCCATCCTCACATTAATCCCAGAATTGAATTGGAGCCGAGGACTGCCAGTTTAGTCTCTGGACTTCAGCTGATTTTCAACACTTTTATTTTCCTTGTTACCAATACTGTGTCCATGTGATGTGTTTGCCTGGGCCTGCTTGCACCACCCTGTGTATAGTTAGAGGACTCTGTGGAGCTTGAATTCAGGGACATCAGGCTTGCACTGCACATGCCTCTGCTCCATAAGCCATCTATGCTTTCTTCTTTTTTTTTTTTTTTTTTTTTTTTTTTGGTTCTTTTTTTTCGGAGCTGGGGACCGAACCCAGGGCCTTGCGCTTCCTAGGCAAGCGCTCTACCACTGAGCTTAATCCCCAACCCCTATGCTTTCTTCTTTTATTTTGATTTTTTCTTTCTGTTTTTCCAGACTGTCCTAAAATTCACTTTGAAGTCCAAGCTGGCCTTGAACTCAGAGATCTGCTTCCTAATTGCTGGGATTAAAGGGGTATGCCAACACACCCGCCAGACTTCTCAGTTTTCACGCATCTTTGATGATATTGTCCCTTCCCTTTGAAACTTCTGCAGTTTGTGAAGTATGTCCCATGCAATTACGGGACAATCTTTGCTCAGAGAATTGTTTGTTTTAGCCCCGCCCCTTTGTGATGTTAGGGCTAGAACCCAATGGCTGAGCTATACCTTCCTCCTTGCTAAGTAGTTTGTATGTTTACTTATTGTGTGTCCGTGTGTGCATGCCTGTGTGCATGTGGGGGCAGGCCTCCATGGGTGTGTGCACTGGGGCACTTATGGAGGACAAAGAACAACTTTCAGGAGTTGGTTCTCTCCTTCTACTTTGTCGTTTGCAGAATCCCAATTCTGGCCATCGAGAATGACATCAGGGCAAGTGCCTTTTGATACTATCCTCTTATTATTATTTTTTAATAAAGCAGCATTTATTAAACATAGGCTTTATTAGATTTTTTTTTGTGTCTCTGGGTGTGTGGCTGGTGTGTGTGTTTGTGTGTGTGTGTGTGCGCGTGTGGAAACCAGAGGACAACCTCAACTTTTGTTCTTCAGGAGCTGTCTACCTTCGCCTAAGAAAAGTTATTATTGGGGTTGGGGATTTAGCTCAGCGGTAGAGCGCTTGCCTAGCAAGCACAAGGCCCTGGGTTTGGTCCCCAGCTCCGGAAAAAAGAAAAGAGAAAAAAAATAAAAAGAAAAGTTATTATTGGAGGCTAGAGAGGTGGCTCAGCGGATAAGAGCACTGACTGCTCTTCCAGAGGTCCTGAGTTCAAATCCCAGCAACTACATGATGGCTCACAAATGTCTGTAATGAGATCTGGTGCCCTCTTTTGGTGTGTCTGAAGACAGCTACAGTGTACTTTGTATAATAAATAAATAAAATAAAAAAAAGAAGTTATTATTGAGCTGGGCATGTTATCATTAAAAAAGAAAAGTTATAAAAAAAAAAAGAAAAGTTATTATTAGAGCATGGTCTCACATGCTTCTAATCCCATCTCCTGGGAGGCAGAGGCAGACAAGTCTCTAAGTTCTAGACCACTTTGGTCTACAAAGCAAGGTCTAGGACAGAGAAATCCCTTCTTGAAAAAACAAACAAGCAACCCCCCCCCCAAAAAAAGAAAAATAGTATTGTTAAAAATTATTTAGAGAGGGGTTGGGGATTTAGCTCAGTAGTAGAGCGCTTGCCTAGCAAGCACAAGGCCTAGGGTCTGGGTTCAGTCCCCAGCTCCGGAAAAAAAAAAAAAAGAAAGAAAAGAAATAATTTAGAGAGATAGAGGCTCTTTTTTTTTTTTTTTTTTTTTTGGTTCTTTTTTTCGGAGCTGGGGACCGAACCCAGGGCCTTGCGTTTCCTAGGTAAGCGTTCTACCACTGAGCTAAATCCCCAGCCCCGATAGAGGCTCTTACTATGCAGCCCTGGTTGTCCTGGAACTCACTCTCTAGTTCAGGCTGGCCTTTGATTTAGAGATCTGCCTGCCTCTGCCTCCTAAGGGCTGGAATTAAAGGTGTGAACCACCATGATCAGCACTTACAACTTTTTTTTCATCTATTTCTCTTTGCATGTGAACACTTAAGTACACCTCAGTGCTTGTTTTGTGTGTGGGGTAGAGGTAGGGGTGTGGTTGCACCCATGTGGAGGTCAGAGGACAACTTGGAGGAGGCAGTTCTCTCTCTCCTTCCAAGTGGGTCCTAGAAATCAAATCCAGATATTCAGGTTTGGTCATCTCATCTCATCTCCCCTAATGGTTCTATTCTCTTCCGAGTCAGGGTTTCATGTAGCCCATGTTGACCTTTGACCTCTAAATTACTATGTAGCCAGGACTGATCTTGAATCCCTGATTCTCCTGTCTCTCAAGAGCTTGGATTACAGTTGTGCTTACCTTACCAGCTAGAAATTACATTTTTGTTTGTTTGTTTGAGACAGGGTTTCACTATATATCTTTGGCTGTCCTGAAACTCACTACCTTGCTAGCCTGCCTCTTCCTCTTGAGTACTGGGATTCAAGGTATGAGATACTAATTTTGGCTTAGAAATTACTTAAAAAAAAAAAGATTTTATTATGTATGTGAGTATACCATCACTGTCCTCAGACACACCAGAAGAGGGCATCAGATCTCATTACAGATGGTTGTGAGCCACCATGTGGTTGCTGGGAATTGAACTCAGAACCTCTAGAAGAACAGTTAGTGCTTTTAACTGCTGAGCCATCTCTCCAGCTCCAGAAATTACTTTAAAAAAAGATTATAATTTATTTTATGTGTATGAAATAGTTACATACATATATGGTTGTGCAGTACATGTATACCTGTAGAATTCTCCAGAACTGGGGTTATAGAAAGTTATGAGCCACCATGTGGTGATTCTACTCAAACCTAGGTTCTCTGCAAAAGTACCAGGTGCTCTTAACCACTGAGCCCACTGAGCCATCTCTCTATCCCCTAGGAGTTATTTTTTTTAAAGATTTATTCATTTATTATATATAAGTACACTGCAGCTGTCTTCAGACACACCAGAAGAGGGCATTGGATCTCTTTACAGATGGTTGTGAGCAACCATGTGGTTGCTGGAAATTGAACTCAGGACCTCTGGAAGAGCAGTCGGTGCTCTTAACCTCTGAGCCATCATTCCAGCCCAGGAGTTATTATTATTATTTTTAAAGATTTATTTATTTATTATATATAAGTACACTGTAGCTGTCTTCAGACACACCAGAAGAGGGCATCGGATCCCTTTACAGATGGTTGTGAGCCACCATATGGTTGCTGGGAATTGAACTCAGGACCTCTGGGAGAGCAGTCGAGTGCTCTTAACCGCTGAGCCATCTCTCCAGCCCCAGGAGTTATTTTTTTAAAGTGTCTCTGTTTTAGTGATTATTCATGATACTTATTGTCTTGACCTGTGTTCTATCCCTAGAACCTAGTAAAGGCGGAGGGAGAAAACAGACTTCACAAAGCTGTTCTCTGACCTTTCACATGCATCAATGGGGCAATGGGTGCTGGAGAGATGGCTCAGTGGTTAAAAGCACTGACTGCTCTTCCAGAGGTCCTGAGTTCAAATCCCAGCAACCACATAGTGGCTCACAACCATCTATAAAGAGATCTGATGCCCTCTCTTCTGGTGTGTCTGAAGACAGCTCCAGTGTACTTATATAGAATAAATAAATAAATCTTATAAAAAAAAAGCAATGGAGAAGTTCACATTCACATTTGTGGCATCTTGGCTATTTGAAGGGAGTATTAGAGCCTCAAAGACTTACATGTTTTCCTCCCTTCGTTTGTACGTTTCTCCTCCAAGCCAGCCATTGTAAAAGACTGCCTATAAACATTGTTTTTTAATCATAATGATCACATTTAAAACCTCACCACTGGGCTGGAGAGATGGCTCAATGGTTAAGAGCACTGACTGCTCTTCCAGAGGTCCTGAGTTCGATTCCCAGCAACCACATGGTGGCTCACAACCATCTGTAAAGGGATCCGATGCCCTCTTCTGGTCTGAAGACAGCTACAGTGTACTTGTATACATAAAATAAATAAATCTTTAAAACAACAACAACAACAAAACAACAAAAACCCTCACCACTACCTCTTACTAGGCACAACACTGCCTGCGTTAGGTAGACATTTAGAAGTCCATACAGTAAGCCTGTCTGCTACATGAACAGAACAAATTCTGACTTGATCAAATGTACCTATTGGATTCTTTGGCAGAAATTCTGAGTTGGGTTAAGAATTTACAGCTAAGGGCCAGGCATGGTGACACACGAACTGGGGAGACAGTGGTAGAGGCAGGCAGATGTCTGAGCTCAAGGTCAGCGTCATCTACAGAGCGAATGAATTCCAGGACTGCCAAGGCTATATTGAGAAACTATTTCACTCCCTCCTAACCGCCCCCATTTGAATTCGAGTCAGAGTGTCTGACTCATAGTTAATCCTATTCCATGAAGTTAAGTAATTTAAGGCAGATTTCCAAATCCCTTGTGAATGACAATACCAACTTACTAAGTTGAGGGTTTTGAATAAGTAAATATATAACAAGGCAAGTTGTACATACAGTGTATAGCACAAAACTATCAGATGTGCTGCTGCCTTTTTTAAAATCTAAGATATAGTTGTATTATTGGCTTTTGCTCAAGGTGACACCCATAAGTGTGGTGGCTCATGCATTTAATCCCAACATTCGGAGTTAAAAGCAGGAGATCTCTGTGAATTCGAAGTAAGCTTGGTTTACATATTTCCAGGCCAACCGTGGTTACGTAGGGAAACCCTGGCTGGGAAAAAAAAAATGGCACCTTCCACGGTCAACACAGCGCTTGGTCATGTCCCAGAAGCATCTGTTGCTCTCCAGGCGCTGAAGTAGTAGAACACCAGGCGCCCACCTTGGTAGGATGCATGGGGAATTACGATAAGACATAGGGTTCGCTCCTTCGATGTTGTCTGGGCTTTGTGGAACGTGGCGCCGAGCTAAGACGAGGACTGGGGCCTTTGCAAGACACTCCTAGACGCCGCAGCAGGAAGTGAATAGGGCGACTTCCGGCGCGCTCCGATGACGCACGGCACCCGGCTTCCGTGTTGGGAGCTGGCTACAGAACCTGGGACGCGGAGAGCTGGGGTTGGGGCAGCGGGGCGGCCCGCGGGCCTGGGGTGGGGATGCACCGGCGCGGGGTGGGAGCTGGCGCCATTGCCAAGAAGAAACTCGCCGAGGTGAGCGGGAAGGAAGCCGGGCTGAAGCCTGCTCTGCTCTCGAGACACCGAATTCTCCCGGAGTGGAGTTCTCTTTCCCTAAATCGCCTCTTAAACTATCTGTAGAAGACAGGCTTCTCCGGAGCCCAGGGATAAGTGCATTGAAGTTTCAGGAGGCCGCTGATTAAGTCACTTTATCAGACAGATCCTTACACTTGAATACTAAAGCTGTGGCAGCACAATGGGAGCCTTAACGATCACTGTCTCAACTCATGCCGGTCTTTTTGTCTGACAGGCCAAGTATAAGGAGCGAGGGACTGTCTTGGCTGAGGACCAGCTGGCTCAGGTGAGTCCAGGCAGGAAGGGAGATGGAACAGGGCTGGTCAATATGCCTTTGGTATAGATTGTTTCCACCGAACTAAAAATAGAGTGTCAGGCAAATCCAGATTTCGTTTTAGGGAGATTGCTAGAAATACTAGCTAAGATTTTTTTTTTTGAGTGATTAGACTGGTGCATTTCCCCCTTTTATTTTATTTGGTTATTGTCTTTTTATGTTATTCTTTTAAAGATGGTGTCTGACTTTGCTGCCAAGGCTGGGCTTCCAGCTTGTGATTCTCCTGTCTCAGCCTGAGGAGTACCAAATGCCACCGCTCCCAGCCTTGTGGTTTCTTTACATACATGGTCAATTCTAGGTGAACCTAGTGATCTGGGAACGTACCTAAGTGGTAGAGTGTTTGCCTAACATCCACACGTACTTGAGGCCATTCTCAGCACAGCAAAAATTTAAACAAATTTTCTTAAAAAATCAGAATGATAATTTCTCCTAAAAGTACTGATATGTGGCCAGGCAGTGGTGGCACACGCCTTTAATCCCAGGATTTAGGAGGCAGAGGCAGGTGGATCTCTGAGTTGGTGGCCAGCTTGGTCTACAGAGGGTGTTCCAGGACAGCCATGACTAGCTACATAGAGAAACCCTGTCTTGAAAAACAAAACAAAAAAGAATGCTGATATTTGCTTACTTATAACATTGCAGTAGGAACAGCATTAGGAAAGCACAAGCCAATGGGATGTGTCTATCTAAAGAAGTTGAGACAAAAAGTAAAATTATCAATATTAAGACATTTTGAAATGATAATCTTTAGTCATAATGATTAATAATAAGGACAATGTTGTTCAAAGCTGAACAGTCTGTTGGGCAGATGCTGTCTTTTGAATTTTTTTTTTTTTTTTTTTTTTTTTTGTTTTGTTGAGACAGGGTCTCTGTGCAGTCCCAGCAGTCTGGAACTCACGATATAGACCAGGTTGGCCTGGAACTCACAGAGATCCTCCTGCCTATGCCTCCCAAATGCTAGGATTAAAGCCATGTGGCATCATATCCGGCTTTTTCTTTTTTCTAAGAGTTAGGCTCTTGTTGCTTATCACTGGTGTGGAACTAGCCATGTCCACTTGCCTCTGCCTCTGTCTTCGCATGCCGGGATTAAAGGACTATATCACCACATTCATGTCCTTTATGTGGTGCTTTGTATCAAAGCCAGGGCTGGTACATGCTGAGAATGTGTCCCATCACCAAACTGTACCTCAACTTACGACTTTTATTTCAAGTACCTCACAATGATGAGAATGTGCATGACTTGTGGCACCTGTCACTCATAGCAACTGGGAACCCACAGGAGGGCGGATGAGTGATGGGTTCAAGTCCCTTCTCTAACTTCACCCTTTCCTATATGGACTCTGAATACACTTGAGTATTGTGATTGGTGAAGGAGAGGAGGTGGTTTATCTTGAAATGGGCTCTTGATCTGAGGAAAAGTAGACATCAGAGCATGTCGTTGTAATTTTTAAAAAAGACTTATTATTTTCTTTATATATTTGTCAGACTACCTGTGTACACATGTATATGCAGGAGCTTGCAGAGGCCAAGAGAGTGTCAGATCCCCTGGAGCTAGTGGTGGGTAGTGACTTAGCATGCAGTGTGAGTGAGTCCTGAGAAGCAGACTCTGGTCTTTTTTTTTTTTTTAATATTTATTTATTTATTTTGTGTATAAGTACACTATAACTGTCTTCAGACACACCAGAAGAGGGCATCAGATCTCATTACAGATGGTTGTGAGCCACCATGTGGTTGTTGGGATTTGAACTCAGGACCTTGGGAAGAGCAGTCAGTGCTCTTATCCACTGAGCCACCTCTCCAGCCCCAGACTCTGGTCTTTTCAGAGGCATCAGTGGTTTTAGCCACTTAGTTCTCTCTTCCGGCCTCATTTCAGTTTCTTTTCTTTTTTTCCTTAGGACAAAAAGCAACCTGTTTATTTCAATGTAATTTATATACAAGATAAAAACTCTCCCTTCTGCTCAGAACCTTTCCCGAAAGGTCTCCGTTTCTTCTTTAATCCTGGCTTCTATGAGTAATGTTAAGTCACTGTCTGTATTGGAGAGGTTGTAGCTGACTAACACCTGCTTGCTGGTCTTCTGGCTAAGTGCAGAGGGAGGCCCATGGAAGTCGTATCAGAAGTGTCTCCAAAAAGAGGGGTGCCCACAGGGATGGAGTCGTAGCGGCTGCACATGGCAACTGCGAGGTTGCTTAGATACGGTTAGAGGTTGTCCTCACCCACAGGAAGAGCAAGTCCACCTCATAACATGAAAGTGGACGAGCTGCTCCCAGAGCCTCCCACTGAAGTTGTGAAGCGAGTCCGCCTTGGCTCATGGCTCCTCCATCCCGCCAGCCACCAGGCCACAGCAAGGAGACCAGGCAGGCGTAGTCGCCCGGACCAGAGAGAGTGAGCGCCTTCAGTTCCTTTTCTTCTTCTTCTTTTTTTTTTTTTTTTTTTTTTTTTTTGTCATGGTCTCATCGTGTAGCCCAAGCCTTAAGCCACATTTTGCATCTAGAGTATGCTTTTAGTTAGTTCGTTTTTTGAGATAGGGTTTCTCTATGTACAGCAGGCTGGCCTCGAACTCAGAGATCTGCCTGCCTCTGCCTCCCAAGTGCTGGGATTAAAAGCATGCACCAACATCCCTGGCTCCTGATTATGCTGTAAGAAACACTTATCTGGGGACTGGAGAGGTGGTTTATCAGTTAAGAGTGCTTACTGCTCTTGCAGAGAGGACCAAGTTTGATTCCCAGCACCTACATGGAAGCTTACAAGTCCAGTTACAGGCATACGAACCTTATGATCTCCTCAGGCTCCTGCACACATGCGGTGCGTATACTTACACTCAAACATGCACCTAAGATAAAGATTAAAAGATTAAATAAATAAAAGCTCTTGCTTGACAGGGCAATGTTATGGGTGAATCTCTGAATTTGAGGCCAGCCTGGTCTTCAGAGTGAGTTCCAAGACAGCCAGGGCCACACAGAGAAATTCTGTCGAAAAACCAAAACATCAACAACAAAACAAAAAAACCAGAACAAGCTGTTGTTTATAGGGAAGGCAGCCTGCCAGTTGTAACTAGAACAGCGATTAGAAGAATATAGAGAATTCAGATCATTTTTTTGTGGCAAATGAAGAGATGTTGGGTCAGAAGTCATTCTTCAGGGGGCTGGGGATTTAGCTCAGTGGTAGAGCGCTTGCCTAGGAAGCGCAAGGCCCTGGGTTCGGTCCCCAGCTCCGGAAAAAAAAAAAAAAAGAAGTCATTCTTCTTGGTGACCTGAAAGCTCTTTGTTAGTTAGAGAAAAGGAGATAAGTCTATTTTAGAAGTAATAGAGATAAAAGAGGTAGTAGAGATAATTCTCTTCATTTTCACTTTCTTTTTTTAATAAAGAAAATTGTATTTACTTAGAAGCGTTCAGAATGTCAACAAAACAGCTGCCATGTTTTTGCAATCACAGAGCCGTGTTCAGTTAGCAGAACGACAGTTACCTCCATGTAAGCTGCATCAGAGACAACTGAGGATGGAGACAAAACAGACAAAACCAAAAGAAAAGAAACCAAGAACCAAACTACTGTGCCCATATGTAACTAATTTGTGCTGTGCACCAACACGAATCTAATTTCCATGCCAACTTACCAGGCAAGGTTAGTGGCTATTGAGAATACCACCAGGACAGGGCTAGCTAAAGACACAGTCGGTAGTGTGTTAACTGTACAAAAAAGACACTGTACAGTTTAAAAACAAATCCTACACAGCCTTACATTTCAATTTTTTCCTTTAAAAGGAGTGAGTTGTGTACAGGGGGGTTAAATGTTTATAAACCAAAAAAATCTGCACTAGAACCAACTTATTTATCATCTTCTTCATTTTCCTCTTTTTTCTTTTTTTTTTTTTTTAGATTTATTCATTTATTATATATAAGTACACTGTAGCTGTCTTCACATACACCAGAAAAGGGCATCGGATCTCTTTACAGATGGTTGTGAGCCACCATGTGGTTGCTGGGAATTGAACTCAGGACCTCTGGAAGAGTAGTCGGGTGCTCTTAATCGCTGAGCCATCTCTCCAGCCCTTCATTTTCCTCTTTTTCCTCATCCTCTTCATCCACCTCATTGCCTTCCTCTTCCTTCTTTTTCTTGCTCTTTTCAGCCTTGACCACCCCTGTTTTTCGCTGCATCAGGTTTCCCTTTAGCTCTGTAGGCAGCAATATCCTTCTCATACTTCTCCTTCAGCTTGGCGGCCATCTTCTCACAGGGCTGCTTGTCATCCGAGGCAGTGTTGTTCCACATCTCTCCTAGTTTCTTCACAATATCACCAATGGATAAGCCAGGATGCTCGCCTTTGATTTTTGGGCGGTACTCAGAACAGAACAAGAAGGCCAAAGGAGGCCTCTTGGGTGTGTTGGGGTCCTTGAACTTCTTTTTGGTTTCCCCTTTGGGGGGGCGTGTGTAGGTTTTCATTTCTCTTTCATAACAAGCCTTGTCAGCCTTTGCTAGATCTTCAGAATCCCCCTTTTCTTTAGCAGACATGGTCTTCCACCTCTCTGAGAACTTCTTGGAGAACTCTGAGAAGTTGACAGAAGCATCAGGGTGCTTTCTTGTGCTCCTCCCAGCAGGTCTGCACAAAGAATGCATATGAGGACATTTTGCCTCTGGGCTTCTTAGGATCTCCTTTGCCCATGTTTAGTTGATTTTCCTCTGCGAGGCATAGAGTCGCCCAGTGCCTGTCCGGCTCTCGCTTGCCCTGGCGCTATCTCTATGGAGCTCAATGTACTGCAATGGCTGTGAGAGCGGGAGCCAGACGCAGCCTCATTTTCTTTTTTTGAGACAGGACTTTACAATGTAGCCCTGGCTGTCCTGGAACTCACTCTGTAGACCAGCCTGGCCTCAAACTCAGAGATCCACCTATAGATCTGCCTAAAGGCATGGGACACCACGGCCTGGCTATTCTTCCATTTTTTAAGACAAAATAGATTGTTGTACCTTCAGTTTAGTTAATTTTTCCAGGAAGAAGAGAAAAAACACATTAGTTGGGAATGTTGATTATCAGAACTGGGACGTGTGAAAACAAGCACAGATTTTAGAAGAGAGGAACCAATATCATCTCCTTCCTGCCTGCAGCACAGCCGTGCCGGGCACAGGTGGGGGAGGGAGCACAGAGATGAGCATCATTGCAAATGCTGGAATCATGCAAATGCCTAGGAAGCACAGGCAGGAGGGTCAGGAGTTCAAGGGCAAGCCAGACAGGACTCCATGAACCCCTGTCTCAAACTAAGGACAAAGACTTTGTAAAGAGATACAAATAGGGTAAAAATGGGTCTGAAGGCCGCTGGTTATTCAGTTGTTACATTTATTTGTGTGTAGTGTGTGGGCTCCTGCCACATGAGATGTGAGGTCAGAGGGGAGTTTACACTGCAGCTGTCTTCACACACACCAGAAGAGGGCATCAGTTCCCATTACAGATGGCTGTGAGCCACCATGTGGTTGCTGGGATTTGAACTTGGGACCTCTGGAAGAGCAATCAGTGCTCATAACCACTGAGCCATCTCTCTAGCCCCTCCCCTTGTCTTTTTTTAACAGATGTCAAAACAGTTGGACATGTTCAAGACCAACCTAGAAGAATTTGCCAGCAAGCACAAGCAAGAGATCCGGAAGAATCCTGAGTTCCGAGTTCAGTTCCAGGACATGTGTGCTACCATTGGGGTGGATCCTCTGGCCTGTAAGGGATTGCCTGTGGGGTGAGGGGCTCCTGTAAGGCTCTTATAGCTGCTCCCCTGTTATGGTCTCTTCTGTGGGGCATCTCTAGATGGCCCTTCAAGGAAACAGGGAGAGTATATGTTGAGGGAGCATCCTGGAGGACTGTGTGTGCCCTTCTGAGGTGGAAGGCGGGGAGCCCGGGAAGCTAGCTGTAGTCTGTGGGCGCCATCTTTTCTTGAACAATCTAGTCCACTTTTTCTGTTCTTCATGACTTTCTTCTTAGTAGAAAAAGAAGACTATTTTAAAGATTTATTTTCGTAATTTGTAATTATGTTTAGGGGGAGGCAGCATAAAATGTATGTGATCGCAGGTGCCCTCACAGGCCAGCGAGCTGGAGTTAGTCTGTTGTAAGCTGGAACTGGAACTTGGGCCTCTGAACGAGCACGTAAAGCTCTTACCTGCTGAGCCAGCTAAGGGAAGCCCCATAAAGAGAAGAATTCTCTTTTTTTTGACAGGGTCTCACTATGTAGACTAGACTGGCCTCCAACTCACAGAGATCTGCTAACCTCTGCCTCTCTACTTCTGGGATTTAAGGTGTGTGTCACCACACCTGGCTTTTGAACATGTTTCATTTATGCGTATGAATGTTTTGTCTGCCTGTCTACCATGTTCTGGCCCAAGGAAGTCAGAAGGCGGCTTTAGATTGCCTGGGACTGGAGTCACAGGCAGCTGTGAACCATCACTTTACCAGCTGAGTTATTCTGCCACCCCATCCACCCCCTTTGGTGACAGGAGCTCATGTAGCCCAGACTGGTTCAAACTTGCTATGCAGTGAGGATGACTTTTACCTTGCTGCCTCCCTGTTCAGAGGGCTGGGGCTGCTGCTGTGCACTCTGCATGCATACGCCTGGCTCAGAGGCTCTTCATTAGTAAGCATGGCGGCACTTAGGCTTGATTAGGCAGGGTTTGAATCAGAGTCTGGGAACAGGGCTGGGAGGAAGAACCAGGGCCTAACCTGTACACACAGGACTTCCCACAGGATAGATGCTTTAATCCACCATTGAGAGAAGAGAAGAGATGAGAATGGATGAATAACACAGCTTTCATTTTTCTGTTTTTAGCTGGAAAAGGATTTTGGTCTGAGATGCTGGGTGTTGGGGACTTCTATTATGAACTGGGCGTCCAGATTATTGAAGTGTGCCTGGCCCTAAAACATCGGAACGGAGGTAAGGGTGGTTGGGACCTGTGAACTGCGCTTTGGGCTTAGTTTTCTGACTTTCTTTTCTAAAATTCTATAGCTTGCAGGCCTCTAAGGTCTGGAGACATATCTTAAATATTTCATCTTGTTGAATCCATGGCTGATCTCTACAGCCATGGTTAGAGGTGGAGGTAGGAGGGTGGCCTGAGACTGGTATACAGTGCTCTTTGTTACGAAGTTCTCACTGTAACTGTAGGTAGACCTGACCCACCTTTCTGAAGTCCAGTGGGGCCAACCCAGCCTTTGAGTTCTGAGGCTCAGGTTCATGATTTCAAAATTTGGTCATCTGGGGCCAGTGAAGGGGCTAGCCTGATTGCATGAATTCAGTCCCTGCAACACATAAAGATGGAGGGAGAGAGCTGAACCCACACACTTGCTCGCTGAGCTCCATATGCACGGCTTGGCATATCCACATGTATATCCACACATAATACAGTATTAACATGTACTGTTTATTTTCTTTTTTTTTTAAAGATTTATTTTTATGTATACGAATACACTGTCGATGTCTTCAGACACACCAGAAGAAGGCATCAGATCCCATTACAGATGGTTGTGAGCCACCATGTGATTGCTGGGATTTGAGCTCAGGACCTCTGGATGAGCAGTCAGTGCTTTTAACCACTGAGCTATATCTTCAGCCCATATGGTTCTGTTTTATCTCAAGCACTCTGGAGGCAGAGGCAGCCAGGTTTCTGTGAATTCCAGGTGAACCAGGGCTATATTATGAGAGATTCTGTCTTTCAAGAAAAAGTTCAGTCACTCTGACTATACTGTTGGAGGCCTGCCTGGGCTACCTGGCAGAGACTTGTTTCAAAGAAACCTGACAATCAAATTGTCCATCTGGTAGAGCCATCTTTTTTGTTGTTGTTTTGAGGTAAGGTCAGGCTCTGAAGCCCAGTGTGGCCTAGAACTCATGTCTGCCTCAGTCTCCTGAGTGCAGGGAATCCAGGCAGGGGTGAGCCACCGTGCCCCTCTGCTGCCTTTGCTTTCAGACTTTCCTGGCCTTCACTGTCGAGAGTCCTAGCAAGGTCTCAGGGCTCATTTCTCAGGGTCTAACCAGTTATTTGAGGAGAGATCGAGAAACTAGAGTAACATTTGTTCCTTGTAGAGGAGGTTGTCCATGTATCTCAAGCAGTCGTAGCTATCTAGGTAATTTTTCATTTTCTTTCTGTCCCTCTCCAACAGGTCTGATAACTCTGGAGGAGCTACATCAGCAGGTGTTAAAAGGAAGGGGCAAGTTTGCTCAGGATGTCAGCCAGTATGTCCTGCTTTCAACCCTTTGAAGTATTAAGGAATTTTTTAAAGACAGGGTCTCACCAGACAGTGATGGTGCATGCCTTTAATCCCAGTATTTGGGAAGCAGAGGCAGGCCGATATCTGTTTGAAGCCAGCCTGGTCTACAGAGCAAGTCCCAGGACATCTGAGGTTATACAGAGAAACCCTGTGTCACAAAACAAAACAAACCCCCCAAAACAGGATCTCTGTGTAGCCTAGGCTGGCCTGTGGACATAGAGTAGCCCTGAATGGACATCCCATCCACCTATGTCTCCCCCCCCCCCCCACCGGAGCTGGGGACCAAACCCAGGGCCTTTCGCATGCTAGGCAAGCGCTCTACCACTGAGCTAAATCCCCAACCCTTTATGCCTCTCTTCTTAAAATTGTGTGTGTAGTGCCCATACAAGCCATGAGATGCCTTTGCATCCTCTGGAACTGGAATTTTGTGAGCAGCTGTGTGGCTACTGCAACTCAAATCTTGGTCCTCTGAAAGAGTGGCTAGTACTTTTAACCACTGAGCCATCTCTCTCCAGCCCCACCACCTCTTAGTGTTGAGATTATAGGCAGGAACAGCACTTAGCTAGAAAGAACACTTTAAATAGCATGTAGCACTCTTCTAGTCCTCCAATGTCTAGGCTACCTTTAGAACCATTCTTTTTAATTTTTTCTTATTTTTAATTTTATGTATTTAATGTATATGAGTGCATGGTCTTCGGACACACCAGAAGAGAGCATCAGATCCTGTTGCAGATGGTTGTGAGCCACCATGTGGTTGCTGGGAATTGAACTCAGGACCTCTGGAAGAGCAGTCAGTGCTCTTAACCTCTGAGCCATCTCTCCAGCCTCTGCTTTAGAGCCATTCTTAATCAGTATGATGAAATTACATTCTTTTTTCCTGTTTTTGGTGGTATTGTGGATTGAATCTAGGTCCTTATACTGTGAACTACATCCCTGGCCCTATAAAACCAATAGTGTTTTTGAGTCAGGGTCTCACTGTGTAGCCTAGAACACACTCTGTAGATCAGGCTGGTCTCAAACTCGCAGAACTCCACCTGCCTCTGCCTTAGCAGTATTGAGATTGAAAGTGTATGCCACCACTTCTGGTGTATGTTACATCTTTTTAATGTGTTGAGATTACTTATTTGGTGTCAAGGAGACTAGAGCAGTCACCTAAAGACAGGACTAAGGAGGGTCAGGTGACAAGCCATAGGTTGACCTAGTTGACCTGTCTGCAAATCCAAGGTGAGAAAAATAAGTGTTCCCAGAGACCAGAAGTGATGTACTGAAGACCAGGAATATTAAAAAGCAAGTAGTGGCAGGAGGCGGCCAACCTTGTTCTTTGTGCATCAAGTTTTCAGAAGAGAGGGGAGCCAGTGTAGTCAAACAGATGTCGGTCTGCTCCCCTAGGAAGAACATTCACACCACAGTGTCCTTTCCCTGGCAAGGGGTGTGAACCTCACGTGTGCTGGCTGTGCACGGTCTCCATGTTCTCTGGGTTTTTTCTTTTCACCAGTGACCAACTACAATGGAAAATAGTGGTAATCAGCTGCTGCCCCTTTAAAAAAGGACAAGCACTCTGTAGTTTGCTGTAGTCCATACCACAGCCTGTTGGCACCTCGGTTGCTGTTCTGCTTAACATATCTGAGTGTTAGGCCTGATTTGCCAAGGGTCTTTAAGCTGCTCTTACTCACTTCAGAGACGACCTGATCAGGGCCATCAAGAAGCTGAAAGCACTGGGCACTGGATTTGGCATCATCCCTGTGGGAGGAACTTACCTCATTCAGTCTGTTCCAGCTGAGCTCAATATGGATCACACTGTTGTGCTGCAGCTGGCCGAGGTAGGGTGTGTTTTTGAGAGTGCTGAGGGGCAGCCTGGGCTGTAGTCAGGAGTGGTGTCCACCTGTCCATTGCTCTGGCCTTGTGCAAAGACTGTCTTATGAACTACTCTGGCCTGTGCCACTCAGCACATTTATTGAGCAACTGCAGTGCAAAGCACCTGTGTAGACTGTGGGACAGAGAAGCTAATACAGGCCCTGCCCTTGGGGTGCTTACAGTCTTGTCAGGTAGACAGAGATGCAGACTACATTTCTTGGGGTAGATAGACCTTCTGATGTCTCAATTTGAGTTCCTCACAATCCCCCTGCCCTGGTTTCTCAGCATGCCTGAAGCATAAACATCTACAACATAGGGAAGATGTGTTCATTTTCTTAATTCTATAGTATAGAACAAAACTAGGTAAGTAAGGGGCTTTCTGTGCTGGGAGATGGGCACAGTGAGGTGCTGCAGCTTCGTACTTAAATACATAGATGAGACTTTCGATTACCCCCCTCCCTTCTTGGTGTGCTCTGAGTTCTCTATGGAGGTGTAACTTGGACCTGGTTTTTAGGGATGAATTCACAGTCTCTCTTCATCCTGAAAATCACCTCTTTGCTGGGAACTTTCTTTTCCTGCATGCTTAGACTTGTTTAAGGGCAGCATGTCCAGATAGATGTCATCCTGCTTCTAGCTAGGCAGGTGCTGGGCTCCAAATAACACCCTTAACTGATTTAGTTCCTGTTTATTCCTTCCTCCAGAAAAACGGTTATGTGACTGTCAGTGAAATCAAAGCCAGTCTTAAATGGGAGACGGAGCGAGCACGGCAAGTGCTGGTATGTGACAGACAGCCCTGGGGCAAAGAGGCAGCCTCACTCTGTTCCCTCTAGCTTCGTATCAGGAAGCCTAGCATCTCTGCCAGGTAACACTGAGAAGGCAGACCTTCCCTAAAGCTGGCCACTTCCCCTGATAATGCATGCACACTTGCTAACTTTCCAGGAGACGTTGATCAGGGGCATGACAGAAATACAGTTTGCACTGGAAATAGTACAGAGCAAAGGGAATTGGCAACCACTGAAGAGAGTTATCTGTAATTACAAACTGCATATTCTATGGTGGATAATTTTGCACATACAAACTTGTACCAGTGAAATACTCAGGCTTAGGAGAGAGCAAAATGAAGAGTTTCAGTACCTTTTCCATATCGCAGCAATTCTTTGCACTTCTGTAAATGAGAGAACATAAAATGCATGCCTAAAACATGTTGACTGGACAGTCAACAGCTTACTTAGGAACCAAGTCAATTGTAGTTCTGGTGCTCCCTGCAAATGATCTGAAAACCATCCAGAACACTGATCTCCACTTGCGCTGGGGAGCTGGAGACGGGCAGGGACTTCGACACTGTGTCGGCACATACTGTTGGAGCCTTGCATTCTTTCCACAAGCATTTACTATAGCTGGACAAGTTAAATACTTGGTGTTATTCAGGCCTTGGCCAAAGCCAAACATGATTCCATCTGGGCGTGTGAACAAATGAAGGCACAAGGTTATCTGAAAACTTCCCAGAAGCTAACTAGGTGTGGGGGCTGCTTATTTAAGTCAGTCCTGTTCTTCCCTACAGGAACACCTGCTGAAGGAAGGACTGGCCTGGCTGGATCTGCAGGCACCAGGGGAGGCCCACTACTGGCTGCCAGCTCTCTTCACAGATCTCTACTCCCAGGAGATATCAGCTGAGGAGGCCAAAGAAGTCTTTCCTTGACTGAGTGTGGAGGGATATACAGCAGCAGGCCCGAAGACGTCCTGCCTGTGAATAAACCTGGACAATTCTGTTTATAAAAAAAATTCATGCCAAGTTTTTTTTTTTGTTCCCCCAGGATTTATTTTTGGAAGTGCCTTCACATTTCATGTTTTGGAGGAAGCCTTTTATCCAGTGAGGATAAACTGAGTAACAGGGACAGCAGCAAGCACATAAAATGACTTGCATAGATTCAGATTCCCAGCTGGGCCAAGATGCAGCGTCTTGTGGCTAGCCTTAATATAGCTGTGAAACAAATTACCACTTCAGTGATTCAAACCTCTTCCTCATTCCTTTCCACCCCACCATGACTTGTCTTGCAGCTTCTATTGAGGTTCTAGATTAGAGAGACCAAACTGAAGGAAACTTAAGTCTGGTGTTAGAGGAAAGCTAGCTGTACTTCACTGGAACAGTTTCACTGAAATTGAACAATTTGTCCAAACTCCTTACTTGTTCTCCACCAGGTCCTGTAGACTCAAGGTGGGGAACTGCTGAGAACCTGTCCTGTTCCTTTTACATACACTGTCCATTGGTCCTTACAGCAACCTGTTAACCAGTTATCAGATTCTCAGGGGAGTGAATGCCAGAGGCAGTGCAAAGCTAAAGCCAGGCTCCACTGGCCTACGTTACCCTGTCACTGCGCCTACAGTGCAGGCTGGCAGGACAGAACGTTCACTGGCTCTCTCTGCACTCTTGATCAATCAGGAAAAGCCTTGTTAGAAAGCAAAATCCTCTCAGAGCATGCAAATGCGACAGTAATGGAGAAGAGCCTTGAGTTTATACCCCACTTACAAGCTGTCAGATCCTAAGTGCTGGCTCAGTATCTGGACACTGAAACAGGGGTGTCTCCAGACAGCCTGTAGCCTGGGCCCATCTTTACACTGTCTGCCCTCACAGGATGTGCTCACTTCCAGTTTTGAAAGCTACTTTTGAGTCCATTTGGGGTTAGTTGTTCCTGTCACTGCTCAGGGCACAGCCCTCCACTTCCAAATGATAGAAAACCAACCACAAATAGCTCTTCCCACAGATGCTTCCACTCTCTGCTTCCGGGAAACTGAGGCCCTCCCTCCTGACAGTTTGCACCAGGTGATTTTCAGTGTTTTCTTTACACAAACCCTCCCACACCCACAGGCGCTTCCTCCTTCTGCCAAAACAAACTTTATTGCACCAAAAAGGAAAAAAAAAGAAAACTTCATTTATGTACAGTCAGATATAAAGACATCTCTTTGACTCCTGTGCATATATTTCCTCAACTTAAAATTAGGGCATAAAAGTCAGGCTGCTGTGCCAGACATGCTCTGCCCCATGGCAGGGCCAAGGAGAAGATTGTCACTTGAAAGTGGGAACACTTAATGGATGACAGACAACACTGGACCCACAGACCAAAGGCATTCTCAGCCCTGGACTAGCTCTGGGAATGGAAGAGGGAAATTGGAAGCAGGGTCCCTTTTGAAATCTCCACATATGACCCAGCCTCCATGTAGGCAAAACAAAACTGCTCCCCAAGTGACCTGTCCCTGTCCAGTTCTCTGCTTTCTGCCCTTCCAAGAGGTCCCTCTTTGTGCCCTATTTTCTCCCTCTCTCTCCAAGGGAGTCCCATGATCCACAAGGCAGAGACCTTTATAGCAGCGGGCAGGGCAGGTAGTTCTCCATTCCTCAGGGTTGGACACTGACCAGAAGGCCTGCATCCCGTGGATCACTAACCACCCACTGGGAGTCAGAACAGCAAACCTGAAAGTGTGAACTGTACTAAACTGACCCCGAGCCACTGAAAACACTTCTTACTCAACCAGCTGAAGATCACTGTAGCTAAATTCAAAGAAAGAACAGCGCCAGTGACAAAGAGGGAACGATAAAGAGAGGAGTCTCCAGAGTCCCAGCCACAATCCCCTCAAGCCATTGGCTGTCCATGCTCACAAATCCCCAGGGAATGGGGGTAGGGCAGAAGGGAGGACAGGGACTACAGACATAACTGCTAAACAAAATAGGGACTAGCATCAGTCTTCCCATGCTCCACCCCAAGAAAAACACCCTCATTGACTACTATTCAGGAAATCTGTAAGAGACTATTTTATGTAGTGGCTCAAATCCCATACACGCTGCAGCTGCCTGTGCTGGGAACCTTTCAAATCAGTGATTGTGGGGACACAGTGAGCAGCTTCCTGACACCCATGCAGGCTTCACAGAGACCTGGGCTCAGTCCCAGCTGGCTTACCTTCTACCTGTAACCTAGAATGCGGAGGAAATGGTGTGAGGGAGAAGGTGCTCAGGTGCTAGGTAAAGCTTACTGATCAGCAGCCCAGACTCCACCACTGTTCCTTGTCTTTGGTCTGTCTAGAACAGTGACTATATAAATTAGGAAAAACAAAGTTATGCTGGCCCATGGGAAATAATAGGGGAGGGGAAGAAGAGGGTGTTGGGAAGCCCTGCTTCAAGACTGAAGACAAACAGATAACCAACCAGACTGCTTAAGTGTCATGGACAGCACCCCCACCCAAACTCCCAGCTATCCCTATAAACCACTTGGGCATGCTCCCCCTTGGGTTCTCGTTTCCTGTCTTCTCCTATCCCTAATTAGCTGGCCCTGCAGAGAGGTGTGTTGGTTGTTTAGCTTTGCCAGAGGTCATCACTCCAGGTACTCTCCAAAAGTACCCCGGCCGGCCCTGATCCAGGATTGACTACAGCCCTAGGTGCTCCAGCACCAAGGAGGTCAGATTGGGAACAGCCCCACTCCCACACCCTGGGATTGAGTTTGCTTGCTTCTTGCCATCTTGCGGGATGCCAACACTTTTGAAGGGAGATGCACAGTGCCTCTCCGTCCCTGGGGTGAGGGGAGGGGCTCTGCTGGGACTCTCGAGTTGGGGGAGGGGCAGGGGAGCAGGGTCTAGACCCTTAGGCTCCCATGCAGGTCTGTCTCTGTCCCAGATGAGCTGCTATCAGAGTCCATTTCAGCATTCTCATTATGGAGCCTTTCCAGCACTTTCTGTCGAATCAGTCCGAGGCGCATCAAGAGGGACTGGTAGTCAAAGTGGCCCCGCTTTTCTCCAAAAGGGTCCTGTGAAAGAAAAACAAAAAACAAAAAACCCACAAGGGGATGTAAGATTTAAGTCTCTGGCTCTAGTGTTTCTTTGAAACGCAAGCTCAACCTTCTGGGACACAGCAAGCACAGGTGGTCCAAGTAGTTCCAAATGAAATAGTGTATTACTGCCCCAAATAGGTCTAGCTTGGGCTAACACTAAAATATATTTACACTCTGAAAAGAAGCCAATATGCAAATGAGGCTATCGGGGAATTCAAGAAATATGAAGGGAGGCCATAATCATTAGGTGAGCCTGTGCTTTCTTTTTAATTTTTTTGACATTTTATTTAATACAGATGAGTACACTGCCTACATGTATGTCTGCACAGCTCATGTGGTGCAGTGCCCATGGATGCCAGCAGATAGCTTCAGAGCCCCAGGAACTGAGGTTACAGACAGCTGCGGTATCAGTGCTGGGAATCAAACCCGAGAGTCTAGACAGGCTTTTAACTGCTGAATCATCTCACTGGCCCCGAGGGCCTGAGTTTTCAACCTATGAAAACCCAAGGAAATAATCTCCCTCCATCTTCTTTAAACACAAACCAAAAAAAAAAAAAAAAAAAAAAAAAAAAAAAAAAAAAAAAAAAGCTATAGCTGGAATGGCGTATACTTTAAAAAAAAACCAACCTACCCACCTACCCCACCCACCAACTTGAGTTTTTAAAAATAATATATAGCAACGAGCCTGTCTAAGGAAGGGAGGGGGAGAAACGAGAGAGAATGTTATATAGGGATTTAATGGCAGCAAATTCCCAAGGCCAGGGTTCAAACAAATGGGACCTTTCTTTGCATGGCAGTAACACAGAGACCAAAAAAATACATGACTTACATTAGTCCCTCCTCTGTTCACTCCTCACAAAAGCCCCTCCCACTTTTTCCTGAGGCTGCAAATGCACTCCCAGTAACTACATGTTAGTCTTAGGAGCAGGTATCAGACACGGGCACTGTGACAACTGCCCATCCTTCATTCATGAGGGTCACAGTTCTTAAGGCTAGAGTGTATCTTTATTATTGGTTCTTCAAATGTTCCTTCACCTTGACTCCCTGCACCTCATTCCCTTCTCCCCAGAACCTGCTGCTTCCACCTCTTCTCTCACTGAACAATGTTCCTTCACGACTTAAATCCTGTGCCTGCTACCAGGACTAGTGATGAAATTTCCTCATGGAGAACAGACAGGCTGGCCACCTCTAACGGACTAAGAAGTAGTTCATCCTTAGTGTGCCCTGTCCTCCTTTGTCCTCAAAGCAGGTGAGTGCATGGAGAGGCTCCCAGGAAACAACTACTGTAAGGGTGTTGTGTAAATACAAACAGCTCAAGAGGAGTGGGGAAAAGCCATGAGAGCTTAGTCAACTGCCTAGGTCATCCCGTTTCTCTTTCTTTGGGGGATTACAAATTTTGAACCCCTGGTTTTCTTCATGCCAGACAATTCAATTCTATCACTAAGCTAAAATCATCAGTCCTTTCTTCATCTGAAGAAAAATTGTCACCCAACTACCCAGGTAGCCTTAAACACTGCATGTTCCTGTCATGTCTCTCTAGTAACTGGGATTGCTGATAGCCACATTCAGCCACGTTATCCCATTTCTAAACAAGGTATCCAGATCCAATGAACTAATGCTCCAAGACGGGACTCTCAGCTTTTTACCAAGCAGATGAATCTATGACTTGTTCAGTAAGCCTGTCTTTGTTAAAATAACCCTTTCTTTTTTGTTGTTGAGACAGAGTTTCTTTGTATAGACCAGGTTGGCCTGGAACTCAGAGATCTGCCTGCTTCTGCCTCCCGAGTGAAAACAAGCCCATCTTAAGCTGGATGTGGTGGCACATGCCTTAATCCTAGCACTTGGGAAGCAGAGGAAGGTAGATCTCTGAGTTCTAGGCCAACCTGGTCTACTTTCAGGTTCTAGAGCAGGTAGGGCAACATAATGGAACACTGTCTCAGGTCCTTCCTTAACCTACACTTCAAAAAGAAATTTCATCAGGGTCTTACTAGTTTAGGCTGGCCTCTAACTCACCGCAATTCTCCTGCCCAAGCCTCTTAAGTACAAAGATTACAGACATGCACCACCAAGCCATTACTACTGTACGGCAAGCGTATAGATGTCAGAGGACAAAAGACAATCTTGTACAGTCAGTTCTCTCTTTCCACCTACTCACGGGTTCCAGAGACTAAACTCAGGTTTACAGGCTTTGCACCAACTGTCTTATTAATCAAGTCATCTTATCCGCTACCACAGCCTATTCTTCTTGTCTTTTTTTTTTTTTTTTTTGGTTTGTGTTTAAAGATTTATTTATCTATTTTGTGTATGAGTACACTGTAGCTGTCCTCAGACACACCAGAAGAGGGCATTGGATCCCATTACAGATGGTTGTGAGCCACCATGTGGTTGCTGGGATTTGAACTCAGGACCTCTGGAAGAGCAGTCAGTGCTCTGAACCACTGAGCCATCTCTCCAGCCCTCTTCTTGTCTTTTTAAACATACTTTATATACATTGGTGTTTTGCCTGTATATAAAGTACGTGTTTGTGAGGGGGTCAGATTCCCTGGAACTGGAGTTGAGACAGTTGTGAGCTGCCATGTAGGTGCTGGGAAGTGAACTTTGGTCCTCTGGAAGAGCAGTCAGTGTTCTTTTTTTTTTTTTTTTGGTTCTTTTTTTTTTGGAGCTGGGGACCGAACCCAGGGCCTTGTGCTTCCTAGGCAAGCGCTCTACCACTGAGCTAAATCCCCAACCCCAGCAGTCAGTGTTCTTAACTGCTGAGCCATCTCCCAACCCCACAGTCCATTCTTTCTTATATGAAGCCAGAACACATTTCTTCAGTGGAGAATGAATTAGTTACTACCTTTAAAGCAGGAATCAACATCATACTGTATACTATTGCTACCCTAAGTCACTTTTCTCTGTAAGCCCTTAGGGTCAGGGACAGAACCCCTACAGTGACTGTTTTTATCATCCTTGATGTTCTGAGAAGCTTGGAAGAGTTTAAAGAGCTTCGCTAGAAAGGAAAGGCTTATAATGTACGTTCTGGAACAGATTATTCCTACCTGACTCTGAGTATAACTAGAAACCATCTCTTCATGTTAAGCAAGTCAGTCTTCTCTCTGGCCTCACACAACAAAGGATTTCTTTAGTTGTAACATTTTATGATATGTGGATGTAACCCCTGTGAGGTCAACTGTCCATGTTCTGTGTGGGGTTTGTAGCAACGAGAGACTATATTACCTGCATAGTCTGGCCTTGAAGATGCAGGCGGTCTTTGCAGGCCACCTCATAGAAGTCATAATACTCCAGGAAGGACTTCTCCATTACTCCCCTGGAAAGAAACAGATAGTCAGAAACATGAGGCACAGGTCTCTCTCTCTTATTCCCTAATGTTTAAAGATTTATATATTTATTTATATGAGTATACATAGCTGTCTTCAGACACACCAGACGAGGGTATCAGATCTCATTACAGATGGTTGTGAGTCACTGTGTGGTTGCTGGGAATTGAACTCAGGACCTCCGGAAGAGCAGTCAGTGCTCTAACTGCTGAGCCATCTCTCCAGCACCCGACTCCCTAATCTTAATACCAATTAAAGAATGAGCATTCTTGGTTAGTAGTGGTGGCATTCCCCTTTAATCCCAATACTCGGGAGGCAAAGACAGGCAGATCTGAGCTTGAGGCCAACCTGATCTAGGGAATACAGAGAAACCCTTTCTCATAAAACACACACACACACACACACACACACACACACACACACACACACACACACACCACACACACTGGGGTGTAAGTGGGGGTAGGGAGGGAGAGAACAGACAAATGATTAAGCATTCACAGGTTCAGATTTAGTTTACCACACATAGTTTTAAAAAACAGACAAGGGCTAGAGAGATGGCTCAGTGGTTAAGAACACTGTCTGCTCTTTCAGACATCTTGAGTTAAAATCCCAGCAACAACATAGTGGCTCACAACCATCTGAAATCTGATGCCCTCTTCTGGTGTGTCTGAAGACAACTATAATATACTTATATATAATAAATAAATCTTAAAAAAGAAACAAAAAGGGGGTTGGGGATTTAGCTCAGTGGTAGAGCACTTGCCTAGCGAGCGCAAGGCCCTGGGTTCGGTCCCCCGCTCCGAAAAAAATGAAAAGAAAAAAAACCAACCAAACAAACAAACAAAAAAACCAGACAACAGGAGTATCCAGGACAGCCAGGACTATATGGATAAACCTTGTCTCAAAAAAACAAAACAAAACAAAACAAAACAAAAACAATAAAAGGGGGCTGGAGAGATGGCTTAGCAGTTAAGACCCAGAGGTCTTGAGTTCAATTCCCAGCAACCACATGGTGGTTCATAACCATCTGTAATGAGATCTGATGCTCTCTTCTGGTGTGTCTGAAGACAGCAAAAAAAATGTCTTCAGGTACTCATCTACATAAAACAATTAAAAAAAAAAACAAAACAAAAAACAAAAAACCAGATACTAGGCAAAAGAACAGATGACTGTTAATAGTTGACTTCCCTTATAATTCTAGAATCACTGAACCCGAGCACTTGAAGCACTTGCTATTGAATCCCGACCTCATTTCACTCTATGTTCACTGCTCACTGTCTTCACAGGCCATTCAAATCATAAACAATACTTGGCATCCTTAGAACGTCTATGGAGATTCACAGTCATCTAGGTGTCTGCTGTGCAAGCCTGAAGACCTGAGCTCAGATCCCCAGCACTCACAGTAAAGACGGGCGTGGCGGCTCACACCTGCAACCTAAGCATTGACAAAACAAGAGAATGTTGGGCTGGAGAGATGGCTCAGTGGTTAAAGAGCACTGACTGCTCTTCCAGAGGTCCTGAGTTCAAATCCCAGCAACCACATGGTGGCTCACAACCATCTGCAATAAGATCTGATGCCCTCTTCTGGTGTGCATGAAGACAGCTACAGTGTACTTATACAGAATAAATAAACAAATCTTTAAAAACAAAAAAACCAAGAGAATGTCTGAAACTTGCTGGCTAGGCAGTGTCATCACTGGAGGACTCTGGGTTCAATGAAAAACCCCGCTCAAATACTGAGGTGAGTTGGTGGTGACTCAGCAGGTAAAGGCACTTGCTAAACAAGCATGACCTGAGGTCAATCGCCAGAACCCATGCAAAGGTGGAAAGAGAAAACCAACTCCACAAGGCTGAATGAACTCTGACCCCCACACAGGTATCATGGCATATCTCCCCAGTATTTTAGAAAAGGTGGATATAGAGAAAAAGGCACCTGACACTGATCTTTGGGCTGGAGAGAGGCCTACTGCCACAGGTCAGAACCTGGCTCTCAGCATGCGCGTGCCTGTGAACTCTAACTACACCCGACACCCCCTCTGCTGGTCTCCCTGGATGCTGCACCCACACGAATGTATCCACGCATTCATGTAATTACAATTACAAAATAAAGATAAGCATTTTGGTATATACCTTTAATCCCAGAACTGAGGACACAAAGGCAAGGATTTCTGCAAGTTCAAGACTAGCCAGGTCTGGGCTGGGGATTTAGCTCAGTGGTAGAGCGCTTACCTAGGAAGCGCAAGGCCCTGGGTTCGGTCCCCAGCTCCGAAAAAAAGAACCAAAAAAAAAAAAAAAAAAAAAAAAAAAAGACTAGCCAGGTCTGTATAATAAGATCCTATCTCAAGTAAACAAATAAAAATATGAAAAGAAAATATCCTCCTTGGGGCTGGAGAAACGGCTCTGTATTTAAGAGCACTGTCTGCTCTTCTAGAAGACTGGGTTTATGTCCTAACACATAACACAGCAGCTCACAACTGTAACTCTAGTTCCAGGGGATCTGACTTCCAGTATCCAAGCTACGGAGTGAGCACACCCCCCCTCCTGAGGAATCTGCACTCTGACTCTGCTATGGCTCAGAACATAACTCAAGTGGGTTTTTACGGCACTCACTCTCATTTGGCTCTTCAGCCTTCATCAAGAGGGCGGTGATCAAGGGGCTCCCTGAAGACACACACTGCTTTTCCCATCACATTTCATACTCTTAAAGAACTGAGAGGCCCTGCACCTTTAATCCCACAGCTTGAGAGGAAGAGGTAGGTGGCTCTCTCCGAGTTTGAGGCCAAGTTGAGGTCAAGTCCAGGATAGCCAGGAGTATATAGTTAGACCATGTCTCAACGCCACCCCCCCCCCACACACAAAAACAAAAACAAAAACAAAAAACAAAACCCAACAAACAAACAGAAAAATTCTGAATAAGTTCTTGGGTAACCACAGCCACTTGCTCTTTAAAAGTATAAACCAAAAGAAATAAACTAGCATGAACCAGACTGGCACAATAATGTTAAGTCTGTAATTCTAGAACTATAGAGGCAGAGGCAGGTGGATCAGGAGTTCCAGGTCACCCTACCTTAAAACTTAAAACCCTGCATGAAAACAAATCAAAAGACAGTTGGTAGGTAGAGTGCTTGCTAAGGAAGCTCAATGATCCAAATGCAGATCCCCAGCACACATGTATACGCTGTGATGGCACACATCTACAACCCTAATGCTCCCAGGGAGAACACTGGTGGATCCTGGAGTCTTGCTGGCCATCCAATCAAGCAAAAATGGTCAACTCCAGCTTGCTTCAATAAAGAATCCCCATCTTGGGCTGGTTAAAAGCACTGACTGCTCTACCAGAGGTCCTGAGTTCAACTCCCAGCATCCACATGGTAGCTCACAACCATTTGTAATGCTCTCTTCTGGTGTGTCTGAAGGCAGCTACATTGTACTCATATACATAAAATATATAAATAAATCTTAAAAAGGAAAGAAAAATAAATAAATAAATTAAAATTAAAACAAAACAAAACAAAACAAAAACCCCCATCTCAAAAGCTAGAGAATAGAGGAAGATGTCAATGCTGGCCTCTGGCTGCTACGCACCCACCCACAGGTGAATGTGCGAAACACACAACCCAAGGAGTATCAGGTAAGAGAACAAAAGCTTGGGGCTTGGTGGTGAAGTGCTTGCCCAGCCAGCGTAAAAGACTGTAGGTCTGGAGCCAGGTGTGGTGGTGTATACCTTTAATCCCAGAACTCAGAAGGCAGAGGCATCTAGATCTCTGTGAACTGAAGGCTAGCCTGGTCTACATAGTAAGTTCCAGGACAGCCAGGGCTACATACATACTGAAACCCTGCCTCAAAACAAAACAACAAAAAACCACAAGCAAATAAAAAAAGGAATTAAAAAAAAAAATCCAGGTTGGGGATTTAGCTCAGTGGTAGAGCGCTTGCCTAGCAAGCGCAAGGCCCTGAGTTCGGTCCCCAGCTCCAAAAAATAGAAAAGAAAAAAAAAAATCCATCTTTCTCTTTTTTTCTACCTTTCTTGACAACAGACTCTGATACAAAGGTCCTCATAGACGCAAACCAAGTTTCCGAAATGGACAAACACTTAGTGGGTCCTCTGGGCACATACCGTAGGGGTTCAGGGCAGGGGCACTTGCCCTCCATCATGTCACAGACTGCAACTCTGATGGTCTCATGCCGGATACATTCATTATAGTTTTTGCTGTCTCCTGGATGTCTTTCCTGTAATTTGACAGACGCCATAGTACCCATTTAGTCAAAGAGAAAAGCAGTGCAAAGATACTTCAGGGTTAATACAGAGTACATGACCCAAACATATACAGTGAAAGAATGAAAAGAATGCCTTTCCCATTGTAAATCCAAGACAGCTAAGCCGTGGACCCCTGACCTCCCTACACATAAAAACACCCATTCTATTATATTATAGGTCAAATAACTAATCAGCAAACGATCCATCAGATTATTCTGCGTCTCAATAAAAGACTTATTAAGTAAAGATTAATGGGGAACAATTCTGGAGCTGCCTGGTTAATTTCTTTCTTCTCTGTAGGTTCCTCTATCTCTGTAAACTTATCAAAGGAACAATCTTTAACACTCCAAATAAACATAGAGTCAAAAGCTGGGCTAAACAGATGCAAATAAGTTATAAGGCACTTTGGCTCCAGGGTTCTATCCCAAGCATGCATGTGCATAACATACACAGACACACACACACACACATAGACACACACACACACACACACACACACCACACACACGTTAAGCCTGGGCTACATGAGACCATCTGGGAAAAAAAGAAATAAAACAAAAACAAAACAAAGAAAAAGAAAACCTCTATTTCCTCACCTGAAAATTAGGACAATATTTACCTTATAGTTAGCATGAATACTAAACAATGTATAATATACAGGACTAGCGCAGCCTGGCATATAGCCATGTGTATTTCCTATGCCCTTTGCAGTGCCAACTAGAATATCCCTGTCTTAACTAATGACTAGCTACTCTAACTATGTAAATAATTACACATCCTATCTCCAAAATAATAGACAGCTAGAGAAAGACCTGGTGACACAGGCCTGTGATCCCCACCATCTGGAGAGACTGAAGCAAGGGGATCTAAAGTTCAAGGTCTAGGAGACCAGAGAGATGACTCAGTGGTTACAAAGACTTCCAGAGGACCCAAGTTTGGACCCCAGCACCCATACCTGTCAGCTCATAACCCTCTACAACTCTTCTAGCTTCCATGCCATGTGCACATGTGCACACAGGCATACCATACAACACACTCAAGTACAAGTAACAAAAACTAATCTTACGTAAAAAAGAAGCTCAAGTCTGCTTGGAATATAGAGAATTCAAGACTGACCTATACAACTCCTCAGAACCTGTTTCAAAATGAAAACCTCAAAGGGTTAGGGAAGCACTTCACGGCTAAGTTCCGTATATTTGATCCTTGGTATTATACGGGGGAGGGAGCTAGCTCCTCAGGCAGCAGTCACTGCAGAGCACACTAAGGCCATACTGCAGAATGCAGACACACTTAAAAACCCATTGGCATGGAGCTGCAGAGATGCTCATCAGTTAAGGGTACCTGCTGCTCTTGTAGAAGACCAGGGTTTGATTCTCAGGGCCCACATGGTTGTTGATGTCTCTTCACTCCAGTCCCAGGGGACCTGATGCCCCCTTCTGACTTCCTTGGCATCAGGCACTCATGAGGTACACAAACATAGATATAGAAAAAACTACCCATATACATAAAATAAATTAAAAAAATCAAAAATTCCCAAAATAGGCTCAAAACTGATTTCTTTTTTTTTTTTTTTTTCCGGAGCTGGGGACCAAACTCAGGGCCTTGAGCTTGCTAGGCAAGCGCTCTACCACTGAGCTAAATCCCCAACCCTCAAAACTGATTTCTAAATGATACTACTTCGACTAAGTTGGCTAACCCAAGCTAAATATGTAGTAATTTTATTGTAAGATTTGTTTGTTTCCTTTCTTTCTTTTCTTCTTTTTTCCCTTTTTTGAGGCAGGGTCTCACTATGGAGGCTTAGCTGGCTTGGATATCACCACACAGACTACGCTAGCTTTAACCTCAGAGCTCCACCAGCTTCTGCCTCCCTAGGACTGGGGTTAAAGGTGTGCTTCACCAGGCCCAGCTGATACTGCAATTCTTGCAAATAAAGAGCACTTATGTCCTTTCCCTCTCTATATACTAGTATTATGTGGAGGCTATCTAGGTGGAAAAACAGAAAAGGACTCTCCAGGGTAGCTCAGAGCACCTACAGCTCAATACTGCAGGTCTCAGCACAAGGCCCAACAGCCCTTACCTGTTCAAAGCCTGGCTCGTTGTGGTAGGGATTCTCAGTCATCAGGGACTGGATGGAGATAAGCACAGAAGAGATGCTCTGGGCTGGGCTCCAGGCGGGGCCAGTCCACGTACTGCAAACACAGCAGAGGGAGAAGGTGATGCCGAGAGCAGCCCTGTGCAGCATCACCCTGACGCCAGCAGCATCCCCACCGTTTGTGAGTGACTCACCCAAGTTGCCCTTTCACTATTAACACTTGGGAAATTCCCAGCCTCTGTTTTACCCTCATTCACCAGAATAGGCGAATGCCTAAATTCTCTCATCAAATGAGAATAAAACAGAGAGCAAGCAAGAACTACAACTTTGAAAAGATGCTCTTTGATCTAGAAAATAAACAGTGACCAAGGAAGGTGATCCTACCAAACAAAACAAGAACCCAAGTTAGGGAAATAACTCTAAAGGTCGTCTAAATGTTAACCTGTGACTTCAAGGAACTTATTAGTTACTGGTGGTAACAGAGTTGGTGAAGGGAGAGCAGCTAGTCAAAAGCATAAAGGTGACTGAGGCCTATGAGGACACATGTTGAAGTTTATAGATTCAGCTTTGTAACAAGACAAGCAGAGTCAAATTCTCTGACTACGACAACCCTGCTAAGACAGAAACGATGGGGTGTTTACAGAATGTGGAGTGTCTGACAATATGTAAAATATCAGATAGAAAACAACACCAGGGAAAATATCCCACACATACACACATATTTTTTAAGACTGGGTCTTGGTATACATCCTTGGCTATTCTTAAACTTAAAAGCAACCCTCCTGCCTCTGCCTTCTGAATGCCAGGGATGAGAAATATACTACACCACTCCTGGTTAAACCACATTAGGTATTAGAGTGGAGCACTTGAATGCCAATGCTTGCCTTCCTTCCTTCCTTTATTTATTTAGAGGTAGGTGTCAGTATTTATTTATAGGTAGGGAGTTACTAATGTAGTCCTAGCTGTCCTAGAACTTGCTAAGTAGACCAAGTATCCCTGAACTTATTATAGGAATCTATCCTACCATGCATGACAGGTATTTTTTTTTTTTCCCGAAGCTTGGGACTGAACCCAGGGCCTTGCGCTCGCTAGGCAAGCGCTCTACCACTGAGCTAAATCCCCAACCCCCGACAGGTATTTATTTTAGCTCATTTAATTAACAAGATGGCACGAGAGATGGAAACAGAACACAGCCTGAGCCACGACTGGGTTACTTCAGTTAAGTAACCATGGCCCTTCCCTTCTACACCTGAGGAAGACCCAAGTCACAGGTGTGGAGTAAACCTCCAGAGAGCGCTCTCTCCCATGCTGTCCCCCTTACATGTGGCAATTCACACCGACAGGGTTAGTTCTCATTCCATTTATTTCAGCAGCAGTGGCCCTAGCAGTTGTTTCTAGGTATGAAGAGAGGGAATTGGGCCAAAAAGCTAATGGAGCCAACTAAAACTGCCTAAGAACCTTCTTACTCCATGACTCTTAACTGTAAAATTTCTATTTCAGGGTGGATCTTTCATTATCATGCAACAAACTTCTGCTGCTTTCCCTCAACCACCATCTTGGATGAGCTGGTATCCAGAATGACTTCACAGTAGCTTACAGAGGGAAACCTACTACACATATACTTTTAAGAACAAACTTCATACCAAAACCCAGGACTCAATTTCCAAACTATTAAGGGATATACACCCAATTCCACCAGCAGAGACACTTATGTAGCCTAATAAAATGAAGGACTTATTATAGATAATCTTCCTTCAATGGGACTTTCCAGCTGTCATAATCCTAGCAGAGTATACCATATCCCTAGACTTGAGAATTCTAGGGTAAAAAAAAGACAGACAGACAGACAGAGGGGAGAGGGCAGGGGGGACAGTGTCAGACCGAGACATAGAGACAGACATACAGAGTGAGGGAGAGAGAGAGAGAGAGAGAGAGAGGGAGGGAGAGAATATCACATTTCTACTGTCCTTCAGCTGCCTTTCTCACACACAAACATAGAAACGTGCTGGATGCAAGAAAGAAACAGCATCACCAGTTACAGCAACTTTCTTAACATTCGACCCACACTTACTCTCTACCTCAAGGAAACCTGGACTGCAAAAGAACCCAAAACAGGCTACAGGATATTCTTCACTCTGAATGTTAAACTCACAAAGGCAATTGATAGGGAGTGAGTAAGAACTCCACAAAGCAACTTCCTAGTAGCGCCCGGGAGTATATTTGACAGCTGCTTGGTATCTGGCATGATTTCTAATCTCAGATTTTTTTTTATTCAATTAAACCACTACCTCCAAAGGTGCCCATTAAGAGACTCCAATCAGACACCTATACATGAATTCAGCAGACCTGGAGCCTTTCTCAAGCCTCTGGGGGAAAAGTAAGGCCCTAATGTTTCCCGAGGGAGTAGTTCTCAAAGGGGTATACAGCATAACCGCCTGCATGGCCTTTAAGAGAGCAGGCCAGTGTGTACCCAGAGCCTGAGATACACTTCTAGGACGGGACCTTCGAATCTGCAGATGAGGCTGTGGCAGCTCAAGGACCACACGTAATAAACCACTTCGTAAGAGGTTTCTTACATGTAATAATGTGACTTTACTCCTTCCCATCTAGAATGATACCAGCCATGTGCCATCCTGAGAACTGAACATTCAATCACGTCTGTGCTGTGGGTTCAAAAGAGGAACCCTAACTGATGAAGGCCACCCTAGAGCGATTATTTGCTAACACCAACTTGGCTTCTTAGAAGTCTCCTCTTACCCTAGAATACTCAAGCAGACTTTCCCATTGCGGTAGAAGTTGGGGTTAAACCTCACTGTGTTATTGCCCGTTGTCATCAGTTTGACCCGAGGTGGGTGGATGGGATAGTCGGGTGGACACCGAAAGACGAACAGGAAGAAACCCCCTTCATAAGGAGTGTCAAATGGGCCTGTGATCAATGCATGAATCTGCAAAATAAAACCCCATCTCAAAATTGTGAGGTGATGCCCCACCACAACCCCTCCTAGCTTCCACTTGCTCCCCGCAGAAGCAGTCACCAACAGCATGCATTCTCCACATCCTCACCATACAGAATGAACCAGCTGGGCTCACTCACGTAAGTAGGTCTTCAATGTAAGGAAATCCCATCACAGTGGAATAGCATCATATGCCACACTCAGAGGTTATGTCCAAAAGTTAGTTAAATCCCAAGGTAAAAAGTGACCCTCGTCAATATTACCTTAAAACAAGTTTTGTTTTGTTTGTTTTCCCACCAGACCTCCCTGATCAGTGTTACAGACAACAAGTGGAACCTAAATATATAAAATAGGCAATATAAAATATTGGTAGGTTTTTATGTTTAGGAAATCAGTACGTATTTCTTTTCTTTTTCTTTTTTTTTTTTTTTTCAGAGCTGGGGACTGAACCCAGGGCCTTGTGCTCGCTAGGCAAGCACTCTACCGCTGAGCTAAATCCCCAACCCCTCAGTACGTATTTTTACTGAGACACTAGATTCGCCAAGGTTAATCATGCTTATGATGCAAGTCCATTCTGTGTTTGTGTGATAGAAAGGGGAGAAGGGGAGGGAAGATGAATGGAAAAGGGGATTGGAGGATACAGCACCAATGCCAACAACAGTGCAGAACTGATAACCACATGCATACAAAGGCTGTCTGTTGGCTTCCTCCAGAGGATCAAAACTACCGTGTCAAAGACACACACACACAAAAACTCAGGTCCACTCATGGCCAATGGACTCCCCGCACTCCCCCCAAGTTTCTCCAACACTGTTGTAAAAACAAACAAACAAACAAGTAAATAAGTATCCTAAAAACGTAACGTTAAGTTCAGTTCTCTTCCTTCACAAGCCGTAATTATTCCATTATTGAACACAATTTTCCTTCAAGAAGGGAAGCAAACCTGAGCTGACTCAATTCTATGCTCTTTTCAAAGGCTTCTAACTAATGACTTAAGTACGCTCAGAATTCAAACAGCAAGAGGGAAAAAGACTTTGTACTCCCAGGCCTCAAATCTATAATCCTACTCTGCCCTGGCAACACAGTAGGTTATGTTCTAGTCTGCAAACTCTGGAAATAGTAAAGTCAACTGGCATCAGTTTTAAGGTCTCAGAAATTAGCATACTACCCTAGCATTTGAATGGAGACAGCATGTCACCAGAAAAATATTTCCAACCACATGAAAAGAAAAAAAAATTAAAAGAAAGTCTACTCAAAATAAAAGTTTATAACAATATATAAACCGAGTTTTTACTTTAGGAAATCTAAACTCACTGGTTTTTGCTTAAAATCCTAGATTTAGGATATCCAACTTTCCCCTCCAACATCAGCTTATGTCCAACTTCACTCCTAAGGGAAGGGCATTTAATGACAGAAGCCTAGGTATATATTCCAGAAGAACATGACTATTATGTAGAAGCTTCTTGTGTAGAGGATGAGCAGATAGGTCTCTGGGGTGAGAGATACTCCAAACTGGTGAGACTAGGAATCTGTATCACAGACACTTCAGCCAAGATAGCCTCATCCTTGCCTTCCCTGCACCTGACTTACAGCACCACAGTCAAAGCAAGACGCTGAGAAGGAAGAGACGGGAGTACAATGGGCAGGTGACCATACACATCACCTACAGTGGACAGAGCGGCTGAGAGGAAAGATGCTGTTAAGAGCTAAGTGGGGGGGGGGGGTTGAGGATT
The DNA here is from genome assembly GCF_021556685.1 of Rattus norvegicus. Classification (NCBI taxonomy): domain Eukaryota; kingdom Metazoa; phylum Chordata; class Mammalia; order Rodentia; family Muridae; genus Rattus; species Rattus norvegicus. The sequence continues at coordinate 87,253,397 of NC_141543.1, forward strand.
TAGCTCAGTGGTAGAGCGCTTGCCTAGGAAGCGCAAGGCCCTGGGTTTGGACCCCAGCTCCGAAAAAAATAAAAAAAAATAAAAAAAAAAGAGCTAAGTGGGAACAAGAGGTACAGCTTGTCAATCTGAGGATTTTCTAAGCCAAACAATACCTATGTTCCCTAACAGCAAACCTATTTAAGATTCTGCACTACCTCTCTGTATGTAGCCTCGGGCAAACCACTTACTTTCTCAGGGCTTTGATTTCTTCATCTGTATAACCAGAGAGGAGAGCTGAATTATTATTTTTTTAGGTCTTTTCAATTTTATGGGCCCAAATGTCACATAATCCCCCTGCCCCTTCCCCCATCACATTACCTACCTTAGTCATGTCAACGGTGTCAGGTACAACGAACATTCCTGGAGGAGGCTCCTTATAAATGGACATGATATCCCTGTATAACACCAAGAGGAGGTAGGAGGAGTGAGGAAGGAAGAGGGAAATCCCTTAAGAGGAACAGCTATTATCACTTCAGTTAACCCAGGGTTTGAGAAAGTGGTGCTTGGTACTGAATATGTTTGCCCTGTCTTTTTGGCTGAGAAATCTCAGCTGAATACTTGTCAGGCAGGCAGAGAGCAAATTATTATCAAAGAGGCATTGTTTCGGGGGGGGGGGGGGGAACCGAGAGAGGAAAAATAAGCCAACATCCCATGCTATCAGATGTCACCCTAGAAAAGCCACATCCCATTTACTCTTACTTCTTCCCACATGGAAACTCCTTTACTTCCTATCTCCCAGATTCCCAGGTACTACAACTGAGCACAGAGATTTTCTCAAAACTAACTGGGAAGGCGTCATTACGTCTGCTACAAAAGTTATTCCATAAACTGTACAGGTTTGGGGCTGGGGATTTAGCTCAGTGGTAGAGCCCTTACCTAGGAAGCGCAAGGCCCTGGGTTCGGTCCCCAGCTCCGAAAAAAAGAACCAAAAAAAAAAAACAAAAAAACAAAAAAACAAAAAACTGTACAGGTTTGCTTTGCTAGTAAGGAGACTGAAGCCATCGGGTACAAGTCTACCATGGCCTGTGGTGTCCAGGAAACTAACAGAATGGAGCTGTTTTGGGGAAAAAGGAATCCTCTGAAATTACCAGAATCTCGTCTCTGAAAGATGCCATTTAGTAACTAGGATGTTTGAAACTTCTGGACCACTAACCAACTAGAATAGATCAGCTGAGAACTGGCTCAGAAAAAGTGAATTATGAGGAAGTCTGGGGGCACAGTAGGGTAGCATAACAAAGAAGTTTGTACAGGCCAAACTCAAAGCTGTATCAGGACTAGGAGAATCAAACAGCTCAGGAGTTGAGAGCTGTATTCTGAGTTTAAGTTTGAGGTGGCAATATCTGTGAAGTTGTTCTGTGTCCTGCACTGTGCCAGATACTTTACACGAACGCATGGTGTAGTTTTGTTTTTTAATTAAAAGCTTGAAAAATACGCAGCTGGGAAGACACCTGAGGGGTTTTGGAATGTTTGGGATAATATTCAGATAAGGGGGCATGAAAAGAGTAAATCTGGTCACCAGGAAACAAGTTTCAAAATTAAAAGCTCAACACTCTTATCCTTTGCCATGCAATAGGTACTTCACTAAGTGAGCACTTTTGCCAAACATATTTATCTATGAAGTGATCTAAGATCAGTCACCCAAGAAACAAGCACAGAAAGGCCCTAGGCCTTTTGCTGCTAATCTTGAATGGAGTACATCTGCTTCGCAAAAGTCAACCAGACAATCCAGGGGGTAAACTCAGGAAAAAAAGTTCTTGAATAGAATATTACAATCCACAATGGTACTGAGAGATGGAAGGAACGCTGAATTTCTGGTGTGAGAGACAGCTTTGGGGAGTCCGGAAAGGGGGTTCAAGAGATGATCTGGAAAGTCAGGGAGGCTATCTAGACCCGTGGAAAGCACCATATGGTGGGGAAATGAGGAAAGGAAAGGTAAAAAGAAGACTGACTCGAGTCTGCAACTGGGCAATGCCGGTAGAGTATGTTCCAAGCGAGGACTCCAGAGAGATGGGGGGCTGATGGGTGGGGCTTGAGGGCAGCCTTTAGGTAAGCTGGTGGGGTAGGTTAGAGGGGAGGTGCGAAGGGCGGGACCGAGTGTTGCAGAAGAGCAAAAGGGTCAGGTTTCGGGTGAACGGGAGGGGTAGGGATAGGGAGTCCGGAACAGAGCTGCAGGGCTCACCGGAGGTCGCTAAGGGGCGGGGTAGGCCCGAGGGCAATCGTGGATCTGTTTAGGCTGCAGGGCCCCGTGCTGAGGCGAGAGGGAGGGAGAGAGGGAGGGGAAAGGGCGACACTAAGGCCCTGTTGGTAGACGCCCGCAGGGTTTGGGCCTGAAGACTCGAAGCGGGAGTGAGCCCTGATGGGGAAAGGTGGGGGGCGGGGAAGGTCGAGCCCTGGAGCTCCGGGATGAGGGAGGAAAAACCCCGGCTCACCGCTTAATCCGAAGTAGACACTGAGGCGCGGTTCGCTCGCCGTCCCAGTCCGAGCTGAGCGTGGGGTCCCAATGGCTAAGCAGCGCGGCCCCGTGGGCAGCGGCCGAGGGCGGGAGTCCTGGCAGCGGAGCCAGGCCGCTCCCGGGTCCCCCGGCCCCGCCCGCCGCCGCCGCCGCCGCCCACACATCCGGCAGGAAAGGCGGCCCGAACCCGCCGCCGCTCCCGCTAACGCCGACCACACCGGCAACACCGCTCGCCCCTGGGCCTGCTGCCCCGGCGCCCGCCGTCGCCGTAGCCGCCTCCTCAGTCGGACTCTCCGCCATCGCTGCTTCGCTTCCGGGACTGCTCAGCAGCTCGTCCGCCGACCAGAGCGGCCGCTGCTCCCGCACCACCGAGAGCCGGGCCAGAGTGTCCCCACCCTCCGCTTCCCTAGCCCGGGTGGCGCTGGCTCCGCCCACCTCCGCCCGGACCAGCGAGAGGCGTGCTGCCAGAGCGTCCACCCACGGTCCTCCAGAGCGGGGGGCGGGGGCTAGCGGACTGGCCGGCGCTCCAGGCCGGCGCAGGTTCTGCGATCCGCCCGAGACGCTGGCATTCACCTTGCTTGAAGGTTTTATGTTGGAGTGTTGATGTAGGAGAGGACAGTTCACAGAAGATGTAGAGAGCCACAGCTCCTCCTTTAACGGGAGGGACCATCGATGCTCAATCCTGGGATAGTACTGAGGTCCAGCTTCCCAGTAGGGCAACCAAAGGAAGAGCTTGACTAGTTTAGGGCCCTTCACATCCCTACAGCTCTGTGAGGGATCATGGCAAGTCTTCTCTCCCACCAACGACTACTGTTGTCCCCTAACTGCGGATGGATCAAGAAGGAGAACCGAATCAGAACTTGCGAATAAAACACCACCTCATTTCAGTTTATTCAATATTTATTTATGAAGGGCACGCCAAAGGCCAGGAGATGTTGCTAGGCATTGCCCTGGAGTTAATGACACAGAAGTTGACAGCTTGGTCGGAGTCACGTGTCAGGCTTGATTCCAAAATCAGTACCTTTTCTACCCACTAATTCTGAAACTAGGGGTTTGAAATTCTTGATTTCTTAGAACTATACTGAGATTTGTAATAAGAAAATTCTACGACTAGGGAAAACTAACAGGAATATAAGAGTGTATGTGTGTTTGCTAATTACCACATGACTAAGAATTTACACAACCCTTTCAGCTGGTCTGAAACATCCTTAACAAACATACTGATATTTCTACAACAAAGTGTATGAATATTTCTTTGAGACAAGGTATCCATATGTAGCTGCTTACCACAGCCTTCCTAGGGCTAAGATGACCTTGCATAAGCCACCACACCCAATGAAATATTCACATTAACTTTAGTATGTTTATGAATATTCACTCATTCTAGAACAAATAGAGCCTCACTTTGGATCTTGCTTCCAACTCTCTTGTTTTCTCTCTTTTACTCCCACAGAAGCCCGGCTCCTGTGGTGGTACATCCCTGTAATCTCAGCACTAGGGAGGCTGAGGAGTCAGGAGGGTCATGAGATGTAGGATAGTTGGGGTCACGAATTGAGTTCAAGGCCAATCTGGACTACAAAAGGACAACCTGTCTCAAAAAAAGCAAAACCAAGTGAAAAGCCTGGGTTCTGGACATTTGTGCGTTTTCTCAAATGGTCTGGAAATAGCAAATACGTTATTGTGTTTTGAGGCTGCCATTAATTGAGTGCTTAAGGGTACACATATTTTTATCTGCTTTATCTTGCTTGTTCTCTCCCCAGCTCTGTGATGTAAAGACTGTTATTAGCCTTTTGTAACAGATGGAATGACAACGGGCAGACAGAAGGTCAGTCACACACATGAGATCACACTGAGAGCAGACGTCATTTTGCTATACACACACACACACACACGTATACACCCAGAACTCTAGTTTGGGTGTTATCTGTGTATACAGCTTAGTGTGGTTCACCTTAGGAACATAACATGAAATAAACTCGTCAGTATACCATTTTATGGAGCTTCCGTGTTGTGTTGATGTATCTTCCTAGGGTTTGATTTTTTTTTTAAAAAAAATAACATTTTATTAAAAATTATTTTGCTGGGCAGGGGTGGTGCACATGGCTTTAATCCCAGCATTCAGGAGGCAGAGGTTGCCAGTTCTCTGTGAGTTTGGGCTCCAGCCTGGTCTACAAAGTGAGTTCCAGGACAGCCAGGGATACAGAGGGAAAAATAGCTTTGGTTTCCCTGAAACTCACTTTGTGAACCAGCCTGGCCTTGAACTCACAGAAATCTGCCTGCCTCTGCTTCCTGACCGCTGGGGTTAACAGCATGCACTAGCACACAGGGCTGCACCAGTATTTTTAAAAGCGACGGTACTGTACTTTTAATTGGCACCTCCCTGACTTGTCTACTCCTTTTTACCTCATCCCCCTATGTCTCACTATGCAGCTCTGGTTATCTGGAACTCACTCTGTGGACCAGGTTGGCCTTGAACTCACAGCAATTCCACCTGTGTCTGCCTCCCCAGTACTGGGGTTTAAAAGCATGTGGAACCACGTGCAGCTACTTTAGGCCTTTCTTCCTGATGCTTTTTATGCTTACAATACTATTTCCCTCACCTCTGGCCGAAGAACCTCTCCAAACCTCTGCTCCTCCTAGTAAAACTGGGACAACTGAAGAGACTAAAAGCAAAAAGTATGATAATGAATGGGGCGCAATGACTGCCCAGGGCCAATAATAATTATTAACTCTCATTATTCTTACAGGGCCTTTAAAGCCGGTTGGACTTCCACTTTCTCTGCCAAGCCGTAACATCTCCAGGCATATTATTATTATTATTATTATTATTATTATTATTATTATTATTATTTATTAGCTTTAATTACTCCCTCTTCAGGTTCTTATGGCTGGTTATTCACACCTTTATTACAGCTCTTGCTGTTTTATTTCAGTGGTTTGGTTACTCACAACTGGCCACTGGCTAGGGCCTCCTCTAGAGCAGGAAGGACGACGAGGACACCTAGCTCTAGGGCCTAATGTTCAATAGATACTGCACAAAGGTCAGGAGGATGCAAATGAGACCCAGCATGGTAGACACTGGCCCTCCCCCTGGCCATGTCTCCTTAGCACTTCACCTTTCCCCCTTCTCCTCCTCAGATGTGTTTTTAAAGTGCTGAGCCAAACTGCAAGTCAAGGTGTGATAGATGGCAGGTGCTTGAAGGGCCAGCTCACCAGCCCTCATGGGAGGCACTGACAGAGCAGAGGCCAGGATGACATAAGGACCCAGAGCAGGCTGAACACAAAGTAAGCTGACCAACTTCCTCCAGTGTCCGTTGACTTTCTCAAGGCAACATCTGGCTATTTTCCATAGGGAACTTGGCCAGAGGGCAACAGTATGCTTGCTGGAACTAATTCTATGCCCTCTGGGAATGGCTGATCGGTGAGCCAGCTTCCCATAGGAACACAGCTCCATATCAACTTCCTCCCAACCCGCTTCATGTTGTGTCTGCGCTGGGCCAACACAATTTTGCAAGCGTCATTCTCAGATGGTAGGGGTTGACCAGTGTTCAGATGGCCTTTCTGAGGAGAGGCACAATGAAGACTCATCTCTGGCTTCCCAGTGGTGTGTCCCACCAGTCTGGGGCATCCCTTCTCCCCCAGTGCGCAGGCTTGCGTCTTGGTGCTATGTTGGGAATACATGAATATTTCTCTACTAGATCATAAATCTTGAACAAAGAAAAAAAAATCAGAACTTGGACCAGATATTTAAAGCTTTTAATAATTGAAAATACCTCTCTCTGCACACATACACATACATTACATACATTCACATTCATGAATATCTTCGCTTTTGTTGGCGGTGTTTGAAGCCTAGCTGCTTGGACCTATAGCAAAGGCTGGCCTTGAACTTCTTGACCCTTTTGCCTGCATATCCAAGTGCTGGGATGAGAGCATGAGCAACCTCGATCATTTCCCATAGCTGTTTAATCATGTAGTAATAAAGTCTGTGAGCTGGGAGATGGTTTGTGGATAAAGGCTTGCTGCCCACGCATTAGATCCTGAGTTTGGATATCCAGTATAAGCTGGGCGTGAGGAATAATGGAATAATGGCAGCCCATAACTACTCAGGCAGAGCACTCAGGTTTGGTTCCCAGCACCCACACTGGGTAGCTCACAACTGCTTGAAATGCCAACTCCAGAGGATATAACATTTCTGACCCCCTAAAGCACCTACACTCACACAGATGCATGCACATAATAAAAAATAAAAGTATTTGGGCTTCAGATTGGGTGAGACTCTGTCAAAAAATAATGTGGATGGGGACAGGGATGTGACTCACTTGGTTGAATGCTTGCCCTGGCCCCCAGCAGCATGTGAAACTGGGAGAGTACGTTAATGTTTCCTCATTTACATATACTACCTGTAATATTTAATTTTATTACAATCACCAAAAATCAGTCTCATTCCCACTGTAGGGATGAAGAAGTCACTACTTGGGAGGGAGACAGTACCATCTTAGCTAGGATGGGGCAGGGCTGACATTTGTATCTGTTTGCTTCTCAAGCCCATGCTCTTCTGATCTCCCTGCCCCCTAGCCAGGAATAGAACCCAGGGTTTTAAACACGCTAGGCAAGGAGTCTACCACTGAGCACACTGCCAACCTCAGGATGGGCTCATTTTGGTTCCTATGCTCTTCTCAGACTGTAGTTTATTCTTATAAACCCAAAAACATCTTTGCATTCACTTACATTTTGCTCTAAACAAAAATGGCCGCATCCATGCACCAGAGCTAATATATCACAGATCTTGAAGAGTCTTAGAGGCTATACCAAGTAGCCCAGTGGATATGAAAGCATTCTCCCTCCAAGAGCCCACTTGCTAGATTCCTAGTCCTGCCGATCTGTTAAGTTCAACCAATTCCAAGGCTCTCTGAAGGCCAGCCTCTCAGGTTCTTGGCCTTTCACGGGAAGGAAAAGCAACTACTTTCCCTGGGGAGTGTTCCTTGATTACCTCCAAAGCAAGTGACCCATCAAGGGTGCCAGCATCATATCCCCAAGGGTTATGGTGTTTCATTTGTGTAACAGTATTACCAGTTAATCTATTGCTCCCTTGGTGACACTTTGCCAGGTCACCTTCTGTCCTCTTCCTTTCCTCAGCCTGAAACTGCCAGGCTGTCTCAGGATTTACCACTGGTCAGCAACCCTAAGGGAGTTATGTTAGGTAAAACAACTAAGGGACTTTGTCCACTTGAGAATCTGTTGCTACTGATATCTAGTGGCTATGTTAGGAATGTTCCTACCGCTCACTGAACAGAAACGCCCCTCAAGCCAACTACTGAAACTGCCTTGTGGGGATAATCTCTTACGTACTGTGTGGAAGCATCGCCTGTCGACAGAGTTGATGACCTATTAGCAAAAGGGAGGAAGTAATAGGTGGTATTTCCAGGAGAGAGATAGGAATTCTGGGAGTTAGGCTGATGAAGAGTCTACCCAGGCTATGGGGAAGTTGGACATGTGAAACTGAGAACAAGAAACCAGTCATGTAGCTGAGCTCAGGTTCAAATAAACCAGAGAGGTTAAGAGCTGGTTTGGGGAAGCAGTCTAGCTTATGGCCTAGGCATTTTTAAAATAAATATAAGCCTCAGAGCAGTCATTTGGAAACTCGGGGAGCTGAAGTTACACTACCAGGCCCCATATATAACAAAGCTGAGAAATACGGGAATAAACGTGGGTTGGAAATGCTGGCTGGCTGCATGGCCTTGGACAAGTCACTGAACTTGCATTCTCGGTGAGTCAGCATAGTGATAAGATGTTCTAGAGTCTGAAGGATAGCTTTACTAACCAGCTATACAACCTTAGGCAGGATGCCCCACCCCTCTGAGCTTTCTTCTGGGTTAAAAGCTCATACTGAGGCCTGCAGAGATGGCTCAGTGCTCTTCCAGAGGACCTGGGTTTGCTTCCCAACCCCCAAATGGCACTCAGAATTGTCTATCACTCTAGTTCCAGGGGATCTGACACCATCAGAGACATACATGCAGGCAAAACACCAATGTACATGAAATAGAAATAAACTAAGTAATTTTCAAAAAAGAAAAAAAAGGGCTGAAACTTTTGTTCTTATAGATGTGGGTTCCACTCCCAGTAACACATCTGTATGTAACTAATTCCAGGAGATCTGATGGCCTTCTGGCCCAAGTGCTTGCACAGACATAAAAACTCTCCTGCCAGTTTGCATACAAACATGTATACACATATGTTTTGTGTGTGTGTGGCAGTAGATTAGTCATTATCTTACCTGGGCTATCCGGGCCATTTTAGACAAGTGAGGGCAGAGGAAGGTCTAGGCACAGGCCACAGAAAAAGAAGCTCATGATGTCAAGGGACTACTTAGTCTGCACGCTCCAAAAGCACTTTCAGGCTCAAGCAAAGATCATGGACTATTTGAGGGGAACCTGGGTGTCTTCTGTGTAGTCAAGAACATTTCAAAAGCCCATGAGGCTGAAGATGAAGAGGAAACAAGTGAGGCAGCTACAGGTGGCGAGGCCCACCCCCACCTCCAGCGCCTTTGGATCCACAGGTTACTGTGACAAGAACCTTTACTCACATGGGTGTGGTGGTACACCCTGTAATCCCAGCACTCGGGAGGCAGAGACAGGAGGATTTCTGTGAGCTGAAGGCTAGCCTGGTCTACAGATTGAGTTCTAGAATAGCTGGAATCATGCAGAGAAACAAAACAACAAAGGAAGAACCTTTACCCCACAGAGCCATCTTGACTGTTCAACACCTCTGCCTTTAATCTTCTCTATAGTACTTTAAATTGTGTGGCAAAAATAAAAACAGAACTGATGGCGAGGGGGAACAAAGGATGAGAAGCACCTTTAAATTTAAGCTAATTCCCCTTCTCTGCTCAGGGTTTTGGACAAACTATTTTGCTTTCTTAAAAAAAAAATATATATGTTATATATATAATATATATACAGTATATATAATATATATATATCAGGCTTAATGGTTAAGCTTAGCAGGATTGCTGTTCAACACTCAGTACAGAGTTGGTTGTAAATTAAACTCCTGAAAAATGTTACCTGTTACAAACAATAGGGGGCGCATGCCTTTAAACCAAGTAGAGGCTAACCTAGTCTACATAGCAAGTTCCAGGCCAGCCAGAGCCGTACAGCAAGGCCGTAAGGACTCAACAAAATACAACAACACATCTCCCCCTTCCCTACATAAGCAAAACCCAATGAAATGGCGCCTGTCAATATGCTAAACTTGAAAGGGACAAAGCACCAACATCATTACCCAAGCTATTGCATATCCTCCTGGAAGACGGTGGGACCCTTCCGTTCTCTGCCCACTTCCTCGTCACTACGGCTGACCCAAGTGTCACCTCTCACTTTTCCAAAGCTGTCCCCTACCCCCGGGGTAGAAAGACAGGCACAGGCACATGGTTTAGAGAAACGTAGTTTAATGGTAAAGCTCAGCACACTCCAGCACCAGGACTGGCATGGAGTCAAAGCAGCAGGGACGGCCGGGTGACCCCATGGAGCCTCACATGGCGAAGAGGATGAGGAAGGCGACCATCAAACAGAAGAGCCCCATGGCCTCAGACAGGGCAAAGCCCAGGATGGCATAGGAGAAGAGCTGCTGCTTGAGAGACGGGTTCCTGCCAGAGACAGGAAAGGGTGAAGGTCTGGGTGAGGGAAGGGAGTATGTTACTGTGCCAAAAGGGGCTAGCCTACATCTACCCTGAGGACTGGGACAGGAACGACCAGCAACTTGGCAAGTTTACATGTGGCATACTTTAATTCTGACTTAGGTCACTGGAGAAATAAATAGGAGGTAAAAGAACATCCACTTGGAGACCCTTGCCTGCTAAGACTCTCCCCAAACAGGGTGGAACTTATATGAAGTAACACCCCAGGCAGCCCCAAACTTACCTGGCATAGCCAATAATCAAGCTACCAAACACTGTGCCAATGCCAGCCCCTGATCCAGCCACACCAACTGTGGCGGCCCCAGCACCAATAAACTTGGCTGCTGTGTCAATGTCCCGGGAAATAACACTGGTCTGGAATTCCCGTCTGGCCACCTGGAGAGGGGAGCTGCAGCAGGAAGGCTAGAAGAAAGGGAGGCAGTCAGGAAGAGTGAGGAGCAGTGAGGCAGCTGTCAGGTGGCTGCTCCACGCTCACCCCACCCACCTGAGCTAAGAAGCAGCTGGCACACAGCCTCAAAGGGCAGAGTGCTCTGCGTGCAGGGAGAATGTCAGTCCCAGAGTGTTCTCAGACAGGGCTAGTCACATCTATGACTGTCATCTGAGTCTTGGAGTTAGATGGGGTGTCGTAGATCCTTTTAATTCCTAAAAGCACCTCAGTTAACTGTAGAGTCCTTTGCCCGGGGACATCCTGAGGGGCCTGCCTTCCTTACCTTTTTAGATGGAGCCTCTGGTCTACTCAGGAGGGAGGCAGACACAGGCCTGATTAGACCCCTGGTACAGGAGCGGATCTGTAAAATCAGAAAGATGTCTTGCTCCAAATCAGGCAAAAACAAACCATGAAACCAAAGACCAACCCAAGTGGCAGGAGTTTGTCACAATCAGTCCAATAAATTTCAAGGTCAATTAACTTATTTTTCTCAGGTAGGTCTGCATCGGAGACAGCCTTGCTGATAAGTCTGTAGTAGCCCACACTGGCAGCAATCACCATCTGATATAATGTAGCAGGCTGCGGAGTGCTCACAAGACCCTGGGGTCAATCCTCAGAACTAAACCCAAAGCAAACCAGGTACCAAAGTTCATTTTCAAGGGCACAGACTTAATCAGTTTCCCAGAACGGAGTAAGATTCAAACATCCAATCAGTTGTTGAGGTAATAAAAGACTCCAAGGAGATTTACTAAAATGCATTCCCAGCCATATCTATCCTTGATGCAGGGGGCCAGAAAGCCTGGTTTGACTCTCAGAACAGCCATCTTAGAAAAGCTCCCAGGGACATGAATTTCTTGACAAATTATTCAGTGCAATGGCTCTCAGACTTGGCAGAACATTGGAATCACCTGGGAAGGTCTATCGAAATTGCTTGGTTCCACCTTTATTTTCACAGTCTGATGCAATTGGTCTGAGGTGCAGTCTGGACATTAGGAGCATTAGGCTTTCCACATGAACTGAACATGCAGTCAAGGTAGAGGAAAATCTGTTTTCCGGTTGTCTGGCTACAGCCAAGCCAGGACTACGATAAAAGGTCAGCTCTAGCTTATCCGAGGACGCTCAGAAAGCCACGACTGCTTAGTTTACCGGCCTGAATGAGCACAGGTTACTCGCAACACATCTTATATCCTCCCCCCAATAGCCATCATCAACACCGAGCGACAGCTTCTCTTAGTCCATTCATTAAACAGGACTGCTCCCATACCCGGCACTACAACAAAACCCGGAGCCACCGCTTACCAGAACTGGAGAAATGAGCAGTGCCTTGGTGGTCTGCATTTTTCAATCTGCAAGAAGAAGGGGGTGAAAAAAGGTAACTCTTATGAAAACCCAGGTGTCTGCTGATACTGGCAACCTCCTGTCGTTCCCATCCACCTCCAATCGTTCTCCCCCAACCCTCTTCCTATACTCCAACTAAGGAGGGCATTAGAGGTCAGAAGGACAGAGCAGATTCCGGGGTCAACCACTTTCTGCGCAGCGGGTCTGCAGAAGGACAGCAATCAAGAACGGAAGTAAAAGGAGGTGGCTCAGGCCCCAAGAGGGAAACGTTGCGAAAAGGAATGATCTCCCGGGAAGACTGGAGGCAGAAACTGGCAGACGTCGTGCAGGATCCTGCCCATGTTACATAGCTGTCCCCTACTCTCCCCAGCGGCCGTTTATCGCTCATTACCGTTGGTAATTAACATTAATTGATAAGGCTTAAAGACTTTAGTCCTCCTTCCCTATCCCTGGAGGCAAATGCTGCTCCACATGGCACAGCCCACGGCCTAGCGGACCCTGTCTCCGGGCCCCAAGTCACCTGCACTCCCACTCCCCTGCAGCCCCTGCTCGGCCCACAGCACACTCCCTGCTCAAGGTGACTGACTCACCTCGCAGCTTTAGCCCTTGGTCTCAGCGCTCAGCTCCCCCACCCACGTGTTCGGGGTCCCTCCACTCCCATTGGCCGTTATCTCCTCACGTTCCAATTGGCTGGCGTCATCAACTTCATCTTTCTTATTGGTCTTTTTCAGGTTCTTCCTCTCTCTCCACGGGAGCTTCGTGGCAATTCCCGCCTCCTTGCGGATAAAGGCGGGGTCTTTTTCCGAGATCGTGATTACGATTGGTCGAATCCCGAAATGCTTGACCATAGAGTCGACGAGACTCAGAGGTTCTACAGCCTTCAACACAAAATGGCGACCAAGGTGCAAGCGGAAGAAAAAAGCGTGGGAGTGACTACCGCCCGCTTGACGCAGGCGGACACGTAACGTGGGCTCCGAGTCTTCATTCGGCCGCTTGGACCTTGGAGCGCATTGCATATTGGGCTTTGTAGTCCCGTCCGAGGACTTAAGGACCACCGACATCCCGCGAGACGTTGCTTCTTGGCAGGGAGAGCCGACACCTTTACAGTACATTCCACCATAGTGATTTGTAAAAAATCCCCGTTTCTGACCAAGAATTAAGGCAGGTTGGAAATTTTCTAAGTAGTGAGCGTGCTCTTGACTCACAAATTGAATGTTGAAACAACAACACAATTAAAGCCAGGCTTAGGGCTGGGGATTTAGCTCAGTGGTAGGCGCTTACCTAGGAAGCGCAAGGCCCTGGGTTCGGTCCCCAGCTCCGAAAAAAAAAGAACCAAAAAAAAAAAAAAAAAAAAAAAAAAAAAAAAAAAAAAAAGCCAGGCTTGCTAGTTCATACCTGAAATCTTAGTACTTGGCAGGTGGAGACCGGAAGGTCAGGAGTTCAAAGCCAGACTAAGTTTCATGAGTTTAGGTCAAAAAGCCAACGTAGGTCCAGACAATTGTATTGGGAGTGGGGAGAACTCTAAAATGGAAACAATAATTGGTAGAACGAAGCTTGCAAAGAAGTGAGGTGGTGTATGCTTGTAATTCCAGACACCAGAAGTCTAAGGAAGGAACCATGCACAAGCTCCAAGCCAGTCTGGATTAAGTAGCAAAACCTTGCTTAGAACAACAACAAAACTACATGTATATGCACACAAGCATGAAGGGTAGGAACAGAAAAATAGGACAGAAAACCTTCCTGGAAAGCAGTTTGGCAATATTTTTATTTGGAACGTTATGACTGAGCCATCCTCTTTGACCCAGTAATTCTTGAGTAATTGAGAACCTTTAAATGGCTCTTTGAGGCAGTATTAACACTTCTAGGAACCTGCACTAAATAAATAATGTCATGCAAAGGTTCTGATGAAGGAGAATGAATGTTGTCGACCTTTTTGTCGTTGGTTCTGTTTTTTTGAGACAGAGTCCCTCTTTGTAGCCCTGGCTGTCCTGGAACTCACAGAGATCTCCTAGTCTCCCAATTGCTGGTAATCCTGTGTGTTTGCCACCATGTCCTATGCAGAGCTTACGGAATGGAAAAGTAAATGTCACACTGATAGTAAATGATTAAATAAACTAGATATGTTTAAGCATACATTTAAAGGTATATAGGTGTTTGGCCTGAATGTGTACCACATATGTACCTGATGCCCTCAGAGGCCAAAAGAAGGCATTGGATTTCACAGTACTGGAGTTAGAGGTAGTTGTGAGTCACCTCATGGGAGTCTCCAAGTCCTCTGGAAGAACAGTGTTCTTAACTGATGAGCCATCTCTTTGGTCCTAATTTATTTTTTATTTTATTTTGTTACTATATTTGAAAGTTTGGGCTTCTGTGTGCCACAGTGCCAGTGTGGCAATCAAGAGGCCGACTTTCAGCTCACTCCTTCCACTGTGGGTTCCAGGGATCGAACTCAGATTGTCGCCTGGCTTGTGAGGTAATGGCTCTGACCCATCTACTGGCCCTAAGTAAGACAGGTATTATAGTCCATTTATAAAAATAGGCAGGGGCTGGAGAGATGGCTCAGTGGTTAAGAGCACTGACTGCTCTTCCAGAGGTCCTGAATTCAAATCCCAGCAACCACATGGTGGTTCACAACCATCTGTAATGGGATCTGATGCCCTCTTCTGGTGTGTCTGAAGACAGCTACAGTGTATTTACAAACATAAAATTAAAAAAAAAATTAAGAAATCATGAGGTCTTTTCTTTCTTTCTCTCTCTCTTTCTTTCTTTCTTTCTTTGACAGGATCTCACATAGACTAGGGTTGCTTTCAATTCTATACAGGTTCTGGTTGAACTCTTAATCCTCCTGTCTCCAACCTCCAAGTTCTGGAATTACAGGTATGTACCATCATGCCCAGAATATTTTCATTTATTCCTTTTTTTTTTTTCTTTCAGAGACTAGACGTTGCTATGTAACCCTGGCTGGCTAGGAACTAGCTATGCAGATTAGGCAGTTGTTCAAGTCAGAGTGATCCTGCTGCCTCTCCATCCCAGGGCTGGGATTATAGGTATGATTCTACAGAGAAAACTTTCAGGGCTAGAGAGATGGCACAGGCTTAGAACACTAGAGGACCAGAGTTTGGTTCCCAGTACCCAGGTAATGTTGCTCACAACAGCTTGTAACAGGAGTTCTAGGGGATCCCATACCCTCTTCCAGGTGCCAAGGGCACTTGCTCATACACTGCCCCACCCCCACCCCATATACGCATAATTAAAAACTGGACTAGTGAGACGGCTGGCTCAGCAGGTAAAGGCCCTGTCCACCAAGTTTTACAAAACCAAAGTTCCATTCCCAGTACCCACGTAGTGGAAGGAGAACAGTCATCCTCTCCTATTGGCTGGCTTCCCCTAGTTCACCCACAGGAACACAATAAATGTAATAAATGTAACAAAACATTAAAACAATTCCTTTCTAATACAGGGTCTTTTTATGTAGCCCTGGCTAGCCTGGACCTCCATATATAGTCCAGGCTAGCACTGAATTTACAAAGCTCTACCCAACTCAGACTCCTAAGAACTGGGATTAAAGGCATAGCCACATGTATGGCTAAAATTACATTTAAAGGAGCCTCATTAGCAAAATAAGTAGTGCTTCAGTCTAATAAAGTTAAATTTAAAAGATAAAATGAGGGCCATCGAAGATGTCTCAGCAGTTAAGAGCACTGGCTACCTTCTAAAAGACCCGGATTTGGTTCCCAGTACCCACAGGATGGGCTTCCATAGTCTGTAACTCAGTCTAGGTAATATGACACCCTTCTTCTGGCCTCAGGGCACTGCATGCATGTGGTATGCATGCATTCCTGAACTAAAACACACATAAAAATTTTTTTAAACTGGCGAAATAAAAATTAAAAGTAAACTTTTTTTTTTTAAACATAGAGAAAAGGTTCATGATTTAAAAAAAAAATAGGAAAGATGCAAAATGAGAAACCAGGTTTGTTGGTATCACTCATCAAAGTAAACATTTGGGGAGGCAGAGATAGGAAAGTCACTGCAAGTCGGAGGCGTCTTGTCTACATCGCAAATTCGAGGCCATTTAGGGCTACATAATGAGGAAGAAAAATCAGAACCAACACACAAAAAATCAGAGAGGTGTTGGGAACTGGGGTGAGAGAGTTCAGTCAAGAAAGTGCTTTACAGGCATGACGACCTGAGTTTAATTTCGGTAGCCTGTGGTGGCTTGGCTTGGAATCCCACCGCTAGGAATCGTAGGTGTGGCTGGGGTAGGGGGTTGGGTGGGGGTGATCTCTGGAGTTCTCTGGCCTGCCAGACCAGTCTGCTTAGCAAGTTCCAGGCCAGTGAGAAATCATGTCTAAAAAAAAAAAAAGTAGAAAGCTTGGAAAAAGGATAGATTGTCCTCTGACTCCTAAACACGGGCACTTGTGCGCGCGCGCACGCACGCACGCACGCACGCACGCACGCACGCACGCACGCACGCACGCACGCACGCATTTATGCACTTACTCATGCGGGCATGCGCGCGCGTACCCCCTTCTCCCAACAAGTATAAACACACATACATAAATATATATATATATATGTATGTATATATGTATATACGTGTATATATATGTGTGTATATATGTATATATATATGGTTAAAAGATCAGAAGAGAGAGTATATTTTTTATCAGCGTGACTCAGGCTGATGTCTGTTGGGAAGAGGGAACTTCAGCTGAAGAGGTGCCTCCATCGGATTGGCCTGTGGGACATCTTGATGGACGATTGATTTGGGAAGCACAGCTCACTGTGGAGAGTGGAATCCCTGAGCTGGGGGTCTTGGAGTATGTAGGACACTAGCGAGTAAGCTGCGTGGGAGGGGGAAGTTAAGCGGTAGGCAGTGTCCCTGCTTGGCCTCTGCTTCCGTCCCTGCCTCAGACTTCCCACCCTGGCTTTCCTTTACGATGGGTTGTAGACTCTAAGGTAAAATAAACCCTTCCCAAGTTGCTTTTGGTTATGTTGCTTATCACAGCTATAGAAAACAAACTAGAAGAGTATGTAATATTAATAGTTATTTTTTGGGGCTGGAGAGATGGCTCAGTGGTTAAGAGCACTGACTGCTCTTCTAGAGGTCATGAGTTCAATTCCCAGCAACCACAGCGTGGCTCACAACCATCTGTAATGAGATCTGGTGCCCTCTGCTGGTCTGCAGTCACATATGCAGGCAGAATGCTGTACATAAAATAAATAAAAAAATCTTTAAAAAAATAGTCATTTTTTAAAATTTAAACAATGTTTATTTAAATAATATTTTTTTTGGTTCTTTTTTTCGGAGCTGGGGACCGAACCCAGGGCCTTGAGCTTCCTAGGCAAGCGCTCTACCACTGAGCTAAATCCCCAACCCCTAAAGAATATTTTTAAATAAGTGAAGGATCGATACCCTGGAACTGAAATTAGGGATGGTTGTGAGCCACCATGTGGGTGCCAGGAATGAAACCTGGTTGTTCATGGCAAGAACAGCTAGTGTTTTTTGGTTTGTTTATTTTGTTTTGTTTTGTTTTATAAGTACACTGTCGCTGTCTTCAGACACACCAGAAGAGGGCATTGGATACCATTACAGATGGTTGTGAGCCACCATGTGGTTGCTGGGATTTGAACTCAGGACCTCTGGAAGAGCATTTGGTGCTCTTAACCACTGAGCCACCTCTCCAGCCCCAGCTGGTGGGCTTAACTGCTGAGCCATCTCTCCAGCAGCAACATTATTTGTCTTTTTATTATATTTTAAAAATACTTGGTTGATTTTGCGTACACTGGTGTTCTGCTTGATTTTGTGTGTGTGTGTGTGTGTGTGTGTGTGTGTGTGTGTGTGTGTTTGTGTGTGTTGGTTGGGGGGTCAGATACCTTGGATCTGGAGTTATAGACATTTGTGAGCTGCCATGTGGGTGCTGGGAATTGAACCCGGGTCTTTTGAAAGAGCAGGCAATGCCCTTAGCCACTGAGCCATCTCTGCAGCACGTATTTCCTCTTATCTTATGAATATGGGTATGTGGCCTGCTTGACTATGTACCATGTATGTGTGATGCCCTGAGAAGCCAAAGATAGCCTCAGGCACTCTGAAACTGGAATTACAGACAGTTGAGAGCTATCTGCCAGCACCCAGAGGGCAGACAGTTAATATTGTCTATAACTACATTTCCAGAGGTGCTGGGAATTGAACCTGAGTCTTCTGGAAGAGCAGCCATTGCTCTTAATTGCTGAGCCATCTTTCCAACCCTCAAATTTTGATGGCTTGTTTGTTTGTTTGTTTGTTTTTGAGACAGGTCTGGCTGGCTTTGAACTCACAGGGATCTGGCTGCCTCTCCCTCTGCTTCCTCAATGCTGGGATTGAAGGCATGTACCACCACATCTCACCTCAAAAAGAATTCTTTTACATTTTTTATGTGCATGTGCACACGAGTGTGTGTGTGTATGTGTGTGTGTGTGTGTGTGTGTGTGTTTAAATGATACCGCATGTGTGCAGGTACCCAAGGAAGCCACCAGAGAAGGTGTGGAATCCCTTAGAGTTGGAATTACAGGTGGTCATGAAGAGCCCAAATTCCTGATAGCTAATTAATTTCTTAAATAAAATAAATAAATTAATTTATTTTTAAAAGATGTTCATTGTATTATTATATCTGTATGATATTATATTTGCCTGAATGTATATCTGTGCACCATGTGTATGCAGTTGGTGGTTACAAGGTTAGAAAAGGGCCTTGGGTTCCTTGAAACTGGAGTTACAGATGGTTGTGAGCTTCCTTACATGAGCTAGGAGTCAAACCCAGTTCCTGGGGAACACTGTCTTAGCCAGGGTTTGAATTCCTGCACAAACCATCATGACCAGAAGCAAGTTATTGCTGTTCATCACCAAAGGAAATCACGACAGGAACTCACAGGGCCGAAACTTGGAGGCAGGAGCTGATGCAGAGGCCATGGAGGGGTGCCACTTTCTAGATTACTTTCCCCTGGCTTGCTCAGCTTGCTTTCTTATAGAACCCAAGACCAACACAGGGACAGCACTACCCACAATGGACTGGGTCCTCCCCCCTTGATCACTAATTGAGAAAATGCCTTACAACTGGATCTCATGGAGGCATTTCCTCAAGGGAGGCTCCTTTCTCTGTGATAACTCCAGCTTGTGTCAAGTGGACACACAAAAGCCAGCCAGAACAAAGAACAACAAGTGTTTTCAACCAATGAGCCAACTTTTTATCCTTCCTAATAGTTAATTCTTTATTGTATAGTAAGGCTGAATAATGTTTATCCAAGTGTGATTATACTTCTATTAAAAATTTAAAATTAGTGTAGGCTGGCGCACTGACTCATGCCTGTAACCCTAATTCTCGGGGTAGGGGTGGGGAGAAGCTGAGGTAGGAAGATTGACATGAATTTTAGGGCGGCCTGGGCTGCGGAAAGCCATCCTGCTGGAAACAAAATGAAAATGAATCTGAAAAGTCTGGCTTCCTATAAAGACTAAGATGGCTCCTCACAGCTGTCTGCAACTCCAGCCCTAGGGGATCTGATGCGGCTCCTGAAGCTTTGAGTTCAGGCCCCAGCATGAAGGCCAACACCCATGATCCTGCCATTGCAGGGAGGCAGGAAATCAGAAGTTAAAGCTCCTTGACTGGGGTTGGGGATTTAGCTCAGTGGCAGGGCGCTTGCCTAGCAAGTGCAAGGCCCTGAGTTCGGTCCCCAGCTCCGAAAAAAAGAAAAAAGAAAAAAGCTCCTTGACTACTTCTTGGGTTCAAAGCTGAGCTACATGAGTACCTGTCTCCAGAAAGAGAACTTGCGGGCAGGAGAGGGAGTGGCAGGTGGGAAAGGTCAGTTTAAAATCTGCACAGCAGTCTGAGTTGCGTGGGGTGGGGTGGGGGTGGGGCAAGGGGGACGAAACGTGGTGCTGCCACGCCCCTTCCCGCCTTGCCTGCCCTGGAGGTGATCTTTTTCTCGATCAGCTTGTCCATCAGTACGGGCTAGCAGCAAGTCAACAGCTTCATAGCTTAAGTTATCGGTTCCAGATCCAGTCACCAAAGTCCCTGTGTATTGGTTTTAGGCATCTACCCCAGATAACTACAGATAAGGTCGCATGGAGAGTGTGTGCTTTAACCCCCTCTTCCTCATCGCTCCCAGGCTGGCCTTGGCTTTGAACTCACAGAAATCCACCTGCCTCTGGCTCCTGAGCGCTTTGGGTGCATGTGGTGGTGAAGGTTAGTTCTCTTCTTCTCACTCTATAGCCCAGGCTGGTCTAGAACTTCCAGGAATGGCCAGCTTGGCAACAAGTTCCTTTACCCTCTGGGCTCACTAGCCCTCTGTGTATTATTTTAGTCTGTTCATTATTCTCACCAGGCATGGTGGTGCACGACTTTAATCCGAGCTCTTGGCAGGCAGAGATAGGCAGATCTCTTTGAGTTTGAGGTCAGCATGGTCTACAAAGTGGGTTTCAGGACAGCCAGGGCTATTATACAGAGAAATCCTGACTTGAAAAAACACAAACCAAAACAGAAGGAAGAAAGGAAGGAAGGAAGGAAGGAAGGAAGGAAGGAAGGAAGAAGGATTTAGTTTCACAGCTCTAGAAGCTGGGAAGTCTAACATCAAGGTGCCCACAGACTCAGCTGTCACTCTCTATGTTCAAGACAATCTCTCTTTACCTGTCTTAGTCACTGTTCTATTGCTGTGAGGAGATTCCAAGACCAAGGCAACCTATAAGGAAAGCATTTAGCTGGGGGCTTGCGTACAGTTTCAGAGGGTCAGTCCGTAGCTGTCATGGAGGGGAGTATGGTGGCAGGCCAGCAGGCATGGTCCTGGGGCAGTAGGTGAGAGTTTCCTTCTAATCCAGAAGCACCAGGCAGAGAACAAAAAGACTGGGCCTGGTGTGAGCATTTGACACCTTAAAGCTTATCCCCAGTGCCACCCAGAGGTGAAAGGTCACATTCCCTAACCCTTCCAAACTAGTTCCATCAACTAGGAACCAAATGTTCATATGTATGAGCCCATGAGGACCGTTCTCTTTCAAGCTACCACATTATTGAGTCTTCATAGGTGGAAGGGATGAGGCAGCCTTCAGAAAAAGTTGTTCATTCATTTTCCTCTCTGTCCTTTCTTCCCATCTATTTTTGTTTGTTTTTTTTCAAGGCAGGGTTTCTCTGCGTAGCCCTGACTACCCTGCAACTCACTCCGTAGACCAAGGCAGATCTCAAACTCAGAGATCTGCTTGCCTCTGCCTCCTGAGTGCTGGGATTAAAGATGCCGCTATTACCACCCAGCCCTTCCTTTTTTAAATGATTTATTTACTTATTATGTATAAGGACACTGCAGCTGTCTTCAGACACACCAGACGAGGGCACCAGATCTCATTAAAGAGATTGTGAACCACCATGTGGTTGCTGGGATTTGAACTCAGGACCTCTGGAAGAACAGTCAGCGCTCTTAACCACTGAGCCATCTCTCCAGCCCCCTTCCTATGTTTTTTGAGACAGGGCCTTACTATGTACCGCAGGTTGGCTGATCTTGAGTTAGGGGAAATCCTCTTGCCTTGGCACAGTTGTGCCGCTGAGCTTCCGTGGACCCCCATGCTGCTTTTGTTTCACTCTGGGCAGCCTCTGCTTTTGTCTTAGGAACCATTCGTTCTGCAGTGTGGATCACGTGTGGCAGAGAGGCTCGTGTGTGGGTTAGCCCTACCTCTTGCTCTGTAAGGATGGAATGTATCTTGGGCTCATTGTTTATCTGTGGGTGTTCAACGCAGCAGTACTCTCTCTGCGTCGGAGAGGGGTTTGCTGCAGGGTCTCATTCTGGATCCTGATCTAGGACTCTACATCACAGGCTGGTCTTGAACTCACAGCAATCCCACTGCCTCATCCTCCCCAATTCTGGGGTCACAGGTGTGCATCACCACACTCAGGTAACTCATTCTATTTCATTCAGAGCTGATACTCTGTATTATTTTTATACGTCTAAGTTTAGTGAAGCTCGTTTGATAGCCCAGTACGCCTCAGGATCAATCCCTGGGTGACTGAGAACCTAAGCTTTGCTGTTAGCTGCTGGTTTGTTCTCTAAGGATATTCGTGAATTTTCTCACTGCTGACACAGAATACCCAGCAAAAACAAATCTGGGGAAGACAAGTTAACTTTGGCTCGGTTTGTGGGTACTGCCAATCACAACAGAGACGGCATCATCACCATGGGAGTTGGAGGTGGCTGGTTCACAATGTGTCCGGTCAACCAGCGGGGTGTAAAATTGCCAACCCCCCCCTTTCTTCTTTTTACTCAGTCCGAGGTCTGTCCCAGTGAATAGTACTGCTAACATTTAAACTGGGTCTTGGGGTTGGGGATTTAGTTCAGTGGTAGAGTGCTTGCCTAGGAAGCGCAAGGCCCTGGGTTCGGTCCCCAGCTCCGAAAAAAAGAACCAAAATAAATAAATAAATAAATAAATAAATAAATAAATAAATAAATAAAATAAACTGGGTCTTCCCACCTAGAAGCCTAATCCGGAATCTCTCTCACACACATGCCTAGGGGGGTGTCTCCTGAGTGATTCCTGGTTCTTTCAAGTTGACAGTCAATTGTAACCATCCTAATCAAGTATCTATTGGGTCTTATTTTGCTTATTTGCTTGTTTGAGACAGCTCTGGCTGGCCTAAAACTTGTCCTGTAGACCGGGCTAGCCTCAAACGTAGAGAGATCCCCTTGCCTCTCTCTCCCAAGTATCGGAATTAAAGGTAGGCACCACCACCCCTGGCTTCTGATGAGTCTGCTGCTCAAGTGTTTCACTGCCTACTTCTGTTGGTGTAGTGGGGTACTAATGTCAAATACACTGGGTATGGTGGTGCACACTTAAGTTATAGCTACAAAGAGGCTGAGACAGGAGGATTGCATGAGTCTAAGAATCTATGGCTAGCCTACCCAACACAATGAGACGTCATAAACAGAAGGAACAATCAGGCATGGTCGCACACACTATCTTGGCCCTTGGGAGGTAGAGGCAGAAGAATCACATGGGTTTTTTTTTCTTTCATCATTTATTGTTATGTGTATGGGTGTTTTGCCTGCATGGATGTCTGTGCACCAATGTGTGCAGTAACCACAGAGACCAGAAGAGGGCACCTGATACCCTGCATTTACAGATGGAGTGAGTGAGTCACAGTGTGGGTACTGGGAATTAAACCAGGGTCCTCTGTAAAAGGAGCCAGTCCTCTTAACTGATGAGCCATTTCTCCAGCCCTGAGATTGTAATTAATTAATTAGCTAATTAATTAATTAATTTCTTCATCATTCATTTATGCATCTTTATATATTTTTTGAGGGAATTTCTCTGTGTAGTCTTGGCAGTCATGGAACTCTGTAGATCAGGCTGGCCTTGAACTCACAGAGATCCTCCTGTTTCTACCTCCTGAGTGCTAGGGCTGGAGAGATGCCTCTTCATTTAGAAGAAACAGCTGCCCTTCCAGAGGACCAGATTCAGTTCCTACCACCCACATAAGCAACTCAGAACTGTCTGGAACTCCAACTCTAGGGGCTGCGACACTCTCACATAGACATAAAAATGCAGGCAAAACACCAATGCACATGAAATAAAAATAATGTTTTTGTGTGTGTGGAAGTGTGAACATAAAAAAAAGAGAGAAAAGAAAGAAAGAAAGATAGAAAGAAAAAAAGAGGGGTTGGGGATTTAGCTCAGTGGTAGAGCGCTTGCCTAGCAAACTCAAGGCCCTGGGTTCGGTCCCCAGCTCCGAAAAAAAGAAAAAGAAAAAAAAAAAAAAGAAAGAAAGGAAGGAATGTAACTTGCCAAGGCCATTCATTCCTTTCACAGGTGAATCCTGGGCTTGAGCTCACTGCCAGGAATGACAGCATTGAGCACCTTTACCCTCAGAGCTGTCTGGCCACTCAAATGAAACCTTGAACTAGTTCTGTAGATGAGGCTGACTTTGAACTCCTGACCTTCCTGTCGATACCACCCAAGTGAAATTACAAGTGTGTGCTACCGCACTTGGCTTCACAGTCTATCCTTAAATACTATTATTAAAGTAATCGTCGGTCAGGGTCAAAAATCAAAGTCCTCGTGTTGTAGTGGTTCACGCCTTTCATCCCAGCACTCTGGAAGGAGAGGCAGGAGGATCTTGGAGTTCAAGGCCAGTCTGGTCTAAGAGTGAATTCTAGGACAGCCAGGATTACATAGAGAAACTCTGTCTAGAAAAACCAAATAGGGGCTGGAGAGATGGCTCAGTGGTTAAGAGCGCTGACTGCTCTTTCAGAAGTCCTGAGTTCAAATCCCAGCAACCACATGGTGGGTCACAACCATCTGTAATGGGATCTGACACCCTCTTCTGGTGTGTCTGAAGACAGCCACAGTGTACTCACATACATGAAATAAATAAATCTTTAAAAAAAATAGAAAAACCAAATAAATAAATAAATAAATAAATAAATAAATAAATAAATAAATTCTTACCCCCATCCTATTGTCTACTAACATGTCTTTCCACTGGATGCTTTGCTCTGGCTCCTGGTCCCATACTCTTTACCACAGTGGTTCTCAACCGTCCTAATGCTGGTGTGTCTGAAGACAGCCACAGTGTACTCACATACATGAAATAAATAAATCTTTAAAAAAAATAGAAAAACCAAATAAATAAATAAATAAATAAATAAATAAATAAATTCTTACCCCCATCCTATTGTCTACTAACATGTCTTTCCACTGGACGCTTTGCTCTGGCTCCTGGTCCCATACCCTTTACCACAGTGGTTCTCAACCGTCCTAATGCTGCAACCCCTTGCCACAGTGTCTCATGGTGACCCCACCCATGACTTTTCCTTGCTACTTCATAGCTGTAATTTTGCTACCATTACGAATTGTAATGTAAATGTCTGACATGCAGGATATCTGATATGTGACCCCCCCTGTGAAAGGGTCATTCCGAACCCCAAAGGAATCGAGACCCAGCTTGAGAACTGCTGCTTTACAACCGTGGGACTCACTCGATCATTTCCTTTAGGTCTTGCTCGAAAACTTGCTCCTATTTGATATGGCAGCCACCCAACCTTAATCACCTTACGCCGCTTTTATTTATTTATTGTAAGGTAAGCTAGTGTTGGCTAGGGATGTAGTTTAGTCAGTAGAATGCTTACCCAATAGGCATGAAACCCTGGATTCAGTCCTCGGTACCTCAAGCCCTGTGTGGTGGTGACACACCACACCAGGAGTTCAGTGGATCTGTAGAAGAAGGAGGATCAGAAGTTCAAGGTTATCCAGGGCTACGTAGCGATTTCGAGGTCAGCTTGGGCTGGAGACCTTCTCTCAAAAAGAAGAGGGGGAAAGTGGGAATTCCTGATTTTCCTTGGAGACTCTGTTGTGTCATGTGTTGTTCTTCTGCAAACTCTCTTCTGAGAGGCTGTTCTGCTGAAGCAGACATGTGAGAGGACGTTTTGCTGAGAACAGACGCAGGGTGTTTTTTTCTGGAAGTTGCCTGGTGAGAGGACAAGTGGTGTTTTGCTAGAGCAGATACTTGAAAGGACACGGCGTGTTCGGAAAGGGTACAAACACAACCCAACACGGTGAATGACGCTCTCACTTTGGTTCCCCTTGCTTTCTTCCCTGATCTCTGCTTGTTGTGACTTCATAGAGAGAGACACACACCAAAAAAACTTCTGATTCTGTTCCAGCTGCTACTTGCGGCTTCCATGGACTTGTGCCTATCGTCCCTTTCGGCAGAGCCTAGCAGGTTCTTCTGGATCGAGCTGCTTCTGCTCATTCATATTTGGTGTTTTACTAGTGGGCTGGACTACTGACAACGAAGATTGGCAGTGCCTCAAAGAACTATTTTTAAACAGGTCCACAGTTCCCATTTCCTACTGACCTTCTTTTCCCCTACCTCTGGTGGGTGGTGGGCTAGAAGGGAGGTTGAAGTGTTAAAGAACCATAGTTTAAGTAGACTTTGAAAAGTCTAAGCCTACAGAGGGGATGGAGAGATAGTTTCATGGTTAAGAGCTCTTCCTGAGGATCCAGCACCCACACTGGTGGATCACTAGACGTTTAATTCCAATTGCAGGGTTTCTGATGCCCTCTTCTGGCCTCTGAGGGAATCAGGCACATGTGTGGTGTACAGACATGCAACTAAAATTGTATGTGTGTGTGTATGTGTGTGTGTGTGTGTGTGAACTTATTTTTATGTATAACTTTTTTTTAAAGATTTAACCATTTATTATATATAAGTACACTGTAGCTGTCTTCAGATACACCAGAAGAGGGCATCGGATCCCTTTACAGATGGTTGTGAGCCACCATGTGGTTGCTAGGAATTGAACTCAGGACCTCTGGAAGAGCAGTCGGGTGCTCTTAACCGCTGAGCCATCGCTCCAGCCCTGTATAACTTTTTTTTTGAGATAAAGTTTCTCTGTGTAACCCTGGCTGTCCTAGAACTTGCTCTGTAGACCAGACTGGCTTGAATTCAGAGATTCACCTGCCTCTGCCTCCTACATTCTGGGATTAAAGGCCTGTTCCACTTCAACAGACTTTATGTGTAATTTGTATTACATTATGTGTATGGGTAGTTTTGCCTGCATAAATGTTTCTGTATTACATGCATGTCTGGTATCTGAGGAGGCTGTGAAAGAGCATTGGGTCCCTTGGGACGTGAGTGACAGTGGCTAGAACTGCCAGGTGGGTGCTAGAGTTGGACAGGGTCCTTTGGAAAAGCAGTCAATGCTCTCAGTTACTGAGCCTCTCTCTGTTCTTGTTTTGTTTTGTTTTGTTTGTTTTTTTAAATGAACTCCATTCAGTATACAGCAAAGAGC
Organism: Rattus norvegicus; assembly: GCF_021556685.1. Classification (NCBI taxonomy): domain Eukaryota; kingdom Metazoa; phylum Chordata; class Mammalia; order Rodentia; family Muridae; genus Rattus; species Rattus norvegicus. Next base: position 87,280,157 of record NC_141543.1, read on the forward strand.
CGTAGGCATGGTGATTGTTCAGTTTCAAACCCAGGACAAGTGGCAGAGGTCCCTATTTAATATATCAATATGGGCCTCAAGGTTCTCCCAGCATCCCTCAGTGCCTACCTGTTACAGGGTAGGGCTGACATACTCCATCCTCTACCCTGAACTTTCTAGCCCAGGGAAGAGCCTCTCTCCCACAGGCTTTTCTCCATACAATCCAGACATTTTGGTTGCTTACCTTCTCTTGCTCCTTTTGTACTTCTGGTTGCTGTACTTGGTTCTGATCTCTCCCTCCCCCTCTCCCCACTGGTCAGAGCCCTGACCACTCTGGACTCTCCCAGATGTGTCTGCCTCTGGCTGCACTCTCCCACACGTCTATAATAAACTTTCTCCACCACCAGCCCTAGGAGCAGTCAAGTCCTTTCCTTTCCTTTCCTTTTTATTTTATTTTTTTATTTTATTTTATTTTTCATCCAACAAGGATCCTTCCTCCAGGCCTGTGTTATTTCACTCAGAGCGATGCCTGTAGCTTCTAGCACGGCCGTCTCGACAGAAGACAAACACGACTACTTGCAGTGTTTGCCGTTTGTCCTCTCGAGCATGCTTACAGTTTGAGCTGCTCGCGTGTAGGATTGTTGCCTGTTGTACACACCATGCTTAAAATAGCTTCTGGCACAGGCGAGGTGCTCGCTCAGCAGATACCAACGGAATGAACAAATCCATGCCCTCACTCCAAGGACTAAGACCCTGCAGCTTTGTAACCAGGATTCTGACTTCATCCTTGAGCCCAGGAGAAGTTTTGTCGGGTGGGTTTCCTCAACACGTGACCCTCCCTCCCCTGCCAGATGTGTCGTGTTGTGAACTAGTAGGTATGTTCTATCCTCCTCACCGGTCCTTGCAAGCCTGCCACTCTGTAGAGATGACCCTCTCACCCAGAATAGCTTTTCTCTGCAGAGAAGACCGGAAGTGTCATGGACTCCCTTTGAGGCCCAGATTGAGCGCTGGTATCCCTGAAATGCCTACCCCCGTGACCTGAGACGTTTGGTTTTCCCTGATGTTCCCGGCGGGCTTGGTGCACAAATGTAGCCCAACAGTCATTGCAACGAACTGTACGGAAGTGCCTATCTATCTAACTATATATATATATATATCTCAGGGTGTTTGACCTCATGCTCTGACTGCTCTTCCAGAGGTCCTGAGTTCAAATCCCAGCAACCACATGGTGGCTCACAACCATCTGTAATGGGATCTGATGCCCTCTTCTGGTGTGTCTGAAGACATCAACAGTGTACTTATATATAAATAAATCTTAAAAAAAAAAAAAAAAAAAAGATAACCGAGGAATGTGGAAGGATCTCAACTTCCCCACCTGTACCTTCCTGGAGCAACCTCTAGAGGGCAGCCTCACACCGCGCTTACCTTTTCTACCACAGTCCCTCTAGATGGATGGATGGATGCTTACATGAATTGGTGGGTGGATGGGTGGGCAGATGAATGGATAAGTCAGTGGAGAGGGTACAGTCCACTTGGGTTTTGGGGTTAGCAAATTCTGGGAAAGGAATCTAACCCGGCTACCTTAGCAATGGTCATACTATTGACCCACCCCTTGGCTTCATAGTCTTAGGTTCGGGGTCCATGATAGAAACCTGGAAAAGTTACTGGTTTCTAAATGAAGAAAAAGAAAGTCCCAATATAGAATTAAACAAAGATTAAATAACTAACTCTCCTATATTACCCAGCCAGCTGCCATTCAATTTGTAGAAAGCATGTGCATAACCTACATTCCACATGGGATGTGTGTGTGTTTTATTTAGAAGTGTCGCTCCATGCTGGGGTGCCCAGAATGGAGCAGACTTGAGTTAAACTGCAGACTCCCGCCAGAGGCCTTTGGAGTTACAGAGTCTGAGGCTTGAGTTTATCTCCTCCTCCCAGGAGGACAACAGCCAAACCTCCAGCATTCTGTGACATAGACTCTGCCCTCTCAGGCATCTTCCTTGACCTCAGGCTCAAGGTTGGGAGGGATCTTAACACGGGCTCTGATGCCAAGGAGAGATTGAGGAGGCTCTGTCATCTGGGACTCCCAGCTCAGGAAGTGGAGAGGAGACGGGTGGGAAGAGAGATGCTCTCTGCTCCTCAGCAGGCTTCCCCACTCCTTCCTCCTTCCTCCTTCCAAATGAGGTGATGCTATGTCATGAAGAGCCCAGCAGATGCCAACACCTCAGTGTTAGTCATCTCAGTCCTTAAAACTGAAACTAAAATGCTTTCTGGTTTTGTCTGTCTGTCTGTTTTTGTTTTGGAAAGTGCTGGGTGAACCCAGAATCTTATGCATGCTAGGAAAACACTCAACTGTTGGGTGGCTTCTTTTCTTAAAAAAACAAGGGGTTGGGGATTTAGCTCAGTGGTAGAGCGCTTGCCTAGCAAGTGCAAGGCCCTGGGTTCGGTCCTCAGCTCCAAAAAACAAACAAACAAACAAACAACAACAACAACAACAACAAAACCAACAACAAAAAGAACAGAATCAGACTGAGTAGAAGAGAGAAAAACACATGTCGTGTCCTTTAGCCTTACAGAACCCACCGGGCATTACCACTTTTGTCTTACACATCCTAAGATGGCCACTGTGACTCTGCCTGGGTACCAAGCCCTTTGTCAGTATTATCTTTTGCTTTGACCTCTCGGTAACCCTCAGAAGCAAGAGGTCTTATGGGTTCACTTTCCAGAGAGAGAGAGACTCAAGTTCAGACGGTCTAAGTAAATGAATAAATGGGAGTCAGGATTCAAGGCTGTTTGACTTTAAAGCCAGAGCTCCCATCTCCACATAATATCCTCATTCTTTCTTTTCTTTCTTTTTTTTTTTTTTTGGTTCTTTTTTTTCAGAGCTGGGGACCGAACCCAGGGCCTTGCGCTTCCTAGGCAAGCGCTCTACTACTGAGCTAAAACCCCAACCCCTCATTCTTTCTTTCTCTCCTTCCTTCCTTCCTTCCTTCCTTTCAGATTTATTCTATGCATGGGTATTTTGCCTGCAGGCATATGCACATCCCCTGGAGCCAGAGTTAGAGACAGTTGTGAGTTGCCATGTGGGTGCTGGGAATTGAACCGAAGTCCTCTAGAGGAACAGCCAGTGCTCCCAATCACTGAGCCATCTCATCTCTCCAGCCCCCAATACTCACTCTTTCTTTCTCTCTTTCTTTCTTTCTTTCTTTCTTTCTTTCTTTCTTTCTTCCTTCCTTCCTTCCTTCCTTTCTTTCTTTCTTTCTTTCTTCCTCAAGTACACTGCAGCTGTCTTCAGACCCACCAGAAGAGGGTATCAGATCCCATTACAGATGGTTGTGAGCCACCATGTGGTTCCTAGGATTTGAACTCAGGACCTCTGGTAGAGCAGTCAGTGCTCTTAACTACTGAGTCATCTCTCCAGCCCCCCAGTACCCTTTTTTAAAAAGATTTATTTATTATATATGAGTACACTGTCTCTGTCTTCAGGCACACCAGAAGAGGGCATCGGATCCCATTACAGATGGTTGTGAGCCACCATGTGGTTCCTAGGATTTGAACTCAGGACCTCTGGTAGAGCAGTCAGTGCTCTTAACCACTGAGCCATCTCTCCAGCCCCCCAATACCCTTTCTAAGTGGCCTGTCCACTTGAATGTACTGAATGCTTGTAAGGCACATGCTAGAGGCTGGTGTGAGGTACACCCTTGCAATCTTAGCACTGGGGTTGTGGTTGCACTGAAGCAGGAGGACCTCAGTACAGACCCTGTCCTTTTTCCAAGAAAAGAACAAAAAAGAGAAGAAGAAACAAAGTGTCACACAGAAACTGGGCAGAGTGGCACCCTGCACACCATTATCCAGAGGCAAGAGGGTTAGAAGTGCAAGGTTATTCTTGGCTGCATAGTGAGTTCAAGGCCAGCCTGAAATTCCTGCAAACCTGTCTGAACCAAAACCAAAAACACCCATCAAACATCACCTAAACTATTTATTGATTGTGTGTGTGTGTGTGTGTGTGTGTGTGTGTGTGTGTGTGTGTGGGTGTGTGTGAACTATGCTATGAGTGTGGAGGTCAGAAGACAACTTGTAGCAAATGTGGACACGGGGATAAAACTCTCAGGTCCTTGGGTTTGGCAGTAAGCATCTGTACTACCTGACCCATCTTGCCAGCCCCACACCCCATTCTAAATCTTGTGGTGAGCTGGGACTTGAAGTTAGAGCCTTGAGTTTACTGGAGATTTGCCAGTTGAGCTACATGCTCAGCTCCCATTATAAATCCTTTACATATCATAATTCATGTGGCTGAAAAGAGGTAATGGTGGGTGTTCGTTTGTTTTGTTGTTTGTTTAAGGTTTTTCAAGCTGGCTGGTGGTGGCACAGGCCTTTGATCCCAGCATTTGGGAGGCAGAGGTAGGGCGATCTCTGAGTTCGGAGGCCATACTAGTCTATAGACTGAATTCCAGGACTTCCTAGACTGCAGAGAAAGTCTGTCTCCAAAAAACAAACAAACAAAAAAAAAACAAAAAAACAAAAACAAAACAAAATGGCAGAAGAGAGGAGAGGCAGTTGGAGAGATAGATGGCTCAGTGGTTAAGAGCACTGACTGCTCTTCCAGAGGTCCTGGGTTCAACTCCCAGCAACCACATGGTGGCTCACAACCATCTATAATGGGATCTGATACCCTCTTCTGGCCTGCAGGCAGAGCACTGTATACATAATAAATACATAAATCTTTACTGGGGCTGAAGAGGATATGATGGCCCAGCAGTCGAGAACACTGGCTGCTCCTACAGAAGAGCTGGGCTTAGCTCCCAGCACCCACGTGGCAGGTCATGGCTGTGACCTTAGTTCTGTGGGATCCAATGCCCTCTCCTTGTCTCTCTCTCTCTCTTTTTTTTTTCTTCTTTTTTTCAGAGCTGGGGACCGAACCCAGGGCCTTGCGCTTGCTAGGCAAACGCTCTACCACTGAGCTAAATCCCCAACCCCTCTCCTTGTCTCTTTATACATACAGACAAAACGCATGTGTGGGAGTCATTTCCTGGGCCTGAGTGAATTTCTGGTGGGCTTTTGTTGCTCTTTTTTGTGTTGTTTTTAGTTTTTATTTATTCTCTGTTAAACTCATACATGAATACAATGTACTTACACCATATCTCCCCCCCAACTCCCCACTCCAACTCCTCCTACCTTGTTCATGTCTCCCCACATCTTCTTCCTCTTCTTCAGATTAGTGTGTGTGTCTGTGTGTGTGCACATGACCCACAGAGGTCAGAGGTGTCAGAGTCTCCTGAAGTTCTGGGCTTACAGGCACTTATGAGCTGCTTAACAATGGGTTGGTTGCTAGGAATCAAATTTGGGTCCTCCTCAAGGCCAGTTACTCTTTACTGACTGCTTAGTCACTTCTCTAGCACCTTCACGTGTGTATGTGTGTGTGTGTGTGTGTGCAAACAAACACACACACACACACACATATATATACATATGTATAATACATGTATGCAAATGTATGTGTGTATATATACACATATATACATATATCATGGGACATATGGAGTCTCCACATATAAATATGATATCTATATATATATGTATACATGTGTATGTATATATGTGTGTGTGTGTATATATGTGTGTAATTGTACAGGCTACTGCTATTGTGGCAGTTTGAATAAAAATGCTCCCCATAGACTCATACATTCTAATGTTTGGTCCCCAGTGAGTGAACAGTTTGGGGAGGATTAGAACGTGTAATCGTGTTTCAATAGGTGTGTCTTGCTGGAGCAGGCATGTCGTTGAAGGGGGTCTTTGGGGTTTCAGAAACTCACACCAGGCCTAGTCTCTATCCTTTGTGCCAGCTGCCTGCCCCCTGTGGATCAGGATGTGACTGTCAGCTACTGCTGCCATCAATACCCCCAAATAAATACTTCACAGGCCTTGGTCATGGAGCCTCTTTACAGCAATAGACTAGGAATTAAGGTGGCTATTCTTGGTTACACCCTAGATCTCAACGGGAAGACCCTGTTAGGCTGAAGACTCCAGATGTTGATCTCAGGACATGAGAGATGGAGCTGGTTCTGAGTGGGAAGCGGCTTCCCAGTTGGCTAGCCTGCTTAGTGACTGAGGTGCTTTGCTAGCTACTGAGGAGACAAAGACATCAACAATCTCCCCCCCAACCCCTTGCTGTGAACTCTGGGAGCTACAGTAATGACCTGCCTGCCTGGCATGATTATGTACTTGGTCCAATATGGTGTGAGTGCTATGGGGTTAACCAACGCCTTCTAACTGACTTCAAGTCCTCTCCGCAGGAGAAATGAATGTCTGCCACTGAAAACCTGGCTAAGAACCAGTGGCTGGGGAGGTTACAGACCCTGCTACTTTTCTTTTTTTAAAAGACACATTCTCAACTGCCTTCTTCTTATTCTTATACCCATGGACTAGTGAATTTCTATTTTAAAGATTTATTTATTATATAGAAGTACACTGTAGCTGTCTTCAGAAACCAGAAGAGGGTATCAGATCCCATTACAGATGGTTGTGAGTCACCACGTGGTTGCTGGGATTTGAACTCAGGACCTCTGGAAGAGCAGTCGGTGCTCTTAACCACTGAGCCTTCTCTCCAGCCCCGTGAATTTCTATTTTAATGGCACCTCCAGACCCAACACTAGCCAATCCCTGTCTCCACACTACTTAAATTTTTGGCTGAGTGGGAGCAAACTATAAAACCTCCCAGAAGGAGAGAAGTGGGGTGAGGGGAGAGTGTGGTTCGAGATGAGATGCAGTGTGGCTTCCCAGGTATTTGGGGGAGGAGCCAAGATCTGACCTTTCCAGGATCTCTTTAGGAAACTATACCCTGGTCCAAAGGTAAGCTGGACAGGGTTGGAGAGACAACCAGCTCAGAGACTGAGTGCTTCTTCTTTCTCCAGAAGATAGGCTTTGCTTGGTTCTCAGCATCTATGGTAGGGAGCTCACACTGCCTGGAACTCCAGACATGAAGGATCTGACACCCTCTTCTGGCTTCCAAGTGTGTTTGTGTTCATATATGCACCTCTGACACATATACACATAAATAAAAATAAAATAAAATCTTGATGTTTGGTAGTAAGTTATAACCTTTAATGACTGGGGTACATTTCCAGCCCTAAAGTAAACTCTTGTTTTTTTTTTAAAGTAAGCTGGAAAGGTCGGGTCACTGGCGAAGAAAGAGTTAAAAAGCATGAGCTTGGGGCATGGTGTGAGGTGAGGGAGGTTCTGGTAAAGCAGCTCTTATCTTCAGGAACAGTTAAGAACTGTTGCCACTTGCAGGGAATTTCCTGAACTATGAACTTTATTGGGTAGAAGATAGAGAAAGGTTGAGTGGGAGGAAGTTAGCCTCAGGCTTCAGTCACTTCTCCCATCCTTCCACAGCTGGGTTCCACCCTTTCCCTAGATGGTGCTGAAGCCACACACCTCACAGCCCGACCTCTCCCTAAGCCTCGGTCCCCTCATTTATAGAACTTGATTATGATCAATGTTCAACAGACAGCACGTTAAGAGACCAATGATGAGTCCAAGGCTCAAAGATTTGTATTTAGGAGCAGAAACAAAGAAACTGTTCCCGAGGAGCAGTTAGAAGAACAAGACAGGCACGTGCAGATAAAAATAAACAAATAAACAGCCAGGCATAGAGTCTCACACCTACGATCTCAGCTTGAGACGGGAGGGGAGGGAGGCGGGGGTGGGGGGAGCCATGAGTTCCAGGACAGCCTGGGCTACATATTGAGGTCCAAGCCAGTGGGGGTAGAGTGTGAGAATGAAAGTGTACGCCTTTAATCCTAACAATTAAGAGGCAGAGGCAGGAGGATCTGAGTTTGAGGCCAGCCTGGTCTACATTTAGGATAGCCAGGGCTGCACAGAGAAACCTGTCTCAAACAACAACAGTGAAACTAATTGAAAACCCTAATTCTCTCTCTCTCTCTCACACACACACACACAAATAAGCAGCTTGTTTTCTTTTCTAGCTAATTGTAAGGAGCAAAAGTATCAATCTTGGGAAGAATATATGCTTACCTGTTTTATACTTTATTACTCTTTATTCCATGGCTATAGAGATTGTTCACGGTTAAACATGTTTGTGGTTAGTGCATCAACTGTTCTTGCAGAGTATTGAGTTGGATTCCCAGCACCCATATTGGTAGGTGGCTCATAAACATGCCTGCCAGTGCTAGGGAATCTAGTGCTCCCCCTTGTGGCCTCCATGGGTACCTGCACTCACATGCACACTGTAGGCTTTTCAAAACCTACTTTAATAAAGGTTTTCAAATAGGAGAGAAAAGATGGGCAATAGGACAATGGGAAAGTAGACCTGTCTAGAAGTAGTTCTTTGGGACCATTCTAATCTTCACTGCCAGGATACCAGCACTCCATTTCAAAAGTATCACCAAACACATCAGCAGCAGAATGATCCAGCAGAAACAGCCAGGCCTCTGCCAAATTGGCAACAGTCAGCAGGAGTGACCAGAACCAGTTGGAATGCCAGTTGTTCTCTGCCATGCCTCTCTCACTGAAGCAAAGGTCAGGGAAGGAATGAGACCAATGAAGCTTTGGCGTGGCTAGCTATGCAGGTGTACTGTCACTGTCTGTTGGGTCCTACTTACACCCTATCTAAATATCACATGTCCTGATGTGCCTGCTTCAGCAAGACATCATGAGGCTGCATCACATGACACAACCAGAAATTTCTAGTTCAATATACATATTAAAGCTACCATATGGGGGCTGGAGTGATGGCTCAGAGGTTAAGAGCACTGGCTGCTCTTCCAGAGGTCCTGAGTTCACAACCATCTGTAGTGGGATCTGATGCCCTTTTCTGGTGTGTCTGAAGACAGCTACAGTGTACTCATATAAAGTAAAAAGAAAGAAAAAAAAAAAAAAAAAGCTACCATATGTGTACAGATGCCGGTGGAGGCCAGAAGAGGGTGCCAGATTTCCCTCCACTCCCGACCCCAGCTAGAGTTACAAGCAACTGTGAGTCAGCCATCAGTGTAAGTACTGGAAATCAACTTCAGGTCCACTGCAAGAGCAGTTCATACACTAACCACTGACACATCTTTTTTTTTTGGTTTTTTTTCCGGAGCTGGGGACCGAACCCAGGGCCTGGCGCTTCCTAGGCAAGCGATCTACCACTGAGCTAAATCCCCAATCCCTACATCTTTTTTTTTTTTAAATCACATTTTAATGTGGTTCTTTTTAATTTGTGAGGGGTCTTCTCTAAACTACGCTAGCCTTGAACCTATGACTCTCTGACTTAACTTCTCAAGTGCTGCGATTCTTGGGTGCTGCCAAGCTCAGCTTTTCCTTCATCATCTGTTTCCAGGTGATGTTTCATTAATGTGTGTCGTTAGAGCACCTTGGGCTGGCATTGGGAAGGAGTCAGTTACAGGGTCAAACAGGATGCTGGTTTAGAATGTACTTTGAGTCCACTGGTAGAGCCCAGAAAACTGACAAGAAATTAGAAAGCACAAGCTGAGTATGGTGACAGTAGCCTGGACTCCTTGAGTTTGGTAAGTAGAAGCATGAGGCCACCCTTGGCTGCGTAGTAAGTTCAAGACCATCCTGAGCTATGTGGGCACAAATAGGGAGGACAAGAGACTAGAGTTGAAGACTAGGCAGTCACTAAATTGAGCAGAAGCCAACATGCTCACCAGGTTCCTCTGTGCTCAGGAACCTTAGAAGGAACTTCTAAGTGGAGGGTGCAGCCAGTTGAAAGTTTAGAGCAAGTATTAGCATGGGCAGCAGCTGGACAGTGTAAATGGCTAGGAAGCAGTTGGTCAGCGAGATGCCCTGGGAACTTGCATGTAGTAGTTTAGAACCACAGGGCATTCCAGGGAACAGATGTACACGATGAGACCCAAGACCAGAAGCAAAATAGTGGCCCAGTGAAATGCACCTGGTGTTTGCACTGATTAATCAAACTGGAAGAGCAACTTCTGTGAGGAGAAATTTCCCCAGGCTGCAGGTCACCCAACCACACAGGCTCTCTCCAGTCCACACTCAGGCTGGAAGTCACCCACCCCATTATCTCCTCCGTGCCTGCCACCCTGCCTTCTGTCCTGATGATCACGGACTGATCCTCTGAAACTCTAAGCTAGCCTCTAATTAAATGCATGGTGTCTGGTCACAGCAATAGAACGGCGACTGATGAAGTATCCTCCTTGATTTGTGTCATCGCTTCCTGGTTCACAATGTTACCTCCTGTGTGGACTTTAGGCCCACTTAGATAGTCCATACTGGTGTTGACAGAAGAGGCCCAGAATATACAAGGCCCTAGGTTCAAAGCCCAGTAACGCAGAAATAAGCAAAATGTTCCTCTTCTAGGTATGGAACCACAAGTTCACAGTCCAAGGACAGGATGCCAGACCAGGTAGGGTTATGAGAAGACTGTCTGGAAAAACTGCAAAGTTGTAACACATGGGCTGGAGCAATGGCTCAGCACCACCCAGAGCATCAGCCATCCTTCCCAGCCGCTGCACTGGGTAGATCACGACTGCTTTTAAGTCCAGCCACACGGGGGTCCCTCTTTGCTCTCTTCCCTTTATCTCATAAAAATAATTCTATACCAAGGCACCACTTTAAGTCAGGAAGACACTGTATTAGCTGAGCATGGAGGTCATGTTTGTGATCCTACCATTTGGGAAACCGAGGCAAGAGGATTCCTACTGACTTCTGGGCCAGAGGACAGGCTGTAGTTTCCAGCCCATTGGGTTACAGCTAGGCCACCCACCCACCCACACACACCTTCCTGCAATGACTCTTCAGGACCCTTCGTCCTCAAAGACCTTTCTTTTCTCTGAGCTCTGAAGTTTATGAATGGCTGGCTATCTCCTTTCCCCATTAAATGGAGACTGAAAATCTGAGTTGTTTCATGGCAGTGTGAATGTCTCCATTAATTTTTCTGGATCTCTAAGGGCAAACTCTTTTATTTCATGTATGTGGGTACACTGTCTTCCGACACACCAGAAGAGGGCATCAGATCTCATTTACATATGGTTGTGAGCCACCATGTGACTACTGGGAATTGAACTCAGGACCTCTGGTGGAGTAATCGGTGCTCTTAACCGCTGAGCCATTTTTCCAGCTCAGAGCAAGGACTCTATCTAAATCCTGGCCTGCTGGTCGCTGTGCACACCGCGGTATCAGTAACTGTTTTGACAGACTGGGTGAACAACCTACTTACTCCTCTGGAGCGCTGATAACATCACAGTGGACTAGATCTCCTACTGTGATTCCAAAGGACTTGTGGGCTCTGACTCCTTTATTGGCTACATCCATTTCCACAGAATAGAAATTTCCCCAACAGAGGTCACCCACGCTGCTGGCCAAATGGTGGCTTCCACTGACTGCCTTCACCCCTCAATCATTTCTTTCCAGCTATGGCTGCTGTCACCAGTCTAAGATAGAGAATTCAACTCAGTACTGAGAGAAGCTCCCACTCTGAGCCCCCCTTTCCCACCAACTTTTAAAATATGACTTCCTAATTTACGAATTCATTAATTTACGGTTGGAGATGACTCAAAAGTTAAAGAACACTTGTTCCTGCATAGGGTCTCAGACTTGGCACTAGCTCAGAACTCCAGTTTCAGAGACCTGAGACCTCTCTGACCTCAGAGGGTACAGAGCATGCACACACATGCGGAAACCAATCTAGTAGGCTTAGAATTGCACAACCACACTTAGTTTCCCCTCCCCTTTGGTTTCTGAAACAGGGCCTTGCTATGTAGCTCTGGCTGGCCCGCTACTATTCTTCCCAAACTGTGGCCAGTTCCTTCTGGCCCAGCTCCCCCAGTGCTGAGATTAAAGGTGTGTACAGCACCTTCATTAATGAGCTGTTTTATTTCACTTTTGGTGAGTTTTTGATATTTCAACCTATAAGAAATGGCTGAGCTAATAACAGGGGTATGCGGGGAAGGTACGCAAGGCTTCCACCTAAGCCATATATTTTACAAATGTGTAAATATCCGAATATTTGAGATCAGCTAAGTAATGCATGCTCCTGAGCTAGCTGAGGCAAGGAGGTAAATAGGCGACTGTTTCATCTCCACAAAGGTCCATTTTGTTTTTCTCCTAGATAGCATGTTGCATCTCTTAGCCCGGCCTCTGTAAGCCCATGGAATCTCTTTCCACTGTGGAAAAAGGGCTTGCTTTGGAACCGGTCCTTCGAGGGACAAAAGGTTCTCATCCAAACTTACTGCAAACCACTGCCTCTGTAAATCGCCATAAACCCAATCACATTACACAGCACTTGAAATATTTGTTCCAATTTTTACCAAAGAAAATGTCAAAGCTGCCCACTATTGCTGAAGGGCAGAGCCACTCAATCTTTGTACTTTTTTCTTTCTTTCAGCTGGTTTTTCCTTTGGTGGTGCTAGGGGTCAATCAACAAAAGGTCATATACATGCTAGACCAAAAACACTCAGTTCCACTCCTAGCCCTTGGTTTTTTCTGAGAAAAGGCCTTATGATGTAACTCCAACTGCAATCCTCCTGCCTCAGCCTTTGTGGTGTATACCATGGAGGGTACTGACCACTCCAATGTGACTTTACCCACATGCCATCAGTAGTAATCGAGCTGAGAAAGAGTTCAGTAACAGAAAAAAAGAGAAACTGCAAACAATTCAGAAAAATGTAGTTCAGATTAAGAACTATTATTGGTAACCCAACCAGTGGCCTATGCCTTAGGAGGTATAGAGGTATAGAGGCTTATAGAGGTAGACAGGTCTAACTTTGAGGCAGGCCTGGTCTAGAGAGTGAGCTCCAGGATGGATAGAGCTACACAGAAAGCCCATCTCTGGTTAAAAAAAAATCCTATTTACTCATATTTTACAGGTACCTGAAAACTATGACATATGGGGTTGCACAGGGGAAGCAGTGAGCTATTTTAGAATGTCTCTTGCTATTCAGTGGCCTGGCCCATACATACTTCCCCTCCTCAGCCTTGGAAAGAAAAGCTGGAGAATAGACAGTAGTTAAAGACATTTGTTTTGCACCCAGCAAGAAAAAAAAAAAAAACAAACCCAAAACCAGAAAACTCATTAACACCTCAACCGCTCTTTTTTTCAGCAGCCGCCTTTCGGGTCATGCTCTCCACTGCTCCTCAAGTGCTTAATTAAGAGCTGAGTACTACAGAATGGAGCTGCAGTTTTGAGAAATGGAGCTGCAGCAATGCTGTAGGGAGGACAGAGTCACTCTGGGAATAGGTGCCATTTTCACTCGCCACGTTTCTATTGTGGAACAGGGTTCACGGGGCATCATGTCCTTTGGGGGACAAAAGGTTTGTGGGTGCCTCTTGGTAACAGTATCATGTAATTTCATCATGGAGAAATCAAAGCTGTCATGAGGGTAACAATTGTGTCCCCCCCCCCATGAAGCAGGGGGTAGCTATGAACACAGCTTAACATGAAAGCATGTTTCTACTTGTTATTTACTGCATGGGTCAGGTACAAATGCTGTAAATCACAATGCAATTGCAGCATTTGTCAGAAGGGTTACTCCAGAGTTCGGTTACTCCAGGGAAGCAACCCCCTTTTGGGCTCTGGTAGACACACCCATGCACGCATTCAAGTACAACCGTGGGGTGAGGATGGGAAAGGAATGAAGAAATAGACTAGCCGAGCTCGTAACACATGCACACATGAAATATTCAAGCAATAAGATTAGAGGGCTGGAGAGTTGGCTCGGGATAAGAAACACTGGCTTCGGGGTTGGGGATTTAGCTCAGTGGTAGAGCGCTTGCCTAGCAAGCGCAAGGCCCTGGGTTCAGCCCCCAACTCCAAAAAGAAAAAAAAAACAAAAACAAAAACAAAAAACTTAAACAAAAAAAACCCCACTGGCTTCTCTTCCAAAAACCCTGAATTCAATGCCCAGCACCCACATGGCAGCTAACAGCTGTCTAATTCCAGTTCTAAGAGAGCTTGGGTCACCATGTCTTTATTCCCTGAGCTATCCCCCTGTCCCGCCCCCTTTGAAAATCTATTTTACTCATTTGTGTGTATGCACAAGTGTACAAAGGCCTGGAGAAGGTGGGAGAGCTCTTGGAACTGGAGCTTACTTATTAAGATTGTTATAAACTGCCAACATGGGTTCTGAGAACTCCATTCAGGTCCTCTGAAAAAGCAAGTAGTGGCCAGCCATTGAGCCATCTCTCCAGTCCTTTACTGTTTATAGAATATGTATTGGCTCACAAATTTGATCGCAGTACTTGTAGAGCCCAGGACAGCCAGGGCTACATAGAAATGTCCTTGAAAGAGAAAAAAAAAAACCAATGTCCTTGAGAAGAGGAATTTTTAATTAAGGTTATAAAGACTCATTCTTTCATAAACTCAATTACCTAAGGAGAAGGTTGCAAGCCTACATACTAACAATTCCTAATTAGTCACTAAGCGACTGAAGCAGTGTCTCGGGACCAGCCTCGGGACCAGCCTCGGGACTTAGGAAGGTGAGTCAGCAAGTTTATCTTGCTAGTTCCAGGTTACACAGAATTTCATATTAGCCAGAGTAAGGGGAAAAAAACTCCATGACGTAAGACGGCCTTGTGGAAAGAAAGTAAAACAAAAATGGCAAAGGTCTCTTTTGGAAGCTAATAACCTTCAAATCTGCTGTGTCATTGGGATAATTTGATGCAACTGCTTGAAAGACTGGTGAAGAAATTCACTTGTGGTCCCCTTTGCTTGCTGCCCTCAAGGTTAGGACTGAAGCCTGGGGACGAATGCATCAAGGCCTGAATGAATGTGCTAAGTATCTCAGAAGGCAATGACTTAGTGTCAATCAGCTGCTGTGGTGTGAATCAGAAAGTACCTTCGTCCTGGGCACTGGAGGTGACAAGCTGAGGCTGGTCGTGACAGGGTGGCGGCAGCAGTGTTCAATGTCATCCTAGGACAGTTTTATAGGCAGCAGTTCTAACGATTAGGGGTTCTAATGATTTCTGGCTAGGCAAGCCTTCTCCGATAGGATCATTTACAGTAGAAACCATATTCCACACAGAATATGGCCCAGCAGAGACGCGCAGGCTGGAGTGCTCAGGCAGGGATGAGTGTGGGACAGTTGTCCCAGGAGACCCATCTCCTTGTTGCTCTGTAGGTCTTCATACAGAATGGACAATACAAATCTTTGGGCTCCAGCTGCTCCCAGCTTGGGTCCTAGTGAGAGAATGGAGGTTGGTAAGTACCATGTATGCATCACATCCTGTCAACCATATCGCCTGGTATATAAACACATGGAACCCTCTTATTTCTCTTGCTTTCTCTTTGTTCTCTTCTCTTCCCGGCTTTCCCACTCTTCGTTGTCCCTTCTCTCTATCCCTTCCCTCCACATCCTCTCATTAAACTTCTCCACGTGGGGAAAAGAAAGAACACATGGAACATTTTCATATGCGTATGAAGATCTCTGGGGCTTCCTCTCATCCCAGGAGCGAAAGGGGCTCTAGGAAGACCATGATTGGCTGGCTTCCCAGGTCACGCCTCCTCTACTGTCAATGCCAGCTTATCTATGGGTGCAGACCCTGAGCAAGGCTGGGTCATGCCAGCTAACCCCTGTCGCTATCAAAATGAATTGATCTTTCCCATGATTTGGAACAGGAAGTGATTTCTCAGGGATATATATATATATATATATATATATATATATATATAAAATATATGAACCAAATACATACCATGTAAAGAGAACTTCCTGAGATACCTAGGGGTGGGGGTGGGGGGAGAAGGAAGATTTCATTTAGTGAAAAACTAGCAAGTCTGAACAGCTGTTTCCTAGTAGATACATTGTGACCTTCACTGCCTGTGGAGACTTTTGTCTGCCTGGGTGCTGGGATTAAACGTGCACGTCGCTGCTGTACTGGCTTTGCTTTGTTAGCACCTGCCATTTTACATGCATTGTGTGCTGCACACGAACAAACCCTGGGATCAGGATCGAACAGCCCCTGGGATCGATGATTAATGGACTGTGGCATGTACAGGGAGGGCAAAGTCCACTCTCAGGTGTAGGTAGTGCTTTGTTGCACTCTGGTTTACACCCCCACCCCCCACCCCCCACCGCCCACCCCCCACCCCCGTCTAGCTTCATCTCACTGTGGAAACACAGCGGGTGTTATAGCATCTAGCTGTAAGCAGGTTCTGGAACTCACAAAACCCTATACTTAGCTCTTTCTCCAGCTCAGTGGTCACTGTGGCCCTAAGCAGCCTGGGTAGTGGACAACCACCTGGGTATACCTTGTATTTATCATTACTGTGCCAATAGGACAAAAGTTCTAAATCATGTCTGTCATCAGCCTGCATGGTTTGAGGACATCCATAATTACTCCATTGGTCCCCAATCCCCATTTCTCAGTCTATTAAGGAAACACACACACACACACACACACACACACACACACACACACACACAGAGGGATACCCCTTGATCAAACTTGTCAAGAACTATATACCTAATAGCATACCATCCATCTCCTTTCCAACCCTTGACTTTATTCAGTGATCTTTCTCCTGTTTTTCTCTATTCTTAGGGGTTTGAAAGAGACTAGCGACACCTTAGTTGTCTTACCAGTATATGAGTCTTCATCACATTCCCACAGCAAAGGGTTTGAGCTGCCAGCTCTTTGAGCTGAGGGGACCTCGGATTCAGGAGCAGCCTGAGGTGAGGGGACCTCGGATTCAGGAGCAGCCTGAGGTGAGGGGGCCTCGGACTCAGCATCAACCTGAGGTGAGGGGACCTCGGGCTCAGCATCAGCCTGAGGAGAGGAGACCTCGGGCTCAGCATCAGCCTGAGGAGAGGGGACCTCGGGCTCAGCATCAGCCTGAGGAGAGGGGACCTCGGGCTCAGCAGCAGCCTGAGGAGAGGAGACCTCGGGCTCAGCATCAACCTGAGGAGAAGAGACCTCGGGCTCAGCAGCAGCCTGAGGAGAGGAGACCTCGGGCTCAGCAGCAGCCTGAGGAGAGGAGACCTCGGGCTCAGCATCAGCCTGAGGAGAGGGGACCTCGGGCTCAGCAGCAGCCTGAGGAGAGGGGACCTCCGGCTCAGCATCAGCCTGAGCAGAGGGGACCTCGGGCTCAGCAACCTGAGCTGAGGGGGCCTCGGGCTCAGCATCAGCCTGAGCAGAGGGGGCCTCGGGCTCAGCATCAGCCTGAGCTGAGGGGGCCTCGGGCTCAGCATCAGCCTGAGCTGAGGGGGCCTCGGGCTCAGCATCAGCCTGAGCTGAGGGGGCCTCGGGCTCAGCATCAGCCTGAGCTGAGGGGGCCTCGGGCTCAGCATCAGCCTGAGCTGAGGGGGCCTCGGGCTCAGCATCAGCCTGAGCTGAGGGGGCCTCGGGCTCAGCATCAGCCTGAGCTGAGGGGGCCTCGGGCTCAGCATCAGCCTGAGCTGAGGGGGCCTCGGGCTCAGCATCAGCCTGAGCTGAGGGGACCTCCGGCTCAGCATCAGCCTGAGGAGAGGGGACCTCCGGCTCAGCATCAGCCTGAGCAGAGGGGACCTCGGGCTCAGCAACCTGAGCTGAGGGGACCTCGGGCTCAGCAACCTGAGCAGAGGGGACCTCGGGCTCAGCATCAGCCTGAGCTGAGGGGGCCTCGGGCTCAGCATCAGCCTGAGCTGAGGGGGCCTCGGGCTCAGCATCAGCCTGAGCTGAGGGGGCCTCGGGCTCAGCAACCTGAGCTGAGGGGACCTCGGGCTCAGCAACCTGAGCAGAGGGGACCTCGGGCTCAGCATCAGCCTGAGCAGAGGGGACCTCGGGCTCAGCATCAGCCTGAGCAGAGGGGACCTCGGGCTCAGCATCAACGTGAGGAGAGGGGGTCTCGGGCTCAGCATCAGCCTGAGCTGAGGGGGCCTCGGGCTCAGCATCAGCCTGAGCTGAGGGGGCCTCGGGCTCAGCATCAGCCTGAGCTGAGGGGGCCTCGGGCTCAGCATCAGCCTGAGCTGAGGGGGCCTCGGGCTCAGCATCAGCCTGAGCAGAGGGGGCCTCGGGCTCAGCAACCTGAGCAGAGGGGACCTCGGGCTCAGCATCAGCCTGAGCAGAGGGGACCTCGGGCTCAGCATCAGCCTGAGCAGAGGGGACCTCGGGCTCAGCATCAACGTGAGGAGAGGGGGTCTCGGGCTCAGCATCAGCCTGAGCTGAGGGGGCCTCGGGCTCAGCATCAGCCTGAGCTGAGGGGGCCTCGGGCTCAGCATCAGCCTGAGCTGAGGGGGCCTCGGGCTCAGCATCAGCCTGAGCTGAGGGGACCTCGGGCCCAGCATCAGCCTGAGCAGAGGGGGCCTCGGGCCCAGCATCAGCCTGAGCAGAGGGGACCTCGGGCTCATCATCAGCCTGAGCAGAGGGGACCTCGGGCTCAGCATCAACGTGAGGAGAGGGGACCTCGGGCTCAGCGTCAGCCTGAGCTGAGGGGGCCTCGGGCTCAGCGTCAGCCTGAGCTGAGGGGGCCTCGGGCTCAGCGTCAGCCTGAGCTGAGGGGGCCTCGGGCTCAGCGTCAGCCTGAGCTGAGGGGACCTCGGGCTCAGCATCAACGTGAGGAGAGGGGACCTCGGGCTCAGCATCAACGTGAGGAGAGGGGACCTCGGGCTCAGCGTCAGCCTGAGCAGAGGGGACCTCGGGCTCAGCGTCAGCCTGAGCTGAGGGGACCTCGGGCTCAGCATCAACGTGAGGAGAGGGGACCTCGGGCTCAGCATCAACGTGAGGAGAGGGGACCTCGGGCTCAGCGTCAGCCTGAGCTGAGGGGGCCTCGGGCTCAGCGTCAGCCTGAGCTGAGGGGGCCTCGGGCTCAGCGTCAGCCTGAGCTGAGGGGGCCTCGGGCTCAGCGTCAGCCTGAGCAGAGGGGACCTCGGGCTCAGCATCAGCCTGAGCAGAGGGGACCTCGGGCTCAGCATCAACGTGAGGAGAGGGGACCTCTGGCTCAGCATCAACGTGAGGAGAGGGGACCTCGGGCTCAGCATCAGCCTGAGCTGAGGGGACCTCCGGCTCAGCGTCAGCCTGAGGAGAGGGGACCTCCGGCTCAGCATCAGCCTGAGAGGGGACCTCGGTCTCAGCATCAGCCTGAGCTGAGGGGACCTCCGGCTCAGCGTCAGCCTGAGGAGAGGGGACCTCGGGCTCAGCATCAGCCTGAGGAGAGGGGACCTCGGGCTCAGCATCAGCCTGAGCAGAGGGGACCTCGGGCTCAGCATCAGCCTGAGCAGAGGGGACCTCGGGCTCAACATCAGCCTGAGCTGAGGGGTCCTCGGGCTCAGCATCAACCTGAGGTGTGGGGGCCTCGGGCTCAGCATCAACCTGAGGTGTGGGGACCTCGGGCTCAGCAGCTCTTTCATTTGAAGAGACATCCTTGTTGGCCAGGGAGCTCCTCAGTGCCTTGTTCTCATTCTTCAGGAGCTAAGTTAAAGAAAGGGCAAAAAGGATTTATTATGTTGAGGACAGCAACAAAGAACCATAAAAGTTGGGGGTGGACAGCCCACAAGGGTAATTCCCAGTGAACCTTCCCTCTGGTCCAAAGAACCAGGAATAAAGTTTATGGGGTTTTGTTTGGGGATACAACTCAGGTTACCAAAGCTAAAGACAGGTGTGATGGCATGAGCTGGAGGCCAGCCTGGTTTACAATGACTTCCAGGACAGAGCTACACGAACGAGCCCTATCTCAAAAACCCCCAAACAAACCAAAAAAAAAAAAAAAAAAAAAAACAAAAACAAAAAACAAAAAACAAAAAACTAACTAGGCAGGGGGTGCTGGAGAGTTAGATGGCTCAGTGGTTAAGAGCACTGACTGCTCTTCCAGGGGTCTGGAGTTCAGTTACAGCTGCTTTTAAGTCATACATTCAGTGACATACACAAATAATGGATGAATGAGTGGTTAGCACTTGCTAGCCCACCAGGGTGGCTTCTTGTGAGATAAATGCTGTCAAGCTAAGTAGGACAGGAAGAGGGTAGCGTACTGAACACTGGTATGCTTATAATAATTCTAGTGTTTAGGAGGCAGAGACAGGAGGATTCCTTCTAGTTCAAGGCCAAGCTAATACACATGTCCTCTTTTGGTTGCAGGCTATTTAAGCTGGTCAAGTGCTTGCCTAGCATGCACAAAGCTCCCCACATTCAGATTCCAGCACCACATAAACTAAGCATGGCGATGGATGGATGACTGTTATGTCTACACAAGGGCCATAGGTCCCATATGGAAGGTCATTCTCTGCTTACAAAAAAGTTTGAGGCCAGCCTGGGCTACATGTGATTGATAGATACAGTCTTATAAAAAAACCAAAATCCCAGGATTTTGTAGTAAATTAGAAAACAGGCTTAAGCTAAATCTTTGCTTCTGAGTAACTGGTTCACTGGGAGAGCCCTCTTCTATTCAACTTCCTACTGTACCTTTCTTTACCCATACCTCTCTACCTTTGAGCTAACCTGTGCACCTGTCTCCTCTAGTCTCCGTAGAGGTTAGGCATGGTTCTTCCTCCCAGTCTCTTGCCCTGGACTCATACCTTGGCCATATTTAAATAGCTAGTTCTGACTATCGTTATAACTTAGGTAAGATAACTCATTTTAACCTACATTCTGCCACATGGCTAGTTGTGCCATGGTTTCATCTTCCCCAGGAGAGAATCTCCCACCCAGCTCTCCCAGGATTTTCTCCTCCTCCTGGATATCCTATTTCCTGCCTAAGTCACAGGTGAAACATCCTCTAATCTTTTTTAGAGACTCATCCTATATATACAGCAAGGAATGGCCTCAAACTTCAGGGATCTGTGCCTTACCTTCCCAGCAGCAGCTGGGTTTACTCACAAACATGATCTACTCACTATGTATGCCCAGCCCCTCCCCTCTGAAGAAATGTTGGGATTTTCTTTCTCCTCCCACTTACACAGATTTCTGTGTTTAGCCTCCTGTTCTCTCCACACAGGATGTCGTTATCTTGCTGCAGGTGGTTGTAGTCGATGTTGATGTTGATGAGCTTTTGTTGCAGAGCGACAACTCTAGCCTATCAACAATAAAGACATTAGGATCAGAAGAATCCTATCACACAGTTCTGGTTGTTTGTATATAGGCTTGGCCCAGGGAGTGGCACTGCAACCTTGAAGTAGGTGTGGGCCTGGATATCCTTGTCCAAGAGTTGCTTTGGTCATGGTTTCTGATCACAGCAGTAAAACCTTAACCTAAGACAGCAATGTAGGAGACTCCCAAGGTAGGAGACTGCAGGAGCTGGATTTCAAAGGGAGGACTGAGAAGGGAAATCTGGAAGGAGGGAGGGAAGGAGCTGGTGACTTAGCCAGTCCAGTGCTTGAGTAGGCATGAATGAGATGCCATGGTGTTTTTGTTAGGTTAAACTGGCAGAGTTAAGAGTAAAGAGGTGAGGCAAGGGACAGATGGGTTGACATAATGGGACAGGTTAACTGTAGTCTTGTTAGCTCCCCGAGTGGACACTTTGCTCCATTCGTGAGGCCTGATTAGCACTACTCAGGCTTTGCTTGTTTGGGGGGACTCCAGATGAGCACAGGTTCCACAGGGAAAACAACCTAGGCTCTTAAGCCTCCCAAATGGGGTTACTTAAGTACTTCATGTTTCTGGAGCCCCTGGTGTCTTGTTTGTACACATACATGTGCAAACACATCTTACAGACACACACTTCAGCTAATCCTACTATTTGTAGTTTTTTGGTTGCCTATTTGAATGCTGGTGCCCAAACTGCATGCTGTGCACTTCTAGCCGACCCTGAGGTAAATCGATACCGATGACAGTGCTGGTGTCAGGCTGGTCATTCCCCATCTCCCATTGGCTCCCCTCGATTCTTCTGGTCCTGCTTTGCTTCCTCAAAAGGCAGAAATACATAAAGTGCTGAGTCTACACCAAACCTCCTCAATCACTACAAAACCTTCCTCCCTGGGACTCTTGACTAGTTAGGCTGGGCCTGAGTCTCCAGGGACTTTCAACTTCCCCAGGTTGACTCATTAACTCCACCCCTCTCTATGCATATATACATCTCCTGGGCTTGGCCTAAAAAACCCACACACTTTCACATCCCTTTTCTTCCCCGGGCCCCTAAATGTGCCTACCATTGTAAGTGAATCCCTGAGTTGCCTGACACTCTTTACAATTCTGTGTTGTGTAACAGGCTCTCTCCCAGCCTCTAACATCCACTTCTCTTGCTAACTCCTCCGTTGTTGCCTTGCTCTTCTTACTAGGCTCCTGAAGTATAAGATACACACACAATCCTTGCAGCCCTCAATGTGCATGCAAGGTCCTGAATCCAATTCCCAGCACCAACCAACCAAGCTCTCCCCCTCAAAGTCCTGGGGTTTTTTTTTGAAAAATGATAAGCTAGACTGATCAAAGTTCCCCTACTCATATATACCTAGTAGGAAAGTAAACACGCGGATTGATGGTGAATGAATGGACTAGAAGTCCTGAGGTAGTGGCTGGCTTAGTGGATTTCAATCCCCATGGCCACACAAATAAGTAACTATCCTCAGAGAACCTGTGACCCATCTAAGCGCCAAGTCCCTGACAGTGCAGTAGAGTAGTAATATAGGTTAAGTGGGTCCAGTTGCTGCCATTTCAGCAGTCAGAAATGCTTTGTAGGAAAGTCTTGGGGTTGTCAAGGTCGGGAAATAATTGTTTCTCAAAGCCCTGTTTATGGGAACCTGAGAGCTCTCCATTTGGGAACACTGCCCTGTTCAACTTCCATACTTGAGGGATTTTGGGATTGTAGACTTGAGGGCTTCTTTCATATGCTGTGGGCTGGCTTCAGACTCATGCAGGTAGGAGTACCTTCTCTTGCCTCCCCTGTCTACTTGACTGGAACAGTTAAGGTGGAGATGTAAATACATTATCTTTTATACAGTCAGTTCTCAAACTGACCAAGTAGCATGACCAAGGGTGACATAGGTACAATGGGACTGTGAGACTCCTCAAGGCTTTCCCATCCATTCAGAACAGTTCTCAGGTAGCTGACAGCATCATGAGGCCTCTTTTCCAGCAACTTATATACAGGAAATCAGCACTAAGTTAAATTAGGGTTGCATTGCTACATTAACTACTCAGAATGACAATTAACTGCTAACATTAATTATAGCAAAATTGGCTTTGGGTGTTCTAATTTCCTGTTGAATGCCTCTTTAGAGTTATTAACTGTTTCTCACATAGCTGAGTGAACTGGTCATTTTGTATGGCTCCTAACCCAAGGTCTTAGTCTACTATATATAGTCTGTCCTGACGTTTAATTTTTCTATACTCCTTGATCATTCAGACACATCTGCCTCTGAAACATCTTTCAAATGGCAGATTCAATATCATTTTAGATAAATAAAGTAAATAAAACACCAAGGTGACAGACAACTCTTCTTTCTAACATCCTTATCCTTTCTGTCTCCTGGAGACAGGCCCGGTCTTAGAAGCTCCCACTCACATAGCCATGCAAAAACGGTCAACGTGCCTTTAGCTCCTGCTCTTCCTTCCATACTGCAGCATCATTCTCCTTCAGCATTTCCACTATCCGTTCAAGCTCTTTCCAGTGCTGCTTCTGCACAGAAACAGATTTTTAGTGCTGGGACACACAGACACGAGAGAACAGACAGACACACACAGACACACCCACAGACACACACAGAGACACACACCCACCTTACCTGGTAAGCAGGAAAGATGCAAAGATTAGGTCTTTTAGCTGAATGGAATGCTATGTATATAATAAACCTCACACTCACATAACACGGCTTTTTTGAGCCAGGTGTGGGGTTGCACACCTTGTCATCAAGTAGCGGTGGGAAGAAAAACTGAATTCCGGGCTAGCCAGAGGTATCTCAAAGTATAGAGGTAGTAAAGGCTTCCCCAGAGCCACAGAAGAAAGCAGTGTATTATTATTCCCCTGGAAATGTTCTCCTGAGTCTACCTGTTCAGTGAAGCTAGAGGAGAGCTGGCTGTTGCTTTCTTTCTGGAGCCGTTCCCAATGCTTTGTCTTTTCTTCATCTTTCAAGATAAAATCCACCAATCCTCTGTATTTATACATCAGCTGGATCTAGAGCAATAGAGAATTCAACAGCTAGACATAAAGGAAAGCTAGAGGACCATCCTTAGTTAGATCCTAAAGTACTGCACGGCACCTGCTGACATTTTTTAGGACATTTTTAAATTTTTTTTTATTTATTCATTTATTATATATAAGTACACTGTAGCTGTCTTCAGATACACCAGAAGAGGGCATCAGATCTCTTTACAGATGGTTGTGAGCCACCATGTGGTTGCTGGGAATTGAACTCATGACCTCTGGAAGAGCAGTCAGGTGCTCTTAACCGCTGAGCCATCTCTCCAGCCCAAAGAACTGACTCTTTTTTTTTTTTTGGTTCTTTTTTTTCGGAGCTGGGGACCGAACCCAGGGCCTTGCGCTTCCTAGGTAAGTGCTCTACCACTGAGCTAAATCCCCAGCCCCGAGGACATTTTTATGTATGAGTATGCTGTCGCTGACACACCCATTACAGATGGGTGAGCCACCATGTATGTGGGTGCTGGGAGTTGAACTCGTCACGTCCTCTGGAAGAGCAGTCAGCACTCTTAACCACTAAGCCATCTATCTCTCCAAGCCCCCTCCCTGCCCTGTGCAGACATTTCTGAGGATAATAAGGGGAAAGACCTACCTTGAGGGGCCTGGGGTAGAGTTTGGGGAGAAATGTTGCAGCAGCATTTACTGCTTCCTGGAGGCTGGGCTGTTACCTTCACTCTGCCACACCCTCTCCACCATAGTGGATTCATTCCTCCTACCCTGTAGCCATCCATTCCCTCCAGTGTCTAGCTTTGTGCATGTAGATATTATATTCAGTACCTTTCTGGCCTACTGATGAATTAATTGGGAGGTAAAGCTGAGAACATCCTCTTCGGCCAAAGTACCTACCAGAAGGTCTTCTATTCTGATCTCCATGTTCTCCTTTTCCGAGGTTATCTTCTGGTTGTATTCCTTCAGGCTAGAAAGTAGAAATGACTGTTTGCTGATGATTCCAGATGAATTAACCCAGGGTCTAAGTGACTTAAGACAGGTTTGGCCTAGGGGGCTGGAGAGATGGCTCGGCTTTAAAGCACTGGCTGCTCTTCCAGGTCCTGAGTTCAATTCCAAGCAACCACATGGTGGCTCACGACCATCTGTGATGGATCTGATGATACCCTCTTCTGGTGTGTCTGAAGTTAACAGACACAAATAATTTTATTAGAATTTAAAAAACTCTTAAATTTATTATTTTATGTGCATCGATTGGTGTTTGAGGGTGTCAGATTCCCTGGAAATGGAATTCCGGACAGTTTGGGCTAGCTACCATGTGGTTGCTGAGAACTGGGACTCAGGACCGACCTCTGGAAGGGCAGCCAAGTGCTCGTAACTAGTGAGCCTTCTCTCTCCAGTCCATAAATTCTTAAAAAATAAAGGTAAGATTGGCCTAAACCTACAGTTAACTACTCTTAAACTTTCAGTCTTTGCGACAGGCCATCATGTAGCCTAGGTTTGCCTCAAATTCACTGTGTAGCTGAGGATAACAAACTTCTGATCCAAGGTCTGGGACGTGCACTCAGGCTAAATCATAACCGGCAGTGTTCTAGCAGCAGCCTCTCCCATACTCACTGGAGCATCTCACTCTCCCAAGAGGCCTTCTGTTCCTCCCAAGAGGCCTTCTGTTCCTCCCAAGAGGCCTTCTGTTTCTCCCAAGAGGCCTTCTGTTCCACTTCCTGTCCTAAGCTCTCATTCATCCTCTGTGTTGCCTCCAATGCCACCTGGAGTGAGAGAGAAATCATTTATTTTATTGGTGAGTACACTATCTGTCGTTGTCTTCAGACGCACAAGAGAGGGCAGGCATCAGATCCCATTACAGATGGTTGGGAGCCACCATGTGGTTGCTGGGAATTGAACTCAGGACCTCTCTCTGGAAGAAGTTAGCTCTTGCTTCTAAGTGCTGAGCCATCTTTTCCAGCCTCCAAGACAGATCACTTTTAAGGATTTTTATTATGTTAGGTAAAAGAAGAAAACATTGAGTACTCTGGTGTATCCCCTCAAGCTTCAAGCATTTGAACTCTAAGCTACACTTTACATACATACATTTCTGCAGGGCCGCACACACCAAGCAAACAGTCCACTACTGACCTACATATAATCCCAGTCTGTTCTTTCCAAATCAAAAGGCATCCAAGGACAGTTGCTTGCTGTGCTCACAGGATCTGCTCTAGTTCCCGGTGTCCACAATGGTGGATCCAGACTCTTCTTAGCCTCTTTGCAAATGTACAAGCAGGCAATGTGCATGCATATATTTTAATTTTTTGAGCCAGGTTTATGAAGAAACAGGCTTGGCCTCAAACTCACAGATCTTACCCTACCTGCCTCTCTGCCTTCCAAGTGCTGGGGGGATTGAAGCATCCGCTGCCACTTTCAGCTAGACAATGTGTTCAAATGCATCTAACTCCAGTTAGGTGTGGCGAGCTAATCCCAACCCTTAGAAGTCGAAGTACAAGGCCATCACGAGATATATATATATATATATATATATATATATATATATATATTAGCAAGCTCCAGACCAGCCAGAGCTACTTAGTGAGACCCTTGTTCAAAAAACAGGCCTGTCCCTGGGTGTGGCATTTGGTAGTACTTGTCCATAATTCCAGCATGAGAAACCAAAGCAGGAGGATCTTGAGTTCAAGGCTAGACTCAGCCACATCATTAAGACCCCACTTAAAAAAAATCTATTAATTTCTCCATTACCAGAGAATTTACCACTAATTCTTTTTAAAGTATTCAAGTGCCTGGGACATAGATACACTGGATAGAAGCTAGGTCACTTTTTAGTAGTGCCCCATAAATTGGATACCATGCCATGTGTTATTAAATCCCAGGATACCAGAAGATAGAGGCAGGCAAGAGTTTGAGGTCTGCTTGGTCTACAGAGTTCCAGGACAGGTAAGGCTACAGAGAAAGTCTCAGAAACAAAAACAACAACAAAAAACAACAAAAATTGAAAAAAATACCCACATTGAAGTGGGGGTGTCATGAAGTGGGGGTGTCAGTATTTTTTCTTAATGACAGGGTATAAAGAAACAGCTTCTCTAGGGCTGGAGAGATGGCTCAGCGGTTAAGAGCACTGACTGCTCTTCCAGAGGTCCTGAGTTCAATTCCCAGCAACCACATGGTGGCTCACAACCATCTGCGATGGGATCCGATGCCCTCTTCTGGTGTGTCTGAAGACAGCTACAGTGTACTTATATATAATAAATGAATAAATCTTAAAAAAAAAAAAAGAAAGAAACAGCTTCTCAACCTGTGAATCACAACCCCTTTGGCAAGCTACGATCTCCAAAAAAAGTAGTTATGAAGTAGCAATGAAAATAATTCCATAGTTGGTTGGGGGGTCACCACTCGTGAGGAGCTGTATTATTAATTAGTCAGTGTTAGGAAGAACCACCCGTGTTAAAAGTTCTGATCTACAGGCCGCGGTCCCCTGCGGCCAGGCCAGTATCTGTACCTGCTTCCTCTGGAGCTGCTCATGGAGGTCAGCATACTTGTCCTTCAGTTCCTGGTTTTCTTGGTAAAGCTCCTCCCTGAGCTCTTCCATCTCGTCCATCTTTTCCTGTAAGAGAAGGCGGGTAGCTTTCTTTAGAGTCCCTCCCTCCCACATAAGCTGTAGTGTGCTGCTTCTCTCAGAGGCAGGCTGGCAGCTGAGGAGAGCGGCTGTGCAGTGCACAGGCAATGCTGCGTGTTGTCTGCACCAGAGAAAGATGAGCAATCTTGAGGAAGTGGAATGAACACTACTGGAATCTTAGAACTCCGGGAGGCTGAGGCAGGAGGACTGCCCTGAATTCTATGCCAGCCTGGGCCATAGTTCTAGCTTTAAAAGGATTGAAGAAATTACATAGTGTTTGATTTTTAAGAGCGTCCCTAAGTTATTCCTGAGTGGGTTACGATGGCACTGAAGGATTTCTCCAACTCTATCTTAGCTGCTTCAAAGCCCAGACTCAGGGGTTGGGGATTTAGCTCAGTGGTAGAGCGCTTGCCTAGCAAGCGCAAAGCCCTGGGTTCGGTCCCCAGCTCCGGAAAAAAAAAAAAAAAAGCCCAGACTCAAAGACCACCCTAACCTGGAACTGCTATGTTCCAAGAAGGCTTGTTGTGGGGAGAGAGCTACAGACCTTATTGATAACAATCATTATGTCCTCCTCAGAGTCTGGTGGACGAAACTGGAAGGGGATACTTATTCCCTGGACCAAACCATCTTCATCCACATAGCAGAACTGGTAATGCTCTTCATCCTTGGGCAGATAGTACGCTGGAAGCAGGATTTAATACAAATGAGTGAGTGATCCCAGTTAAAGCAAACTGTCCCAGTCATGCGTCTTCGACCTAGTATTTACTTATTTTTATTTTCCTACCTTTGAATTGGATTTTCTGCTGTGTGGCTGATTCTGTGTTTAGGTCATCGGGCATGGGGGCCCACATGAAGGTGTAATACTCCTGGGTCGTCTCCCACCCTACCTGCAAGGACAAGAGACTAATAACTCACTCAGCACTGATAACTGGAATAGGCCTTATTTCTGTAATGATTTCTTAAAAGCACACTTATATTTTATTTGCATATATACTGAAAATTGAATGAATTCATTATAAGATCCCTGTTTTTTTTAAAGATTATATATAAGATCCCTGGTTTTTTTTTTTTTAAGATTTATTATATATAAGTAAACCAGGCACACCATAAGAGGACATCAGATCTCACTACAGCTGGTTGGTTGTGTTGCTGGGATTTGAACTCAGGACCTCTGGGAGAGCAATCAAGTGCTCTTAACCCGATAACTCTCCAGCCCTCAGAATAGGATAATTTATAGATTTGGTCTTTGGAAGCATAAAACTTACAGACTGGATTTTTCTTTTTCATCTTTTTAGTTTTGAGACTGAAAGTAAATTACTTTTTGTTTGTTTGGAGAAGGCTCTCACTATGTAGCCCTGGCTGGCTTGAAATTCTATGTAGACCAGGCTGACCTCAAATGCAGAAGAAACCCTCCTGCCTCTGAAACCTGGGATTAAAGAATCAAGCTGAAATCAAGTTGAAATTAAAAATCAGGCTTGACTGGGCATATAGATGATGCATGCTTTTGGGAGGCAGAGGCAGGCAGATCTGAGTTGAGGCCAGCCTGGTCTACAGAGTTCCAGAACAGTCAAGGGTACACAGATTTAACCCTGTCTTGACAACCCCTCCCCGGCCCCCGTAGCTCACCAGTGTTTCATGTGGGAAATTATAGTTTAGAATTTCTAGTTGGGCAGACATAATACCTGGAACCTAAGACTCACTGCTAGTTCCTTTTTTTTTTTTTTTTTTTTTTTACCTTCTTTTTTTTTTTTTTTTTTTTTTTTTTTTTTTTTTTTTGGAGCTGAGGACCGAACCCAGGGCCTTGCGGTTGCTAGGCAAGCGCTCTACCACTGAGCTAAATCCCCAACCCCTTCACTGCTAGTTCCTAATCCCTTAGCATTAACACTTACTTTAAAAACGCCGACCCAGTCCTTGGGACGAGGGACGAACTTTTCAGTGAGGGTGTAACAGCACACGACATCTCCAGGAATATAGAACTTCTCCACATTGTTAAACAGGACCTGAGAGAAATTGCTATGGCGCTCCTCCATGGTGGAGTCCTGTCAGGAAATAAGAGTATGAGAACCTGCCTCAATAGAAGTTAAAGAAGATATGGGGTTGGGGATTTAGCTCCGTGGTAGAGTGCTTGCCTAGCAAGCGCAAGGCCCTGGGTTTGGTCCCCAGCTCCAGAAAAAAAAAAAAAGGAAAAATAGAAAAAGTTAAAGAAGATATATGTGACACATGCTAGCCCTGATGTAAGGAGGACTGAACTCTCTGGCTGCTGGTCATGGGTGAAAGCAGGTTGGGCAAGCCATGAGCATCAGCTCCTGCCTCCGGGCCCTGCCCTGACTTCCCTCAGTGATAGTGACTGAGAGCTTTAAGCTGGAACAAACCCTCCCTCCTCCCCCAGGTTTCTCTTGGTTATTTTACCACAGCAATAGAAAACATAAGGCAACTGTTGAGTAAAACCTCTGGCCCCACCTTCTAAAGGATAGAATTGGGCAATTTAATAAGCAGTTTTGTGACCTTATGCCTATCGTACTTGTGAAATGTGGCTATGAGGCCTAAGTGAAATATAGTGTCCAGACCTTAAATCAGTACATGCCACACAATAGGTACCTGTTAAGGGACAGAATATTTTATCATAGACTGGAAAAAGTGCTGTAGTGATATTTTGTGATTACTACTGTTGGGCTGGGAAAGATTTTATTCTTAAGATGTATAACACTCGAAATGTATATAAGAAATACTCAAGTTAATAAAAAAAAAAGATGTATTATAAGTGCACAGTAGCTGTCTTCACACACACACCATAGGAGGGCACCAGACCTCATTACAGGTGGTTGTGAGCCACCATGTAGTTACTGGGAATTGAACTCAGGACCTCTGGAAGAGCAGTCAGTACTCTTAACCGCTGAGCCATCTCTCCAGCCCAAGATTTTACTTTACTTTATTCCTGGCACATTACCAAGCAGCTCACAAACTAAACACTGAAAATTAACTTTAAGCAGACAGAGTGAGAGGCTTGTACAGTCAAAAGTCCTGTCTCTTTCCTCAACTGAAAAAAATCGTACAGTCTAGAAAAAGCAACTTTGTTTCTTGCTTATGGAAAAGCAAATGGCTATAGGAAACTCCAGAGCAAGTCCCTAGAGCTCAGGACGCCAATGGTTCAGGAGGTGGTTGAAGAGGCAGTGGGATACAGAACAGCAGTTTCTCCTCACCAAACTCAGGGTGGAATGGGCCATAGGAAAGCCCAAAGCCTGGCAGTGAGGTCTCACCTTTTCCTAAAAGGAATTTGCTGATTAATTCCTAACTGAGCATGAGGACCTGTAATCCCAGTTCTTGGGAGCTCTGAAGCGGGAGAATTGTCACAAGTTGAAGGCCATCCTGTACTACAGTGAGACCCTATCTGAACCAAGCCAAACCATTAATGATCCTAAGTCTTCCTGGAGCAAGACAGTCCTACTTCCCAATTCAGGGTGAATATGCAAACTACAAGTCTTAAGTTTTAGCAGAAAATAAGCTCCAAACCCTCAGAATGCCTGATAATACCTGGCAAAGTTGTCTGCAGCTCCCTAATTGTGTGTGGTACACACACCACAAAGAATAGGGGGCTGGAGATGGCTCAATGGTTAAGCGCTGTGTGCTCTTCCAGAGGTTCGGCGTTTAATTTCCAGCAATTCATCCAATCCCAGGGATCCTGACACCAGCACAGACACACAGGCATATAAGCAAAACTCCAATGCACATAAACACCAAGGGCTGAGATTAAAGGCATACATGAGTTTTGCAGAGAGAATCTGTTAAGTTATAATATTCAAAAATCATTTTTCTAAGCTCTACCCATTGCCACTGTTGATTTCCATCGGGGCAAAAAATTCAAACCGGAGATACTATAAAGTAGGGCACTGGCACCTTTTGTCTTTCCATCTGGGCTGCCTAGAGCAATCTACCGTTACCGGACACAAGTGAAAATCAACTTTCAAGGATTGAACTTGCTGAAAGAGGGAAAGCGGGCTTATAGTCAAAGTAACTTCTTCAGAGTGACGTAGCGCGCGGGGAGTTGTGGGGGAACAGAGCCCTGGAAAGCCATGATGGCACAGTAAAAGGTATGGAACCTCAGTGCACTGGGGGGTGGAAGGTTTGGCGAACCCAGACAGGAGAGCCACTGCCCCAAGACCTTGGCTGCCATCAGAGGCAACCCTCACAAACAGTCCCGCAGGCCTGCTCTACCATAGAGAAATTAGGCCGGGCTTCCCAGGACAAAAGGGGTCCCAAGACCTCCTGAAACCGGTATAGATGCCTGAACCCTCCAAGACGGCGTAGGGTGAGACCGAAGCCCCCACACCGAGTCTTGCCTGTGGACTCTGTTTCAAAGTCTGAGCTGGGGGATCCAGGGAACCAATTGCACCCCTCCACTTAAGGCACTTACCAGGCACAGCAGCTGCGCAACAGCAACAGGACACAGAGGAGCTGGTGGGCGAGATTAAATACCAAAGGGAATGGCCAGGCCCCGCTCGTCCCCTGATGTCCCAACAATTTACAAGCCCCGCCCCCGCCGCGGGACACCTGGGACTCTTTCTGCCTGGGGTGACAAACTGGGTTTGCCTTTTTTATCTCCCTCTTTTGCCTCTCCATAACACGTCATTCAATGAATGTCCTGTAGCTACAGGTAGGACTCTGGCATTTTAGCCTGCTACACACACAAAAAAACGGGCGTGGTAGCAGATATCTGTAATTCCAGCTTTTAGGAGAGGGAGGCAGGAAGGTCAGCAGTTCAGGGTCAGATTTGGTTGCAAACCAAGTTTGAAGTCAGCCTGGGCTATCTGAGATCTTGTCCTTTAAAAAAGGAATCATGCTTCTGTCCTTAAAGGAAATCTGTTAACCTTTTTGGGTCTTCTGTGTCTTGACTCAAGTCCCCCCCCCCCCATTTTATATTTCTAGGGAGTGGGCTTGCCTGCACATATGTATATCCACCACTTGTGTGCCTGGTGCCCAGAGGGTCGGAAGAAGACATTGGATCCCCTGGAACTGGAGTTATGGATGACTGTGAGCCACCATGCAGGTGCTGTGACCCTAACCCAGGTGTTACGCAAGAGCAGCAAGTGCTCTTAACCACTGAACCATCTTTTTGGCCCCCTGGTTATGCATTTGACATAGGACCTCTTTTGAGCTAGCTTTAAACTCACTATGTAGTTTTGTAGCCTTTGTATTCTAGATCTTTCTGGCATCCTCATGTCCCAACCGTGTAAGCATGTGACTTCTTCACTGAGCTTCTCTTCAATGTAGTCACAGAAAGAGCAGAACCTCTCTCCCCTTCAGTCTTTTTTCGTTTTGTTTGTTAGTTTTTTAAGACAGGGTTTCTCTGTGTAGCCCTGCCGTCCTGAAACTCACTCTTACGGACCAGGCCTGCCTTGAACTCAAAGAGATCCCCTGCCTCTGCTGGGTTTAAAGATGTGTACCGCATCTGGTTGAGAGGTTTTGTTGTTTGGTTTGGTTTTTCTACTTTCCCCTTTCAGTGCTAAACACTTCTTAACCATTTTAACAGTCTGTGACTCTTATCGAAGTGTGATATTGAACTCAAGGCTGTCCTCCTGCCTCAGGCTTTCAGGTACAAGGATTATAGGGTGCAAGGAACCACTACCATGGCTGCTACCTTTTTTCTTTTTTTGTAATTACCCAGGAGATATTAAATGCATGCTGCCTGTGGAAGATTAAATTCAGACGTGTCACTTCTCTTCTCAAAGGAGTTCCAACAGTTGAACCTGGAAGAAAATGCTGTGTCACATAAGCAGAACATGTGCTCCTGACAGGGGAAGAAACATTCTACCTTCTAGGGACATCTTGGGTACCCTCCTGCAGACTCTCTGAGTGCCTCCTCTAATGTCTGAGAATATCAGATTGGTAAATGGTTCCATCAGAGAATCATTTAATGCACAATCCTGGGGACCCGAATTCTATCCCAAAGTCCAGGGAAAGGCAAAGAAAGAAAGCCTCCACGGCAAAGCAGCCTGCTGAGCTGCATGGGCACAGTGGCACCAGTGCCCTTCACCTCTTATCATGAACTCACAGGGGCTGGAGAGATGGCTCAGAGGTTAAGAGCACTGACTGCTCTTCCTGAGTTCAAATCCCAGCAACCACACAGTGGC
The DNA here is from genome assembly GCF_021556685.1 of Rattus norvegicus. Classification (NCBI taxonomy): domain Eukaryota; kingdom Metazoa; phylum Chordata; class Mammalia; order Rodentia; family Muridae; genus Rattus; species Rattus norvegicus. The sequence continues at coordinate 87,313,851 of NC_141543.1, forward strand.
TCACAACCATCTGTAATGAGATCTGATGCCCTCTTCTGGTGTGTCTGAGGACAGCAATGTTGTACTCATATAAATAAAATAAATTATTAAAAAAAATGAACTCACAGGCACACAGAATATTAACAGTCAACGAACTTTAATTTTTAAAAAGATTTGAGAAAATTAAGGTCTTTCTGCACACGCCTAGGCAAAAGGATGCTAAATCTATTAAGACTGAGAAAATGGCTGTGCGAGGAGGTAGTGGCAGTGGTGGCACGCGAGCGCCTTTGATCCCAGCACTCAGGAAGCAGAAGCAGGCAGAACTCCTTGAGTTTGAGGCCAGCCTGGTCTACAGAGGGAGTTCCAGGACAGCCAGGGCCAGGTAGAAAAACCCTGGTGCGCCCCACCCCACTCCCCAAAAGACAAGGAAGACTTGCCAATTAGGGTCATAAATGCCTATAATTTCGGCAGTAGGGAGGCAGAGGCAGAGGCAGAAGGAGCTTTGAAAGTTTGAGGTAGCCTGGTCTATATTGTAGCAGATTTTTAGAAGAACCGTTCCACAGGTTATTTACTCCAGAGTGATGACTACAGAACCTGGAGGTAGTCAGCTTGTAAATGATCTGAGTCCTCGATTGCTCTTCCTGGGGAATTTCAGTCCTTAGCATACAACCTCACTCTCTAGAGATTAACCAGTCACATGACATTCCCCGCAAACCCAGAATTCTAAAAAGGACTGTGTTTGTTTAGGTAATGGTTCCTTAAGACACCGCCTAGATCAGATAAGATATTATAGCAAGAGGGAGAATTGACTTGCTAAAAGACCTTTTGTATAACAATAAAAAAGTCCTTGCTGCTGAAAATGGCCTTCTTCTGGTTGCCCGGAGTAACCCAGAATGCCACACCTTGTAACCAGAGTTACATTGGGGGGGCCTCCCCTCAAAACCCAAACAAAACGTGAGGCTGGAGACTTGGCTCAGTGGTTTTAGCCTATTTGTTTTTGTAGAGAATCCCGGTCTGATTCCCAGCACCTACATGGTGGCCCACAACCTATCTGTAACTCCAGGTCTAGTGGGTGGCCTATTTCTTACTTCCTTGACACCCTCTTTTGACCCCTTTAGGGATCAGGCATGCAAATGGTGCAAGGACAATCTAGAGAGGCAAAACACTCACAATCATGAAGTAATAGGTTTAATTAATGTCCTTTCCTTTTTTTGCCATATCCCATGTGACTCCATCTTGGAACCCTGACTAGAGGCAGTGAGAAAATGAAGGACAGACGTCCAGACCATGCACAGAGAAGCTGAGGGCAGGTGTGCTGTGTGAACTCCTCTGGAGCCCCACCACCACTACCCCAGAACCTCCGAATGTCTATTAGGATCAGCACAGAAGCAGGAGTCATTGGTCTCTGTAGGAGGGATCTGTAGGCAAGCGGTCTCAGGCTGTAAACAGTGGGAAGGAGCGGGCTGCAGTTGCTAGTTTCCGTATACTGTCTGGCCAGTCCTCCAGGCATCAGGGTCTTTGCCCGTATCAATAATCCAGGTTCACTCCGGATTTTATTCACTCTTGGGTTCCCTCTGCGCCCTACATTAAAAAAAAATCTAGTATGTGTAGGCATGTAGGAGTGGAGAAGGGGTGTGCGCACATAAGTACAGGTGCCCATGGTGACCAGAAGCAGTAGACCCCTGGCGCTGGAGTAACAGGCAGTGGTAAGACACCTAATATGTGTGGTAGGAACTGAACTTGGGTCTTCTGCACTAGCAAGAGATGCCCTTAACTCGGCCATTTCTCAGACCCTCACTTTATTTTTTTATGTATAAAATCCTGTGTGGTGGTGCACGCCTTTAACCCCAGTACTTGGGAGGCAGAGACAGGTAGATTTTATCAGGCACAGCCTAGTCTATAAAGTGAGTTCTCCTTAGAACGGGGCTACACAGAGAAACACTGTCTTGGAAAAAAAAAAGCCAGAAACAACAACAACAACAACAACACACACACACACACACACACACACACACACACACACACACACACCAAAAATCAAGTAACTTATGTGTTATCCACAGCAGGGAGATCTGATCTCCTTTAGGGAGTCAATCTTTATGTCCTTGACGAGATGCTACCTTGGTGACAGGAATGCTTTCAAGGATGCCCCTCATCTCAGCCTAATCTTGGGGCCTCAAAGTCATGGTGGTTCTCCTACCTTTTGGTGTTTTTCCAAAGAAGGAGCCATGGAGCCGGGTGATGGTGGTGCATGCCTTTAAAACCAGCACTGGAGAGGCAGAGGCAGGTTCAAGGCCACCCTGGTCTACCCTGGTCTACAGATCGAGTAGCAGGAAGGGCAGAGAGCTGCATTAAAAAAACCCCTTCTCAGGGTTGGGGATTTGGCTCAGTGGTAGAGCGCTTGCCTAGCAAGCACAAGGCCCTGGGTTCGGTCCCCAGCTCTGAAAAAAAAAAACAAAAAACAAAAAAAACCCTTCTCTGGCTGGAGAGATGGTTAAGAGCATTGACTGTTCTTCCAGAGGTCCTGAGTTCAATTCCCAGCAACCACATGGTGGGTGGCTTACAAGCATCTGTAATGGGATCTGATGCTCTCTTTGGACATGCAGAATAAATAGATCTTAAAAAAAGAGAAAAGAAAAGAAACCCTGTCTCAAAAAACCAAAGAACGGGGAAAGAAGAAAGGAAGAGAAAGAGCATCCGCTAACCTTGTGGAATTGGTTCTTGGCTTCCCCTTTATATGGCTTTGGGGATTCAAAACCGGGTCATCAGGTTTATATAACTAACGCCTTCACCTGCTGAGCTATGCTGCCTCAGAGAAACTGGAATTTTATGTCATTTAAATTCAAAGACACAGGTAAATGAAAGTGGCCACTGTCTTGCCTAGTACAAATGACTGGGTCTAGGTGAACCAGGTCTGGGTGAACCAGATGCGGACAACTGGAAAAGGGAGGAGTTAGAGTCCAGTTTAGGAGAGCGTCCTTGCTAATTCTAGTTACTTTCTGGTAACTGCTACCCTCACTGCCACCTTTACTCCTGCCTTGCCCGCCTGGCCCTGACTATCTGAAATGCCTCTGGGTTTTGGACTTTGAACTCTAGAAAAAGAGGAGAGGGAAGGATATTTCTCCCCGCATTTAGTTTCCTGTGTCTGGAATCACATAGGCTTTCCATGCCTGGGGTTGAGAAAAAAAGATAGTGTTGATTCAACTAAGTTATCACTGCCTTTTAACCTTCACGTGAGGCAGACATACTATTTTATAAACTGCCAGTTTTAAAAACATGGGTCAAAATTTTATGAATTTAACCAGAGATGTTATGGGTCACCTGTTATCTAAGGGAGTCTGAGGTAAGAGGATAAGAAACTCAGGGTTATCCTTGGCTACATAGCAAGTTTGAGGTCAACCTGAGCTACATGAAATCCTACACCCCTCCCATCATAAGTATTAGGGAGAAATGGATCGTTCAAGCACTTTGAAGAAAATATAAAAAGGCAGCTTTGCAGAGGGCTGTGTTAGATGGTTGTATGTGCCCTGCAGCACACAGAAGGGCTCATGAACCATAACTGGTCTGGAGATGCAACTCAGAGATGCAATGATTTCGGAGCATTCCTGAGGTCTTTGGTTTTTATCCCCAGCACTGGGGGGGGGGGGGAAGATGGGGACAATGGGTTTGGTGTCTTCTAATTGCAGAACTTACGTTGGAAGGACTGTAGAGTTAAGTGTGAGGCCATCGTGGACTGCACAGCAAGGCCCTGTTTCAGAAAAGCAAAATAAATAAACAAGCAAATAAATAAAATAAGGGAATATGCCAGTTATGTTTCCCTCGTGGTGAGGGCGCTTCTATGAAACATGTTTGTTTCAGGGAACCATTTGCATCAGGAAAAAGGATGCCGGAAAACAGCCATGACCAGCTCTTCCCCAGAAAAGCTGTCTCCATGGAGGGCCTGTGAGGATGAAGAGGACAGGAGGACACAGTGGAGCTCTGCTGTGCAGACCCATGCCCTGGCCTGTCTTTCAGAGGACGTGGTGAAATGTGGGAGCTAAAAGAAGGAAGGGTGGCCACAGCCTTTGTATTTCTGCTTTGCTGGCATTCATGGTGAGAAGGAGTACAGGGGCAAAGCATGTGCTCTGGGGTGGGACCAAGGCCCTGCAAGGCCCATGTCAATTCTCTAGGCCTTGGTTTCCCCATCTGAAAATGCAACATTATGAGGGTGGTGTGTGTGTGTGTGTGTGTGTGTGTGTGTGTGTGTGTGTGTGTGTGTGTATGTGTGTGTGTTCAAGAACTCTTTTGATTTAGCAAGAGTTCTCATTCTGAAGCCCAGCACAGCGGTGCACGCCTTAATCCCAGCACTCCAGACACAGAGGCAGGCAGATCTCTGTATGCTCAAGAATAGCCTGGTCTACAAAGTGAGTCCAGAATAGCCAGGGCCACACAGAGAAACCGACTCAAAAACATAGAAGAAAAAGAAAAAGAAAAGAGAAATACAGGACTATGGCATGCAAAGTGTCAGCTCCCTGGAACCCTGGCCTCTTCCTCACTCCACCGTCTTTGTCTTTTTTTTTTTTTTTTTTTTTTTTTGGTTCTTTTTTTCCCGGAGCTGGGGACCGAACCCAGGGCCTTGCGCTTCCTAGCCAAGCGCTCTACCACTGAGCTAAATCCCCAGCCCTGAATCCGTCTTTGTCTTTATTTTGACCACCCAGAAAGTAAAGGGGTGCCAGGATGGACTTTGATTTGGGCATCTGAATAGAGATACGTTTTTTTCCCCTAATTAATTAATTGAAAGGCTCTCGAGTTGGGGAAAGATCCCGAAGAGCACCTGCTAAGCATATGGAGTCCCTGAGGCTCCCTGTTGTTTCGCTGTATTTGAGGAGTGGGGTTGGTGCCTTAGGAACAATCAACAGCACTGTGTTTGTCTCCCCCTCCCCAACACACACACACACACACACACACACACACACACACACACACACACACACACACAGTTCTCAGGTGGGACCCAGTCCAAATATTTTGACAGCTGGACAGACCCTCAACACTATTTCAGCTTCTCACACCTATGCCTAAAAAGTGCTTTACCAAGTGACTGGCTTGTTTCTCTCTCTCTCTCTCTCCCTCCCTCTCTCTCTCTCTCCAAGGTGGGTGTTAGTATCCAGGCTGGCTTTGAACTAACTATTATAGCTGAGGATGATGGATGACTTTGAATTTTTGATTTCCCTGCTTCTAATCACTGAGTGCTGTGGTTCCAGGCCTGTGCCACAATACCTCGTTTATAAGGTGCTGGGGGATTGAACCGAGGGATTCCCGAATGGTGGGCATACACTTTACAGTTGAGCCACGTCTCCAGCCCTCCCTTTCATGTCTTTCATTGTCTAGCCTCAAACTCCCAACAGTTCTCCTGCCTCAACATTCTGAGTGCATAAAAACTATATCTCCCTTGTTTTTATGTTTTGGAGTCAGGGTCTCTCTTGGTAGCCCAGGCTGGCCTAGAATTTTTCTACAAAATCCAGGCTATTGGATTCCCAATCCTGCCTCTGTCTCCAGGTTGCTAGCTATGATAGCATTACAAGGGGTGGTTTCCTATCCTTTCTTTGGTTTACCTAGCACAAATCACTAATGTTCTCTTGGCTCCTGGTCTCTGGCCTGTGGGGATGCCTGACAGTCGATGTTGGCTCTGGCTTACAGTAAGGGCAGCTGGACAGCTCACCTTGTTTTCTGGCTCCCGTCAGCTCCTCAGAAAGGAGAGACTGGACAAACATTGTTCTGTTAGCTCCCATTGCAAACGGGATAACCAACTGTCAGGGAGTTTAGGGAAACTCTCCGTAAACTATTGCTGTTCCCATTGGAGTCTTCATCACAAGATCACTCTCACTCCAGAAGGGCCGGGTGGAGTAGGAGGGTGGGGCACGATGTCCAGGAAACAGAGGCCTCAGCCCCAGGGAGTGGGTGAATTACTGGGAAGAGATGATTGGTGGGGAACAGGGACATGCCCTTGGTCTTTGGGGAAAAGTCTGGTGGGTGGCCAGTTGATGGGCCACTTGGGCCCTTAGGGCACTAGAAAGGAGAATGGAAAGAGGGAAAGGTGTGGTAGGGGTGTGGGTGAATGGTTTAGAGGCTTCTGAAAGGGTAACTGATGACTGCTGATTTCACCTTGGTCTCTCTAGTCACTCCAAGGTCAATGTAAACACCAGGTCACAGGCCGCAACCTCCCCCACCCCCGTCCTTTGTCTTCAAGGCTAAGCTAAATCTTTGCCTGTAGCCTCCTTCCGGTGTAGACCAGCCTTGAGAGGCCAATTGCCAAGTTAGGTTACCAGCTCAGTAGACTAGCTCTCCATATAGCTGGGGGTGAAGGTTTATTAGTCCCTATTCTAACCCTCAATGCCCCTTCCCTGTTGCTTAGCAACCAGATCCAGATCCCTGTGCATACCAGGCAAGTTACCATTAAGAGACACCTCATCATAACACTCTTTCAAGGGTACTAGAGAAGAAAGTTTCTCTGATAGACAAACCCTCTCAGGTTCACCGGGCTGCTTTATTCAGCTAATAGAAGTTCAGATGCAAATTGTGATACAATGTAGTGTAGCTCAAATGTTTTCACTTTGAAACATAGTAACTCCATACTAGTTTTGTGTGTGTGTGTGTGTGTGTGTGTGTGTGTGTGTGTGTGTGTGTGTTTTGGGAGGGGGTGTTCTTGTTTCCTTTTTATTGCTTATTCTAGATATGGCAGAGAAATTCTGCTGGATCTGGAACTCCTTCTGTAGACTACTTCTGTTGCCCTCTAACTTGAGAGATCTGCCTGCCTCTGCCTCTCTGCTGGGACTAAGGTGTGCGCCACTACCACCCTGCTTGTTGTGTCTGACTTAAGCTTTACCACTTAGAACTCGGGGCAACTGGCCGAAAGCAGCTCTTAGGACAGAACTATAGTTACATTTGGTGATTGTCCTGTGTGTAGTTATGGAAGGAGGAGTTAGGAGAAGGATGTGGGGCCTCCTAGGGACCTTCACAGAGCACTCAAGGACAAGGCTCAAGGGTCAACACTAAGCAATGAGGTCAGCATGGAATGGACAGAGAGGCCTCATGGCCTCTTGGCCTTGGGCTTCATTGCTGAGATTTTTGCTTTTTGGGACTTTGAGGCAGAATTTGACTTGTAGCCCAGGCTAGCTACAGTATAAGATCCTGTTTCACTCAGAATGAGATGACAGATAACAGCTATATGCCATCATTCCTACCTTAGTGTCCTGACACCCCACCTCCAACTTCACTTGCATTATTTGCCCATTATTGCCTAACTCCAGGATGCAGTAACAGGCACAAAATTCCCAGGAAATTAAAAAAAAAAAAAAAGCTTCTGGGAATGTTTCCTGGATTAACGTGGGCAGGCTCTACATCAAAGTGGCGGCTGCCTCGTCTCTTAGTGTTTGCAGCTATAGATTTCCTGAAAGAAGTTATTTCTCTAGACTTGTTTTCTCTCAAGTTACTTGCAAGAGGTCCCAGCTGAAAGGACCCATTCATTGTATTCCTTTCAGAGTGAGGAACATATTCCAGTGACTTCAAGTCAAGCACCCAAAAAAAAAAAAAAAAAAAATGAGGAAGGTGGTGATAAGTTATTTCTCTGCTGGTAAAATGAGCCAATTCAAGCCACATTAGAGTATATACACAGGTTTATTGGGAAGTTGCGAGTTCATTGACCTCCAAGGATCAAGGCCAGGGGAGTCACCATGAGGAGGGACAAAGGGGAGGGCTAAAAGAGAAAGATAGAGAGAGAGAGAGAGAGAGAGAGAGAGAGAGAGAGAGAGAGAGAGACAGAGAGTTGTGTGTGTGTGGAGAGGACCAAAATGTCTGGATTACATAGGAAAGAGTCTCTGAGGGAAGGGCAGCTCAGCCCCTGAGCTGGAAATTTCAGGGTTGCGGGCCTGGTATGCCAGGTAGGGACTGAGGGGTGATGGGAGAACCTGGAGGTCAGGTCTGCCATGGTATATAAAATATGCACTTTAGCCCCTTGTCCTGGTCTGAAACCCAATTCATCCTGGTCTGCTCAGTTGTTCAGTATCATGTACAAAACCGTGGGATCGATCCCCAACACGGCTAAACAGCATGGCTATGGCTGAACCAGGTGTAGTAGCGCCCGGTAATCCCCATATGAAAAGTCAAGAGGATCAGGAGTTCCAGGGCAGACAAAACCTTACCTAAAAGACCCACCATCACCCCCCCCACCCCCATCACCACCACCCTCATCACCACCACCACCACCAAAACAAACAAAAACAAAACAAAAAAGAAAAGAAGAAACCCAACCATATAAAAACACATTAGCGTCAAATCAATTTCCTTTGGTGTTTGTCAACAAATTCTGAATTAACATTTGCAGGAATAGTTTGTTTGTTTGTTTGTTTATTTATTTATTTATTGCCGGTCTTTGCAGACAGTTTTGGCAGATGGTAGGAGATAGAACAGCAGGAAAGACTGAATCCAGTCACTACCAAGGTTCCCTACCATAAATACAATCCAATGATTGCTGTGAGACGATTTGTTGTGAGAGCCCTGCCCCCTTAAGTCTCACGGACTCTTCAATCGATGTGGGCAGCCGGGACCTGTTTTTATTGGTCCGTTCATTCGAAACCGCGACCCCTCCAAATTCTGGAGGCGACGTCATGATTCAGTAACCCTGAGCGGCATCATAGGTTGCAATACTCCTTTAACTGTGAAAGAAGCTAATCCCCCGGGAAAGCCAAAGGCCACCACAGTTACAAATATGCCTGGTATCTATATATATTACTAATTTCGTTCCTTTAATCCACTGCTCTCTCACTGAGCGTCCAGCTTCTAGTCTTGGATAAGTACTGTCTCTAGAGAACCCAAAATCAAAGTAAGCCTCTGGCGCCGCTGATCTGAAGAGCAGAAGCTTTGAATTGCGGCATTCGGCCCGCCTGTGCGTAGGGGACGCCCCCATAACGCTCAGACCTTGGGGGACCCCGGTGAGGGCGAGGAGGGAAGGGGTGGAGCCAGGCGGAGACTAGAGGTCTCGCCGCTCCTCGCGCTGGGCGGCGTTGCCAGAGCGTCCTCCGCGTCTCCAGGGACAACCTTGGCACTACCCTCTGCGGGCGCGGCGACGGTTAATCAGATTCCCGATTGAGGGGGCATGGCCGCCTGCCGCAGGGGCCAATCGAAAGCCTGGGAGGCCCTATATGCAAATATGAGGGCCGGGAGGACCCGAGGTTAGGAGGGGCTCAGATTGGGGTCGCGGTACCCTGAATGTGGCTGCCAATGGGAGCCTGAATTCCTCCGAGAAGGAATGGTTCGGCTAGGGTGATTGCGGGCGATCTGAGCCGCCCAGTCGGGGAGAGCCGGGGCAGTAGCAACGCGGGTAAGGAAGCTCGGAAGCAGGGTGTCGCCCTCATGAACCCTAGGCTCTGTAGAGTACATCACTTCTCTGGTACTGTTTTCCACACCAAACGCCACCTGGAGGCAATCTCTTAGATAGCAACCATCTCTGAGACACTCTGCACACCCCACCCCCACCCCCACCTTCACCCCCACCCCCCACCGCGCCTGGTCCCTTTCATTTCTTTTCCTTTGTCCGAAGAACCCTTCCCGAAATGCTTATTGTTCATGCCTGGGATATCCCCATGCCTCCATGGATGGCTCCATTCCCTTTCCAGTTCTTTCTTCCTTGGTTTTTCGAGACAATTTCTCTGTGTAGCCCTGACTGTCCTGGAACTCACTCTGTAGACCAAGCTGGTCTCGAAATGAGATCCACCTGCCTCTATGTCCCAAGTGCTGACTTGAAAGTCCTGAGCCAACACTGCCCGGCTTCCTGTTATGTTTGTCTTTCACTTTGGGGAGGGGAGGGGTAGCATTCTGAGAAAGTTATCTAGAATTTGAGCCCTAGGGAAATATATTCTTTACCTTTGGGGATAAAGTGGGAAAGGAGCTAAGTATCTGTTAACTGTTACGTGCCAGGCACTCTAAACTTTTTTCTTTAGTATTTGTACTGTGTCTGTTGTTACTGGCCACCGTTCCCCAACTATTTGACAGAATGGTGCTTATTTTGAACAAAGTACTGTTTGAAACCATTAGAAACACTAGCATGGTCTTTAGAACTACGTAGTGAGATGAATATTATCCTTATTTACAAGGAGAGTGAGATAGATATAAGGAGGCCACTAACTAGGGTCGCCACCTTAGAAAGCAGGAAAGTACAGTGCGTGGTGTCCATCCCCCGCCCTCCCTGCCTGTTGGGATGCTGAGGCAAGAGGATTTTAGTGTTTGGGTCAGCCAGGGCTGCATAGTAAGACTCCGTGAAAAGGAAAAGTAAGAAAGAAATAGGGGCGGAGGTAGCCAGATTTATCTTGGCTAATAGTTTCCTGAGAGTTGTGAAGAGATGGCTGGCTGTGCCCCTCGCCTGAAAACTGCACCTTAAAAAGGAATGGACAAAAAAGAATTGCATCTTCCAGCACCACAGAAGTCCTCAGTTCTAGCAGAATAAAAGATGATGCCTGTGTGGGCAAGAATCATATTGTTGCCAATAAATCTCTCCCAGCCTGTGATTCTTGGCACTAGTTAGATTGCCAGGGCAGACCCAGAGTAACCCCCAGGTTCCCCTCAGTCTCCTTTTTCTGAGTTTTGCTTTGTTTCTCAAGCTAAATGGAGATGGTTGTAGCCTCAGCTCTAGCCCTCATGCTCCCTCAGCCTCCTGAGTGCTGGGTTTCCACCAGTGAGCCACTGCACCCCTAGGTGTGAAGTACCTATCCTCCTAGTGTTCTTGTACTCAGGGAAGATAGAGCGTGAATAAGGAAATGGTAGTCTGACTGTAAATCAGGAGGTTAAGCCAAAGCTAGGTCCAAAGCCCTTGCTCTTTTTTTTTTTTTTTTCCCATTGAGTATCTTCCTAACAGCTGTCCACTGGAGACCTTCGTAAGGTGCTTCTAGTAGGGAAAAGAGGACAAAGAAATAAAAAGAGAGATTGACCAAGCCAACTTAGTCAGGAAATGGATTCTCCAGGGGCAGAGTGAGGATTTAAAAGGAAAAAGACAATTAGACAACATCGTAGCACGACCCCCAGTCGTGCCCCCAGCTGAAGGCGGCTTTATTTTTTCCTAGTCTGCTTTTACATGCAAGTAATAAGGTCAGTTCTAGGTTAAGGAACAAGCAAGACAATACATAAAGTCCCGGGATCACTGTTTCTAGGGGCTTATCAGGATGACCAAGATACCTCAGCCTACTTCCCTGGCCTAGCCCAAAGCCATATTCTTGCCTGAAGCCTCCTCCTTTGTTCTAGCTGAAAATCAGATTCCTCTCTGAGCTTACTTCCCTGTCCTGGTTCAATGTCAAATTCCTGCCAAGTGGCCCCAAAAGCTCTCCACAAGAGATAATGAAGCAAAAAACCTACGTTGAAAAAGAAGGAAGTCACGGGGAGACAAAACAGTCCCTGGGGACTGGAAAAAGTGTGTTCTTCAAAACACAGAGATTAGCTTCCCCAGCGATCTTGTTCTCTGACCCTCCAACTATTCTTTCCTGCTTTTTGCAGGGCTTTGGTATTTGTTCAGTCCTTCGAAAGAAAGCACTGAAAAGTTTTCCTCCCTTTGGAAAAGTGTCAGGGGAAGAAGAGTAGTTAATTGTGCATAATCCTTCAGAAGTGGACACGGGCTGCCTAGTGTTGCTTGTCCCTGAACCCAGCACTGAGGAGGGGAAAATCGGGACATCAAAGCTAGTCAGCCTGGGTTACATGAGACCCTGTGTTACACAGTAAAAAAACTAAAACGAAACAAATACAAACTTTTTCCGGAAGGAAAGAAAGCAAAAAGAACCTAGTTACCAATTGTTCTTCTAAATCACCTGCAGGGCATTTCCTAGGGCCATGTCTGTACTCATTGCCTCCCCCTGGTGGCTAACACAGGGCACCTCCGTGCTGTCTAATGAGGATTTGTTTGGTTATTTATAACTTAGAAGAGCTCAAGGTCAAACTGGTGCTAACAACAGCACACACTGTCCTAAAATATCCTAGTTGGAAAGGTAGAATGGAGATTTTTAACTTTTTTTTTAAAGATGTATTTATTACATATAAGTACAGTGTAGCTGTCTTCAGACACACCAGAAGAGGGCATCAGATCTCATTACAGATGGTTGTGAGCCACCATGTGGTTGCTGGGATTTGAACTCAGGACCTCTGGAAGAGCAGCTGGTGCTCTTTTTTTTTCGGAGCTGAGGACCGAACCCAGGGCCTTGCGCTTGCTAGGCAAGCGCTCTACCACTGAGCTAAATCCCCAACCCCGTAGCCGGTGCTCTTAACCACTGAGCCATCTCTCCAGTCCAGACATTTCTTATGACATTAGGAGGAGACAGAGGTGCTGTTGTCTGTTAATACAGTAACAATGCAGATTCTGGTCTTTTGTTTGATTAAGAGGCATGTTTGGGCTCTTTGGCTTGTTTCTGAGACTCACTATGTATCTCTTGTTAGCCTACAACTTACAGTGTAGACCAGGCTGGCCTTGAACTCCCAGGAGTCAGACTGCCTGTGCTTCCTAAATGCTAGAATTATACGTATATATGTGTAGATACTGCTTGTAACCAGGCTGGCCTGGAACTCCTAGTGGTCTTCCCTTCTCAGTTTTGTGCTTGGATTGTAGGTACACAACACCCATGCCTGACTTTTAACCTTCTCTTCTGAGCTCTCCAAGGGACTTGGTCCATTTTATCTGTCTGTTGTCCTTGTTAAAAGAAAGACATTGTGCGTGGGAGCGGGGAGCTGAAATTTTGTCCTGGCTTGCAGGACTTGGTCTTTATCAGTGGTCAGTTCCTTGTCCCTAGTCCAGACAAGTGTTAGCATTTGCAGTTACTCTCCAGAGGAAAGCTGATCTGAAAGTAAATGAGTGGTTAAACCTGAATTTCTTCAAGGTCTCTCCCTGCTATAATGTTGAGGAATTCCTTGAGAGCTTAGAAAATGTTCTAAATCCATTCCTGGGTTTGGTCCAACATGTCCCATAAAGTGGGTGTGGTGCTACATACCTGTGATGCCAGAAATTGGGGGGTAAAAGCAGGTAGAGCAGAAGTTTAAGGTCATCGTTAGACACTTAGCAAGCTTGAGCCCAGCTTGGGTTTAGCTGGGTCAGCTCTAATTTTTTTTTCTGATATCAGAAAATTAAAATGCTTTGGGAGGCAGGGCTTGGTGGTAGAGCATGTGCCTAGCCTTTTTAGGGCCCTGGGTTCAATCCCTGTACAACAGAAATGAATGGGTGAATGATTTTTGATTCAGCTTTGGGTGAAGCAGCCTTTATTCTAACTCAGAGTTGCTTGAAGAGCAAAAACAAAACAAAACCCCCGGCAGGAGCACTAATGTAGCGTTCAGAAGCAGAATGCCCACCCATGTCCTGTGAAGTCTGGGCTCAGTCCCCAGAACTGTTAACAAAACAAGACAAAAACCAGACTGCCTGCCTACAGGCTAATGACAGACACACAGACACAAAACTGGTAAATTGAGATGTGCAAGTGGTCAGACATAGAGTATCAAGGGGAGAGGTGGGCCTCATGAGAAAATCAGGTCAGGCATGGTGGCTCTGTTTATAGTCTGAGCACTCAGGAGCCTGAGGCTGGAGGTTTGCATTCAAGGCCACCTACAGCTACATAGAGTCCCAGGCCTTATGAGAAAAAGGATGCACCCACCCATGGTTAAGGAAGAAAG